>NC_053040.3:437720487-438345295 GCF_002575655.3 Aegilops tauschii subsp. strangulata | reverse complement strand
ATGAGCAAGCAAGTTGGATGCACACCCACTTAGTTTCTTTTGTTGAGCTTTCATACATTTATAGCTCTAGTGCATCCGTTGCATGGCAATCCCTACACCTCACATTAACATCAATTGATGGGTATCTCCATAGCCCGTTGATTAGCCGCGTTGATGTGAGACTTTCTCCTTTTTTGCTTCTCCACATAACCCCCATCATTATATTCTATTCCACCCATAGTGCTATATCCATGGCTCACGCTCATGTATTGCGTGAAAGTTGAAAAAAGTTTGAGATTACTAAATTATAAAACAATTGCTTGGCTTGTCATCGGGGTTGTGCATGATGAGAGCATTCTTGTGTGACGAAAATGGAGCATGACCAAACTATATGATTTTTTAGGGATGAACTTTCTTTGGCATGTTATTTTGAGAAGACATAATTGCTTAGTTAGTATGCTTGAAGTGTTATTATTTTTATGTCAATATTAAACTTTTATCTTGAATCTTTCGGATCTGAATATTCATACCACAATTAAGAGGGTTACATTGAAATTATGTCAAGTAGCATTCCACATCAAAAATTCTGTTTTTATCATTTACCTACTCGAGGACGAGCAGGAATTAAGCTTGGGGATGCTTGATAGGTCTCCAACGTATCTACAATTTTTTATTGTTCCATGCTATATTATATTATGTTTTGGATGTTTATTGGGCTTTATTATACACATTTATATTATTTTTGGGACTAACCTATTAACCGGAGGCCCAGCCCAAATTGCTGTTCTTTTGCCTATTTCAGTGTTTCGAAGGAAAAGGATATCAAACGGATTCCACACGGAATGAAACCTTCGGGAACGTGATTTTCGGAACAAACGTGATCCAGAGGACTTGGAGTCTATGTAAAGCAATCAACCAGGAGAGCACGAGGCAGGGGGGCGCCTACCCCCCTGGGCGCGCCCTCCACCCTCGTGGGCCCCACGTTGCTCCACCGACATACTTCTTCCTCCTATATATACACACGTATCCCCAAACAATCATATACGGAGCCAAAACCCTATTTCCACCACCGCAACCTTCTGTACCCGTGAGATCCCATCTTGGTTCCTTTTCCGGTGCTCCGCCGGAGGGGCATCGATCATGGAGGGCTTCTACATCAACACCATAGCTCTCCGATGATGTGTGAGTAGTTTACCTCAGACTTTCGGGTCCATAGTTATTAGCTAGATGGCTTCTTCTCTCTCTTTGGATCTCAATACAAAGTTCTCCTCGATCTTTTTGGAGATCTATTCGATGTAATCTTCTTTTGCGGTGTGTTTGTCGAGATGCGATGATTGTGGGTTTATGATCAAGTTTATCTATGAACAATATTGGAATCTCCTCTGAATTATTTTATGTATGATTGGTTATCTTTGCAAGTCTCTTCGAATTATCAGTTTGGTTTGGCCTACTAGATTGATCTAACTTGCAATAGGAGAAGTGCTTAGCTTTGGGTTCAATCTTGCGGTGCTCGATCCCAGTGACAGTAAGGGAAACGACACGTATTGTATTGTTGCCATCGAGGATAAAAAGATGCGGTTTATATCATATTGCATGAGTTTATCCCTCTACATCATGTCATCTTACTTAAAGCATTACTCTGTTCTTATAAACTTAATACTCTAGATGCATGCTGCATAGCGGTCGATGTGTGGAGTAATAGTAGTAGATGCAGAATCGTTTCGGTCTACTTGTCGCGGACGTGATGCCTATATACATGATCATACCTAGATATTCTCATAACTGTGCTCAATTCTATCAATTGCTCGACAGTAATTTGTTTACCAACCGTAATACTTATGCTCTTGAGAGAAGCCACTAGTGAAACCTATGGCCCCCGGGTCTATTTTCCATCATATTAATCTTCCAACACTTAGCTATTTCTATTGCCGTTTATTTTACTTTGCATCTTATTTATCCTTATCATAAAAATATCAAAAATATTATCTTATCATATCGATCAGATCTCACTCTCGTAACTGACCGTGAAGGGATTGACAACCCCTTTATCGCGTTGGTTGCGAGGTTCTTATTTGTTTGTGTAGGTGCGTGGGACTCGAGCATGGTCTCCTACTGGATTGATACCTTGGTTCTCAAAAACTGAGGGAAATACTTATGCTACTTTACTGCATCACCCTTTCCTCTTCAAGGAAAAACCAACGCAATGCTCAAGAGGTAGCAAGAACACATATACCGGGACTCGCGTCTCAAGTACGCACTGTGAATCTTCAAGTTAACTGCCTGTGTCAGTGTGAGTGTGTGGCTTATATAAATAATACTAATTTGGCAGTAGTACTGCTTAGACTAGCCACAATGGGAGTAACTTCAGCAGTAACATCGAGTCCAACTCAACAAATTTGCTTATGTGACAATGATTTAATGAGGAGAAAGGTAGTTTGAGTAACTTAGCTAGTTATTGTAACATTACATGTCCCAATGCAATAAGAGTCTATAACTTAATAAATGAAGCTTTGCATGTTACCACACTTACGTTACTACCCACTATGAAGATATTAACATAGTCTAGAGATACGTGTATGTTACTAGTGTATGTTACTCTCCACTATGGCTATTTTTATTCGCATCAATCAAAGGCACCAATCCTGACTTGGTGCATCTACCCTACATGTCGGTCTTTTAGTGTTCCTCCATAGACTTTACTAGGAAAATAACATGGGAAACCACAACAAAATTAGGGGGAGTCAATGTCCTCTGAGTGCTCTGCTAAGATCAAGTACAATATGATGACATAGGCGGGCTGTAAAACTTTAAATATTATATTTTTGATGAGTTGACGGAGAGAGAAGAGGAGAGAGAAGAGAAGCGGGCTACTCACTAACAACCGGCTGTAGCACGTGCTCCTAGACACTTTGTGAGAGAGGGAGGTAGGCCATGTATCAACAAAGTAATACAAATTTATATGTATCTATTATACTTGTCGGCTATAAGGCTGACTATAGATGACATGGTAAGATCATATAGCCAGCAACTGGCTATACTATTAACCATGCTCAGTACTCCGGGTAAAATAACCGGGTAAAATAACCAGAGGAAGTAGAGTTGCACGTACCTGCATAAGCACACACCCACACACACACAAGAAGAGCTCAGCCTAGAACAGGTCAGTGGGCTTTAGTTGCGCTTGTCATGGAATGTTCAGTCATGGATACTTGCTAAATTTCCTTGTAATGCAAGTACAACCTCCACAGCTAGCTACTTTCTTCAGTTCTTGTCCCCGGTGCTTGACCAGTGACCAGTGTTAGAAGTGAAAACTAATACTCCTAGATAATGACTACTGAGTTCTGTGTGGCTTGGGATGACCTGACTTTTCCTTCTGAGAATTCTGACGTTTTCGTGTCACGCTGCGAGTCAGTGTGAGCGTGTGACCTTGAGGGACCTGATGCCTTCAATATCCAATCATTCAACGATTTGCTGGTCGGCCCACAATTGGTTCGAACGATTAGACGGAGACTGACTATACTTGTCTATAGCTGTCCACTAAGAGCTAGCTAAGCTCCCTTGACTGAAGCATGCATGGGGCGTTTACACATCTGCTTGGAACGGCTCATCTTGAGTTTACTGTTTGAAACCAGAAAACAAAAAGACCTTCTATGTTGGTTTCTGTTGGAAATATGAGCAAATTACTAAGAGATTTAATCCGAATAAACAGAAGATAAATCATGACGGCAATAGCAGAGATTAAACTAATCATGCGAACTAACATAGTAGATGAATAGATCACATCTAGGGCACATACTACAAACATGAATTCTACCACGATCTTGAACAGGAGGGATAGAATACATAAGGTGCAGCGGGAGCAGCACCGCCGGCGTTGACGTTGTCGCCCATGTCGTCGAGGATGATGTTGCCGAGGTTGGGGAAGAAGTCGTCGTTGGCGAAGTCGTCGCTGCCAGCAGTCGCGCGAGTGCGCTCCCCAAAAACCTGATCGCCCCTCTCCCGTACAGGATCACGAGAGGCGGGGTTCCGGAGGCCTGCTGTCCCTTCTCCCGGTGCACGCCGAAAGGAGGGATGGAGAAGACTTTCTTGGCGGCGCAATGATCTGGAACGGTGGTGCGAAACCATACGAAGCGGCGACGGCTAGGGTAGATGTCTACCTGACTATATAATGCGGGCCGGGTAGGTCGTGGGAGTAAACCCCACGTCCGAGTCGTCATGATTCAAAAGAATCGGAAACGGTTCAGTAATTAACGCGTCCGTTAATTATTAATTAATGACTCATTAATTTTTCCCGAGCAGCAACAATATAGACAACGTGCATAGCTCTGTCCTCGGCTCGGCTCAATCCCGCAACCCACGGCGCATCGTGACAAGGCGTGGTGTGGCGAGGCGAGCGAGGAGGAGGAGCACGCGTGTAGGTCTCTTCTTCTCATGCTCATACAAGTGGTAGAAGAGCTCACCTTATAAAGAGGTGCAAGTCTCTCTCAACTTCCATGGTGGGACTAAACTCTAGTCTCACTCACTCCACTCACATGTGTGCATGAATGGCTCAAGAGAATTTTAGAATTTTAGTTGGGCTTTGGGCCAAAGTCCTACTAGCAAAATTCCAACAATCCCCCACAAAGTCTCATTGACACATCTCATAATTTAGTTCCAAAACATTGTTTATATAGAGGTGCTTAGTGGAGACTGTGAAGTTAAACTTCCACTTAGAGTTTTATGCTACACTAGATCATAACTTGAATAGTGGACTATGCCTTGAACTACAAGTTTTCTGTGAAACTAGTTTCACATAAATTCTTGACTGATACTGGGCTGCCGCAAGGCTTCCCCGCGGGTGGAGCGTATACGTATACTCGAGGGCCTTTTCATGAATTTATTAAAGAACACCCAATTCTCACAGACTGCGACGTTAACAGTCAAATTCATATAGGTGTGTTCCTCAGGAGATGTTCTGCAGGACTACATCTCTGCTTACCCGAATAAGCCACTTGGAACACATTAAGATAA
Organism: Aegilops tauschii subsp. strangulata; assembly: GCF_002575655.3. NCBI lineage: Eukaryota > Viridiplantae > Streptophyta > Magnoliopsida > Poales > Poaceae > Aegilops > Aegilops tauschii. The sequence goes on along the minus strand of NC_053040.3, from coordinate 438,340,306 downwards.
GTATCAACCTGCCATGTAGACCAGGAGAGTATTGCATCTTCACGGAGTGGGATAATTAATATAGGAATACTCTCCTCCCAGCTGACCAAGAGCTTGTCTCCCACTTCTAGTTCATGAGATCTCCGATCACATAGAGTGGGTTACCACTATGGACAACTCATGCGGTGGGTCTCAAACCCATCTCCATCGATGCATTATCTATCACATTACGTGATAAACCCTTTGTGAAGGGATCTGCCAAGTTTTTCGATGTTTGGATATAATCCAACGTAATAACTCCGGAGTTCCTTAATTTTCTGACAGATTTTAGTCTCCTCATATTGTCCTTACAACTGTTTATCTTGACGATCACAGTTTGATTATCATAGTTCGTCAGGATAGGGGGTATTGGTTTTTCAACCATAGGTAAGTCCATCAAGAGCTCACGAAGCCACTCTGCTTCAACAATGGCAGTGTCTAATGCTGTGAGTTCTGCTTCCATAGTTGACCTCGTTAAGATGGTCTGCCTGCAAGACTTTCAGGAAACAGCGCCACCACCAAGTGTAAAAACATAACCACTTGTGGCCTTAATCTCATCAGCATCAGATATCCAGTTTGAGTCACTATAACCCTCTAGTACCCTTGGATACCCGGTGTAGTGAATCCCATAGCTCGCAGTGCCTTTCAAATAGCGCATAACTCTCTCAAGTGCATGCCAATGATCATCTCTTGGTTTTGACACAAACCGACTCAGCTTGCTCACAGCAAAGGAGATGTCAGGCCTCGTGGCACTCGCCAAATACCTAAGCAAGCCAATAATCTGAGAATACCTCAGTTGATCTCTAGCAATCCGTCGATTCTTTCGAAGCAACACAGTAGCATCATATGGAGTTGGAGAAGGCGTGTAGTCGCTATATCCAAAACGACTCAAGATCTTTTCCACATAGTGAGACTAAAGCAGTGTGATCCCACCATCCTCATCTCTCAACAGCTTGATGTTTAAGATAACATCAGCTACTCCTAGATCCTTCATCTCAAAGCAACGAGATAAGAAATCCTTAACCTCCTTGATTAAATCAAGTTTGGTTCCAAAGATCAGTATGTCGTCGACATACAGACAAAGAATAACTCCTTCGCCCCCACCATGGCGATAGTACACACACTTGTCACCATCGTTTACTACAAAGCCGGCAACAGTTAATGTTCTTTCGAACTTCTCATGCCACTCCTTAGGAGCTTGTTTAAGGCCATATAAAGACTTTAATAACTTGCACAACTTTCCTTCCTGACCAGGTACTACAAAACCATCTGGCTGATCCATGTAAATTTCCTCCTTCAACTCTCTGTTGAGGAAAGCCGTCTTAACATCCATTTGATGAACGAGAAGACCATGTGATGCAGCTAGTGATAGTAGCACCCGAATTGTGGTCAGTCTAGCCATGGGTGAGTAAGTATCAAAGAAGTCTTCACCTTTTTTCTGGGTATAACCCTTAGCCACAAGCCGTGCCTTGTAGTTTTCAATTGTACCATTTGGTCTAAGCTTCTTTTTGAACACCCACTTACATCCTACAGGTTTGCACCCATAAGGACGGTCAGTGATCTCCTAGGTTCCGTTAGCTAAGATGGAATCCATCTCACTACGAACAGCTTCCTTCCAGTAGTCAGCATCAGGAGATGCATAGGCTTCTGAAATAGTCCTGGGTGTGTCATCCACGAGGTACACAATGAAATCATCACCAAAGGACTTTGCAGCCCTATGTCTTTTACTCCTCACAGGAGTTCCATTGTCACCCTTAACAGGATTCTCAACGTGTTCCATCGCAATGGTGGGTTCAGGAATTATGGCGAATTCCTCACTAGATGGAGTAGGTATCTCATGATTTGATGAACTCGACATATCCTTCGTAGGAAATATGTCCTCAAAGAAAGTTGCATCATTCGACTCCATAATCGTATCAACATGCATGTCGGATACCTCAGATTTTATTATCAAAAATCTATAGCCAATGCTATGAAAAGCATATCCCAGAAGAACACAATCCACGGTTTTTGGTCCAAGCTTGCGCTTCTTGGGAATTGGTATATCGACTTTCGCCCAACAACCCCAAGTACATAGGTAAGAGAGTTTCAACCTTTTCCTTTCCCATTCCTCAAATGGAGTCATGGTCTTATGCTTTGTGGGAACTCGGTTTAGGATATGACACACAGCCATTAGTGCCTCCCCCCACCATTCCTTGGAGAGACCCGATGTGTCTAACATGGTGTTAACCATATCAGTTAGAGTTCGGTTCTTTCTTTCGGCTACCCCATTTGACTGAGGTGAGTAGGGAGGCGTCCTCTCATGGATTATACCATGTTCCGCCCAAAACAAATCAAATTCATTGGAAAAGTTCTCTCCACCACGATCAGACCTAAGCCATTTAATTTTTCTATCAAGTTGGTTCTCTGCTTCAGCTTTATAGTTTTTCAAAAAGGTTAAAGCCTCATCTTTTGATTTCAGAAGATATACATAACAATATCTAGTGGAGTCATCAATCAACGTCATGATGTATCTCTTTCCACCTTTTGTCAACACGGTATTCATCTCACAAAGATCAGAATGTATAAGCTCTAGTGGCGCCAAGTCTCTTGCCTCTGCATTCTTATGGGACTTGCGAGGTTGCTTAGCTTGCACACATACTTGGCACTTGGAGCCTTTGACAGTAGAGATTTTCGGAATTAAATTCATATTGGCTAGCCGCATCATGCAACCAAAGTTAATGTGACAAAGTCGTGAATGCCAAATACCAGACTCATCATTGTGGCAAACATTATTAATAACTTTAGTGCAAATATCTGACAAAGACAGGCGGAACAAGCCTCCGCTCTCATAGCCTTTACCAACAAATTATCCATACTTAGAAATTACAACTTTATTGGATTTGAAAACCAACTTAAAACCATCTCGACATAAACGGGAACCGCTAACGAGATTTTTATTAATGGACGGCACATGATGGACGTTCTTCAGACGCACGGTCTTCCCCGAAGTAAACTTCAGATCAACAGTACCGACACCTTGGACAATGGCATGTGACCCGTTCCCCAAGGGAACGGGAGAAGTCCCTGTGGTCTGGTAAGAAGAAAACATGAGGCGTCAGCACAAACATGTACTTTGGCACCGGTGTCAATTAACCATTCAGGAGATTGAAATACTGAAAGAATGGTAGGAAGAATACCGTACCCAGATTCCTTCATATCAGTATCACCGATGACAACATTAGCGGACTTGCCGCTCTTCTCATGTTCACGCTCCTCAAAGCGGTTAGGACACTTCGGACCCCATTGATTAGGATCACCGTAGACATGGCAAAGTCCCTTCCCCTTCTTATGCGAATTCTTCTTGAAGTTGGTAGAATGTGACGGCTTGTTCTTCGTATCGAACTTGCCTTTGCCCTGAGTTTTGTTACTGTTGTTTTTGAACTTGTTGGGCCGGAAGTTCTTCTTCTGTACCATGTGGGCACTAGAAGCTCCCTCAGTAACTCGAGCACGCGTGTCTTTTGCTCTCGCCTTCTCTTCAACATCAAGAGTACCAATGAGATCCGCAACGGAAAACTCATGTCTCTTGTGTTTCAGGGAAGTAGCAAAATTGTTCCACGAAGGTGGAAGCTTGGCAATGATGCCTCCGGCAAAAAATTTGTCCAGCAACACACACTTGAAGTACTCAAGTTCTTTTGCGAGCGACTGTATCTCATGAGCCTGCTGTACAACAGAGCGCTCATATGTCATCTTGTAGTCATAGAAGTGCTCCATGACGTACAACTCGCTGACGGCATCCGAGGCACCAAACTTGGCCTCGAGCGCAGCCCACATGTCCTTGCCGTTGCCAAACGACATATACGAATCCACAATGGAGTCATCAAGAACACTCAAAAGAGCGCCTTTAAAGAGAGTATCGATCTTCTAAAAAGCTTCCAGCTGTGCTGGATTAAGATCGCCCTCAGGCTTGCCCTTGGTGGCGTCATAGCAGCCCATGGTCTGAAACCAGTAGACTGCTCTCGTGTGCCACCTCTTATATTGCACCCCCTTAAAGGCCGGCGGCTTTAGATGCGCAGCAAAACCACTCGGAGTAAATTGCCTATAATCAGGTTTTTGGATTGTTGGAAATATGAGAAAATTACTACGAGATTTAATCCGAATAAACAGAAGATAAATCATGACGGCAATAGCAGAGATTAAACTAATCATGCGAACTAGCATAGTAGATGAACAGATCACATTTAGGGCACATACTAGAAACATGAATTCTACCACGATCTCGAACAGAAGGATAGAATCACATACGGTGCAGCGGGAACAACACCGCCGGCATTGACGTTGTCGCCCATGTCGTCGAGGATGAGGTTGCCGAGGTCGGGGAAGAAGTCATCGTTGGCGAAGTCGTCGCTGCCAGCAGTCGCGCGAGTGCGCTCCCCAAAAACCTGACCGCCCCTCTCCCGTACAGGATCACGAGAGGCAGGGTTCCGGAGGCCTGCTGTCCCTTCTCCCGGTGCACGCCAAAAGGAGGGATGGAGAAGACTTGCTTGGCGGCGCAATGATCTGGAACGGTGGTGCGAAACCATACGAAGCGGCGGCGGCTAGGGTAGACGTCTACCTGACGATATAGTGCAGGTGCGGGCTGAGTAGGTCGTGGGAGTAAACCCCACGTCCGAGTCGTCACGATCCAAAAGAATCAGAAACGGTTCAGTAATTAACATGTCCGTTAATTATTAATTAATGACTCATTAATTTTTCCCGAGCAGTAAAAATACAGACAACGTGCATAGCTTTGTCCTCGGCTCGGCTCGGCTCAATCCCGCAACCCGCGCCGCGCCGCGCCGCGCCGGGCCGGGCCGAGCGAGGAGGAGGAGCGCGCGTGTAGGTCTCTTCTTCCCATGCTCATACAAGTGGTAGAAGAGCTCACCTTATAAAAAGGTGCAAGTCTCTCTCAACTTCCATGGTGGGACTAAACTCTAGTCTCACTCACTCCACTCACATGTGTGCATGAATGGGCCAAGAGAATTTCAGAATTTTAGTTGGGCTTTAGGCCGAAGGCCTACTAGCAAAATTCCAACAGTTTCTAGCCTCTAGTTCACACATAAGTCACATTTTACACATTTGGACGGTCTTCAAGATGTAATTGACCATTATAGTAAGCTACTTTCTTCATCCCATAATATAAGAACGTTTTTGACATTAGTGTTATATTATGGGACAGATGGAGTATCTTTACCTAATATTAAAGGGAGAATTGTTTCTCCAGTTTTTTGTCAAGCGTGGTTTCGTACGTCAAGTCACAAAATTCGTACGTCACTCCTGAGTTTTTTTTCTTTTGAAAACCGTCTGCACGTCCTTTTTGAAAATATAAGAACGTTTTTGACATTAGTGTTATATTATGGGACAGATGGAGTATCTTTACCTAATATTAAAGGGAGAATTGTTTCTCCAGTTTTTTTGTCAAGCGTGGTTTCGTACGTTGAGTCACAAAATTCGTACGTCACTCCTGAGTTTTTTTCTTTTGAAAACCGTCTGCACGTCCTTTTTGAAAACAGTTTCTAGCCTCTAGTTCACACATAAGTGACATTTTACACATTTGGACGGTCTTCAAGATGTAATTGACCATTATAGTAAGCTACTTTCTTCATCCCATAATATAAGAACGTTTTTGACATTAGTGTTATATTATGGGACAGATGGAGTATCTTTACCTAATATTAAAGGGAGAATTGTTTCTCCAGTTTTTTGTCAAGCGTGGTTTCGTACGTCGAGTCACAAAATTCGTACGTCACTCCTGAGTTTTTTTTCTTTTGAAAACCGTCTGCACGTCCTTCTTGAGTTTTTCCTTTTTGAAAAAATAAAAATAAATAGGGACCCATAGGAGGATCGAACACAAGACCTCCTGGTTCAAGGCTAAGGTGATGGCCACTCGCCCAAACACGGCGCTACACTTTATATGTACAGAGGATATTTCTGATGCTTTTTTTGGAAACCAGCGAAAAATAGGAGGCCCGAGGGAGGATTGAACATGGGGACTTTAGAGTTTGGTGACAAAATTAGCGTTGGGCCATAAATATACACTAAACATTTTTTAGTATACGGTGAATATTTTTTTAAATGTAAATTTTTAACTAGAAACAAAATTCCAAAACGTTTCAAAAGAAGTGAATTTAAAAATACACACTGAAGTTTTTCTTAGTATACGATGCACATTTTTCAAATACACACTGGACATTTTTTAATATACGATGATTTTTTAAATGCACACTAACAAATTTTCTATACATGTATGAACTTTTCTTATATACGGTGAAGAGTTTTCAAATGTATAGTGAACCTTTTTTTTATATACGGTGAAATTTTTTTATTACATGATTTTTTTAAGAACATGAATAAATTTTGGAATTACGAACTTCCATTTTAAAAAGATACGAACATTTTCTAAAAATTGGAACAAAATTTGAAATTCTGAATGAAAGGTTCAAAAAAGTCGGCTGACTAAACGCTGCCTTCAGCGAAGCGGCAACGTTTTGACGCTCACAAGGGTCAAATAGAATCAGCGGCTTTCGTACACCGAGTCACAGTTTGTGTACGTCATTCCTTCTGTGAAGAAGCCTTGGCGAACACTCTTCTCTCATGGACCTGGGCCTACTTGAGTTTCAATTTTTTTGGAAAATCAGTAAAAAAATATGTGCATTACTGAGATTCAAACCCACTACATGAGGTGCAAATCCCAACACATTAATCAACTATGCCAGCCGACTCTCATGGAATAAAATGAGCTATATCGTATTTATACACCACAACATATGACATTTTTTTTGTCCCAATCCCAAACCATTCGCACTCACACTTGCGCTTGCAATACTGCATTTTTTTGTTATTTTCATCAAGTAATTGTCGGCTCAATTCAGATTGCAACCTGAAAGTACTATGAGATCTAACTATAGCTTCACCAATCAACCATTACTAATGGATTGAAACAACAATGTTGGTGCCACATATCCAAATTAAGACAAGAGCACACACAAGTTGATAGTGTGCCTATTCATTTACTGAACCTTGTGCAGTCTAAGTTCATGTATATTTCAGAGGCGGAGCCAGAAGAGAGAATTAGGCAACTGCTGATTTGGTAGAGCCAATCAGGGCAAGCATGTGTGGTTTCCACGCAACTAGCAAATGATAGATCTTGTTGTGGCAGTGGGCTGATGCAGCGAAGCGACACATTTCATGGGAGTGGACGCATCCCCTAAAATCGTCAATTGATATTAGTTGCTTGTAGCTGCAGGCGAGTTGCCTTGGCGGCAACCGACTGGCATGCTACCGAGTTAGCGCTCCATGTGGTAGGAGATAAGTGTCCAACATTGTCGTTAGCCGCACATTATCATGTCCATGTTCTGAACTGGTCTCCTAAAGAACCCTACCACGGAGCAACCGATAGTTTTTTACATTAGTGACCTGGACCGGAACCCAGTTCCTCGATTTGGACAATCTTCGTACAGGGCCACATACGTTTGCTCCATAACAAAGCACGATGGTTGTGCAGGAGACATTGTATGGAGCATGTGCCCGAGGGACACAGAGGGCAGCCCTCAACCCTAGCTCAAGAGATTAGTTTAAACATTCCCTTGCACTGGCGCAGTTTAATCCCTTGGGCTGATGCGATTCAATGGCAGGTGTGTCATGTGATGGTCAAGATCATCGCGTTTGCATTGACCACGTCTAGATACATTATGATCAGAAGGACACCGGGGTCACCATCAGTGAGGGCGGAAATTAGGAAAAGCGGCGATAGATGGATGCCGTGTTGAAAACTTGAAATAGAGGATATGAACTTGCACGATGCACGAGGTGGAATCTTTGAGTCATGCTTATTAGGCTCGATGTGTGTCATATTATTATTTTTCTTTCGTTGCAACGCACGGGCATTTGTGCTAGTAAAACCAAATAAAACGCACGGGTTTAAATGTTTAACGTGATATTGACATTCAAAGATTTAACAAAGTTTCATTGACAGTTTGTCCAAAACAACACTTGGCATAAAAAACTGTAGTCGCACGTAGTAGGGAGTTTTTGTAGTCCCGTTAACTGTAGCCACGCATTGTTCACATGGGTTCTTATCGGACGGTCTAGAGAGGGTGGCGGCGTGGCTAGTCACGGTCTGCCATTAACGGATGCAAGGTCGAGCCTGTCCGTGGCATGGTTGCATATGCGGTGCAAACACTCCTTCTGCCCCTCCTCCGGCCTGACGTGACAGGGTGCTGGCGTGGTTGGACATCTCGTCGTCGGTCGGAGGGTGAGGTGTGTGGCCTGTTCATGGTGTGGCAGCTGCTGCTGATGTTCTCCCGCGCGCATCAGGAGGCTTCCCACTGGTTGTGCGGTGGAGTTCAGATCCTGCCGGCGATGGTGGTGGCTATCCCCCTAGTGGTGTGACGTCGCTTGACCATGCAATTTATTTTAAATTCAATAAATGATTGAAATTTGAACCGTAAATACATTTAAATTTTCCAATGATTGGAAGAAAGATCCTAAATAAGGTAGTTAGCATATATTTAGGTCTATGGACACAAAATTTTGGTACTTTCAAATATGTATATTTGAAAATTCAAACACACGAGCTTAATTATAATTGCGTAAAATTGATTGTTTCTAATTTTCAGAAAAATTGAATGTTGTCTGAAACCTATTAAACTTTCATGGTACCATTAAATGACATGTAGACTATATGGTACGCTTTTACCAATATTGGGCATTTTTTAATGTACCTCTAGTTCAAATTTGATCTTTGTCCATAAAATCACTAGAAATATTTTGATAGGACTTACTGACAAAAAGATATGGCTTAATACGCCCAAATGCATATTTTATGTTTGGACTTATTTCAAATGTTCAAATGGGTGATCAAAGGATATATTTGAATTGCACACTTCCCAAGGATCACAGGGATATCGATTTTTCCAAATTTGGCCAAACAAAATGAACGTATGAATATTTGAATTTTACAAAAAAAATCATCAAAATAAACAAAAACTAAAAATGAAAATATAAGCAGTGAAACGTGGCACAATCTTATTGGACGGTATGTGTTTGGTTAAGTTATTTAACTGGAAGCGTTGATCTAAGGATCGACGGCTAGGAGAGCACACCCGTTTGCGGGTCTTAATTGATCTTATCCTAGCCACAGACGGAAGATCGGACACATAAGAAATTATGAGGTCGAAATCTCACCAGAAAGGACAGAAGATCGCTGGAGATGGGTGTCGCATGGCTCAACTTCAGGGTTGTGGACGTCACAAGGGACGAGGCGGTGAACAACGGCGTTACACACACCGAGAGGAAGGAGATGAAGTGAGTGGCAATGGAGATTATTTGCTCTTGAGATCATAGGCACCAGAAGAAGCGGTATATATAGAGCGGCATCAGAGCTTGGTTATCGCCGTTAACGCGTACTGGCTACAACTTTGAGCATGCAAAGGCGATAGGAAGATGCACATTGATGAAATAGAGAGAAAGGGGAGTAGAAGCGGGCCTACGCTGCTCTCATGGTGATGAATGCTTTGTCGGATTTTGTGGAGGATCTCAAAGTCAGCGAGCAATTGCTCGAAGAATGCGATTAGATACAGAGAGACTCCAAGTCTGAGAATGAAGGGCTATAAGGCTCTGTCGAGGGTCCTATTTATAGGAGACATGGATGTCAGTAGAGCCGCATCAATGGAGCTTGGTGGATGCGTTTCATGTAGTTTTAAGGCGTAGTGGAGAGGGAAGTGGAGCAACACTGCACAAGGAGTTTCCCGAAAGCATGGAGAGGCAAGGGACACATGGAAATGCTCGAGAGGGTGACAGACACACGAGCTCGGTCGTCGGGCGCAGGGTTCTAGGCGACATGATAGTGTTGGCATGGCATTATTTGTTTCTATTTTCTTTTTTCTTCTTAAAGGGTATGCCACTAATTCATTCTTCCCTAGAAAACTTTATTATTTTGATTTTGTTTTAGTTTTTATTTTATTTTCTTCATTTAGAAAACTACACATATTATAGGTCTCCCTCCGCCTTTGATCATCATCCTCATGTGAAATTTAATTGAACTATTATATATGTTTTCTTTCTTTTTATTTTTACTCATTTTTTATTTTTTTACATGGATATTTTTGGCATGTTGGATGAGCAGAAATGTATACACACAACTACAGTACAGTATGTGAGAGTGAAAATTGCATGATTATATGCTTATTTTTTCATATTAAAAAGTGCAATTTAAGTGCAAAGTTGTGTGCAAGTTTTATTCAAGTTTTTTCTTCTCGTTTTTGTTGTCCTTAAAGGGCAATACCAATGCTACTAATTATTTGTTTCCTAGAAAACCTCATTATTTTGGTTTAGTTGTAGTTTTTATTTCATTTTGTTTCTTCCTTCAGTTTAATATCAATGCCACTAATTAATTCCTTCTTATAATTTTTTTATGAAATTTCATAATTATATACTTACTCTTGCATATTATAAAAAATTGCAATGTCTAGGTACATTATGTGGAATTTTTATTTTCTCTCTTCCTAAAGGTAATTTCAGTGTCACTAATTCATTCTTTCTAAGAGAACTTCATTTTTTATTTTTGTTTTAGTTTTGGTTTAATTTTATTTCTTCTTTAGGGGTAATACCAATGCCATAAATGCATTCCTTTTTCGGAAGTATGTGAAATTTCCACTATTATGCGCTTGTTCTTGCATATGATAAAAAACACAATTGTCATGTGAATTGTGTGCTAAATTTTTTCTTTTTCATTTTAAAGGTAATAACCCTCCGGCTGAGGATAGTGGCCTTGATTGCTAACTAATAGCATAGTTGTCACTAGTGGTAGACTGGACAATTACTTTAGAGAGCAACAAAAATTTCAACACAAAAACTCAATGGCATTCGGCCGAATACCTGTCGGGCGTGGTGTCCGAAATGGACGTCGTCCACAGGGGGACAAAGGGTACCTTGCTGCCGAGGGACCCTAGGGATGGGGGCATTGCCCATGGCGGGCAGTCGCGTTCGTGGGGCTGTGGACGTTTGAGGATGCCTGGGTAGCGGAGGACGAGGAGGGTGTGGATGCAAAGTAAGGGGGAGGAAGGGTGGAGTGCGGAAAAGTGGAGGGAGAGGGATTTGAGCGGGCCGGGGGTGCCAAAGATCCTATGTGTCGGCGATCCAGACACCCGTAACCCTTTCTCCCAGCTTGCTTCCGGTTTGCAAAAAAAAAGAATGAATAGCTAGACACGTCGGTGCAAATGATGGATTCAACAAGATCCAATCGGACTCACTCATTTGGTTTATAGTGTTAGAAGGGGTCCCTGATGCTCCCTGAGGCGACCGCGGCGGCGATTGCGGGGGTGACGACCTCGGCCCGCGCGGACTCCCCCGCCACCCCCGCCGGCGCTCCACCGCTGACCGGCGCCGCCTTCTTCCCGCTCCTCCGGCCCCCGTCCCCTCGCCCCGTCTCGCTGTCCTCCCCTCCCCTGCCCCCATCCGCCGCCGGTGCGATGCGCGCCGGTTGCTGGGCTGACTGGGCTGCCGAGGAAGACCGGCTGGACGCCGCAGCCGCGGCTGCTGGTCTCCCCCGGCCCCCGCGTCGCTTTGGTGATCTGTTGGCGGCGGCAGTGGAGTCCACCGAGACCGCCCTGGTGGCTTCTCTCTTCCTCCCCCTCCCCCTTCCCTTGCGGGTGCGGCCAGACGCCCACCATGCACCACCTTCCCCACCACCGCAGGGCGCCGGCCGTGAGGCTGGTCGTCGCAGCCGTGGGGCCCGAGGTCGTGCTTGGGGGGTGGCCGGTCGGTCGGAGCTGGGACGGGCGGCGCTCTCTTGGCGGCATTCTCCATCGGCGACTCCGGCGACCTCGTTCGTTCCGACTCCCGGTCCAATGGCTAGCGCGGCAGCGCCTGGAGTGGCCCTCTGCGGCCCCAAATTCCAGTCGTTTCGGCCTTCTGTGGTTGTGCTGGGCGGTGCCCCGCCGGCGGCGGCGGCAGTGGTGCCATCAGGGGAAACCCTACCCCCTCCCCTCCCGCGGTTGGGTAGTGGGCTGGGTCGCTCTGGGCCGGCTGGGCCGGTGGGACGGCACGGAGACCATGGGCCCTCCCTTGCGTCCCTAGCTGGGCCGTCCTCCCCCATGGCCTCTGCTGCCTTCCCTGATTTAGGCCGCTCCCCTGCCCGCCCGCTAGGGTTCATCCTTTCTCGCCCCCTCCTCTCACCGGCTCCCTCACTCCCGACGCTGCCGCCGCCCTCCCCCTCCCCGCCCCGCACCTCCCGTGCTTCCCCTCCCCTTCCTCCCGCGATGGCTTGTGAGCAGGGCGACGACGCCCCTCGGCCCAAACGCCACGCTGATGGTCGGGATGGAGGGGCCACCCAGGCTCCACGCCGGCCATCCCCGGATGGTGCTCGCCGGGCGGCCGAGCTGCGCGAGTCCATGCTCAAGGGAAAGGGGGCCGCCTCCAATGCTGGGGCCGGGTGGCGCGGCGCTGGCCAGCGAGAGCGCTCTCCGGAGCAGTGGCGCAGCCGCGACCGGGACTGCCGGTCTCCGCCACGCCGTTCCCGCTCACCGGCTCGGTCGGGCCGCTCGGATGCAACCCCCCTTGGTGCTATGATCCCCCCCGTTGGCAGGCGCAATTTCCCCCGTCCGGGCCCAACAATCGCAATGGCCAGGGCGCCTTTGCTAAGAAGAAGAAGAAGCGCGTGGTCGCTTCCCTGGCTCTGGCCACTCGGACGACGACTCCGGGGACGACCATGGTCCCTTGCCCCGGGCCAGCGCGGCTGCTCCCCCGCCCTGCACCGAGCTTCTCGCCCCAGACTCCCACGTGGTTACTTCGAGGGCTGAGCAGTAGGACCTGGAGGCGATCACCGCTTTGCTTGACGAGGCGGCGACCCTTCCTCCTGGCGCTGTCATCCCGATCTTCATGGAGGCGCAGGTCTCCTCCCCGGACGGCGGCATCAGCGACACGAGTAGCGTGGGGATGGAGGTCATCCCCGCATCCTCGCCTCGGCACACCTCCCCGGCTCCGGCGCTGGATCACCCTACCGGCGAGCCCTTCCCTCCCCCGGCCATGCCCACGCCGACGGGAACTGCTCCAGCCACGACGGCTATGGAGGTGGCCGCTCCTCCTCGCCCTCCTCCAGCCAAGAGGCGCCCTCGATCGGCCTCGACTCCTGTGTTGTCGGCGCGGAAGATCGCGCGGCTTGGCTCGGTGTCGCTCCTGGAGGGCCCTCTCCCAATGCTGTGGAGAAGGCTTCGTGCGCACCGTGCGGCGGCGCAGAACCTTGATGCAGGTCCGTCCTCCCATCCCTCCCCCATTATTTTCAGTGATGGTGATGATGTAATTGAGGATAACTCCTATTTGGCCCTTGCGGGAGTTCCTTTGGGTCACCTTGCGAAGGTGGCGGCGGACTCTGCCATTGTTTTTCGTGGGGAGAAGGGTCCTCCTTTAGAGCAGATCGCGTCCCTCCAGGCCAATGAGGTCCTGGAGGGCCGTCTTGCGGCCGCTAGGGCTCGTCAGGCGGTAGCGGGTGATGAGGAGGCACCTCCGACCCCTCGTCCGGCAGGTAGAAGGGTCCATCCGGACCTGGCCCCCGACGAGGTTCGTGGTAGGACCCGCTCGCGCACAGCTCAGTTGCATCGTACACTGAGTGCCACCACTACAATGGGGTCCCGGGAGGACCCCCTGGGCGAGTAATCATGCGAGCTTTGTTCTGGAACCTGCGGGGTTTCGGCCATGATGGCCGCCGTAGGAAGTTGATCGAATATATGCGGGACGAATCGGTGGATGTTGTCGCGATCCAGGAAACGATGAGGGCGGATTTCTCCCTTGAAGAGCTCGAACACCTTAGTCGAGACTAATACGTCCATTTTGCATCATGCTTTTATATCGATATTTATTGCATTATGGGCTGTTATTAAACATTATGTCACAATACTTATGCCTATTCTCTCTTATTTTACAAGGTTTACCCGAAGAGGGAGAATGCCGGTAGCTGGAATTCTGGGCTGGAAAAGGAGAAAATATTAGAGACCTATTCTGCACAACTCCAAAATTCCTGAAACTCCACGGAAGTCAGTTTTGGAATATATTAAAAATATTGGGCGAACAAAGCACCAGAGGGGGCCACACCCTGTCCACGAGGGTGGGGGGCGCACCCAGGGGGGTAGGGCGCGCCCCCTGCCTCATGGGCCCCCTGGCAGGCCTCCGATGCCCATCTTTTGCTATATGAAGTCTTTCGCCCTGGAAAAAATTAGAAGGAAGCTTTCGGGATGAAGCGCCGCCGTCTCGAGGCCGAACCTGGCGAAACCAATCTAGGGCTCCGGCAGAGCTGTTCTGCTGGGGAAACATCCCTCCGGGAGGGGGAAATCATCACCATCGTCATCACCATCGATCCTCTCATCGGGAGAGGGTCAATCTCCATCAACATCTTCACCAGCACCATCTCCTCTCAAACCCTAGTTCATCTCTTGTATCCAATCTTTGTCTCAGAACCTTAGATTGGTACCTGTGGGTTGCTAGTAGTGTTGATTACTCCTTGTAGTTGATGCTAGTTGGTTTATTCGGTGGAAGATAATATGTTCAGATCCTTTATGCATATTAATACCCCTCTGATTATGAACATGAATATGATTTTTGAGTAGTTACGTTTGTTCCTGGGGCATGGGATAAGTCTTGCTATAAGTAGTCATGTGAATTGGGTATTCCTTCGATATTTTGATGAGATGTATGTTGTCTTTCCTCTAGTGGTGTTATGTGAAAGTCGACTACGTGACACTTCACCATTGTTTGGGCCTAGGGGAAGGCATTGGGAAGTAATAAGTAGATGATGGGTTGCTAGAGTGATAGAAGCTTAAACTCTAGTTTATGCATTGCTTTGTAAGGGGCTGATTTGGATCCATATGTTTCATGCTATGGTTAGGTTTACCTTAATACTTCTTTCGTAGTTGCGGATGCTTGTGAGAGGGGTTAATCATAAGTGGGATGCTTGTCCAAGGAAGGGCAGTACCCAAGCACCAGTCCACATATCAAATTATCAAAGTAACGAACGCGAATCATATGAGCATGATGAAAACTAGCTTGACGATAATTCCCACGTGTCCTCGGGAGCATTTTCCTTTATATAAGAATTTGTCCAGGCTTGTCCGTTGCTATAAAAAGTTGGGACACCTTGCTGCACCTTGTTTACTTTTGTTACTTGTTACCCATTACAAATTAACTTATCACAAAACTATCTCTTACCGATAATTTCAGTGCTTGCAGAGAATACCTTACTGAAAACCGCTTGTCATTTCCTTCTGCTCCTCGTTGGGTTCGACACTCTTACTTATCGAAAGGACTACAATAGATCCCCTATACTTGTGGGTCATCAAGACTCTTTTCTGGCGCCGTTGCTGGGGAGTGAAGCGCCTTTGGTAAGGAAAAATTTATATAGTGTGCTGAAATTTACTGTCACTTGTTACTATGGAAAGTAATCCTTTGAGGGGCTTGTTCGGGGTATCTTCACCCCGACCAGTAGAGCAAAGAGTTGCTCCACAACCTACTAAACCTACTGAAAATGTTTACTTTGAAATTCCTTCGGGTATGATAGAGAAAGTGCTAGCTAATCCTTTTACAGGAGATGGAACATTACATCCCGATTTGCACCTAATCTATGTGGATGAAGTTTGTGGATTATTTAAGCAGGCAGGTATGCCCGAGGATGTTATCAAGAAGAAGGTCTTCCCTTTATCTTTGAAGGGCAAGGCATTGACATGGTTTAGGCTATGCGATGGTATTGGATCATGGAACTACAACCGATTCAAATTGGAATTTCATCAGAAGTTTTATCCTATGCATCTGGTTCATCGTGATCGTAATTATATATATAATTTTTGGCCTCTTGAAGGAGAAAGCATCGCTCAAGCTTGGGGGAGGCTTAAGTCAATGTTATATTCATGCCCCAATCATGAGCTCTCAAGAGAAATTATTATTCAAAAATTTTATGCTCGGCTTTCTCTCAATAATCGCTCCATGCTCGATATTTCTTGTATTGGTTCTTTTACGATGAAGACTATTGAATTCAAATGGGATTTCTGGGAAAGAATTAAATGCAACTCTGAATATTGGGAACTCGATGAAGGTAAGGAGTCAGGTATAACACCTAAGTTTGATTGTGTTAAATCTTTTATGGATACCGATGCTTTTCGTGAATTTAGCACTAAATATGGACTTGACTCTGAGATAGTAGCTTCTTTCTGCGAATCATTTGCTACTCATGTTGATCTTCCTAAGGAGAAGTGGTTTAAATATCATCCTCCCATTGAAGTAAAAGTAGTTGAACCTATTAAAGTTGAGGAAAAGACTATCACTTATAATGTTGATCCTATTGTTCCCACCGCTTATATTGAGAAACCACCTTTCCCTGTTAGAATAAAGGATCATGCTAAAGCTTCAACTGTGGTCAACAAAAGTAATATTAGAACACCCAAACCCTCTGAGCAAATTAAAGTTGAACCTAGTATTGCTATGGTTAAAGATCTCTTGGTCGATGATATTGATGGGCATGTTATTTACTTCTGTGATGAAGCTGCTAGAATTGCTAGACCCGATACTAAAAATAAACATAGACTTGTTGTAGGCATGCCTGTTATTGCTGTCAAAATAGGAGATCATTGTTATCATGGCTTATGTGATATGGGTGCTAGTGCGAGTGCAATACCTCATTCTTTATACAAAGAAATTATGCATGACATTGCACCTGCTGAGTTAGAAGGTATTGATGTTACAATTAAGCTTGCCAATAGAGATACTATTTCACCAGTTGGGATTGTTAGAGATGTTGAAGTCTTGTGTGGGAAAATTAAATATCCTACTGATTTTCTTGTTCTTGCTTCCCCACAAGATAACTTTTGTCCCATTATATTTGGTAGACCTTTCTTGAATACTGTTAATGCTAAGATAGATTGCAAAAAGGATGTTGTTACTATTGGTCTAGGGGATATGTCTCATGATTTTAATTTTGCTAAATTTCGTAGACAACCCCATGATAAAGAATTGCCTAGTAAAGATGAAATTATTGGTATTGCTTCTATTTCCGTGCCTCCAAATGATCCTTTAGAACAATATTTGCTAGACCTTGAAAATGATATGTTTATGAATGAAAGAGGGGAAATAGATGAAGTATCTTTTAAACAGGGACCTACTTTGAAACACAACTTGCCTGTTGAAATTCTAGGGGATCCTCCTCTACCCAAGGGTGATCCCGTGTTTGAGCTTACACCATTACCTGATACTCTTAAATATGCTTATCTTGATGAAAATAAGATATATCCTGTTATTATTAGTGCTAACCTTTCAGAGCAGGAAGAAGATAAATTATTGAAAACTCTGAAGAAGCACCGTGCTGCCATTAGATATACTCTTGATGATCTTAAGGGAATTAGTCCCACTCTATGCCAGCACAAAATAAAATTGTAGAAAGACGCTAAACCGGTTGTTGATCGCCAACGACGGTTAAATCCTAAGATGAAAGAAGTGGTAAGAAAAGAAATACTAAAGCTTGTGGAGGCAGGTATAATTTATCCCGTTGCTGACAGTCAGTGGGTAAGTCCTGTCCATTGTGTCCCTAAGAAGGGAGGTATTACTGTTGTTCCTAATGATAAAGATGAATTGATCCCACAAAGAATTGTTACAGGTTATAGAATGGCAAATTAAATAAAGCTACTAAAAAGGACCATTACCCTTTACCTTTTATTGATCAAATGCTAGAAAGATTATCCAAACATACACATTTTTGCTTTCTAGACGGTATTCTGGTTTCTCTCAAATACCTGTGTCAAAAGAGGATCAAGAAAAGACCACTTTTACTTTCCCTTTCGGTACCTTTGCTTATAGATGTATGCCTTTTGGTTTATGCAATGCACCTGCTACCTTTCAAAGATGTATGACTGCTATATTCTCTGACTTTTGTGAAAAGATTGTTGAGGTTTTCATGGATGATTTCTCCGTATATGGAACTTCTTTTGATGATTGCTTAAGCAACCTTAATCGAGTTTTGCAGAGATGTGAAGAAACTAATCTTGTCTTGAATTGGGAGAAGTGCCACTTTATGGTTAATGAAGGTATTGTCTTGGGGCATAAAATTTCTGAAAGAGGTATTGAAGTTGATAAAGCTAAAGTTGATGCAATTGAAAAGATGTCGTGTCCTAAGGACATTAAAGGTATAAGAAGTTTCTTGGTCATGCTGGTTTTTATAGGAGGTTCATTAAAGACTTCTAAAAAAATTCTAGGCCTCTGACTAATATCTTACAAAAAGATGTTCCTTTTGTCTTTGATGACGATTGTGTAGAAGCATTTGAAATACTTCAGAAAGCTTTGATTTCTGCACCTATTGTTCAGCCACCTGATTGGAATTTATCATTTGAAATTATGTGTGATGCTAGTGATTATGTTGTAGGTGCTGTTCTAGGACAAAGAGTTGATAAGAAATTAAATGTTATCCAATATGCTAGTAAAACTCTAGACAGTGCCCAGAGAAATTATGCTACTACTGAAAAATAATTTTTAGCAGTTGTATTTGCTTGTGATAAGTTCAGACTTTATATTGTTGATTCTAAAGTAACTGTTCACACTGATCATGTTGCTATTAAATATCTTATGGAAAAGAAAGATGCTAAACCTAGACTTATTAGATGGGTTCTCCTACTACAAGAATTTGATTTGCATATTATTGATAGAAAGGGAGCTAAGAACCCCGTTGCAGACAACTTGTCTGGGTTAGAGAATGTTCTTGATGACCCACTACCTATTGATGACAGCTTTCCTGATGAACAATTAGCTGTCATAATGCTTCTCGTACTGCTCCATGGTATGCTGATTATGCTAATTACATTGTTGCTAAATTTATACCACCTAGTTTCACATACCAAGAAAAGAAAAAAGTTTTTCTATGATTCAAGACATTACTTCTGGGATGACCCACACCTTTATAAAGAAGGAGTAGATGGTGTTATTAGACGTTGTGTACCTGAGCATGAATAGGAACAGATCCTACGCAAGTGTCACTCCGAGGCTTATTGAGGACACCACGCTGGAGATAGAACTGCACATAATGTATCACAATCCGGCTTTTATTGGCCTACTCTCTTCAAAGACGCCCGTAAGTTTGTCTTGACTTGTGATGAATGTCAAAGAATTGGTAATATTAGTAGACGTCAAGAAATGCCTATGAACTATTCACTTATTATTGAACCATTTGATGTTTGGGCCTTTGATTATATGGGACCGTTTCCTTCCTCTAATGGGTATACACATATTTTAGTTGCTGTTGATTACGTTACTAAGTGGGTAGAAGTTATTCCAACTAGTAGTGCTGATCATAACACCTCTATGAAGATGCTTAAAGAAGTTATTTTTCCGAGGTTTGGAGTCCCTAGATACTTAATGACTGATGGTGGTTCACATTTTATTCATGGTGCTTTTCGTAAAATGCTTGCTAAGTATGACGTTAATCATAGAATTGCATCTCCATACCACCCACAGTCTAGTGGTCAAGTAGAATTGAGTAATAGAGAGATTAAATTAATTTTGCAAAAGACTGCTAATAGATCTAGAAAGAATTGATCCAAGAAACTTGATGATGCATTATGGGCCTATAGAACTGCATATAATAATCCTATGGGTATGTCGCCGTGTAAAATGGTTTATGGAAAAGCATGTCACTTACCTCTCGAAGTAGAACATAAGGCATATTGGGCCATTAAAAAGCTCAATTATGATTTCAAACTTGCCGGTGAGAAGAGGCTATTTGACATTAGCTCACTTGATGAGTGGAGAACCTAGGCCTGTGAGAATGCCAAACTGTTTAAAGAAAAAGTTAAAAGATGGCATGACAAAAGGATACAAAAGCGTGAGTTTCATGTAGGTGACTATGTTTTGCTATACAACTCTCGTTTAAGATTTTTTGCAGGAAAACTTCTCTCTAAATGGGAAGGCCCTTACGTTATCGAGGAGGTCTATCATTCCTGTGCCATAAAAATCAACAACTTCGAAGGCACAAATCCGAAGGTGGTGAACGGTCAAAGATTCAAACATTATATCTCGGGTCATCCCATAAATGTTGAAACTAATGTTATTGAGAGCGTAACCCCGGAGGAATACATAAGGGACACCTTCCAGAATGTTTCAGACTCCGAAAAGGAATAGGTATGTGGTACGGTAAGTAAACCGACTCCAAAACAGTTCTAATAGCAAATTTTCTCCATTTTGGAATATTTAAGCAAATAGGAAAATAAGAAGTAGTCCGGGAAGGACACGAGGCATCCACGAGGGTGGAGGGCGCGCCCTACCCCCCTGGGCGCTTCCCCTGCCTCGTGGGCACCTCGTGTGCTCTCTGGACTCCGTTTTCTTGCACGACACTTCTTTTCGTCGGTAAAAAATTCATTATATAATCTCCCGAAGGTTTTGACCAGCGTACCACGCAAATATCCTCTGTTTTTGTTTCGAGCTGTTTTTATGACAGATCTAGATCATCATGACGTCTTCAAACGCCCCCAAGGACAAGTTTTTCGAGAAGGTTATCAACCCCTACCTCGCGGAGGTGCTGCAACACCCTCAAACAATTGAGATGCGTGATGGGTTGCTGCACATCCGCAATGTGGAGGGACCAAGGAGGACCGGAAGTGTGGAGACAAGACTCGAAGCAATGGAGCAACAAGTTTTCAAGTGCCAGGGGATTGTGGAACGCGAACCCAATGCCAACCACATGATGATCGCGGAGTTCACAAACAACCACAAGCAGGATGCCAAGAACATTGGGGAGACCATTTTCAAGATTCACCAGAAAATCGAGCACCTCCAAGCCCAGATCTATGACCTGCAAAACCAAAACTGTGAGTATGAATATATATTCAAGAGAATGAGTTTGGCTGCAAAATTGAGGATCCCGGAGACTCGATCATCCTTCTATGATGGTGAGCCTATGCCTTGGAAGATGGACGACAAGCCTACATCATCAACAACTCCATCATCACCACCTCCGAAGAAAGAGACATAAATACATGGGTATGGGCACTCCCCTTGGCAATTGCCAAGCTTGGGGGAGGTGCCCCGGTATCGTATCACCATCACACTCCTATCTTTACCGTTTTTCTTAGTTCGATCCTTTTGGTAATATCTTGATCTAGCAGAATAAAGTTTTAGTATGATCTAGTTTGAGTTATGCCTTATGATCCTTCTATGTAATCGAGTCCGTGAGTTGTATATAATAAAGATTAGTTTTGAGTCGAGTGCTTGGTTATCTTGCTATGATCTTGAGGGAATAATAGTAAAAGGAAAGAATAAAAAGAAATAAACAGATCTTATTGATCTTATGGAGAGTAATGACTTAACATATAAAGAGTATGATGAATAAAAGTTGTTGAGAGTTGACAAACATAGTTTTGGTCATCTTGCAATTAATAGGAAGTAATAAAGAAAGAGAGCTTTTCACATATAAATATACTATCTTGGACATCTTTTATGATTGTGAGCACTCATTAAAATATGACATGCTAAAGTTGATGTTGGACAAGGAAGACAATGTAATGGGTTATGTTTCCTTATATCCGAAATAAAGTATATTGTCATGGATCATCCAACATGTTGAGCTTGCCTTTCCCCCTCATGCTAGCCAAATCCTTTGCACCAAGTAGAGATACTACTTGTGCTTCCGAATATCCTTAAACCCAGTTTTGCCATGAGAGTCCACTATATCTACCTATGGATTGAGTAAGATCCTTCAAGTAAGTTGTCATTGTTGCATGCAATAAAAATTGTTCTCTAAATATGTATGATCTATTAGTGTGGAGAAAATAAGCTTTATACGATCTTGTGATATGGAAGAAATAAAAGCGATGGACTGCATAATAAAGATCCCTATCACAAGTGGCAATATAAAGTGACGTTCTTTCGCATTCAGATTTTGTGCATCCAACCATAAAAGCACATGACAACCTCTGCTTCCCTCTACGAAGGCCTATCTTTTATTTTTGCTTTATGTCTTATGCAAGAGTCGCGGTGATCTTCACCTTTCCTTTTTACACTTTATCCTTTGGGAAGCACATTGTGTTGGAAAGATCCTGATATATATATCCAATCGGATGTAAGTTATCATGAACTATTATTGTTGACATTACCCTTGAGGTAAAAGGTTGGGAGGCAACACTATAAGCCCCTATCTTTCTCTGTGTCCGATTAAGACTTCATACCCATAAGTATTACGTGAGTGTTAGAAATTGTGAAAGACTAAATGATAGTTGAGTATGTGGACTTGCTGAAAAGCTCTTATATTGACTCTTTCCGATGTTATGATAAATTGCAATTGCTTCAATGACCGAGATCTTAGTTTGTTAGTTTTCAATGAAGTTTCTGATTCATACTTTACATTGTGGATAGATTTTTACTTTAGCATAAGAAATCATATGACAATATATATATATATATATGTTGCTTTTACAAGAATGATCATGATGCCCTCATGTCCGTATTTTATTTTATCGACACCTCTATCTCTAAACATGTGGACATATTTTTCGTTATCGGCTTCCGCCTGAGGGCAAGCGAGGTCTAAGCTTGGGGGAGTTGATACGTCCATTTTGCATCATGCTTTTATATCGATATTTATTGCATTATGGGCTATTATTACACATTATGTCACAATACTTATGCCTGTTCTATCTTATTTTACAAGGTTTACCCGAGGAGGGAGAATGCCGGTAGCTGGAATTCTGGGCTGGAAAAGGAGCAAATATTAGAGACCTATTCTCCACAACTCCAAAAGTCCTGAAACTCCACGGAAGTCAGTTTTGGAATATATTAAAAATATTGGGCGAAGAAAGCACCAGAGGGGGGCCACACCCTGTCCACGAGGGTGGGGGGCGCGCCCTACCCCCCTGGGCACGCCCCTGCCTCGTGGGCCCCCTGGGCGGCCTCCGGTGCCCATCTTTTGCTATATGAAGTCTTTCGCCTTGGAAAAAATCAGAAGGAAGCTTTCGGGACGAAGCGCCGCCGTCTCGAGGCGGAACCTGGCGAAACCAATCTAGGGCTCCGGCGGAGCTGATCTGCTGGGGAAACATCCCTCCGGGAGGGGGAAATCATTACCATCGATCCTCTCATTGGGAGGGGGTCAATCTCCATCAACATATTCACTAGCACCAGCTCCTCTCAAACCCTAGTTCATCTCTTGTATCCAATCTTTTGTCTCAAAACCTCAGATTGGTACCTGTGGGTTGCTAGTAGTGTTGATTACTCCTTGTAGTTGATGCTAGTTGGTTTATTCGGTGGAAGATCATATGTTCAGATCCTTTATGCATATTAATACCCCTCTGATTATGAACATGAATATGATTTGTGAGTAGTTACGTTTGTTCCTGAGGACATGGGAGAAGTCTTGCTATAAGTAGTCATGTGAATTTGGTATTCGTTCGATATTTTGATGAGATGTCTGTTGTCTTTCCTCTAGTGGTGTTATGTGAACGTCGACTACATGACACTTCACCATTGTTTGGGCCTAGGGGAAGGCATTGGGAAGTAATAAGTAGATGATCGGTATGGGCTGATTTGGATCCATATGTTTCATGCTATGGTTAGGTTTACCTTAATACTTCTTTCGTAGTTGCGGATGCTTGCGAGAGGGGTTAATCATAAGTGGGATGCTTGTCCAAGGAAGAGCAGTACCCAAGCACCGGTCCACCCACATATAAAATTATTAAAGTAACGAATGTGAATCATATGAGCATGATGAAAACTACCTTGAAAATAATTCCCGTGTGTCCTCGGGAGCGTTTTCCTTTATATAAGAATTTGTCCAGGCTTGTCCTTTGCTACAAAAAGGATTGGGCCACCTTGCTGCACCTTGTTTACTTTTGTTACTTGTTACCCGTTACAAATTACCTTATCACTAAACTATCTGTTACCGATAATTTCAGTGCTTGCAGAGAATACCTTATTGAAAACAGCTTGTCATTTCCTTCTGCTCCTCGTTGGGTTCGACACTCTTACTTATCGAAAGGACTACGATAGATCCCCTATACTTGTGGGTCATCAGACACTTATTCACATGGCACTGGTTGTCATCTAGTGGAGTGGCTTGTCACTCCGGTGGTATCCTTCTAGGTGTGAAGGATCCTACCTTTGACGTGGTTTCCATGGATCGTGGATCCCACTTTGTCAGCATGGAGGTGTGGGAACATGATGTAAACTTCAAGTGGGAGATCATCATGGTCTACGGCCCTGCCGACCATAGTCATTCGGCTGCTTTCTTGGCCAAACTCCACAACAAGATAGCCTCCGCGACCCTTCCTGTCGTGGTTGGAGGAGACTTCAACCTCCTCCGCTCCACCGAGGAGAAGAGCAACTCGCGTGTCGATCTTGCGGAGATACGTCGATTCAATGACTGGGTTGCGGACTTAGGCCTGCTCGAGCTGGACAGGGTTGGGGCGAGATTTACTTGGACCAATAGATAGGTTTCCCCGACCCTTAGTGTGCTTGACCGGGTGTTTTTCTCCCCTATCTGGGAGCTTTGGTTCCCTTTGGCTTCTCTCCAGGCTATTAATCGAATAGGGTCCGACCATGTTCCCCTTCTCTTGTCATCTAGGGATGAGAGACCCCACCCCCCGCCCCGGTTTCGATTCGAAGCTTTCTGGCTCCGGCAGCCAGGCTTTATGGCAGGTGTCCAGGCTCACTGGGTCTCGGCGTTAGCCAAGCCCCATAGGCAGATGTTGATCCTGGACGAATGGCACCACCTGTCCAGGCGGACCAGGTAGTTCATGAATGGATGAGTTGCTAATATTGGGAGGGACCTTCGGATCCAGAAGGCCTCCCTCCTCGAGGAGATTCGAGCCCTTGACCTTCGCGCAGATATTTCAGGGATCTCCGTTGAAGAATGGGCTCATAAATATAATCTAGAGGACTCTCTCATGGAGATCTACTCCAAGGAGGAGGAATTTTGGCGCCAGCGAGGCTCTATAAATTGGGTGTTGTTTGGTGACGCCAACACAACTTACTTCCAGGCCATCGCTAATGGCTGTAGGAGACGCTGCTCCACTCCCCTTTTACGGGAAGGAGGTAGGCTATTTCAAGACCCTCCGGCTATCACTACTAGGGAAAACCTTATACACAAAATCTTAGCAGCAGCGCGCTACAAAAGTAGGCGCTACTGCTAATTTTCAGTAGCGCATGTTCAAAACAAGCTCTACTGCTACACAGTTAGCAGTAGCGCGGCCTAGTGGAAACACGCTGGTAGTAAAATCGACCGACAGTACCCACCAATCTAGGTTTAGCAGCAGCGCGCTGACCCGACCCGCGCTACTGATAAAGTAATACTAGTAGCGCGCTTTTTTTTGGTCGCTACTGCTAATTTTGAAACTGGCCACATGGCGGGCCCCGCTTAGCACTAGCCCGTGCGCAGCAAGCGCGCTGCTGCTATGTTCTTAGCAGTAGCGCGTGTCGTGGTTTTGTCACAGCAGATGTCCTAAGGAAAGGACTTAGTCGTGGAGCCATCGCGCGGGTTAGCTTAAAGGGGTTAAAGCGGAGAAGGGACGCAGAGAGTTTATACTGGTTCGGCCCCTTGCGGTGAAGGTAAAAGCCTAATCCAGTTGTTGTGGAATTTCTAGGGTTTCGATGACCAGGGAGCGAATACGCTTTGCCTGAGTCTCGAGTTTTTGTCTGTTGTCCTTGAACCGCCGCCGGGTCGTCCCCTTATATACATGGGTTGACGCCCGTCGGTTTACAGAATCCCGAGGCCAGCTCATAAACGTGTCCGGCTTGGTCTCTGGTCTTTTTATCTTACAACACAAGTTTACATGCTAATGTCGGTTTACATCTACGGGCCTTAAACCGACTCTGGGCCCTAGGCCTTCATAAAGCGTCACTGTCTCTGTCTTCATGGGCTTCAGATATAATGCGCCACTATGGGGTTAACCTGGCCTCTCCTGGCCGGTTTACGCCCAGTGGTAATATCCCCAACATTAGGCCCCAGATTGATTTGAACTGGTTCATGTCAATCCTCAATACTTAAGAAACTTTCTTCTTCAACATCTTCACGTAATCTGGTAAACCGTCGTGACGTCACCTTCTAGGACCATAGTAAACCGCCATGACATCATCTGTTATTTAAAACTGCGTATAACCCACGTTCATTAATGGGCTTCCGACGATCGAGGCAATAGAGCTGTCACATACCCCATTTTTCGGGCTCCTCGATTCTCGCGCCTGCCTTTTATCCATTCCCCTTATAAATAAGCCGAGGGGTCCCTTTCACTTTTCCCCCTCGTGCCTCTTCGTGTCGTCTTCTTCCTCATGCCGACTGACCTTCGAGCTCTACCGCCGCCGTTGTCCTTCGCCTCTGCCTCAACGACGGCCGCTGCATCAACCTGACTATGCCAGAAAAACGCGGCGATCTTCTGCTGCTTCCTCAGCACCGGTATGTTCCTCCTTTTCTCACTCCAGATCCACCATTAGGGTTCGGTGTTATTCATAGTTCTTCAAAGTTCTTGAATCTGTTCTTCCTTGTTTATCTTCAGTAGTACCAATGGCTAGTTAGATCTGCTTTTTCCAATGCCCTTGTACTTTAAACTCCTGCTTCCTTGTTAGAACATCTGCCTCATATAAAAACTCATCTGAACTTGGTGAACTCTTAACACACTGGAATTTAGGTCAGAATATATTTTGTTTTTCCAACGCACGGTAGATCTGAAATTACCACACCAAGATGTGAAGCTTGTTTTTCCTTCACT
The DNA here is from genome assembly GCF_002575655.3 of Aegilops tauschii subsp. strangulata. Taxonomy (NCBI): domain Eukaryota; kingdom Viridiplantae; phylum Streptophyta; class Magnoliopsida; order Poales; family Poaceae; genus Aegilops; species Aegilops tauschii. Next base: position 438,313,559 of record NC_053040.3, on the reverse strand, counting down.
TACGCACCTTTTAGACATATACCTTTAATACCAGATTAGGCGGTTTAACTTCATAGAAAAATGATGACCCAGTAGATACCATTAGTCCCCTGTTGAACCGCCAATGCATTCATCATTGTACTGTCTCCATTGTCAGATTCCGGTTTACGAATAACCAGCTCCGGTTTAACAATATGCTTACATCCTTATACCGCCTTATAGTTGTCCACTGTAAATCTTAAACCGGCAATAATCATGTTTCCAGATTTTCATTGCCATGGCCAAGCTAGTCTATGAATGCAATTAGGCTCCTTCTCGAGTAACCGAAGATCAGTTAAACAACTGTGTTAGAACGGGCGCTTTAGCCAGGAAAGATGTCATCCACTTGAGGGTCCCTGGCCCGGAAAATCCTCCTACACCCAAGGACGGAGAGGTAGTCGTGTTTGCTGATCACCTGGGTCGTGGTTTTAGCCCTCCCGGTTCAAAAAATTTCCGAGATGTACTGGCCAATTTTCAGCTGCACCCTCAAGGCATTGGTCCAAATTCTGTGACCAACATCTGCCACTTCCAAGTCTTTTGTGAGGCTTATCTACAAGAGGAACCTACAGTCGAACTGTTTAGGGATTTCTTTCACTTAAACCATCGCATAGAGTTCACGGATGGACCCAATACGGAATTGGGTGGAATGACAGTTCAGAAAAGGAAGGAAGTTACTTTCCCTCATCCCAAGCTCCACAGTCACCCCAAAGAGTTGAACCAGACTTGGTTTTACCGCAAAGATACATCTCCAACTGACGAGAACCCCTTGCCGGGTTACCGCCCTCACCGCCTTAGTAATACACATCCTTTTCCTCAGAGGTTGATTGCAAAAGAAAGGGCCAACTATGCCCCTCAACTATCAAAGCTTAGAGCCTTCATGGCGAACGGTTTGACAGGAGTTGACCTTGCCCGTTGTTGGATAAGCTGGAGTATTCTACCCTTAAGCCGGCGCCCCGGTTTGATGTGTGAGTACACAGGGAGTTTGAAGGATGCTCAATGACACATTGATATTCAGCTTACAGACGCAGAAGTTACTGAGGCTGTAAAGAAGATGCTGAATGAACCGGAAGTTGTCTGTGGCCAGACCGGACTACTCCCTTTCTACTCCTTCAGCAAACCGCCAGCTGTAAGAATCATATAACTCTCTTTTTTTTTATCTTAAACTGCTTCTGTCAAAATATTCTCTGAAAGTTTGACTATTTTCTGACAGGGTGATGATCCGTTCTGGAATAAGAAACCACAAGACAAAACAGCCAAGCCACTTCGCCCAAAGACCAAGGTTGTTAAAAAACCTGCCAAGAAAAGGACCACTGCATCCTCCGAACTAAATGCTGATGACGATGTGGGTAACCCGGAATCAGAGGTGGAACTTGACTCTCTTGGTTCATTTTTCGTACACCTCATTGACAATGGTTATTATCAGGACGACGCTGAAGGCAGTCACGCTGATGATGTAGAGGTAATCATTCTTTCCTCTGATTCAGATCCTCTGCCAACATCAAAAATCCGTCGAGCAAATCGGAAAGTAAAATTTTCTCACCCCCTTGCTTACTTGGACCCAAACTTTCTTTTGAAGACGCAGCAGCACGAGGCTCGCCACACAACCCGGCATAGCGGCCAGGTAGTTACCTCCGCCGGTTTAACGAACACTCCGGTTCGGAAACGCCGATCAGAGGTCTCTTATCCCCTTGACACTTCATGCCCCAAAGCGGGTTGTTTCCGCCAGCCTCTTAACCCGTCTGATTCAAATTATCAGGGTACTTCTCACTCATCTTCTGGCGAGTCGTCGGCCACAAAACTTCCACCCCTCAAAACAGTTCTTGGGTGAGCTATATACTTGTTTTTATCCTTGATGTGTTATTTTTATATACTGTACTGATCCTCATGTTTATTTTTCTCAGCGCCAAGCCTAGACCCAGCAAGAAGGCTCGGTTGAATAAACCGGCTGATGATAACGTGGCTGTTGAACCGGAAAAAACTCCAGATCCTGAAGAGACAGATGTTCACACCATGCTTAAGGACCCACTGCCTCAAGACCATGACCTTTTTGCTGAGCAGGTAGAAGTTGACACCACAAGCCATGCTGACCAGCCAACCAGCCCAGTCCAACCTGATGACAAACCGGTTAGTCCAGTTAAGGATACTGACAAACCGCCAACTCCAGTAAAAGCTGCTGATGAGAAAGAGGATGATATTATGATTACTGGCATTGGCCACACCACTCCTAGCAATCCCGTCGCTTTATCCAAGCATACTGCCAAGGATGAGCTCTCTGCTATCAGCAAAGGCAAATGGAACGCCGATTTGTCAAACTATGCCCATCTTAATGCTCAAGACCTTCACTCCGGCTACTCCGGCTTCTTGAACTGTCTGTATACCAGCCGTGACTATGAAGCCGGTATGGTAAATTTGATGAAAGAGAGATATGAGGTAATTAATACTCAACTCTGCTTAATTGTCTCTCTTGTAAATTCCAAATATCAACTCCAGTAGCCCCCAAGTGACGGTTTATGATATCAATCTAAACTGGGACTTTTAGTAACAATATTTATATTTGCAACACTGCATCTTTTTTCACTGGTATAGTCCCCAAGGGCCGGTTTAACTTTATAAAGATGAACCGGGACTACAGAAGAATTCCCATATCAGCAATTATGAGCAAACACACATTAGCCCCCAAGTGCCAAGATTAATACTTGTAGTGTGCTTGGGACTTTGTAGAAATTTCTGATAAAGAGCAAATATGCATTAGCCCCCAAGTACCAAGGGCATAACTTGTTATGTGCTTGGTACTTCAAATATGTATTGTCAACTCATTATATATCTGTCTCTTTATAGGCTCAACTGAGCAAGAAGGAAAGCCAAACTGCTGATCTGCAAGAGAACCTCAAATCCCAGCAAGCCGAAACCTCCAAAGCCAAGGAAGAGTTGACCAGCGCTCTAGGCGCTATGGAGAAACTGAAAGAGGGCTTCAACAAGGAGCGAGCGCATTGGGAGACAAAAAAATCCGCTTTGCTAAAAAGGGCCGAGAACACATAAGCAGCTCTTAAACCGGTGGTTGATGAACTGACCAGTGTAAAGCGGTAGATTCATGCCATGACTGCTGCTGTGTTCGGTAAACATCTTTCCCTATACTTTCAACATGTCTTCCCATGTGTTGTCGGTTTACTGATGTGTACAATGGTGTAGGAACTTGCATTAGCCATCTGGGCTCTGATGTACAGAAGAAACTGAAGGCTGCCTACAGTCTGATAGAGCAGTTGTACACCGGCGCGCAGCGGATCATCTATACCGCTTCACACAATAAGCCTCCTCCCACCTTGATCAAGGAAACCTTAGAAAGGTTATCTATGCTTCCTGCCCGGGTAGAAGAGCTAAAAAAATCTTCCGCAAGAGCGGGCGCTCTGACCGCACTAACCCGGGCAAAAGCATGGGTACCTGACTTTGATCCAGTGGAAGCGTCCCAAGGCTATCCCAGCTTGAAAGAAGACGGAATAGAATTTGGCAATGATGATCTCCGAACCATAAACCGGGAAGTACGTCCATTGGCTTGTCAACTGGCTGAAGAGGCAGATCTCTCGTACTACCAGGCGAGTTACGATGACAAGAACAGACGGGTTGCTGCACCAATTCCGGAAGCGCAAAATCTTATCCCACCAATCCGTAAGCACACTTATGCCCCAGACATTGAACCGTCCACGCTTATAAGCGATGAAGCTATATTCCAAGCCCTAACTGTGATCGACTGGGCAACTGTTGACTTCCAGCCACTGGGTAGAGAGGAGGGAGTTGAACCGGTGCGAGATGATCCGCAGCCGTCAAGCCAAGCTGGTGACGAATCATGATCCGGAGACAGTTTTAGTCTTCTACGTGCTGCAACACGTATTTGAGAAAACAATTATCCTTTTGGGCACTGAAACGCCTTGTAATAGGCTAGTTAAAACACTTGGTCTGTATGCCTTCGTGCATATTTATCTGCGACTGATGCTTGCTAATCCGCCATGCTTAAGATATGATGTTCATAATCCATAGCCATTTATTCAAGCTATCCCTGCAGATAAGAAGCTTAAAGCGCCCTGGCAGTTTACCACCGGGCGGGTAACAATACCCAAATATATGTATGACCAAGGTTTATAACCAAGGTTGTAAAAGATAACCAAATATGGAAATATATGATACCTGTGACCTTTAGGGATAATGTTGGCTGACCAACTTTGTAGTGAGGGTCATAACCCTACTCCGGAGGATAAATAACTCCTGCTATATGATGCCGGTTTACAATAAAACCGTTCCGGGTTGTGATAAACACCAGTTTATTCCATACAGGTGACTCTGAGTCAAAACCAGACCGGGCTGATAGTCTCCGGATTACAACTTGATCATGTACTGACAACTTGTAGTTTGATAGCCTAACCGGGTTGATGAACACCGGTTTGAAAATATCACAAATCTTGTCAAAAGAAAGAAAAACTTAGCAAAAGGCAAATAAAAACTGTTGTAGTCGAGGCTTTTCACGGGCTGCCAGGCCCCATATTCGAGGCTTTTCATGGGCTGCCAGACCACTGAGTTAAACCGTTTCACAAAGCCTTTTAAGATGGCCCTCAATCCTTAACCAATCATCGTTTTAACTTGACAAGTTCAGGGTTTTATTTTAGAGTAACTTGTCAAAGTTCGAAGGGTCATACCAGGTTTACCTGGGCGGAGTGACTTACTTAAATAGGCAGGTTAACCCAGGGTTTTAGGTGTATACACCAGGCTTCCAAGCCATGGCTTGATAGCCTATTACAAGTGTAGATTCTTTGTTCATTTCGACAGGAAAGAATCCCCAAGTAATATTTTGTGCTGTGCTCAGTGGGTGTCCATGTTTGAGTTGTTGTTTTATAACACTCTCTTTGGCCCCAGATTGATTTGGCTTTGAGCCGATCAAGAGGTGTGACTATGGTTCAGATATGACCAAGCCCCCAAGTGATGTTGTGGCATTGTGCCGATCAAGAGGTGTAGCTATGGTTCGGATACGACCAAGCCCCCAAGTGATATAATATAAAGCTTTGAGAAGCTGAATCAAGGGGTAAACCGGACGTCGCTTTAGAAGCTCCATGTAACCTCACATGATGTAAGAAAAACAACAAATACCACGCTTTAGCTGAGGTTCCCATTTATTATATTGATCATAATATATACAAAGTCATAATATGTACATAAGCATAGCCTATGGCTCAAGTATAGTAAGGCCGAAGATGAGCAATATTCCATGGCCGGTTGGTCTCCTCCTCCGATTTACGTGAGTCTTTGCGCTCTCGAACATCGATTAGGTAGTATGACCCGTTGTGCGGATTCTTGCTGACCACAAAGGGTCCTTCCCAAGGGGGGATAGCTTGTGCATATCCGTCTGGTCCTGGATGAGTCGAAGCACCAAATCGCCTTCTTGAAAGGTTCTGGTTCTAACCCGGCGGCTGTGATAACGACACAGATCTTGATGATAGATCGCCGAACGGGCTGCTGCCATGTCGCGCTCCTCATCTAACAAGTCAAGAGCTTCCTGTCGTGCCTTCTCGTTGTCAGCTTCAACATATGCCGCTACACGAGGTGAGTCATGACGGATGCCACTAGGAAGAACCGCTTCCGCTCCATAAACCATGAAGAACGGTGTGTACCCTGCGATCTGTTGGGTGTGGTATTGATACTCCATAACACAGAAGGTAACTCCTCAACCCAACAACCCGGCGTCCGTTGCAAAGGAACCAAAAGCCGGGGTTTGATGCCTCTCAAGATCTCTTGATTGGCCCTCTCCGCTTGACCATTGGACTGGGGGTGAGCCACTGATGATACGTCAAGCCGGATGTGCTCATGTTGACAGAACTCCTTCATGGCACCCTTTGACAGATTGGTACCATTGTCTGTTATAATGTTGTGTGGAAAGCCAAACCGGAAGATCACCTTTTTGATGAATTGAACCGCCGTAGCTGCATCACACTTACTGACTGGTTCTGCCTCCACCCACTTCGTGAACTTATCAACCACCACCAAAAGGTGGGTCTTCTTGTCCTTGTACCTCTTGAAAGGCCCAACCATATCCAGCCCCCAAGTTGCAAATGGCCAGGTGATTGGAATCATCCTCAATTCTTGAGCCGGTACATGAGCGCGCCTTGAGAATTTTTGACAGCCATCACATCTTTTGACCAAGTCCTCGGCATCAGCATGAGCTGTCAACCAATAGAAACCGTGACGAAACACCTTGGCCACCAAAGACTTTGAACCGGCGTGGTGACCACAATCTCCTTCGTGGATCTCACGCAAAATTTCACGGCCTTCTTCAGGAGACACACAGCGTTGAAACGCCCCTGTCACACTGCAATGATGTAGCTCTCCATTGATAATAGTCATGGACTTGGACCGCCGGATTATCTGCCTGGCCAAAGTTTCATCCTTTGGTAACTCGCCCCGGTTCATATACGCCAAATATGGAATCGTCCAATCCGGAATAATATGAAGAGCCGCCACCAACTGAGCTTCCGGATCAGGAACAGCCAAATCCTCTTCACTAGGGAGCTTGTCGGACGGATTATGCAACACATCCAGGAAGACATTAGGTGGAACCGGTTTACGTTGGGAACCCAAACGGCTTAAAGCGTCCGCCGCTTCATTCTTCCACCAGTCCACATGATCCACTTGATAACCTTTGAAGTGACCTGCAACAATATCCACCTCACGACGATATGCAGCCATGAGTGGCTCCGTGGAATCCCAAGTGCCGGACACTTGTTGAGCCACCAGATCCGAGTCACCGAAGCACTTAACTCGGCTTAGGTTCATCTCCTTAGCCATCCGAAGACCATGGAGTAAAGCCTCATATTCAGCTGCATTGTTAGTGCAAGGGAACTTTAAACGGAGAACATAACAAAACTTATCACCTCGTGGGGAAGTTAATACGACTCCAGCCCCCGAGCCCTCCAATTGCCTGGACCCATCAAAATGAATAGTCCAATAAGTATGATCTGGCTTCTCTTCTGGTGCTTGTTGTTCTGTCCAATCATTGATGAAATCCAGAACTGCCTGAGATTTGATTGCCGTTCGGGGTATGTATTTCAACCCGTGAGGTCCGAGCTCGATAGCCCATTTAGCAATCCGGCCGGTTGCTTCCCTGTTCTGGACTATATCCCCAAAAGGAGCAGAGCTGATCACCATGATGGGATGACCTTGGAAATATAGCTTAAGCTTCCGGCTTGGCATGAAAACTCCATACACCAATTTCTACCAATGCGGGTACCTCTTCTTGGACTCAATAAGCACCTCACTGATATAATAAACCGGCCGCTGAACCGGATATTCCTTTCCGGCCTCCTTGCGCTCCACCACAATAGCCACGCTAACAGCCCGGGCATTAGCTGCCACATATAGCAACAATGGCTCTTTGTCAACCGGAGCAGCGAGAACCGGCGGATTAGCTAGCTGCCGCTTTAAATCCTCAAATGCTTCATTAGAGGCGTTACTCCTGACAAAGTTATCCATTTTCTATAGCATCTGATACAAAGGGATGGCCTTCTTGCCAAGCCGGCTGATAAACCGGCTCAACGCGGTAATCCGGCCTGCCAGGCATTGAACATCATTGATACACTTTGGTTTGGTGAAAGAAGTAACGGCTTTGATCTTTTCCGGATTAGCTTCAATGCCCCTGTTAGACACCAGAAAGCCCAAGAGCTTGCCTGCCGGTACACCAAAAACGCACTTGGCCGGATTAAGCATCATTTTATAAACCTGCGGGTTATCAAAGGTCTCCTTCAAGTCATCAATTAATGTCTCCTTCTTCCTCGATTTCACCACAATATCATCTACATATGCATGAACATTGCGGCCGATCTGATCATGAAGACAATTCTGCACACACCGCTGATAGGTCGCCTGGTCACTCTTTAGCCCAAAGGGCATAGACACATAACAGAAGGCTCCAAAAGGAGTTATGAAGGCTGTCTTCTCCTGGTCCTTAACTACCATTTTGATCTGATGGTAGCCAGAGTATGCATCCAGAAAGCTCAAACGCTCGCAACCCGCCGTAGCATCAATGATTTGATCAATACGAGGGAGGGCAAAAGGATCTGCCGGACAGGCTTTGTTGAGATCTGTGTAGTCCACACACATACACCAAGTGCCGTTCTTCTTGAGCACCAAGACCGGATTAGCCAGCCACTCAGGATGAAATACTTCAATGATAAATCCAGCCGCCAAGAGCCTAGCTACTTCTTCACCAATAGCCTTGCATCTTTCTTCATTGAACCGATGAAGAAATTGCTTGACCGGTTTATACTTGGGATCAGCATTGAGAGTGTGCTCAGCGAGTTCTCTCGGTACACCTGGCATGTCAGAAGGCTTCCACACAAAGATGTCCCGATTCTCACGGATGAACTCGATGAGCGCGCTTTCCTATTTCGGATCCAAGTTAGCGCTGATGCTAAACTGCTTCGACGAATCGCCGGGCACGAAGTCAACAAGCTTAGTCTCATCAGTTGATTTAAACTTCAGGGCCGGATCATGCTCTGTAGTTGGTTTCTTCAAGGAAGTCATATCTGCCGGATCAACATTGTCTTTGTAAAACTTCAACTCTTCTATTGCACAAACCGATTAAGCATAAGCCGCATCACCTTCTTCACACTCCAAAGCGATCTTGCGGCTCCCATGCATTGTTATAGTCCCCTGTAACCCGGCATCTTGAGCTGTAGATAGACATAACAAGGTCGAGCCATAAACTTTGCATAAACTGGCCGTCCAAACAGGGCATGATACGGGCTTTTGATTTTCACCACTTCAAAGGTCAATGTTTCTGATCTCGAGTTATGCTCATCTCCAAAAGCCACCTCCAGAGCTATTTTACCAACAGGATATGCCGATTTACCAGGCACTACACCATGGAACACCGTATTGGACGGTTTAAGATTTTTATCTGTTAACCCCATGCGACGGAAGGTTTCATAATAAAGGATATTGATACTACTCCCTCCATCCATGAGTACTTTGGTGAACTTATAACCTCCCACCTGAGGTGCCACCACCAACGCCAGATGACCCGGATTATCAACCCGGGGCGGATGATCCTCTCGACTCCACACAATAGGCTGTTCAGACCAGCGTAAGTATCGGGGAACCGCTGGTTCAACGGAATTCACTGCCCTTTTATGAAGCTTCTGATCGCGCTTGTCCAGGCTAGTGGTGAAGACATGATACTGCCCGCTATTCAACTGCTTCGGGTTGCTCTGGTAACCCGACTGCTGCTGCTGATGTTGCTGATTCCCCTTATTACTATAACGACCTTGGTTGTCCTGATTGCCTTGATTACCCTGTCACTCTGGTTGCCGTGAAAGCCTGAACCGGAACTACCTCCACCGTAACCCGACCCATGAGATCCGGGGCCTGAACCGCCACCGGGTCCATGATCATACCGAAAAAGATCAGAGTTTTTGAACTCTTGCATGATGTAACAATCTTTCCAGAGGTGCGTGGACGGGTTCTCCTTCATCCCGTGCTTTGGGCAAGGCTGGTTCAACAGATAAGACAGGCGGTCTAGATTTGGACTTGGTCCTCCACCGCGCTGGGGCGGTTTACCTTTACGCCGTTGGCCTTTGTCCTGCGCTTTGGTATTAGCCACAAAATCCAAGCTATTATCCGCTTTACGCTTACCGTTGTTTCCATGGCCCGCCGGGTTGTGCTGCTGCCCCTTGGTATGTCCGCTCTTCTTTCCCTTCCCTGTCTTGTCATCGTCAGACTCGGGGTCCTTGGTACCATCAGAGTCGGCATACTTCACCAGAGCAGCCATGAGAGTCCCCATATCATTGCAGTGATGTTTGAGCCGTCCAAACTTCAGCTTCAGAGGTGCAAACCGGCAATTGCCTTCCAACGTTAAAACTGCTGTGTCAGCGTTAATGCGGTCCGATGAATGCAAAATCTCCGAAACCCAGCGCACCCAATGGGTTGTTGACTCTCCTTCCTCCTGGACACAGGCAGCTAGGTCAACGATTGACATGGGCTGCTTGCACGTATCCTTGAAGTTCTGGATAAACCGGGCCCTCAGCTCGGCCCATGACCCAATGGAGTTAGCCGGTAATTTTTTCAACCAAGTTCGAGCCGTTCCTTCCAACATCATGGTAAAGTATTTAGCGCACGCCGCACCGTCCACATCCAGCATCTCCACTGCCATCTCATAGCTTTCCACCCATGACTCGGGGGATAAATCGGCGGTGTAATTCGACACTTTTCGCGGGCCTTTGAAATCCTTGGGCAGACGCATGTTGCGCAGCGCTGGGACGAGACACGGTACTCCCAAAGCGCTAGAGGTAACCCCTGGTTCCACTGATGTGGTTGGATGAACCGGAGTAAGTTGGCGGGCCTCATGCTGTGCAGCTAACTCGGCCTCTCGACGAGCTCTAGCGTGATCCACCGCATCCTCAGCATCTCCACCACCACCCGCCGGGTTATGGCCATGGGGCGGATCACGGTTTCGCGCATTGCTTGATACGGCCGGTTCGTCCATACGCCTGCTGTAGCTCCGGGTTGGGCGGGGAGTAGAATGGATCCTCTCGCGACTATACGAATAAGCCTGCTGCTGAACCAAAGCTGTCTGAAGAAGCTCCCTAGCCCATCGCGTCTCGACTGACACCGGAGACTCGCCTTCGATCGGTAGGGCCGCCAGCCGTGAAGCGGCAGCGACAATGTTGTCCATCGGGTTAGAGTAATGACCCGGTGGTGTTGGGACATGCTGTGGCGAAACATGATTCTGGCGAGGCAGATCTGCCAAACGTGGCTGAACCGGCGCCCCTGCTCCAGGTGCCTCCGCCCGGTTTACCATCGGCGGATTACTGGTCCCCGCTCCTGGGGTGTTAAAGAGGTTCCTGGCCTCATAAACCGGCGGCAGCCGAGATTGGTACCTCCTCTTCAGGACATCATTTGACGCACTCTGATCCAGCATAAGTCGGTAAGCCTGTGCATCCAATGCGGCCCATTCCGCAGCCATCCTGGTATCCTCAGCTGCCAAGTCGACTTTGGCCTGGGCGATCTGATCCTTCACCTTCGCGATTTCCGCATTATGTGCATCTTGATCCGCCGGATTAACCTCCGCCATCAGCGTTGCCAAAGCGTCAAATAGATCAGATAGGACTTGAGCCGGCGGTCGCACAGGGCCTCCTGCCCCAGCCGCTGTCGGTGCTGCTGATCCGGAAATCACCGCCGCTGCAGTCGAAGAGTGGAGCGCTGGCTGTGTGCCGGCCATGAAGATCACAACCCGGTTTCGCGGATCAAAGGGGTCTGGAATACTTTCGCAATCGGAACAACCCCCAATCCGTCCATCTTGCAACTGATATAACGACTCAGTTTCTCCGGTCGATGACTCGTCGCCGGAATAAACGACGGTTTCACCACCAGATTCTGATCTATCCTCATATTCCACTCCATGGATGACTCCCACGAAGGCACTCTTCATGGCAGGCTTAACCCGGGCAGATCTCGCACGCTGAGCCGTCTCGACGATGTCGGTGCACATGTCCGACTCAGGGCCCGGTTCGCCGACCTTGCCAATGAAAACGTGTATGCCGCCAAAGGGGACCCGGTACCCATACTCGATTGAGCCGGCCTCGGGGCCCCAGCCTGCGTCGTCGATGTAGAGCTTGCCACGACGACTCTTGGTCATCTGGCCCACAGCGTAGTCCTTGAGTCCTTCGAAACTGCCCTCTAAGAACTCGAAACCATCGTGCGATAGCCCCACGGTGGGCGCCAACTGTCGTGGTTTTTTCACGGCATATGTCCTAAGGAAAGGACTTAGTCGTGGAGCCATCGCGCGGGTTATCTTAAAGGGGTTAAAGTGGACAAGGGACGCAGAGAGTATATACTGGTTCGGCCCCTTGCGGTGAAGGTAAAAGCCTAATCCAGTTGTTGTGGAATTTCTAGGGTTTCGATGACCAGGGAGCGAATACGCTTTGCCTAAGTCTCGAGTTGTTGTCTGTTGTCCTTGAACCGCCGCCGGGTCGTCCCCTTATATACATGGGTTGACGCCCGTCGGTTTACAAAATCCCGAGGCCGGCTTATAAACGTGTCCGGCTCGGTCTCTGCTCTTTTTATCTTACAACACAAGTTTACATGCTAATGTCGGTTTACATCTACGGGCCTTAAACCGACTCTGGGCCCTAGGCTTTCATAAAGCGTCACTGTCTCTGTCTTCATGGGCTTCAGATATAATGAGCCAATATGGGGTTAACCCGGCCTCTCGTGGCCGGTTACGCCCAGTGGTAATATCCCCAACAGCGCGCTTTATGGCCAGCGCTACTACTAAGGCGCAGCATAATACCACCTTTTCCCTCCCCTCCCCTCCCCCATCTCCTCTCTTCCTCACTTTCCCCTACCTCCTCTGTCCCTCACTTTTCTTCTTCCTCAATACTTCTCCCCCCATTACTCTCCCTCTTATACCTACCTTTCTCTCTCTTTATTACTCCTAGCTAAATACACCACCTCCATTAATGCATCTCCTTTCTCTTTTTCCTTCCCCCTCCACTAGTTTAAGTTGTCTCCTCCCAAATTAGGTAGCTAGGTAGATGTAGCATTTAGTGAAGTGACCTATGTTCCCCCTAACTAGATCTAGCTTAGTCAAGAAGAGCTTTGTCCACTTTTGGTCTCCCTACTAGCTGCATCATCATCTCCACCGTGTGTGCTCGATCTCGAGATAGGTGTGATTAAAAATTCATGCTTTTGCAAGAATGGAAATATGTGTATGTGTGCGCGATATGATAATTGGGCGATATGATGGAAATTGTGTGTGTGGCATGAGTTGACGCTGAATTGTGCTTGTGAGTTCCCTATGTTTTGCTGAAATGTCGATTTATTTCCATTTTGGTGAATTCCGGGCAAACTCTAGATCTGTATGTCCTATTTTTAGGGAAGGTCATGCCGAATTTTTGTATGACTTTGATTCATGCACACATTTTTATCAATTTTTTTATTATTACCGTGCAGGCCTTCATGATGGTCAGTGGAACGATGGTGTACAGCTGGTTGCGGTCAGCGGTGCAGGACATGAAAGAAAATAACCTGACAGAGGTTTTATGTCCGTGTCGAAGATGCAAAGGAATAGTTTGGCTCGACCCCTATGACGATGGTCGTGTTGAAGCGCACCTGCTCATGACTGGTTTCATGGATGGCTATACTCGATGGATAATTGAAGATGAGGATGATGATGTTGAGGACGCCGACGGGGCAGGCAATGACAACACGGCCGGGCAAGACGAAGAGATGATCGATAATGGCGGCGGGAAGAGGCCGGACATGGCAGTGAGGTGGGGCCGGACATGGCGGAGGAGAAGGGGTCGGACATGTCGGCGGAGCGAACGTGGACTCCATGCCGCAGAGTTCGTCGGTACTAAGTTCAATCGTGCGGGACCCTCATGTTCAAGCACTGCTTCGCAAGGAGACGAGTACTGAGAGAGATGCTTCTAGAGAGGAGGCTAAGCTGCAGCAACTGGTGGTAGACTCAAATGCTCCATTGTGTGATGGTTGCAATCCTGAGGTGACCCGCTTGAGTTTCACGCTCCAACTCCTGAAGACGAAGGCTAAAAACAAATGGACCGACATTAGCCTCGATGAGCATCTCAAGTACCTAAAGGATATTCTTCCCGCTGGGAATCTATGTCCTACTAGTGTGGATGACGCCAAGAAGATCGTGTGCCCTCATGATCTGCTGCACATTAGATACCATGCATGCATCAACGATTGCATAATTTATCGGAAGGAGCATGCGGAAAAAACAAGCTGTCCGGTGTGCAATGCTTCTCGATACAAGAAGTCCTTGAAGAAATGTCCCCAGAAAGTTGTATGGTACTTACCGATCACTCCCCATCTCCAGCGGTATTTCGTAGATCCCAAGGAAGCAAAGCTCATGCGCTGGCACGCGGAGAGGAAGAAGCCTGACGATGGAGATGATCCGAAGCTGAGACACGTCAAGGATGGAAGCCAGTGGAGAGCGTTGAACAGCATCTATCGGTATTTTGAATGTGATGCAAGGAACATCGTGCTCGTCGCGTGTACCGATGGCATGAATCCGTTTGGCAACCAGAACACCAACCATAGCACATGGACCGTGTTTGTATGGATGTACAAGCTCCCCCCTGGTTGTGCATGAAGTCGAAGTACTTTCACATGAGCATGCTGATTCAAGGGCCAAAACAACCAGGAAATAATATTAATCTGTATCTGGGGCTACTTCAAAAGGAGTTAGACACGTTATGGAAAACACCGGCCAAGAAATGGGATGCCAGCAAAGGCGAGTATTTCTACATGAGAGCCGCGCTGATCACAACGGTGCACGACTAACTCGGTTACGGATATGTCGCGGGCCAAGTGCGCCATGGATATTGCGGATGCACGCGGTGCATGGATGATACGACATCTCAGCAGCTAACCTCAAGGAAAGATGGCGGGTCTGGGAAAATCGTGTACATGGGGCATCGAAGATGGCTCGATCCGGACGACCCGTGGAGAAACCGCGGAGATCTATTCAATGGTCACACTGAGCATCAAGGACCTCCACGTAAGCGGAGCGGCAAATCGATGAGCTATTGAAAAACTAGGAACAGTGCCCCGCGCCCGGGAAGACGATGAAAAAGGCGCCGGAGCCGCTGCTGAAGGTATGGAAGACGAGGTCTGTGTTCTAGGACTTGGAGTACTGGCACAAACTCGACACACCTCATTGCCTTGATCAAATGCATATCTGTAAGACTGTCCTTGAGAGCTTCCTCGCGACACTAATGAACATGCCGGATAAGACCAAGGATGGGCCGAAGGGAAGAAAAGACTTGCAAGATTTGAATATCAGGGAAGATCTGCACATGCCGCCCCGTAAAAAGACAGACGAGATAGAGACGGAGACAGAGGCGCGGGAGACGAAGCGCAAGAAAGTAAAGGAAGAGGATTATTGCCCCCTTCTTGCTTCGCCTTAAGTCAGGCTGAGATCGATCAATTCTTTAAGTGCCTTACCGGAGTCAAAGTTAGTTCTGGTTACTGTGGCAAGATAAGCAGATATGTAGACAAGGACAAGAAAAGGTTCAGCGGGATGAAGTCCCATGACTGTCATGTGATGATGACGCAGATACTACCTGTTGCCCTTAGAGGGATAATGGACAAGCACGTCCGTGACACGCTTATTGGTCTCTGCAACTTTTTCGACGTCATCTCTCGAAAGTCGATCAGTGTGAAGCAGCTCCGAAGGCTACAAGAAGAGATCGTTGTGATACTGAATGAGCTTGAGATGTACTTCCCGCCCGCGTTCTTTGATGTCATGGTCCATCTGTGTGTCCATATTGTGGAGGACATAATAGAACTGGGGCCGTCATTCCTGCACAACATGATGCCGTTTGAGAGGATGAATGGGATCATCAAAGGATTCGTTCATAACATGTCTCGTCTGCATGGAAGCATCGTCCAAGGCTATCTGACACAAGAGTGCATCTCTTTCTGCGAGAATTTTCTATATGGTGCAGACCAGCCGCCTGGTGTTGGTGTTGGTTTGCCCGTTAACAAGCACGATGGGAGGCTCGACGGAGAAGGTCACTCCAACGGTCATAGGGAACTACACGTGGCATACTCAGATCGACTCAACGACTTTGACAGAGCAAACTTGGTAGTGCTACAACATCTAGACGAGGTAGATCCTTTCGTGACACTGCACAAAGAAATTATCGCAAAGAAGTATCGTGACCGGGGGGTATGCAGGACGGACGCCGAAGTTACTAGAGAGCACAACTCAACTTTCCTGCATTGGTTCAAAGAGCATATTATTGCTAATCTCCTAGAGGAGGGCTCTAAGGACGGATTGCTCATATACGCCTTAGCACATGGCCCCTCGCCCAACCTCGTCACCTATCAGGCATACGATATCAACGGATACATGTTCTACACGGAGGCCAAAGATATGGACAGTGATGATCAGAACTCAGGGGTGACGATGGAATGCATGACCGGCAGCGACAACGGCGCAACTGAGAGATTTTACGGAAGGGTCGAGGAGATCTGGGAGCTTGACTACTCTGGACTGCACAACACGACGATGTTTCGTGTCAGATGGGCTAACAATGTCGAAAGAGAAAACCGGTATTTCACTACCATGACTATACCCGACGCCAAGAGCGCTACCGTGAATGCTATCACAAAAAACGAGCCATGGGTACACGCTAAGCATGTGACATAATGCTTCTTCATAACCAACCCGCGCAATCCCAGCCATGTTGTCGCGAGGAGAGGCAAAAGGAACATCATTGGAATGGATGGAGTCGCAAACGAGGAAGACTACGGCCAGTACGACAACCCAATGAGGGAAGATGACGATGACGATGAAGTATACATCAAAAGAAGAATCAATACTACATTACCTAAGAAAAATCGTACTCCATGGAAAAGGAAAAGTCACAATGAGGGGCTCAATTATTCTTCAACAAACAAGAAGGGCAAGAAGCTCACTCAAAAACAAAAATGTCAACGCTGAGGAACCGTATGTTATCGGTCAAATGATGTAATATATATGTTCCTATTTTGTTTACACACTTAGCCATTATGCATGGGTCCAATGATGTAATATATATGTTCCTATTTTGTATACAAACTTAACTGTCAAATGATGCAATATATATCGCCTTCCCATCGTTCACTGCTCTCGAAAAACAAGTGAGAGAAAATAAAGGAAAAGAAAATAGAAGAAAACGAACAGGAAAACTACTATAGGTACTGGTTATAGCAGTAGCACTTTTCTGAAAAAGAGCTACACCTAGTCAAGGTAGCAGTAGCGGTTTCCTTATAAAACCACTATAGCTACCTGTAATAGCAGTAGCCCTGTCTGCATAAAACCCCTATAGCTAACTTAGCTATAGCACGTTTTGTTTAAACGCGCTACTGCTATGTCCACTTTACCCCCAAAATCCTTCCCTCTCTGCTCCATCCCGCCTCTTTTCCCCCCAAATCCCCACTCTCTCTTCCCCCATCGCGCCGTCGGAGCCCTGCCCTCGCCACACCCATGCGCTCGCCCCCGACCGACCCTGGCACTCGCCCCCGGCCACGGCTCCGACCCCGACCCCGGCCCTGATACGTCTCCAATGTATCTATAATTTTTTATTGTTCCATGGTATTGTATATTCTGTTTTGGACGTTCAATGGGCTTTATTATACACATTTATATTATTTTTGGGACTAACCTATTAACCGGAGGCCCAGCCCAGATTGCTGTTTTTTTTGCCTATTTCAGTGTTTCGCGGAAAAGGAATAGCAAACGGAGTCCAAACGGAATGAAACCTTCGGGAACGTGATTTTCGGAACAAACGTGATCCAGAGGACTTGGAGTGGACGTCAAGCAATAAACAAGGAGGCCACGAGGCAGGGGGCGCGCCTACCCCCCTGGGCGCGCCCGCCACCCTCATGGGCCCCTCGTAGCTCCACCGACCTACTTCTTCCTCCTATATATACCTACGTACCTCGAAAACATCAGATACGGAGCAAAAATCCTATTTCCACCGCCGCAACCTTCTGTACCCGTGAGATCCCATCTTGGGGCCTTTTTCGGCGCTCCGTCGGAGGGGGCATCGATCACGGAGGGCTTCTACATCAACACTATAGCCTCTCCGATGATGTGTGAGTAGTTTACCTCAGACCTTCGGGTCCATAGTTATTAGCTAGATGGCTTCTTCTCTCTCTTTGGATCTCAATACAAAGTTCTCCTCGATCTTTTTGGAGATCTATTCGATGTAATCTTCTTTTGCGGTGTGTTTGTCGAGATGCGATGAATTGTGGGTTTATGATCAAGTTTATCTATGAACAATATTTGAATCTCCTCTGAATTATTTTATGTATGATTGGTTATCTTTGCAAGTCTCTTCAAATTATCAGTTTGGTTTGGCCTACTAGATTGATCTTTCTTGCAATGGGAGAAGTTCTTAGCTTTGGGTTCAATCTTGCGGTGCTCGATCCCACTGACAGAAGGGGAAACGACACGTATTGTATTGTTGCCATCGAGGATAAAAAGATGGGTTTTATATCTTATTGCTTGAGTTTATCCCTCTACATCATGTCATCTTGCTTAAAGCGTTACTCCGTTCTTATGAACTTAATACTCATGATGCATGCTGGATAGCGGTCGATGTGTGGAGTAATAGTAGTAGATGCAGACAGGAGTCGGTCTACTTGTCACGGATGTGATGCCTATATACATGATCATACCTAGATATTCTCATAACTATGCACGATTCTATCAATTGCTCGACAGTAATTTGTTTACCCACCAAAATACTTATGCTCTTGAGAGAAGCCACTAGTGAAACCTATGGCCCCTGGGTCTATTCTCTATCATATTAATCTACCGTTACTATTACCGTTTATTTTGCTTTCTTTACTTTTAGTCTTTATCATATAAATACCAAAAATATTATTTTATCTCTATCAGATCTCACTTTTGCAAGTGGCCGTGAAGGGGTTGACAACCCCTTTATCGCGTTGGTTGCAAGGTTCTTATTTGTTGGTGTAGGTGCGTGGGACTTGAGCGTGGTGTCCTACTGGATTGATACCTTGGTTCTCAAAAACTGAGGGAAATACTTACGCTACTTTACTGCATCACCCATTCCTCTTCAAGGGAAAACCAACGCAGTGCTCAAGAGGTAGCAAGAAGGATTTCTGGAGCCGTTGCCGGGGAATCTACACACAAGTCAAGGCACACCAAGTACCCATCACAAACTCTTATCCCTCGCATTACATTATTTGCCATTTGCCTCTCGTTTTCCTCTCCCCCACTTCACCTTTGCCGTTTTATTCGCCCTTTTTCTTCGCCTTCTTCCCGTATGTCTTTTTGTTTGTGTTTGCATGTGCCTTCTATTTGCTTGCATCTTTGCTTGCTAAAAATCAATTTATATGGATCCACTTAAAGTGTTCTACTTGGATCATCTTCGATCCTTATGCGCTCGTGCTGAAACCCCAACTAGCCTAGTTGATGGGAAATCTTTAGATGAGCATGCTCATTTTATGCGTCATCGTTTGTCTGAAAAGGGGAAGCTCTTATGGTGTCAAATAAATAGTTTGCTATGCTATGCTTGGAATCTTTGTGAAATTTATGACTTTACTTGTTTCTCTAAGAACCCTAAAAAACACCTTCCCTACCTGTGTGAGTTTAATGATAATGAAATTTTATCTTCTTATGGAAAGGGTGTTTATAGTTACTATGATATCGAACAAATTGAAGAATTTGTTGTTTCTAAGGGTGCTCATGAAGTTGCTTCTTTGATTGAAAAGTATGATATTACTCTCTACAAATCTAAAAATTCCGACATACTTAAATATTGCTATGAAAACTATGCTCATAATGCCTATGTTAAGGAATTTATTGAGAGAATGACCGTTGCTTTGGAAGAAAATAATGATATGCACGAATCTATAGATAATTATAATTCTGATGATTTGATTGAAATATCCCTTGATGAACATGATGCTTGCTATTCTTATGGCCATGATGCCAATATTTATGGAGATGAATTTGCTGTAGTTCCTTATGTTAAACATGAGATCGTTGCTATTGCAACCATACTTGATAGTTCCTTCGATGAAAATCATGATTGCAATAATCCTATTATAAATCCTCTTGATGTCAATTGTGCTAGTAATATGCAAAACCCTAAGCTTGGGGATGCTAGTTTTGCTATGTCTACTACTTGTTGCAATGATCATGATTGGGGTGATTCTTCTTATATGAGATTGATAATGGTGTTTGCAATAATATTGAAAGTGGGTTATGAAGAATGTCAACTTTAGGTCCCACATATTTGGAGTATGTTCAATCTTGTGGTATTTTTGATAAAAGTGGGTTTGGAGAGGTCATGACTTTAGTTAATGTTAATCCCACTATTTCGGAAGAGTGTCAACTTTGCATGCATGTGGATCGTGTTGAAAATATTTTATGTGATAGCTATTTTGTTGAATTTGCTTATGATCCCACATGTAACTATTATGAGACAGGAAAATATGGTTGTAGAAATTTTTATCTTACTAAATTACCTCTCGTCATGTTGAGATTGCTATCGTCTCTTTGTTCTTCCTTGCATATGCTAATTTTTGCTTGCTATGATAATTTGTTTTCCTATAAAATTCCTATGCATAGGAAGTATGTTAGACTTAGATGTGTTTGTCACGTGTTTTATGATGCTCTCTTTGCGCTTCAATTCTTGTCTTTCATGTGAGCATCATTAAAATTATCTATGCCTAGCTAAAAAGGCTTTAAAGAAAAGCGCTTGTTGGGAGACAACCCAATATTTTTACTTGCTGTTATTCAATAAATCTTTTATCTAGCCTCTGGTTAGATATGTTTTTATGTTTTAATTAGTGTTTGTGCCAAGTGAAACCTATAGGATCTTCTTGGATGACAGTTATTTGTCTTGCTGAAAATTCCAGAAACTTTCTGTTCACGAAAATAATTGTTTAAAATCACCAGAACATGATAAAATATTGATTCAATTGCAGTAGATCAATAAACAAAATATCTAGGTCTTCCTATTTTGGTAGATTTTTATGTGTGCCAGAAGTTTGTGTTAGATACAGATTACTACAGACTGTTCTGTTTTCGACAGATTCTGTTTTTGTGTGTTATTTGCTTATTTTGATGAATCTATGGCTAGTAAAAGAGTATATAAACCATAGAGAAGTTGTAATACAGTAGTTTTAACACCAATATAAATAAAGAATGAGTTCATTACATTACCTTGAAGTGATGTTTTGTTTTCTTTCGCTAACGGAGCTCACGAGATTTTCTGTTAAGTTTTGTGTTGTGAAGTTTTCAAGTTTTGGGTAAAGATTTGATGGATTATGGAACAAGGATTGGCAAGAGCCTAATCTTGGGGTTTCCCAAGGCACCCCAAGGTAAAATTCAAGGACAACCCAAAAGCCTAAGCTTGGGGATGCCCCGAAAGGCATCCCCTCTTTCGTCTTTGTCTATCGGTAACTTTACTTGGAGCTATATTTTATTCACCACATGATATGTGTTTTGCTTGGAGCGTATTGTATGATTTGAGTCTTTGCTTTTTAGTTTACCACAATCATCCTTGATGTACACACCTTTCAAGAGAGACACACATGATTCGGAATTTGTTAGAATACTCTATGTGCTTCACTTATATCTTTTGAGCTATATATTTTTTGCTCTAGTGCTTCACTTATATCTTTTAGAGCACGGTGGTGGCTTTATTTTATAGAAATTATTGTTCTCTCATGCTTCACTTATATTATTTTGATATTCCAACAAAGCAGCATGGTAATTTGCTTAAATAGTGAAATTAGTCCTAATATAATAGGCATCCAAGATTAGTAAAAACTTTCTTATAAGTGCGTTGAATACTAGGAGAAGTTTGATACTTGATAATTGTTTTGAGATATGAAGATGGTGATATTAGAGTCATGCTAATTGAGTAGTTGTGAATTTGAGAAATACTTGTGTTAAAGTTTGTGATTCCCGTAGCATGCACGTATGGTGAACCGTTATGTGATGAAGTCGGAGCATGATTTATTTATTGATTGTCTTCCTTATGAGTGGCGGTCGGAGATGAGCGATGGTCTTTTCCTACCAATCTATCCCCCTAGGAGCATGCGCGTAGTACTTTGTTTCAATAACTAGTAGATTTTTGCAATAAGTATGTGAGTTCTTTATGGCTAATGTTGAGTCCATGGATTATACGCACTCTCTCCCTTCCACCATTGCTAGCCTCTCTAGTATCGCGCAACTTTCGCCGATACCATACACCCACCATTACCTTCCTCAAAACAGCCACCATACCTACCTATTATGGCATTTCCATAGCCATTCCGAGATATATTGCCATGCAACTTACCACCGTTCCATTTACTATGACACGTTCCATCATTGTCATATTGCTTTGCATGATCATGTAGTTAACATCGTATTTGTGGCAAAGCCACCGTTCATAATTTTCATATATGTCACTCTTGATTCATTGCATATCCCGGTACTCCGCCGGAGGCATTCACATAGAGTCATATTTTTGTTCTAAGTATTGAGTTGTAATTCTTGAGTTGTAAGTAAATAAAAGTGTGATGATCGCCATTATTAGAGCATTGTCCCAGTGAGGAAAGGATGATGGAGACTATGATTCCCCCACAAGTCGGGATGAGACTCCGGACGAAAAAAAGAGGGCATAAAAAAAGAGAAAAGGCCCAAAAAAAGAAAAGAAAAAATGAGAGAAAAAGAGAGAAGGGACAATGTTACTATCCTTTTACCACACTTGTGCTTCAAACTAGCACCATGATCTTCATGATAGAGAGTCTCCTATGTTGTCACTTTCATATACTAGTAGGAATTTTACATTATAGAACTTGGCTTGTATATTCCAATGATGGGCTCCCTCAAAATGCCCTAGGTCTTCGTGAGCAAGCGAGTTGGATGCACACCCACTTAGTTTCTTTTGTTGAGCTTTCATACACTTATAGCTCTAGTGCATCCATTGCATGGCAATCCCTACTCACTCACATTGATATCTATTGATGGGCATCTCCATAGCCCATTGATACGCCTAGTTGATGTGAGACTATCTTCTTCCTTTTTTTCTTCTCCACAACCACCATTCTATTCCACATATAGTGCTATGTCCATGGCTCATCCTCATGCATTGCATGAAGATTGAAAAAGTTTGAGAACATCAAAAGTATGAAACAATTGCTTGGCTTGTCATCGGGGTTGTGCATGATTAAATACTTTATGTGATGAAGATAGAGCATAGCCAGACTATATGATTTTGTAGGGATAACATTCTTTGGCCATGTTATTTTGAGAAGACATGATTGCTTTGTTAGTATGCTTGAAGTATTATTATTTTTATGTCAATATTAAACTTTTATCTTGAATCTTTTGGATCTGAATATTCATGCCACAATTAAGAGAATTACATTGAAAATTATGCTAAGTAGCATTCCACATCAAAAATTCTGTTTTTATCATTTACATGCTCGAGGACGAGCAGGAATTAAGCTTGGGGATGCTTGATACATCTCCAACGTATCTATAATTTTTGATTGTTCCATGCTATTATATATTCTGTTTTGGACGTTTAATGGGCTTTATTATACACTTTTATATTATTTTTGGGACTAACCTATTAACCGGAGGCCCAGCCCAGATTGCTGTTTTTTGCCTATTTCAGTGTTTCACAGAAAAGGAATACCAAACGGAGTCCAAACGGACTGAAACCTTCGGTAACGTGATTTTCGGAACAAACGTGATCCAGAGGACTTGGCGTGGACGTCAAGCAATCAACGAGGAGGCCACGAGGCAGGGGGCGCGCCTACCCCCCTGGGCGCGCCCTCCACCCTCGTGGGCCCCTCGTAGCTCCACCGACCTACTTCTTCCTCCTATATATACCTACGTACCCCGAAGACATCAGATACGGAGCAAAAACCCTATTTCCACCGCCGCAACCTTCTGTACCCGTGAGATCCCATCTTGGGGCCTTTTCCGGTGCTCCGCCGGAGGGGGCATCGATCATGGAGGGCTTCTACATCAACACCATAGCATCTCCGATGATGTGTGAGTAGTTTACCTCAGACCTTCGGGTCCATAGTTATTAGCTAGATGGCTTCTTCTCTCTCTTTGGATCTCAATACAAAGTTCTCCTCGGTTCTCTTGGAGATCTATTCGATGTAATCTTCTTCTGCGGTGTGTTTGTCGAGATCCGATGAATTGTGGGTTTATGATCAAGATTATCTATGAACAATATTTGAATCTCCTCTGAATTCTTTTATGTATGATTGGTTATCTTTGCATGTCTCTTTGAACTATTAGTTTGGTTTGGCCTACTAGATTGATCTTTCTTGCAATGGGAGAAGTGCTTAGCCTTGGGTTCAATCTTGCGGTGCTCGATCCCACTGACAGAAGGGGAAATGACACGTATTGTATTGTTGCCATCGAGGATAAAAAGATGGGGTTTATATCATATTGCATGAGTTTATCCCTCTACATCATGTCATGTTGCTTAAAGTGTTACTCCGTTCTTATGAACTTAATAATCTAGATGCATGCTGGATAGCGGTCGATATGTGGAGTAATAGTAGTAGATGCAGGCACGAGTCGGTCTACTTGTCACGGACGTGATGCCTATATACATGATCATACCTAGATATTCTCATAATTATGCTCGATTCTATCAATTGCTCGACAGTAATTTGTTTACCCACCGTAATACTTATGCTCTTGAGAGAAGCCACTAGTGAAACCTATGGCCCCAAGGACTATTCTCTATCATATTAATCTACCGTTATTTCTATTACCGTTTAGTTTGCTTTCTTTACTTTTAGTCTTTATCATAAAAATACCAAAAATATTATTTTATCTCTATCAGATCTCACTTTTGCAAGTGGCCGTGAAGGGTTGACAACCCCTTTATTGTGTTGGTTGCAAGGTTCTTATTTGTTTGTGTAGGTCCGTGGGACTTGAGCGTGGTCTCCTACTGGATTGATACCTTGGTTCTCAAAAACTGAGGGAAATACTTACGCTACTTTACTGCATCACCCTTTCCTCTTCAAGGGAAAACCAACGCAATGCTCAAGAGGTAGCAGACCCCGACCCCTACCCCGGCCCTGGCCCAAATCCCCAACCCCGGCTCTGACCCCGGCGCTCGGCCCTGACCCCGACGCGCCACGCCTCCCTCCTCTGCTTCCTCCCCTCCCAACCTCAGCCGTCGTTGGGCCTGCACCCTCTGTAGGCCCCCACCGCTCCTCCTCTCTCTGCTAGCTAGGTTTTTTAGTTTAAGTAATTGTTGCTATTTAAATTGTATAGTGCTAGTTAGTTTATTAGAATTAGTATTTAAAAAAACAAAATTAGTTTAAGCAATTGTCCAAATCAACATCCCTTGTTAAAGAAAATTTAGGTAGGCTGAATTTTACTTTCAAATATTGTTATGACTTCTTGCATTATTCTTCAAGTTCTATATTTTTCTTCCTTTCATATGCAAATTTGAGGTGGACATGTGATATGTGGACATGTGATGTTTTGGACATGTCATATTTGGAATTTGGACATGTGATGTTTTGGACATGTCATATCTGGAAAATGATGATTATGTGCAGGGTAAATGATCCGAGTGGCCTATGTTACGCCGGAATGTTGATTCATTTCTGTTCCGGTGAATTTCAGGAGCTCGATATGTCCATTTTTTAGCAAAGGTCATGCGGAAATTTTCCGTGAATTTTGGCATGACTTGTGATAGATAGTAGGCATATCGAGTGTCGGGAGTAGCTGGGAAACGATATTCCGGCAAACATAGATCTTTTTTATGTCATTTCTCATTTTTTCATATTTTAGAATTAAACGAGGAGACTTAATCATAGGAAACATGTAGAACAACGAAGAAACCGGGCCTTCTGACCAAGATGGAGACGAGATGGATTATGAGGGTGAACAAGAGTACCTCGACTTTTTGTCTGCTAAGCAACGTCAAGGTTTGCAGTCGGCCTCGATGATGGTACTGGCGCTGGCATCGACACCGACGGCGTCGGCACTGATGGCGGCGCCGAGACCGGTGGGGAAGGTACCAGCGGGGAAGACACCGGCGGGGAAGGTACCGGCGCCGATGCCGACACCGCTACCGAAAAGAAGAAGCAGAAGAAGCAGAGGATACGAAAACCTAACAAACTAGGCATTGGACGACTGGTGATCACAAAGATGGCACCTGGCAAGTTTGAGCCATTAGAGCCGGAAGAACCTCGTAAGTGCTATGGGAACCAAGTAGGATGCATCCTACGGGAATGCGCGAGCATCAATGACAATGACTTAAGGAGTAAAGAACATTTGAGGCAGTTGCTCCTGACGAAGTTGCACAAGAGATTCAAGTTCCCCGACCGGGATGATAACATATATAGAACAACCGTGGGATGATCCGAAGATGAAAAAGATTAACAATCACGCCATGGGCATGTTCAGCAATGATTTGGCCTCCTGGAAAGGGAGGGTGAAACGAGATAATGAGGCTGAGGAACCCCTGTCCAAGATTCTGGAGGAAAATCCGACACTTACGGAAGAGGAGTTTGAAAAGTTCAAGGATACTTGCGTTACCGAGGCAGCCAGGGCTAAGGCTGTGAAATTCAAGAGCCTTCAGCAAAGGAACACGGGGAAGCATCGCCTCGGAAGCCGTGGCTACCTCGGTAAAAGGCCCATATGGGATAAGGAGGACGCGGAACGTGAAGCCGCGGGTCTCCCAGACCCCTTCACGAAGTTCACCAACCCCTTGGAGCGTGACTTCATCAGGGCCACCTACAAGTGGGACAAGGAAAAAAGGTTTTTTACACGGACCAGATCACAAGGAGATTGATTAGACTACTGGTAATTATTCTTTTACCACCTTACATTTAGCTCCAGATCTAGTCGACTACACATTCGTAAACGGTTCACGTTCCTTCTGCAGGAGAAGCAACACCAGCTTGCAGCCGGAAGCCCTACTTCTCTGGTGAGGCCCAAGTGGGACACCCCTCTCAACCGGGCCTTGAACGAACTTAAGGGACTCACTTTGGGCCAGCGACCGCAATATGGTCGCGTGCACGGCGCCGGAGACGGCGCCATGTGGAAGGTGTTTTACAACGAGGGCCCAGAGGCGAAGAAGTAGAAAAATAAGTTTAGTCAGGCGGACATCGACGACAAGGTGAAGCTTGCGTTCGAGAAAAAAGCAGCTGAGGACGCGAAAAAAATAGCCGAGGAGAAAAATGAGTTGCTACAGCATGCAGTCAATGTAGCTGTAACTACCTGCAGAAATGATTTCGCTACTAACTTGGTCCCGGCTATCATCAACTTGACGAAGGAAAATCCAGACAAGACGGTAAATTGATTTCCCGTTGCCCAGTTTCGTCGCGAGCAACTATGTGAACAACGACAACACCGCACCATCACTTGCTCAAGCAACGGGGCCTCCTCTCACACCCGCACCCGCTCATAGCAGCTCGTCCTCAGTCTCTGGTGCGCTAGGCGGGCCTTCGTCTTTGGCTGAGCTCGACGCCCTCACGGTAATTACATGTCGCACAAACATATATATCTAGAATGTTCCATTTATGTTGCCTTTCGGATGTTTTACGCTGCAGACATGTGTTTGCAGGCCGACGAAACCCTGTGCATCGTACTCTACTAGATCAAAGGCCAGAAGGTGGACGTGGGAAAGGGGGTGATAACGAAGCCCTTGGATCTCACGTTCCACAACCAGCCGATGCCCGCTGGGCACTTCAGGGTTACCTTGTCGAGTGTGACATCGGGGCATGAGGATTTGCCTCCTCCATTATGCCTAGGGGGAGAGGACGAAGAGACCTCGCCGTGGATTCGAAGCTGCAAGGGTAGGGTGCACTATGGCCGAAGAATCTTCTTCGTCTGGTGCCGGCCAAGAGCACACCAATAACCACACATCAACAAGCATGTTTGGAGACCACCACCCCGCCTACGCAATTACAAGCTCCCGTAGTGCCGGGTGAGAGCGGTGGACGACGTGATGAAGGGGGTGCAATAGTACTGGCTGATGTAATCGGTCCCGTAGAACAGAGAATGGATGATGAGACGGAGGAGATGGAGGACCCAATGGGTTTCCTCAATAAAAACGCGTATGAGGGTGACTTAGATATGATGAGTCAACCATATGACGAATCGGGCTATCAGTATGCTAATTAGGATATGGATGATCTACCCGGGCAGGAATGTTCTAGCATGGATTGCAAGAAGTCTCTCTTCGTGAAATCTTCACAGGACACGATTGAAGATGCCGCCTCAACACAGGCTCAACTAGCCAGGGGTCGTACAGTGCTTAGCCCGGCCACACTGGGGCAGGGGTTAAGGAAGGGTCTGGAAGGTGTGCCCAAGAAAAAGGAGAGGAAGAGACTGGGGAAGATAGCTGCCTCCAAACAAGCCAGAGCACATAGCAGCCAAACGGTGGATTCTGAAGAGCGTGTACCCGTGAAAGGTGCGGCCATGTTCCATCTCACGGGCGAGCCGATGCTACCGCCGAAACCGCTAGAGGCACTATCAGGGGATCTCAGGAGACTGCACGATCATGTGCTGTCGACTGAGAAAAGCCTACTAGCCTCGAAGGATCCAGGATATTCGTCATACGTGGCTCGTGTGCCTGAGGGAAAGTGCTACGTCGACACACGGCCCACGGAGGTGTTCTTCCTGTGGTTTGACCATATCTTTGAGATGTTTCTGACAAGGCGGCTCGATTTTTACAATCGTCTGCCTTTTGCGCTACATATGAGCTCCGTCATGAAGAGAGAAGAAGTCTCGCAAATCTGTGTGGCGGATCCGTACTACATGCACGAGTCTTTCTTGAGTCTCGGCGACTTTGAGCGTGAAACTGTTAGGGAGTACCTCCAAAACTTCATGGTACAGAATAAGGACAAGGAAATTGTCCTCCTGCCTTATCATCCAAAGTAAGTCAGTTCCGGACAACCCTTTCGTACATTTCAATCATTCCTTCTCACTCATATGGAGAATAATTTGAGGTGTCTTTTCCCCGCAGCAACGGGCGTGTCGTCCTTCTCGTTCTTTACCCGTGAGTCTCCCACGCCGTGTATTTTGACCCTACCAGAGACTACGAGAACAAGGACTACACCCACATAATGAATATTCTAGATGATGCTCTCCAAAGGCTTCAGCATTAGGGGTGGCCACCTGCAGATCAGTAAACAAAGGATAAAGATGCTCTACAGGTGTCCCGATGGTGTTTGTTGAGTTGGCATATATCGAGATTAGGATTTGTCACTCCGATTATCGGAGGGGCATCTCTGGGCCCTCTCGGTAATGCACATCACAATAAGCCTTGCAAGCAATGTGACTAATAAGTTAGTTGAAAGATGAGGCATTACGGAACGAGTAAAGAAATTTGCCGGTAACGAGATTGAACTAGGTACAGTGATACTGACGATCGAATCTCGGGCAAGTAACATACCGATGACAAAGGGAACAACGTATGTTTTTATGCGGTTTGACCGATAAAGATCTTGGTAGAATATGTGGGAGCCAATATGTGCATCCAGGTTCCGCTATTGGTTATTGACCGGAGATGAGTCTCGGTCATGTCTACATAGTTCTCGAACCCGTAGGGTCCGCACACTTAACGTTCGATGACGATCGGTATTATGAGTTTATGTGTTTTGATGTACCGAAGGTAGTTCGGAGTCCCGGATGATATCATGGACATGACGAGGAGTCTCGAAATGGTAGAGACATAAAGATTGATATATTGGAAGGTTATGTTTGGACACCGGAAAGGTTTCGGATAGGTTCGGGCATTTTCCGGAGTACCGGGGGGTTACCGGAACCCCCCGGGGGTTAATGGGCCTTCATGGGCCCTAGTGGAAGAGAGGAGGAGGCGGCCAAGTGGATGCGCGCGCCCCCCAAGCCCAATCCGAATTGGGGGGCTTTCCTTCTCTCCCTCTTCCTCTTTTCTTCCCCTCCTAGTTGGACCAGGAAAGGGGGGAACCTACTCCTAGTAGGAGTAGCATTCCCCCCTTGGGGCGCGCCCCATGAGGCCGGCCAACCCCCTCCTCCACTCCTTTATATACGGGGAGGGGGCACCCCATAGACACACGAGTTGATTTCTTAGCCGTGTGCGGTGCCCCCCTCCACAGTTTTCCACCTCGGTCAGATTGTCGTAGTGCCTAGGCGAAGCCCTGCGTCGGTAACTTCATCATCACCGTCACCACGTCGTCATGCTGACAAAACTCTCCGTCGGCCTCAGCTGGATCTAGAGTTCGAGGGACGTCACCGAGCTGAACGTGTGCAGATTGCGGAGGTGTCATGCATTTGGTACTTGATCGGTTGGATCGCGAAGATGTTCGACTACATCAACCACGTTACTAAACGCTTCCGCTTTCGTTCTACGAGGGTACATGGACACACTCTCCCCGCTCGTTGCTATGCTTCTCCTAGGTAGATCTTGCATGATCGTAGGAATTTTTTGGAAATACTACGTTCCCCAACACATATGGCCCATATCTTCCCCCGGGGGGTTCCAGTAACCCCCCCCCCCCCGGTACTCCGATATGTACCCGATACATTTCGGAACACTTCTGGTGTCTGAATACTATCATCCAATATATAAATCTTTACCTCTCGATCATTTCGAGACTCCTCGTCATGTACATGATCTCATCCAGGACTCCGAACAACATTCAGTCACCAAATCACATAACTCATATAATACAAATCGTCATGGAACGTTAAGCGAGTGGACCCTACTGGTTCGAGAACTATGTAGACATGACCGAGACACCTCTCCGGTCAATAACCAATAGCGGAACCTGGATTCTCATATTGGCTCCCACATATTCTACAAAGATCTTTATTGGTCGAACCGTCATGACAACATACGTTATTCCCTTTGTCATCGGTATGTTACTTGCCCGAGATTCGATCGTCGGTATCTTCATACCTAGTTCAATCTCGTTACCGGCAAGTCTCTTTACTCGTTCCGTAATACATCATCCTACAACTAACTCATTAGTCACATTGCTTACAAGGCTTATTATGATGTGCATTACCGAGAGGGCCCAGAGATACCTCTCCGATACTCAGAGTGACAAATCCTAATCTTGATCTATGCCAACCGAACAAATACCTTCGGAGATACCTGTGGAGCATCTTTATAATCACCCTGTTACATTGTGACGTTTGATAGCACACAAGGCATTCCTCCGGTATCCGGGAGTTGCATAATCTCATAGTCGAAGGAATATGTATTGACATGAAGAAATCAATAGCAATAAAACTGAACGATCAATATGCTATGCTAACGGATGGGTCTTATCCATCACATCATTCTCCTAATGATGTGATCCCATTCATCAAATGACAACACATGTCTATGGTTAGGAAACTTAACCATCTTTGATTAACGAGCTAGTAAAGTAGAGGCTTACTAGGGACACTGTGTTTTGTCTATGTATCCACACATCTATCAAGTTTCCGGTTAATACAATTCTAGCATGAATAATAAACATTTATCATGATATAAGGAAATATAAAATAACAACTGTATTATTGCCTCTAGGGCATATTTCCTTCTTTTTTCACCTCCTCACGTACTCATTCGCATTCGATCTGCATTTGGTTCGTTCAATCTGCGTTAGGGGGATGGAGAATCGGGGTAAATAGAGATAGGAGTGATCAAAACATTGTCATGAGTTCGTAGTACAGATGGATTTGAGGTTCTCGCTCCGGATTGAGTACAAGGGTAATGGGGGGGGGATTGGGGGAAATCTTGCAAAGTAGTCTTTGATCTTAGCCTCGGCGACCCTGGAGGCGGTTGGAGCGGCGGGTGCCCTTGGCCTTGTTCTTCTCCTCGAGCTGCACCACCGTCTCTTCTTCCTCGCTGGAGTCTAGATCGATTGGCATGCATCGGTGTCCTGGCTCCAGCGCCCTTACAACCATCGCCGCCACATCTTCTTCTTCCACCTCCATCGCCACCGCTTCTCGTTCCTCCTCCACCGCCACCATAGTCCTTGTCGTGAAGTACTCTACGACACGATGGTCATGAGGTCACCTGTACTCTCTGTACTTGGCCCACCTTGCTCTCCGTCGAGCGTCAACGAAGTCGGCCTGATTCATGGCCCAGCGAAGGATGTCGACTGACAGAGCGCCCTGTCTTCAAGTCCTCCGGCGTCGCCTTCTTCACCACAACGCCTGACTATTTTTGCATGTCTGCCATGCTCCTGAAGTTCGAGCATACTTCCATGGTGTTGTCGAACTTGGTGCGGTCACCGAGCAAGCACCCGAGGAAGAAAGCCCTCCATCCATTGCCCCAAAGAAAGGGGTTGGGGATGGGGTTGGAGTTGCTGTTGGAGTTCATGGCGATGGATAGGAGGAAGAGTGGTTGATCTTTTAACCGATCCAAGTGGTGAAACATGGTAAAGGAATGTTCGTTTGAAATAGTGGTTTGGGTATACTAATCTACTTGTTAGAATTGTGAATTTTGCCCATTGCTAATTTTTTTTGGTTTCATGATAGGTTTTAATTTGGGTAACTAAACATAAACAATTTGGATAATCAACCAGTTATTTCTCAAGACACTCTAATCCATGGGCAATCTCATTTTTAAAGCAGTTACAAAGTGCTGAGTTGAGATTCTTTTTCATCTTTGTTGGTACATCACAGAGCTGCACAGGTGCACTTAGGTTTGGGGGCACTCACCTGCCAAGCACTACTAGGGAAAAGCCTAGCAGCAGCGCGGGTTCTAGGTATATCAGTAGCGCGGGGAACGACACTACTAATAAGGCGCTACAGCTAACCCGTAGCAGCAGCGCGTGCACACCCGCGCTACTGCTATACAAGTGTAGCAGCAGTGTTCTTCGTTGAAGCTCGCTACTGCTAATAGCTCTACTGCGCTTTGCCTGGACGCGCTGCTGCTACTGTGACGCTGCTGCTAACTTTTCTCCACTCGCTACTGCTAATTTTAGTAGTTTTTGTTTTTTTTCTGCATATTTGTTTTGTATTTGAACAGGCTTTATACAAGAATCTTTAGCAGATACAAATGTCATCATGATACACATACAAATGGCTGCGAGACCACAAATGTAATCATAGCATATACATACAAATAGTCTCATCATAATCATCATCCAACACAAAGTGGTATCTCGTCATCATCTCGAAAATAGCGATACATACAAGTCTCGAATACTTGCAACTACAACGTCATCCATCTAAACAATGGTCTACGCGAGAAGACCTATCACTATGAGTGAGAGTGGAACTATGCAGTACATGAGGCGGCGGTTACGAGTCCTCTCTCGTGCTAGCGTGAACCTCAAGTAACTAGCTTCTCCTTCTTGTCTGCTTTTGAAGCCTTTATGGCTGGCGCCCGAGACCCCATTCACCTGCGCCTAACACTCAGCCCACTCGTTGTACACCCCCGGAACCTTCCCTTTGTACACAACATAGCACTGCCATCTCGCCATCAAGAAACTAGGTACCTATTAGAGATGCATCTTCATCAAGAGGATGTACAATCATATGCAACAAAATATACTAGAGCAACACGAAAAAGAAAGGGTTAGCAACTAGATGCAACATATAGTACGCAAACTAATTAACTAGAGGTATGCAGGTCATCGTACGCAAACTAACAAAGTAGCATTACGCAAGTTCGACAGCGACCGTGGACATCACAAAGTTTCATCGCTACAGAAAGTATACAAGTTCAACCAACACATATCATCATCATCGGCATCGTAAATCACTAGAAGTTCCATCCTTCCATATCATCGAGGATGGACCCTAGCTTCTTGAACAGCGTGAGGTCTAGACGTTCCATGCCTATGCGAGTTCGGACGTCAGCTCGCGATATAGGGCCGTGGTGGAACATCCCCTTCTCATCGACGACTTCTTTCATGATGATCGTCGCAATGTCCCTTTGGATGCAAAAGAAGTCATCTCTAAGTTTATAATGTTGGAAATATGCCCTAGAGGCAATAATAAATTGGTTATTATTATATTTCCTTATTCATGATAATCGTTTATTATCCATGCTAGAATTGTATTGATAGGAAACTCAGATACATGTGTGGATACATAGACAACACCATGTCCCTAGTAAGCCTCTAGTTGAGTAGCTCGTTGATCAATAGATGGTTACGGTTTCCTGACCATGGACATTGGATGTCGTTGATAACGGGATCACATCATTAGGAGAATGATGTGATGGACAAGACCCAATCCTAAGCATAGCATAAAAGATCATGTAGTTTGCTAGAGCTTTTCCAATGTCAAGTATCTTTTCCTTAGACCATGAGATCGTGCAACTCCCGGATACCGTAGGAGTGCTTTGGGTGTGCCAAACGTCACAACGTAACTGGGTGACTATAAAGGTGCACTACGGGTATCTCCGAAAGTGTCTGTTGGGTTGGCACGGATCAAGACTGGGATTTGTCACTCCGTGTGACGGAGAGGTATCTCTGGGCCCACTCGGTAATGCATCATCATAATGAGCTCAATGTGACTAAGGCGTTAGTCACGGGATCATGCATTGCGGTAGGAGTAAAGAGACTTGCCGGTAACGAGATTGAACAAGGTATTGGGATACCGACGATCGAATCTCGGGCAAGTAACATACCGATTGACAAAGGGAATTGTATACGGGATTGACTGAATCCTCGACATCGTGGTTCATCCGATGAGATCATCATGGAACATGTGGGAGCCAACATGGGTATCCAGATCCCACTGTTGGTTATTGACCGGAGAGGCGTCTCGGTCATGTCTGCATGTCTCCCGAACCCGTAGGGTCTACACACTTAAGGTTCGGTGACGCTAGGGTTGTAGAGATATATGTATGCGGAAACCTGAAAGTTGTTCGGAGTCCCGGATGAGATCCCGGACATCACGAGAGGTTCCGGAATGGTCCGGAGGTGAAGAATTATATATAGGAAGTCAAGTTTCGGCCACCGGGAAAGTTTCGGGGGTTACCGGTATTGTACCGGGACCACCGAAAGGGTCCCGGGGGTCCACCGGGTGGGGCCACCTATCCCGGAGGGCCCCATGGGCAGAAAGTGGAAGGGAACCAGCCCCTAGTGGGCTGGGCGCCCTCCATGGGCCTCCCCCCATGCGCCTAGGGTTGGGAATCCTAGGG
This sequence comes from Aegilops tauschii subsp. strangulata, assembly GCF_002575655.3. Taxonomy (NCBI): domain Eukaryota; kingdom Viridiplantae; phylum Streptophyta; class Magnoliopsida; order Poales; family Poaceae; genus Aegilops; species Aegilops tauschii. The sequence continues at coordinate 438,278,895 of NC_053040.3, read as the reverse complement.
TGGGGGGACTTCCCCCTTGCCTTGGGTGGCAAGGCACCCCTTTCCACCCCTTGGCCGCCCCCCCCCCCAACCCTAGATGGGTTTTGGCCGCCCCCCCTCCCAAGGGGGCCTATATAAAGGGGGGGAGGGAGGGCAGCAACGAACAGCCTTGGGCGCCTCCCTCCTCCCCTGCAACACCTCTCCCTCTCTCGCAGAAGCTTGGCGAAGCCCTGCCGGAGACCCGCTACATCCACCACCACGCCGTCGTGCTGCTGGATCTCCATCAACCTCTCCTTTCCCCTTGCTGGATCAAGAAGGAGGAGACGTCGCTGCACCGTACCTGTGTTGAACGTGGAGGTGCCGTCCGTTCGGCACTTGGTCATCGGTGATTTGGATCACGGCGAGTACGACTCCGTCATCCACGTTCATTGGAACGCTTCTGCTCGCGATCTACAAGGGTATGTAGATGCACTCCTTTCCCCTCGTTGCTAGTACACTCCATAGATGCATCTTGGTGAGCGTAGGAAAATTTTAAATTATGCTACGATTCCCAACAGTGGCATCATGAGCCAGGTCTATGCGTAGTTACTATGCACGAGTAGAACACAAAGCAGTTGTGGGCGTTGAGTTTGCCAATTCTTCTTGCCGCTACTAGTCGTTTCTTGTTTTGGCGGCATTGTAGGATGAAGCGGCCCGGACCGACCTTACACGTACTCTTACGTGAGACAGGTTCCACCGACTGACATGCACTAGATGCATAAGGTGGCCAGCGGGTGTCTGTCTCTCCTACTTTAGTCGGAACGGATTCGATGAAAAGGGTCCTTATGAAGGGTAAATAGAAATTGGCAAATCACGTTGTGGTCATACGTAGGTAAGAAAACGTTCTTGCTAGAAACCTACAAACCACGTAAAAACTTGCAACAACAATTAGAGGACGTCTAACTTGTTTTTGCAGCAAGTGCTATGTGATGTGATATGGCCAGAAGATGTGATGAATGATATATGTGATGTATGAGATTGATCACATTCTTGTAATAGGAATCACGACTTGCATGTCGATGAGTATGACAACCGGCAGGAGCCATAGGAGTTGTCTTTATTATTTTGCATGACCTGCGTGTCATTGAATAACGCCATGTAAATTACTTTACTTTGTTGCTAAACGCGTTATCCATAGAAAGAAGTAATCGTTGGCGTGACGACTTCATGAAGACACAATGATGGAGATCATGATGATGGAGATCATGGTGTCATGCCGGTGACGAAGATGATCACGGTGCCCCAAAGATGGAGATCAAAGGAGCATGATGATATTGGCCATATCATGTCACTATTTGATTGCATGTGATGTTTATCATGTTTTTTGCATCTTATTTGCTTAGAACGACGGTAGTAAGTAAGATGATCCCTTATAATAATTTCAAGAAAGTGTTCACCCTAACTGTGCACCGTTGCGAAGGTTCGTTGTTTTGAAGCACCACGTGATGATCGGGTGTGATAGATTCTAACGTTCGTATACAACGGGTGTTGACGAGCCTAGCATGTACAGACATGGCCTCGGAACACACGCAATACACTTAGGTTGACTTGACGAGCCTAGCATGTACAGACATGGCCTCGGAACACGGAGGACCGAAAGGTCGAGCATGAGTCGTATAGAAGATACGATCAACATGGAGATGTTCACCGATCTTGACTAGTCCGTCTCACGTGATGATCGGACACGGTCTAGTTAAACTCGGATCATGTTTCACTTAGATGAATAGAGGGATGTCTATCTGAGTGGGAGTTCATAATCAGATGAACTTCATTATCATGAACATAGTCAAAAAGGTATTTGCAAATTATGTCATAGCTTGCACTTTAGTTCTACTGGTTAAGATATGTTCCTAGAGAAAATTTAGTTGAAAGTTCGTAGTAGCAATTGTGCGGACTGGGTCCGTAAACTGAGGATTGTCCTCATTGCTGCACAGAAGGCTTATGTCCTTAATGCACCGCTCGGTGTGCTGAACCTCAGCGTCGTCTGTAGATGTTACGAAACATCCGACATACACGTTTTGATGACTACGTGATAGTTCAGTGCGGTTTAGAATTGTGGCACCAAAGACGTTTTTGAAACGTCGCAGAACATGTAAGATGTTCCGAAGACTGAAATTGGGATTTCAGACTAGTGCCCACGTCAAGAGGTATGAGACCTCTGACAAGTTTCTTAAGCCTGCAAACTAAGGGAGAAAAGCTCAATCGTTGAGCGTGTGCTCAGAGTGTCTGAGTGCCACAATCGCTTGAATCGAGTGGGAGTTAATCTCCCAGATGAGATAGTGATAGTTCTCCATAGTCACTGCCACCAAGCTAGTAGAGCTTCGTGATGAACTATAACATATCAAGGATAGTTATGATGATCCTTGAGCTATTCGCGATGTTTGACACCGCGAGAGTAGAAATCAAGAAGGAGCATCAATTGTTGATGGTTAGTAAAACCACTAGTTTAAGAAGGGCAAAGGCAAAAGGGATACTTCATGAAACAGCAAGTCGTTTGCTGCTCTAGTGAAGAATCCCAAGGTTGAACCCAAACCCGAGACTAAGTGCTTCTGTAATGAGAGGAACGGTCACTGAAGCAGTACTACCCTAGATACTTGGTAGATGAGAAGGCAGGCAAGGTCGACAGAAGTATATTGGATATACATTATATGAATGTGTACTTTACTAGTACTCCTAGCAGCACCAGGGTATTAGATACCGGTTCGGTTGCTAAGTGTTAGTAACTCGAAATAAAAGCCGCGGAATAAATGGAGACTAGCTAAAGGTGAGATAACGATATGTGTTGGAAGTGTTTCCAAGGTTGATGTGATCAAGCATCGCATGCTCCCTCTACCATCGAGATTTGGTGTTTGCGTTGAACATGATTGGATTATGTTTACCGCAAAATGGTTATTCATTTAAGGAGAATAATGGTTACTCTGTTTATTTGAATAATACCTTCAATGGTCTTGCACCTAAAATGAATCTCGATCGTAGTGATACACATGTTCATGCCAAAAGATATAAGATAGTAATGATAGTACCACATACTTGTGGCACTGCCACTTGAGTCATATTGGTGTAGAACGCATGAAGAAGCTCCATGTAGGTGGATCTTTGGACTCACTCGTTTTGAAAAGATTGAGACATGCGAACCATGTCTATTGGTATATATGCATGAAGAAACTCCATGCAGATGGATCGTTTGGACTCACTTGATTATGAATCACTTGAGACATGCAAATCATACCACATGGGCAAGATGACTGAAAGTCCTCGTTTTCAGTAAGATGGAACAAGAGAGCAACTTATTGGAAGTAATACATTTTGATGTACGCAGTCCAATGAGTGCTGAGGCATGCAGTGGATATCGTTATGTTCTTACTTCACAGATGATTTGAGTAGATGCTGAGTGTATTTACTTGATGAAACACTAGTCTGAATTATTGAAAGGTTCAAGTAATTTCAGAGTGAAGTTGAAGATCGTCGTGACAAGAGGATAAAATGTCTGTGATATGATCATAGAGATGAGTATCTGAGATACGAGTTTGGCACACAATTGAGACATTGTGGAAAGTGTTTCACAATTAATACCGCCTGGAACACCATAGTGTGATGGTGTGTCCGAACATCATAACAGCACCCTATTGGATATGGTGCATACCATGATGTTTCTTATCGAATTACCACTATCGTTTATGGGTTAGGCATTAGAGACATCGGCATTCACTTTAAAAGGGGCACCACGCAATTCCGTTGAGACGACACCGTTTAGAGAAACCTAAGTTGTCGTTTCTTAAAAGTTTGGGGCTGCGATGCTTATGTGGAAAAGTTTCAGGCTGATAAGCTCGAACCCAAAGTGGATAAATGCATCTTCATAGAATACCCAAAAACAGTTGGGTATACCTCCTATTTCAGATCTGGAAGCAAAAGTAATTGCTTCTAGAAACGAGTCCTTTCTCGAGGAAAAGTTTCTCTCGAAAGAATTGAGTGGGAGGATGGTGGAGACTTGATAAGGTTATTGAACCGTCACTTCAACTAGTGTGTAGCAGGGCACAGGAAGTTGTTCCTGTGGCACCTACACCAATTGAAGTGGAAGCTTATGATAGTGATCATGAAACTTCGGATCAAGTCACTACCAAACCTCGTAGGACGACGAGGATGTGTACTACTTCAGAGTAATGCGTGATCCTGTCTTGGAAGTCATGTTGCTAGACAACAATGAACCTACGAGCTATGGAGAAGCGGTGGTGGGCTCATATTCCGACGAATGGCTCGAGGCCATGAAATCCGAGATAGAATCCATGTATCAGAACAAAGCATGGACTTTGGTGAACTTGCCCGATGATCGGCAAGCCATTGAGATGAATGGATCTTTAAGAAGAAGACGGACATGGACGGTAATGTTACCGTCTATGAAGCTCGACTTGTGGCAAAGAGTATTTTTTCACAAGTTCAAGGAGTTGACTACGATGAGTTTTTCTCATCCGTAGCGATGCTTAGGTCCGTCGGAATCATGTTAGCATTAGCTGCATTTATGAAATCTGGCAGATGGATGTCAAAACAAGTTTCCTTACCAGTTTTCGTAAGGAAAGGTTGTATGTGATACAATCAGAAAGGTTTTGTCGATCCTAAGGATGCTAAAAGGTATGCTAGCTCCAGCGATCCTTCCATGGATTAGAGCAAGCATCTTGGAGTCAGAATATATGCTTTGATGGAGTGATCAAAGTTTTTGGGTTTATACAAAGTTTGTTAGAAACTTGTATTTACAATAAAGTGAGTGGGAGCGCTACAACATTTCTGATAAGTATATGTGAATGACATATTGTTGATCCGAAATGATGTAAAATTTCTGGAAAGCATAAAGGATTGTTTGAAAGGAGTTTTTCAAAGGAAGACCTGGATAAAGCTGCTTACATATTGGGCATCAAGATCCATAGAGATAGATCAAGACGCCTGATGACACTTTCAAAAGACAGCACACCTTGACATGATTTTGAAACCGTTCAAAAATAGATCAGCAAAGAAGGAGTTCTTGGCGGTGTTACAAGGTGTGAGTATTGAGTAAGACTCAAGACCTGACCACAGCAGAAGATAGAGAAAGGACGAAGGTCGACCCCTATGCTTTGACGTAGGCTCTATAGTATGCTATGCTGTGTACCGCACATGTAGTGTGCCTTGCCATGAGTTGGTCAAGAGGGTACAATGGTGATCCGGGAAAGGATCTCATGACAGCGGTCGAACTTATCCTTAGTACCTAGTGGATTAAGGAATTTTCTCGATTATGGAGGTGGAAAGGAGTTCGTCGTAAAGGGTTACGTCGATGCGAACTTTGACACTAATCCGGATGACTCTGAGTAGTAAACCGGATTCGTATAGTAGAGCAATTATTTGAAATGGCTCCAAATAGCGCGTGGTAGCATCCACAAGATGACATAGATATTCGTAAAGCACACGGTTCTGAAAGGTTCAGACCCGTTGACTAATAACCTTGCTCACAAGCATAACATGATCAAACCAGAACACATTGAGTGTTAATCACATAGTGATGTGAACTAGATTGTTGACTCTAGTAAACTCTTTAGATGTTGGTCACGTGGTGATGTGACCAGTGAATGTTAATCACATGGTGATGTAAACTAGATTATTGACTCTAGTGCAAGTGGGAGACTATTGGAAATATGCCCTAGAGGCAATAATAAATTGGTAATTATTATATTTCCTTATTCATGATAATCGTTTATTATCCATGCTAGAATTGTATTGATAGGAAACTCAGATACATGTGTGGATACATAGACAACACCATGTCCCTAGTAAGCCTCTAGTTGACTAGCTCGTTGATCAATAGATGGTTACGGTTTCCTGACCATGGACATTGGATGTCGTTGAAAACGGGATCACATCATTAGGAGAATGATGTGATGGACAAGACCCAATCATAAGCATAGCATAAAAGATCATGTAATTTGCTAGAGCTTTTCCAATGTCAAGTATCTTTTCCTTAGACCATGAGATCGTGCAACTCCCGGATACCGTAGGAGTGATTTGGGTGTGCCAAACGTCACAACGTAACTGGGTGACTATAAAGGTGCACTACGGGTATCTCCGAAAGTGTCTGTTGGGTTGGCACGGATCAAGACTGGGATTTGTCACTCCGTGTGACGCAGAGGTATCTCTGGGCCCACTCGGTAATGCATCATCATAATGAGCTCAATGTGACTAAGGCGTTAGTCACGGGATCATGCATTGCGGTACGAGTAAAGAGACTTGCCGGTAACGAGATTGAACAAGGTATTGGGATACCGACGATCGAATCTCGGGCAAGTAACATACCGATTGACAAAGGGAATTGTATACAGGATTGACTGAATCCTCGACATCGTGGTTCATCCGATGAGATCATCGTGGAACATGTGGGAGCCAACATGGGTATCCAGATCCCGCTGTTGGTTATTGACCGGAGAGGCGTCTCGGTCATGTCTGCATGTCTCCCGAACCCGTAGGGTCTACACACTTAAGGTTCGGTGACGCTAGGGTTGTAGAGATATATGTATGCGGAAACCCGAAAGTTGTTCGGAGTCCCGGATGAGATCCTGGACGTCACGAGAGGTTCCGGAATGGTCCGGAGGTGAAGAATTATATATAGGAAGTCAAGTTTCGGCCACCAGGAAAGTTTCGGGGGTTACCGGTATTGTACCGGGACCACCGGAAGGGTCCCGGGGGTCCACCGGGTGGGGCCACCTATCCCGGAGGGCCCCATGGGCAGAAAGTGGAAGGGAACCAGCCCCTAGTGGGCTGGGCGCCCCCCATGGGCCTCCCCCCATGCGCCTAGGGTTGGGAACCCTAGGGTGGGGGGACTTCCCCCTTGCCTTGGGGGGCAAGGCACCCCTTTCCACCCCTTGGCTGCCGCCCCCCCAGCCCTAGATGTGTTTTGGCCGCCCCCCCCCCCTCCCAAGGGGGCCTATATAAAGGGGGGGAGGGAGGGCAGCAACGAACAGCCTTGGGCACCTCCCTCCTCCCCTGCAACACCTCTCCCTCTCTCGCAGAAGCTTGGCGAAGCCCTGCCGGAGACCCGCTACATCCACCACCACGCCGTCGTGCTGCTGGATCTCCATCAACCTCTCCTTTCCCCTTGCTGGATCAAGAAGGAGGAGACGTCGCTACACCGTACGTGTGTTGAACGCGGAGGTGCCGTCCGTTCGGCACTTGGTCATCGGTGATTTGGATCACGGCGAGTACGACTCCGTCAGCCACGTTCAATGGAACGCTTCCGCTCGCGGTCTACAAGGGTATGTAGATGCACTCCTTTCCCCTCGTTGCTAGTAGACTCCATAGATGCATCTTGGTGAGCGTAGGAAAATTTTAAATTATGCTACAATTCCCAACATATAATCCGCTTCTCCATGAGATTCTAGCCACTTGTGGGTATGATCATCATTTCTGCTTGTCATGCGAAGCTTTTGGTGATCCGTGCTGAACTCAATCATGAGATGGACGATGTAGAATCCATCCTTCTTGCTTGGTTTTGGGACATGGATGCAACATAAGTTAGTTTTATGAGTGAAACCCATCTTCTTGTTCCTTTGTTTCCTGATCTGCATGTGGCCACCTCTAATGCTGAAGCCTTGGAGAGCATCATCTAGAATATTAATTATGTGGGTGTAGTCCTTTTCTCATAGTCTCTGGAAGGGTCGAAATACACAGCGTGGGAGACTCGCGGGTAAAGAACGATAAGGACGGTGCGCCCGTTGCTGCGGGGAAAAGACACCTCAAATTATTCTCCATATGAGCGAGAAGGAATGATTGTAATCTACGAAAGGGTTGTCCGGAACTGACTTACTTTGGATGATAAGGCAGGAGGACAATTTCCTAGTCCTTATTCTGTACCAGGAAGTTTTGGAGGTAGTCCCTAGCAGTTTCACGCTCAAAGTAGCCGAGACTCAAGAAAGACTCATGCATGTAGTACAGATCCGCCACACAGATTTGCGAGACTTCTTCTCTCTTCATGACGGAGCTCATATGTAGCGCAAAAAGGCGGACGATTGTAAAATCGAGCCGCCTTGTCAGAAACATCTCAAAGATATGGTCAAACCACAGGAAGAACACCTCCGCGGGCCGTGTGTCGACGTAGAACTTCCCCTCAGGCACACGAGTCGCGTATGTCGGATATCCTAGATCCTTCGAGGCTAGTAGGCTTTTCTCAGTCGACAGCACATGGTCGTGCAGTCTCCTAAGATCCCCTGATAGTGCCTCCAGAGATTTCGGCGGTAGCATCGGCTCGCCCGTGAGATGGAACATGGCCGCACCTTTCACGGGTACACGCTCTTCAGAATCCACCGTCTGGCTGCTATGTGCTTTGGCTTGTTTGGAGGCAGCTATCTTCCCCGGTATCTTCCTCTCCTTTTTCTTGGGCACACCTTCCAGACCCTTCCTTAACCCCTGCCCCAGTGTTCCCAGGCTAAGCACTGTACGACCCCTGGCTAGTTGAGCCTGTGTTGAGGCGGCATCTTCAGGCGTGTCCTGTGAGGATTTCATGAAGAGAGACTTTTTGCAATCCCTGCTACGACCTTCCTGCCCGGGCAGATCATCCATATCCTCATTAGCATGGTGATAGCCCGATTCGTTATATGGTTGACTCATCATATCTATGTCACAGTCATACGCGTTTGTATTGAGGAAGCCCATAGGGTCGACCTCCGTCTCATCATCCATTCTCTGTTCTACAGGACCGATTACATCAGCCAGTACTATTGCACCCCCTTCATCACGTCGTCTGCCGCTCTTACCCGACACTACAAGAGCTGGTAATTGTGTAGGCGGGGTGGTGGTCTCCGCACATGCTTGTTGATGTGTGGTTATTGGTGTGCTCTCGGCCGGCTCCAGACGAATAAGATTCTTCCGCCATACTAGCACCCAACCCTTGCAGCTTCCAATCCGCGGCGGGGTCTCGTCGTCCTCTCCCACATGCTGTACTGGAGGAGGCAAATCCTCGTGCCCCAATTTCACACTGGACAAGTTAACCCTGAAGTGCCCAGCGGGGATCGGCTGGTTGTGGAACGTGGGTTGCAAGGGGTTCATTATCATCCCCTTTCCCACGTCCACCTTCTGGCCTTTGATCAAGTAGAGTATGGTGCACGGGGTTTCTTCGGCCTGCAAACACATATGTCTGTGGCGTAAAATCTCCGAAAGGCAACGAAAATGGAATATTCTATATATATATCTGTTGGTGTGACATGTAACTACCGTGAGGGCGTTGAGCTCAGCCATAGACGAAGGCCCACCTAGCGCACCAGAGACTGAGGACAGGCTGCTATGAGCGGGTGCGACTGCGAGAGGAGGCCCGGTTGCGTGAGCAAGTGATGGTGCGGTGTTGTTGTTGTTCATGGAGTTGCTCCCGACGAAACTAGGCAACGAGAAATCATGTACCGTCTTGTCTGGATTTTCCTTTGTCCAGTTGATGATAACTGGAACCAAGTTAGTAGCAAAATCATTTCTGCAGGCAGTTACAGCTACATTGACTGCCTGTTGTAGCAAATCATTTTTCTCCTCGGCTATTTTTTTCGCGTCCTCAGCTGCTTTTTTCTCGACCGCAAGCTTCACCTTCTTGTCGATGTCCGCCTGACTAAACTTCTTTTTCTGCTTCTTGGCCTCCGGGCCCTCGTTGTAAAACTTCCATGTGGCGTCGTCTCCGGCGCCGTGCACACGACCATACTGCGGCCGCTGGCCCAAAGGTAGTCCCTTAAGTTCGTTCAAGGCCTGGTTGAGAGGGGTGTCCCACTTGGGCCTCATCGGAGAAGTAGGGCTTTCGGCTGCAAGCTGGTGTTGCTTCTCCTGCAGAAGGAGCGTGAACCGTTTAGGAATGTGTAGTCGACTAGATATGGAGCTAAATGTAAGGTGGTGAAAGAATAATTACCAGTAGTCTAATCAATTTCTTCGTGATCTGGTCCGTGTAAAAAACCTTATTTTCCTTGTCCCACTTGTAGCGGGCCCTGATGAAGTCACGCTCCAAGGGGTTGGTGAACTTCGCGAAGGGGTCTGGGATACCCGCGGCTTCACGTTCAGCTTCCTCCTTATCCCATATGGGCCTTTTACCGAGGTAGCCACGGCTTCCGAGGCGATGCTTCCCCGTGTTCCTTTGCTGAAGGCTCTTGAATTTCGCAGCCTTGGCTGCCTCGGTAGTGCAAGTGTCCTTGAACTTTTTGAACTCCTCTTCCGTAAGTGTCGGATTTTCCTCCAGAATCTTGGATAGGGGTTCCTCAGCCTCAATAGCTCGTTTCACCCTCCCTTTCCAGGAGGCCAAATCATTGCTGAACATGCCCATGGCGTGATTCTTAATCTTTTTCATTTTCGGATCATCCCACGGTTGTTCTATGTTATCGTCCCGGTCGGGCAACTTCGTCAGGAGCATCTGCGTCAAATGTTCTTTACTCCTTAAGTCATCGTCGTTGATGCTTGCGCATTCCCGTAGGATGCATCCTACTTGGTTCCCATAGTACTTGCGAGGTTCTTCCGGCTCTAATGGCTCAAACTTGCCAGGTGCCATCTTTGTGATCACCAGTCGTCCAATCCCTAGTTTGTTAGGTTTTCATATCCTCTGCTTCTTCTGCTTCTTCCTTTCGGTAGCGGCATCGGTGCCGGTACCTTCCCCGCCCGTACCTTTCCCGCCCGTCTCGGCACCGCCATCGGTGCCGGAAGCCGTCGATGTCGGCGTTAGTACCATCATCGAGGCCGACCTGCAAACCTTGACTTTGCATTTTCTTAGCAATCGAATAGTCGAGGTACTCTTGTTCACCGTCATAATCCATCTCGTCTGCATCCTGGTCAGAAGGCCCAGTTTCTTCGTTGTTCGAGATGTTTCCTATGATTAAGTCTCCTCGTTTAATTCTAAAACTATGAAAAATGAGAAATGACATAAAAAAGAAATCTATGTTTGCCGGAATGTCGTTTCCCACCACTCGATATGCCTACTGTCTAGCACAAATCATGCCAAAATTCACGGAAAATTTTGGCATGACCTTTACTAAAAATGGACATATCGAGTGCCTGAAATTCACCGAAACGGAAATGAATCAACATTCCCGCGTAACTTAGGCCACTCGGATAATTTACCCTACACATAATCATCATGTCCAAATGACATGTCCAAATTCCAAATATGACATGTCCAAAACATCACATGTCCACATATCACATGTCCACTTCAAATTTGCATATAAAAGGAAGAAAAATATAGAACTAGAAGAAAAAACCTAGCTAAATTTACCTCATTAACCATCTGCCCTAACTAAAACCTAAGTAAATTAACCAAAAAAATCTATCTACCAGAGAGAGGAAGAGCGGTGGGGGGCTTAAAGAGGGTGCAGGCCCGACGACGGCCGAGGTTAGGAGGGGTCGGGTTCGGGGTCGAGCGCCGGGGCCGGAGCCGGGGACGGGGTCGGGGCCGGGGCCGTGGGCGAGCGCCGCGGCCGGTCAGGGTCGGGGTCGGAGCCGGCGCCGGGGTCGGTCGGGGTCGGGGGCGGAGCCGGTGCCGGGGTCGGTCGGGGTCGGGGGCGAGCGCAGAGGCCCGGCGAGGGCAGGGCTCCGACGCGCGGCGCGACGGGGGATTTGGGGGAAAAGAGGCGGGATGAAGAGAGGAGTGGGGATCGATTTTGGGGGTTAACTGGGCATAGCAGTAGCGCGTTTAGGAAAAAGGCGCTATAGCTACTCCAGGTAGCTATAGCGGTTTCGTGTAGAAACCGCTACCGCTATCTTGACTAGCTGTAGCTCTTTTCTCACAAAAGCGCTGCTGCTATAACACATAGATAACAGTTTTCCTGTTTGTTTGCTTCTATTTTCTTTTCCTTTATTTTCTCTCACTTTTCTTTTCTTTTTTTCCGAGAGCAGTGAACGAAGGGAAGGCAATATATATTGCATCATTTGACGGTTAAATATGTATACAAACTAGGAACATATATATTACATTATTGGACCCATGCATAATAATGGCTAAGTGTGTATACAAAATAGGAACATATATATTACATAATTTGACCGATAACATACATACGGTTCCTCAGCATTGACGTTTTTGTTTTTGAGTCAGCTTCTTTCCCTTCTTGTTCGTTGAAGAATAATTGAGCCCCTCATTGTGACTTTGCCTTTTCCATGGAGTACGATTTTTCTTAGGTAATGTAGTATTGATTCTTCTTTTGACGTATACTTCATCATCATCGTCATCTTCCCTCATTGGGTTGCCGTACTGATCGTAGTCTTCCTCGTTGGCGACTCCATCCATTAATGATGTTCCTTTTGCCTCTCCTCACGACAACACGGCTGGGATTGCGTGGGTCGGTTATGAAGAAGCATTGTGTCACGTGCTTAGCGTGTACCCATGGCTCATTTTTTGCGAGAGCGTTCACGGTAGCGCTCTTGGCGTTGGGTATAGTCATAGTAGTGAAATTCCAGTTTTCTCTTTCGACATTCTTAGCCCATCTGACACGGAACATCGTCATGTTGTGCAGTTCAGAGTAGTCAAGCTCCCAGATCTCCTCGACCCTTCTGTAAAATCTTTCAGTTGCGTCGTTCTCGCTGCCGGTCATGCATTCCATCATCACCCCTGAGTTCTTATCATCACTATCCATATCTATGGCCTCCGTGTAGAACGTGTATCCATTGATATCGTATGCCTGATAGGTTAGGAGGTTGGGCGAGGGGCCATGTGCTAAGGCGTATATGAGCAATCCGTCCTTAGAGCCCTCCTCCGGGGGATTAGCAATAATATGCTCTTTGAACAAATGCAGGAAAGTGGAGTTGTGCTCTCTAGTAACTTCGGCGTCCGTCCTGCATACCCCCCGGTCATGATACTTCTTTGCGATAATTTCTTTGTGCAGTGCCACGAAAGGATCTACCTCATCTAGGTGTTGTAGCACTACCAAGTTTGTTATGTCAAAATCGTTGCGTCGATCTGAGAATGCCACTGTAACATTCCGAATTTTCAATTTGGAATGTTATACATTAGATCATCATGCATAACATATTTTATTGCATTTTGTTTTGCGATCCTAGAAATTCTACGCAACTCAAGGACCCACGAAGAGAGTTGGGGATTTCGTTATTTTCATATTTGGGTTTTCTCAAATTTTGAAAATAGGATCATTTGTTTTAATTATTTTCTCTCTAAAAATATTTCATATCAAATATATGAGAGGGGATAATACGACTTCTCCAAAAAGAATGAAATATTGGAGGAAAAATATTAAAAACAAATATTTGATTTTATTTGAATTAGGAAAAGTACGCATTTTTCAAAATTGCATTATAGGCCCAAATAAATGTTCATCTTGTCCAGGTTATTTTTAGAGGACGGGGAAAATTTATTTTGGAATATTTGGAGTCCGTTTAGTATTTCTTTTCTTTCTTTTTCTGCATGTCCGATTTAAAAAAAAACGAACCGGCCTACCGGGCCGTGTCCGGCTAGGACTCTGGCCTGGCCGGCCTTTATAAGCCGGGAGGCCGAGCCCCGCAGCCCAGCCCGAGCCGCTCGCCCGCCCCGCGAAACCCTAGCCGCCGCCCCGCCGTCGCCGCTGCCCGCCGACGCCGCCGCCCGTCCCGCCGCCGCCTGTAGCCGCCGTCGCCGGAGCTCCGCCGGCCCTCGTCGGACCTCGCCGCCGCCGGAGATAGCCACCCGCCCCGCCGCCGGTTTTCTTCGGAAAACCGTGGGTTTTTTGGAAACCGCGGTTTTTTTTATAGATCGGTTTAGTTTTTTTCCGGTTTATTTATTTTGCGGACGTTCGTCCATACGTTCGTTTTAACGAACGGATTTCGTCGTTTAACCGCAGACAGCGAACGTTCGTTCGTTAGCCTGTTCGTCAGTTTTTCTTTTTCTCGGATTTTTCGCGATTATTTTCGATCGCGATTTCTGATCTGTTTTTCGTTTTAGTTTAACTTTTCGCTCGTTTATCGGAATTAGGCGATTCAAGCGCCTAGAGTTTCGTCTCGAAACCCTCTTTCTGATTAACCAACTGAAACAAGTTTTTGCTACTATAAAATTTGACTTAGGTCCAGATTAGTAAACGAAGCTTGTTTCTTTTGCCGTTTGAGTTTCGTTGCTTCGTTCGATTTGATTCTTTTTGCAAGCCGGAGTTCTTAAGTTGAAATTTCTGGTTAGATCTCTTATTTTGAGTTTTATCCGTGCACCCTTGCTTGATTGCGTATGTATGTATTGTTTGTTTGCGATAGAGTACCCGGAGTGCGAAGCGTGCTACTACGAGTCTCTAGGTTTCACGGATCATCAGCAAGGCAAGTAACACTTTGATCATACCTCTTTACCACCCAGTTTTATTGCATTAGATCAATCCTCAAACTATTGCATCATTAGGATCTGATTAAAATGTGGGTTTTGGGAAGTAGTTGAGGTAGTACCTATTGCCCTGTTTATATCAAACCATTGGGAGTTACTTCTACGTTTGCTTATATAGCTATGCTATGCTCGTAGACGTGGATTGGGTTTGAGTGATTTTTTCCATGACAGATGTGAGATTGTTAATTAATGGTTCAACTTAAGGTGGCTACTTTAATTTACATCTGGGTGGATTGAGGCACCTGGAGAACCCAGTGTTGCCTGTATTTTTGGCTATCCCGGAGTACCCGTGTGATCATCCTATGGACCGCCACCCAGACTCAAAGGGATCATGAGATTTTTCATGCTAGAAACTTCTGTGTGCAGCCACAAGCTATTATGGGCTCTAGCATAGTTGAGTAGGTTACATGACCTCTTGAAGAGGTGGGCTAGATGTAGGGGAAAGTAGGTGTAACTGTCCACCCGGAGTAAAGAGTATTGTTTCTGAAAGACTGTGTCTCGGTCATCCGTTTCTCAAACACCATGTAGTGCGGGAAATCAAGCGGAGGCGATCGAGTCTTGTGGGCAAAAGTGCGCAAACCTCTACAGAGTGTACAATCTAATCATGGTTAGCCGTGTCCCCGGTTATCGACATCTTGAGTATCTAGTTCTTGGATTATCATCTGAATCTCATCATCATGTTACTTAATTTAATTTGATTGGGTTAATCACGTTCTTAATTGGGATTGAGTTGGAGGTACCTTCTCAATGTTTAACAACCACCATGATAGTTAAATAAAATTTATTCCTTTGTGGTAGGGAAAAATTGGCTTTTGGCAAAACTGTAACCATAGAGCTTTCCACCAGCCAAACATGCATGTAGTGATAGCATTATTCTGTTCATTACTCTCTATGTGTTACATTGCCAGCATATTCCATGTGCTGACCCGTTTTCGGGCTGCAACATATCATGTTGCAGACTTTTCAGACGACGAGTAAGGTGCCATAAGTCATGGTCTTATACTCAGTGATGCCGTTGGAGTTGATGGACTCACTTTATCTTCCAAGCCTTCCGCTATTATCCTTTTAGATGGCCTTAAGCCGTATTTATTATAGTAAGTTCTCTTTGAGACATTCGATGTAATAAGTGTGTGATTGCTACTCTGTTATAAATCCTTCAAGTACTGTGCGTGTCAGCATTACCGATCCAGGGATGACACTGATGCACAGAGACTAGACTGTTTGAGGTCTGGTCACTACAAAGATGGTATCAGAGCACACATTGACTGTAGGACACGGCCACTAAGCTAAAGCCCTAGATCACTACTCTCTTCTCATTTCTAACTCCTCTCCTTTCTTCCACTCTTTTAGGATGGCGGATGCAAGGAACAAGTTCGCCCAACCGGATGAGGATACACCTTTTGGACGACACTTGAAGGAAGTTATTAAGTACCTGAACATCGGAATACCAAGCTTCACCGGAACCTACAATGCCACACTACCAGAAGAGGAGCGCTGGATGATTTAAGTTCAAGTTCCAGGAAGGACGTTCATGCCAGTCACTGAGCCCATAGAGTTTTCCTTTGATGCACCAACCTAGAGTCTAGGAAAGAGCATGGCAGCCCACATCACCATGGGACGCATTGGAGAAGTGTACCACAATGATCTTAAGGATACTATCTATCAGATTTGTGGGCGCCGAGACGAGCAATGGGAGATGATCAGCACCAGGAAGGATAGATCTATTGCAGCTTTCATTCAGGAGTTAAACTAGCACATTCGTCGCCAGGAGAACTAGATGTGCGCAGACATGATAGAACTGAAGAAGGCAAAGACAAGGATCATGGAACTAGAGGAAGAACTCAAGGCTACACGCGATGGATATGAGGAGGAAATCGCAACATTTGTGGAGAAGAATGATGACCTGATAAAGAAGCTAGGAGTTTTCATGGGAGACCCAGCACCAGGAGGAGATGATGATGGTTCTACTTGCCTGGAGAACTACATCATCATCGACGACACTGACTCGGACCCCAGTGATGATGATTGGGAGGATGAAGCCAGAGCAGATATCATGGAGTCTTCGACTGAGCAATTTTTCTAGTAGACCACCAAATAAGTAGTAGTATTCCACCATGTATATAGTATAGTCCAAGCACTTTGTAACGATAGTCAGATCGATTGTATGCCTTGTTTGAATTGATTGGAGTGATATGATTGTGTTTGTCTCATGTGCATATGGGTAGTGTTTTCCCTCTAGACCTCATTCTACCTATTTTCTCATCTTTTCTAAAACCCATCAGATGCCTCCGAGATGCGACATCGGATTTGTTTTCCCACTAGAGATCACTCAGTTGATTCAGCAGCAGAATGCCCCGATGCAAGCGCTAGTTCAGAACCAAGGCAACAACAACAACAACCCACCACCACCACCACCTGTTGATCACTTAGCCCGTTTTCTTAGGCTGAATCCGCCGGTGTTCTCCAGTAGCACCGAGCCGATTGTGGCAGATGATTGGCTCCGCAAGGTTGGAAGGGAGCTGACCTGCAGGATGCACAGATGCGGAGAGAGCGCGTTTTGCCGCACATCAGCTTGATGGACCCGCAGCATCATGGTGGGAGAATTACACAGCCACTCACCCCATTGACACCGTCACATGGGACCAGTTTCAGCAAGCTTTCCGTACTGCCCACGTTTCAGCAGGAGCTATGGCCATGAAGAAGCGTGAGTTTCGCAACTTACGCCAAGGAGGACGTACCGTTGGCCAGTACGTGGAGGATTTCAGTAAGTTAGCACGTTATGCCCCAGATGACATTGCTACGGATGCAGCTAAGCAAGAGAAGTTTCTGGAAGGACTGAATGATGAGCTGAGCATGCAGTTGATGGTGGCAACTTTTAACAGCTACCAGGAGTTGGTAGATAGAGCTCTCATGATTGAAGGGAAGCAGCAGCAGATTGAGAGTCGTAAGAGGAAGTATGGACAAGGAAAGTACAGTACAGGAGCTCACCAGAAGCCTCGTTTTACCCCGAACTAGGGAGGACACCTTCAGCATAACCATGGAGGTCACAATCACAATGGAGGGAGCTCGCACAATCATAGTGGCCCCAAGAATGGCAATGGGAACGGAGGAAGCAATGGACAGAACCGTACCAACCCATCAACCCCAGCCAAGAGGGATCTAAGCCACGTTACTTGTTTCAAGTGCCAGAAGACTTGACATTATGCAACTGAATGTCCGGAAGCTAAGAATGGAAATGGCAATGGAAGCTTGGGGAAGAAGCCGAACCCTTTCAACAGGGGACAGGTGAACCACATTAATGTGGAGGAGGTTGAAGCACAGCCTGATGCAGTAATAGGTAAGTTTTTGGTTAAGTCATTTACTGCAATCATTCTTTTTGATACTGGTGCATCACATTCATACATATCAAGGGGATTTGTGGATAAGTTTAAGTTGCCCACCAAAGTTCTTAGAACACCTATGTTAGTAACCTCGCGAGGAGCAGAGTATATGGCAAGCCAAGGATGTTTTCAGATACCATTGGCCATAGGTAGGCATGTTTTCCCCTCAGACCTAATAGTTTTGGAGTCGCAAGGTTTGGATGTGATTTTGGGAATGGATTGGCTATCGATGTATGGAGGAAACATCGATTGCGCCAGTAAGACGATTTTGCTTACTACCCCAGAAGGAAGAAAGATTAAGTATGTATCCCGGCATGTGCCGAAGAGGACTCAAGTGAATTCCTTATCAGGAGTTGTACAGGAGGAAGTGCCAGTGGTGAAGGATTTCCCTGACGTATTTCCAGAGGAGTTGCCTGGCATGCCACCGGATAGAGACATCGAGTTTTCGATTGAGCTTTTGCCAGGCACTGGGCCAATATCTAAGAGACCGTACAGGATGCCCGCTAAGGATTTGGAAGAAATTAAGAAGAAGATTAAGGAGTTACTGGATAAAGGATATATTCGCCCAAGTTCGTCACCTTGGGGATCACCCGTACTTCTAGTGGAGAAGAAAGATGGATCGTTGAGGATGGTTGTTGATTATCGTGGATTGAATGAAGTAAGAATCAAGAACAAGTACCCACTGTCGATGATCAATGATCCGTTTGACCGACTACAAGGAGCTAATGTATTTTCCAAGATTGATTTGTGATCAGGATACCACCAGTTGAAGATTCGAGAGCAGGATATACCCAAGACAGCTTTTACCACAAGGTATGGGCTATATGAGTACATCGTTATGTCATTTGGCCTGACTAACGCACCCGCCTGTTTCATGAACATGATGAACAAAGTGTTTATGGAGTTTTTGGATAAGTTCGTCGTAGTGTTCATTGATGATATTCTGGTCTATTCGAAGAATGAAGAAGAGCATAAGGAGCATTTGCGTTTGGTACTTGGAAAGCTCAGAGAACATCAGTTATATGCCAAGTTCAGCAAGTGCGAGTTTTGGTTAAAGGAAGTTGGATTCCTTGGACATGTTATATCCGGAGAAGGAATAGCAGTAGATCCCACCAAGGTTAACACTGTGACAAATTGGGAGTCACCCACGACAGTTGGAGAAATCCGGAGTTTTCTTGGACTCGCAGGATATTACCGGAGATTCATCGAGAATTTCTCGAAGATTGCAAAGCCTATGACGGAGTTGTTGAAGAAGGACACCAAATTCAATTGGACTGAGGAATGTGAGGCTACTTTCCAGGAGTTGAAGAAACGTTTGGTTACAGCGCCAGTGTTGATTTTGCCAGATCAACGCAAGGATTATGAAGTATATTGCGACGCTTCTCGTCGAGGACTTGGAGCAGTGCTAATGCAGGAGGGAAGAGTTGTTTCATATGCCTCACGACGGCTTAAACCCCATGAGTTGAATTATGCAACACATGATTTGGAGTTAGTAGCCATAGTGCATGCGTTGAAGACGTGGAGACATTTTCTCATCAGAAACCATTGTGAGGTGTACACGGATCACAAGAGTTTGAAGTACATTTTCACGCAGAAGGAGTTGAGTCTCAGGCAAAGGAGATGGTTGGAGCTCATTAAGGATTATGATATGAGATTGCATTATCACCCAGGGAAGGCTAACGTAGTAGCCGATGCGTGGAGCCGCAAGAGCCATGTCAACACACTCATGACCGGAGAGTTACCCAAGGAGTTAGCAGAGGATCTTCGCGAACTATGTTTGGAAATATTTCCGAGAGGCTATGTAGCAGCATTGGAGATTCAGTCTACTTTGATGGATAAGATCAGAGAAGCTCAGAAGACAGACAAGGAAATTGCCGAGATAAAGGAAAGGATGAGTAAAGGAAAAGCCAAGGGATTTCGTGAGGATGAGCACGATACCTTATGGTTTGAGGACCGCGTTTATGTGCCCAATGATCCGGAGATCAGGAAGTTGATCTTGCAAGAGGACCATGATTCACCATATTCGATTCACCCAGGAAATACCAAGATGTACCTGGATTTAAAGGATAGTTTTTGGTGGACCGGAATGAAGAAGGATATTGCGGAGTATGTAGCAGTTTGTGATGTATGTCAGGGAGTAAAGGCAGAGCATCAGAAGCCAGCAGGATTGCTACAACCATTGCCGATACCCGAATGGAAGTGGGATAAGCTAGGCATGAATTTTATCACAGGATTGCCCAGGACTCATTCAGGCTATGACTCGATATGGGTTGTAGTCGATCATTTGACGAAGGTAGCTCATTTCATCCCAGTAAAGACCACTTATACAAGTGCTAAGTGGGCAAAGATATACATGACCAGGATCGTATGTATGCATGGAGTTCCGAGGACCATTGTATCAGATAGAGGAACCCAGTTTACTTCAAAGTTTTGGTATCAATTGCACGAAGCTTTGGGTACCAGGCTAGAGTTCAATACAGCCTTTCATCCACAGACAAACGGACAGACCGAGAGAGTCAATCCGATTTTGGAGGACATGTTGAGAGCTTGTGCGCTAGATTATGGATCTAGTTGGGACGACAATTTGCCGTATGCAGAGTTCTCTTACAACAACAGTTATCAATCCAGTTTGAAGATGGCCCCGTTTGAAGCTCTGTACGGAAGGAGGTGCAGGACACCGTTGTTGTGGGACGAAGTTGGAGACCGCCAGTTGTTTGGACCAGTTTTGATTAAAGAGTCTAAATAGAAAGTGAAGTTGATTCGCGATAGGCTCAAGGTAGCCCAGTCCAGGCAGAAGAGTTATGCGGATTCTAAATGCAAGGAGACAATTTACAAAGTTGGAGACAGAGTTTATCTTCGAGTATCACCACTTCGAGGAGTGAAGCGCTTTAGAGTTAAGGGAAAGTTAGCGCCACGTTTTGTAGGACCATACAAAGTCTTGGAGCGTATGGGAGAAGTTGCTTACAAGTTGGAATTGCCCGGAGGATTGTCGGGAGTTCACGATGTGTTCCATGTTTCTTAGCTGAAGAAGTGCCACGCAGAGATGGCTGAGATACCACTGAGAGATACAGTGCCATTGGAAGCGATTCAGCTGGATAGTGATTTGACCTATGAGGAGAAACTAGTCAAGATTCTCGAATATGCCAGCCGAGTCACCCGCAGCAAGGTTATCAAGTTTTGCAAAGTTCAGTGGAGTCACCATACCGAGGATGAAGCCACCTGGGAGCAAGAGGAAGATCTACGGAAGGACCACTCTCACCTATTTCCTAGCCAACCCGAATCTCGAGGGCGAGATTCATCTTAAGGGGGGTAGGTTTGTAACATCCCAAATTTTCAATTTGGAATGATATACGTTAGATCATCATGCACAACATATTTTATTGCATTTTGTTTTGCGATCCTAGAAATTCTACGCAACTCAAGGACCCACGGAGAGAGTTGGGGATTTCATTATTTTCATATTTGGGTTTTCTCAAAATTTGAAAATAGGATCATTTGTTTTAACTATTTTCTCTCCGAAAATATTTCATATCAAATATATGAGAGGGGATAATATGACTTCTCCAAAAAGAATGAAATATTGGAGGACAAATATTAAAAACAAATATTTGATTTTATTTGAATTAGGAAAAATACGCGTTTTTCAAAATTGCATTTTAGGCCCAAATAAATGTTCATCTTGTGTGGCTTATTTTTAGAGGACGGGAAAAATTTATTTCGGGATATTTGGAGTCCGTTTAGTATTTGTTTTCTTTCTTTTTCTGCACGTCCAATTAAAAAAACGAACCGGCCTACCAGGCCGGTGTCCGGCTAGGACTCTGGCCTGGCCGGCCTTTATAAGCCGGGAGGCCGAGCCCCACAGCCCAGCCCGAGCCGCTCGCCCGCCCTGCGAAACCCTAGCCGCCGCCCCGCCGCCGCCCTGCGTCGGAGCCACCGCCCGTCCTGCCGCCGCCTATAGCCGCCGTCGCCGGAGCTCCGCCGCCCCTCTCCGGGCCTCGCCGCCGCCGGAGGTAGCCACCCGCGCCGCCGCTGGTTTTCTTTGGAAAACCGTGGGTTTTTTTTGGAAACCGCGGTTTTTTTATAGATCGGTTTAATTTTTTTTCGGTTTATTTATTTTGCGGACGTTCGTCCGTACGTTCGTTTTAACGAACGGTTTTCGTCGCTTAACCGCAGACCGCGAACGTTCGTTCGTTAGCCTGTTCGTCAGTTTTTCTTTTTCTCGGATTTTTCGTGATTATTTTCGATCGCGATTTCTAATCTGTTTTTCGTTTTAGTTTAACTTTTCGCTCGTTTATCGGAATTAGGCGATTCAAGCGCATAGAGTTTCGTCTCGAAACCCTCTTTCTGATTAACCAACTCAAACAAGTTTTTGCTACTGTAAAATTTGACTTAGGTCCAGATTAGTAAACGAAGCTTGTTTCTTTCGCCGTTTGAGTTTCGTTGCTTCGTTCGATTTGATTCTTTTTGCAAACCGGAGTTCTTAAGTTGAACTTTCTGGTTAGATCTCTTATTTTGAGTTTTATCCGTGCACCCTTGCTTGATTGCTTATGTATGTATTGTTTGTTTGCGATAGAGTACCCGGAGTGCGAAGCGTGCTACTACCAGTCTCTAGGTTTCACGGATCATCAGCAAGGCAAGTAACACTTTGATCATACCTCTTTACCACCCAGTTTTATTGCATTAGATCAATCCTCAAACTATTGCATCATCAGGATCTGATTAAAATGTGGGTTTTGGGAAGTAGTTGAGGTAGTACCTATTGCCCTGTTTATATCAAACCATTGGGAGTTACTTCTACGTTTGCTTATATTGCTATGCTATGCTCGTAGACGTGGATTGGGTTTGAGTGAATTTTTCCATGACAGATGTGAGATTGTTAATTAATGGTTCAACTTAAGGTGGCTACTTTAATTTACATCTGGGTGGATTGAGGCACCTGGAGAACCCAGTGTTGCCTGTATTTTTGGATATCCCGGAGTACCCGTGTGATCATCCTATGGACCGCCACCCAGACTCAAAGGGATCATGAGATTTTTCATGCTAGAAACTTCCGTGTGCAGCCACAAGCTATTATGGGCTCTAGCATAGTTGAGTAGGTTACATAACCTCTTAAAGAGGTGGGCTAGCAAATGTATAGGAAAGTAGGTGTAACTGTCCACCCGGAGTAAAGAGTATTGTTTCTGAAAGACTGTGTCTCGGTCATCCTTTTCTTAAACACCATGTAGTGCGAGAAATCAAGCGGAGGCGATCGAGTCTTGTGGGCAAAAGTGCGCAAACCTCTGCAGAGTGTACAATCTAATCATGGTTTGCCGTGTCCCCGGTTATGGACATCTTGAGTATCTGGTTCTTGGATTATCATGTGAATCTCATCATCATGTTACTTAATTTAATTTGATTGGGTTAATCATGTTCTTAATTGGGATTGAGTTGGAGGTACCTTCTCAATGTTTAACAACCACCATGATAGTTAAATAAAATTTATTCCTTTGTGGTAGGGAAAAATTGGCTTTTCGCAAAACTGTAACCATAGAGCTTTCGACCAGCCAAACATGCTTGTAGTGATAGCATTATTCTGTTCATTACTCTCTATGTGTTACATTGCCAGCATATTCCATGTGCTGACCCATTTTCGGGCTGCAACGTATCATGTTGCAGACTTTTCAAACGACGAGTAAGGTGCCATACGTCGTGGTCTTATACTCAGTGATGTCGTTGGAGTTGATGGACTCACTTTATCTTCCAAGCCTTCCGCTGTTATCCTTTTAGATGGCCTTAAGCTGTATTTATTGTAGTAGGTTCTCTTTTGAGACATTCGATGTAATAAGTGTGTGATTGCTATTCAGTTATAAATCCTTGAAGTACTGTGCGTGTCAGCATTACCGATCCAGGGATGACACTGACACTACTAGGAAAAGGGCTATAGATGGAATGGCCACTAATGGCGCACCAGACATGTGGTGCGCCATTAGTGTGAAAAACACTAATGGCGCACCAGACAAATGGTGCGCCATTAGTAACAATTTTTTTTTCCAAACATACTAATGGCGCACCAGGACACAGTGCGCCATTACTAGTTCTAACTAGTAATGGCGCACAAGCCACATAGTGCGCCACTACTATATTTTTTTATTTTTTATTTTTTTGCAAAACTACTAATGGCACATCAGGGAACAGTGCACCATTACTACTAGCGATCCCCCTCCATCTCGATCGTTATCCCACCTCGCCAGATCTGGCCCCCCTCGCCGCCGAGCACCCCCCGCACCCTCTACCCCGCTCCACCGGGCGCCGCCGCCGACCCCCCGCACCCTCCCCCGCACCACCGCCGCCGACGACCCACCGCACCCTTCCCTGCTCCACCGCCGCCGCCGACGACCCACCGCACCCTCCCCCGCTCCACCGCCGCCGACGACCCACCGCACCCTAGCTCCCCTGCTCCACCGCCGCCGATGACCCACCGCACCCTCCCCGGCCCGCTCCGCCGCCGCCGCCGACCCCCTGCACCCTCTCCGGCCTGCTCCACCGTCACAAATGAATGCTATAGCTAATTCCTCCCTCTCCCTCGCCAGTTCCCCTTCGTCCCTCTCCCCCGCGCCAGTTCCTCTCCGTCCGCTCCCAATCCGCGCCCCCGCCGCCTCCCTCTCCCCATCCTCCCCTCCGACCCCACCCCACTCTCGCCGGAGCAGCGCCGCAGGGCCGACACCAACCTTGCCCTCGCCCGCGCCCGCCGCAACCTCCGCCTCGCATTCAACAGCTACACATTCTACACCGAGGACAAGGACATGAAGAGCGATGGTTATCAGAACTCCGGGGTAACGATGGAATCCTACACCGGTAACGACAAGGACAGAGCACCCCCCGCAACCCCCGACGACCCACCGCACCCTCCCCCGCTCCACCGCCGCCGAGCACCCCCCGCACCCTGTTTTTATAAAAATTATTACTGTTTTTATAAAAAAAATATTACTGTTATTATTTAAACAAGTTTCAACATATTTAAACACAAATAAATATCAAACAGCATTTTAAATGCATTTTTTATAAAAATTATTACTGTTTTTATAAAAAAAAATTACTGTTATGATTTAAACAAGTTTGAACATATTTAAACACAAATAAATATCAAACAGCATTTTAAATGCATAAAAAAATTGGGGAGCCTGGGAATCAAACCCAGGACCTCCTAGTGTGTGTGCTGCGTGCTGACCAGTCGGGCTAGTGGGCGTGTTCTGATGGAGATAGGGTTAGGTGGGATATAACCTGACCAGTCGGGCTAGTAAGTAAAACAAAATTCTAATGGCGCACCAGGGGGAGGTGCGCCATTAGAATCGACGTACTTATGGCGCACCAGGGGGAGGTGCGCCATTAGAATTTTTATACTTGTTCCCCTCGCACTGTCGCCTCCCTCCCTCCCTCGCTCGCCAGATCCCCCACTCCTCGACCCCAACCGTACGCCGCCGCCCCCTTGCTCCGCCCCCTCCGTCCGCCGCGCCTGCACGCCGGCGAGCGCGGCCCCGACGCGCCCATCCCGCCTGCCCCTGCCGTGCTCCGCCACCGGCCCCTGCTCTCCTTCGACCGCGGCGAGCGAGGACCCGGAAGAGCTCAGATCCCGACCACGACCCCTTCGCCGACCCCGACCCCTCCGGCGACCAGGTACCTCTCCTCCTTCCTCCTTCCTCTCTCTCTCCACCATTCCCCATTCCCTCCCACCTGTCCAGCGCCGACTCCATCACCATGGACTGACTCCCTCGCAGTCGAGATCCGCCCCGTCGACGTCTAGCAGCCCAGCTCGACCTCCAGCCACTCCAGCTCCCTGGTGCGCCAAAAAGGTGGCAGCTCGTAGCCTCGTACATTGCTTTCAGTATGGGTGTAGAATCTCTAGCAGATAGTTCACTAGTATAACAATAATGGTCATTGTTTAGTATTTGGCACTTCTGTTTAGGTTAAAACAATGTTATTTTTTTGTTCATTTGCAAAGATTAGAGTGCAGCAGCCCTGTAGATTGTGATTAGTTACTATATGATTCAGTTCTAAATATTTTGTTTTATGATCCCAGTGCAAAGGAATTCATATTTTAGTTTACATCTGTCTATGTAGTGTGTTGTGAAGGCCAAGTTTGAGAAGTGGTGGTGTCGCAGAGCAATCCTCTCCCTTAACAGGTACAATGTCCATTCTTCCACATGTCTTAGTTTTTTTAATGCAATTGCTTCATTGCCATATTACATCATTAACTGTTATATATTCCAAATCGTGCAAAACTTCAATAGGGCAAACCTTATGTGATGATACAGGTTGTTAGTTGCTACTAGAAAGTGTTGAGAGATATTAAAGCGGTGTAACAATTGCTGTCGGGTTTAGCAACTGATATCTTCTTCATCTCCTTTTGCACTGCTTACATGTAAGGTATTGTAGTTTAGGTGCTTCTTTCACCAGCTGCAAAACAATGCAGCTGGTGCTTGATGCATGTGTTAATGCATGTGTTAATGCTAGTAAGCTCCTGTTATGGGTCTCAAGCATGAATGTACCCCAAGATTTATATTGGAACTGGACATGTGTTAATGCAATTAGGTGCTTCTTTCACCAGCTGCAAAACAATGCAATTTCATACGTTTTCACCAGCTGCAAAACATCATAAAAATACCATTAGGTACTTCCGTAAACACAAAAATAGAAACAATGCAAGACATGGCTTGTCTCTGATCCTCTGTTTTCTTTTTTCATTGGTTGCATTTTGATCCTAAATGTCAATCAGTAAGTCTATTATTAGGAATCAGCAAAGTTGATTATCTATTCTACATAATTTCTAATCTGATGTTTGCATTTCCTAACTGTAGCATTTTTTTTCTCAGACCAAGGCAAATGAAATCGACTAAAGAAAGAAATAGCATTTACCAATTACCACTAACCATGGCACTAATGTTTCACCTTAGATCATATGTTTGTTCTCTGATACATATGTGGGAAACCTTCTAAACAACAACCTATTAATGGTAGTTGTTCTTTGTATTGTGGAATACATCGCATGTTTTATAAATTGGGTCAGATGTATAATTAGTCGATGTATAATCCTGGTACTAATTGGTCTCTTCTGCTGCTTATCAGAGATGGGGAGAAGCAGCCACCGCCGCTCTGCCTCACCGGAGTACGAGTTGGATGCTTTCGAGTTCTTCAGTGTCATACTTGGGACTTCAGTATCAGCCACGAGGCAGGTATATAAAACGAGAGATCTCCCCTTCACCCATCTCATTATGATAACTCTGTTGTTTGCTACATCACTCCTTGTCCCAAATTGTAGAGGCTGCCTGACACTTTTATGAACATGCTGGGTGAAGATCCGCCACATAATGTGAAGCTCCGACAGGCCGGCAGCGGGGTTCGCAGGCTGTGGGACGTGGAGTTGGTGATCGAGGAGGGCCACATGTACCTGTGCCATGGCTGGGAGAAGTTCTACAGTGCCTACGACCTACGGACCGGGTACTTTCTTCTCTTCAGGTACGACGATGACGCCACAATGCTCATCGTGAAGGTTTTCAACACGACTATGTGTCGCATGCGCTACACTGACGACGAAGATGCCAGTGCGTTCTGCCTCTTCTTATTCCTCTACATTTGGCTTTGTCTCACATCGATGTTAACGGCCATTGTTGCATTTGGACAGGCAATGGGAGCAGCAGCAGCGACACTGGCTACAGCCAAAGCAGCAGCGATTATGGTTGTAGCAAAAGCAACAGCGATTCTGGCTTTAGCGAAAGCAGCAGCGATTCTGGCAGCAGCAAAGACAGCAAGAAGGATGATCCAGACTGGAGTGGGGGAGAAGAGGATCAGAGTGGGCCGCTGCAGGATGACGATGGGCATCAGGCTGAGGATGACCTAGCGCTGGTGGTGGCTGACCAAGGGCAAGAGATGGTGGTGGCTGACCATGGGCAAGAGATGGTGGTGGCTGACCATGGGCAAGAGATGGTGGTGGCTGACCATGGGCAAGAGATGGTGGTGGCTGAGGATGACCTAGCGATGGTCGTGCCCGTCCTGCCTGAAGGTGGCCTCGCGATGGTGGTGGTGCCTGACAATGACCACGCACCGGTGGTGGCGCCGGCGATCCCACAGCTGGGCGACATGACCACGCCAATTGTGGTAGAAGACTACATCCCACAGCTGCCTCCACCGCCTCGCCGCTCTTGGCGCATCAGGCTGAGAAAGGAGAAGGAGAAGAACAATGAGAACTGAACTATGTGAAACTTTTGTAATATGGTGTTGGATGGATAACGATGTTGGATGAACAATGTGAAACTTTTGTAATATGTAACGATGGAACTATGTGTTGGCTATGTATGTATATATGATGAAACTTGTGTGTTGGATATGATTGTTATATGGATGCTTGTTGTATATATATGTGTTGGATATCTCATATGTGAAATAGTGACCTGAGATTAAGAAAAAAACGATTTTTTTTAAAAAATTGCTACTAATGGCGCACTTCCATCTGGTGCGCCATTAGTATACCAGTTACTAATGGCGCACCTGTGGGATACTAATGGCGCATCCGTGGTGCGCCATTAGTATACCAGATACTAATGGCGCACCTGTGGTGCGCCATTACTAAAATATTCTAGTGGCGTGGTGCTAGTGGCGCACCAGTAGTGCGCCATTAGTAGGCAAAACTGGTGCGCCACTAGTAAGCCTTTTTCTAGTAGTGTGATGCACAGAGACTAGACTGTTTGAGGTCTGGTCGCTACAGCCACGTGCAGTTCTTTGCGACCGTTGGAGTGACCTTCTCCTTCGAGCCTCCCATCGTGCTTGTTAACGGGTAAACCAACACTAACACCAGGTGGCTGGTCTGCGCCATATAGAAAATTCTCGCAGCAAGAGATGCACTCTTGTGTCAGATAGCCCTGGACGATGCTTCCATCTAGATGGGACATGCTACGAATGAATCATTTGATGATCCCATTCATCTTCTCAAACGGCATCATGTTGTGCAGAAATGATGGCCCCAGGTCTATTATGTCGTCCACAATATGGACACACAGATGCACCATCACGTCAAAGAACGCGGGTGGGAAGTACATCTCAAGCTCATTCAGTATCACAACGATCTCTTCCTGTAGCCTTCGAAGCTGCTTCCGACTGATCGACTTTCGAGAGATGACGTCGAAAAAGTTGCAGAGACCAATAAGCGTGTCACGGACGTGCTTGTCCATTATCCCTCTAAGGACAAGAGGTAGTATCCGCGTCATCATCACATGACAGTCATGGGACTTCATCCTGCTGAACCTTTTCTTGTCCGTGTCTAGATATCTACTTATCTGCCATAGTAACAGGAACTAACTTTGACTCCGGTAAGGCACTTAAAGAATTGACCGATCTCAGCCTGACTTAAGGTGAAGCAAGAAGGGGGGCAATAATCCTCTTTCTTTATTTTCTTGGCCTTCTTCTCCCGCGCCTCTATCTCCGTCTCTGTCTCGTCTGACATTTTACGGGGCGGCATCTGCAGATCTTCCCTGATTTTCAAATCTTGCAAGCCTTTTCTTGCCTTCGGCCCATTCTTGGTCTTATCCGGCATGTTCATCAGTGTCGCGATCAAGCTCTCAAGGACATTCTTACAGATATGCATTTGATCAAGGCAATGAGGTGTATCGAGTTTGTGCCAGTACTCCAAGTCCCAGAACACAGACCTCGTCTTCCATACCTTCAGTAGCGGCTCCGGCGCCTTTTGCATCGTCTTTCCCGGCGCAGGGCACTCCTTCCAGTTTTTCAAGAGCTCATCGATTTCGGCACTGCTCCGCTTACGTGGAGGTCCTCGATGCTCAGCGTGACCATTGAATAGATCTCCACGGTTTCTCCACGGGTCCTCTGATACGTCTCCAACGTATCTATAATTTTTTATTGTTCCATGCTATATTATATTCTGTTCTAGACATCACTGGGCTTTATTATACACTTTTATATTATTTTTGGGACTAACCTATTAACCGGAGGCCCAGCCCAGAATTGCTGTTTTTTGCCTATTTCAGAGTTTCGCAGAAAAAGAATATCAAACGGAGTCCAAATGGAATGAAACCTTCGGGAACGTGATTTTCGGAACGAACGTGATCCAGAGGACTTGGACCCTACGTCAAGACATCAACCAGGAGGCCACGAGGTAGGGGGCGCGCCTACCCCCCTGGGCGCGCCCTCCACCCTCGTGGGCCCCCTGTTGCTCCACCGACGTACTCCTTCCTCCTATATATACCTACGTACCCCCAAACTACCAGATACGGAGCCAAAAACCTAATTCCACCGCCGCAACCTTCTGTACCCGTGAGATCCTATCTTGGGGCCTGTTCCGAAGCTCCGCCGGAGGGGGCATCGATCATGGAGGGCTTCTACATCAACACCATAGCCTCTCCGATGATGTGTGAGTAGTTTACCTCAGACCTTTGGGTCCATAGTTATTAGCTAGATGGCTTCTTCTCTCTTTTTGGATCTCAATACAATGTTCTCCCCCTCTCTCGTGGAGATCTATTCGATATAATCTTCTTTTGCGGTGTGTTTGTTGAGACCGATGAATTGTGGGTTTATGATCAAGTTTATCTATGAACAATATTTGAATCTTCTGAATTCTTTTATGTATGATTGGTTATCTTTGCAAGTCTCTGCGAATTATCAGTTTGGTTTGGCCTACTAGATTGATCTTTCTTGCAATAGGAGAAGTGCTTAGCTTTGGGTTCAGTCTTGCGGTGTCCTTTCCCAATGACAGTAGGGGCAGCAAGGCACGTATTGTATTGTTGCCATCGAGGATAACAAGATGGGGTTTATATCATATTGCATGAATTTATCCCTCTACATCATGTCATCTTGCTTAAAGCGTTACTCTGTTGTTATGAAATTAATACTCTAGTGCATGCTGGATAGCGGTCGATGTGTGGAGTAATAGTAGTAGATGCAGGCAGGAGTCGGTATACTTGTCTCGGACGTGATGCCTATATACATGATCATACCTAGATATTCTCATAACTATGCTCAATTCTGTCAATTGCTCAACAGTAATTTGTTCACCCATCGTAATACTTATGCTCTTGAGAGAAGCCACTAGTGAAACCTATGGCCCCCGGGTCTATTTTCCATCATATTAATCTTCCAACACTTAGTTATTTTTATTGCTTTCTATTTTACTGTGCATATTTATCATAAAAATACCAAAAATATTATCTTATCATATCTATCAGATCTCACTCTCATAAATGACCGTGAAGGGATTGACAACCCCTTATCGCGTTGCGTGGATTTATTTGTTTGTGTAGGTGCGAGGGACTCGTGCGTGGCCTCCTACTGATTGATACCTTGGTTCTCAAAACTGAGGGAAATACTTACGCTACTTTGCTGCATCACCCTTTCCTCTTCAAGGGAAAACCAACGCAGTGCTCAAGAGGTAGCAAGAAGGATTTCTGGCGCCGTTGCCGGGGAGTCTACGCAAAAGTCAACATACCAAGTACCCATCACAAACCCTTATCTCCCGCATTACATTATTTGCCATTTGTCTCTCGTTTTCCTCTCCCCCACTTCACCCTTGCCGTTTTATTTGCCCTCTCTTTCTCGTTCGTCTCTTTTTCGCTTGCTTTTCGTTTGCTCGTGTGTTGGATTGCTTGTTTGTCTCGATGGCTCTACCAAGATTTGGTCATCCCCACCTTAAAAGGCTAGAAGAGATCGAAAGCAACGTTAGGAGTTTCATGGTCTTACAATTTGAACATAACAATTTCTTTAGAAACAAGCTTAAGGAACAAAAAAGCTTTAGGAGTTATATGAATAAAGAGCTCGATGATATGTCTAAAGAATTTGATGGTTTGAGATCCCAAATTGCTCATCTTGGGAAGTTAATAGCTGAAATATCGGATAAGCGGGCCACCTTAGTTAATAAGATGGCCGCTAAGCCAGAAAACTTTGAAAACAAAGATGAAGATCTAAAAGTTATTGATGTGTCCCCTATTAAATCTTTGTTTTGCAATATGAATCTTGATAATGATGAGACTGAATATGATCCACCTTTACCTAGAAGGCGTTCCAAAAATTCGGAGTTTTTAGATCTTGATGCTAAAATTCTAGATATTAATGAACCCAATATTTTGGATTTCAAGGAATTTAATTATGATAATTGCTCTTTGATAGATTGTATTTCCTTGTTGCAATCCGTGCTAAATTCTCCACATGCTTATAGTCAAAATAAAGCTTTTACTAAACATATCGTTGATGCTTTGATGCAATCTTATGAAGAAAACCTTGAGTTGGAAGTTTCTATCCCTAGAAAACTCTATGATGAGTGGGAACCTACTATTAAAATTAAAATTAAAGATCATGAATGCTATGCTTTGTGTGATTTGGGTGCTAGTGTTTCCACGATTCCAAAAACTTTATGTGATTTATTAGGTTTCCGTGAATTTGATGATTGCTTTTTAAACTTGCACCTTGCGAATTCCACTATTAAGAAACCTATGGGAAGAATTAATGATGTTCTTATTGTTGCAAATAGGAACTATGTGCCCGTAGACTTTATTGTTCTTGACATAGATTGCAATCCTTCATGTCCTATTATTCTTGGTAGACCTTTCCTTAGAACGATTGGTGCAATTATTGATATGAAGGAAGGGAATATTAGATTCCAATTTCCATTAAAGAAAGTCATGGAACACTTCCCTAGAAATAAAATAAAATTACCTTATGAATCTATTATGAGAGCCACTTATGGATTGCCTACCAAAGATGGCAATACCTAGATCTATCCTTGCTTTTATGCCTAGCTAGGGGCGTTAAACAATAGCGCTTGTTGGGAGGCAACCCAATTTTATTTTTAGGTTTTTTGCTTTTTGCTTCTGTTTAGGAATAAATGTTTGATCTAGCCTTGGTTAGATGTGTTTTTATGTTTTAATTAGTGTTTGTGCCAAGTTTAACCTATAGGATCTTCTTGGATGATAGTTATTGGATCTTGCTGTAAATTCCAGAAACTTTCTGTTCACGAAAATAATTGTTGAAAATCACCAGAACGTGATAAAATATTGATTCCAAGTGCTGCTGATCAATAAAAAAAAATTCTAGGTCGTCCTATTTTGGCTGAATTTTTGGAGTTCCAGAAGTTTGCGTTAGTTACAGATTACTACAGACTGTTCTGTTTTTGACAGATTCTGTTTTTCGTGTGTTGTTTGCTTATTTTGATGAATCTATGGCTGGTAAAATAGTTTATAAACCATAGAGAAGTTGGAATACAGTAGGTTTAACACCAATATAAATAAATAATGAGTTCATTACAGTACCTTGAAGTGGTCTTTTGTTTTCTTTCGCTAACGGAGCTCACGAGATTTTCTGTTAAGTTTTGTGTTGTGAAGTTTTCAAGTTTTGGGTGAAAGATTTGATGGATTATGGAACAAGGAGTGGCAAGAGCCTAAGCTTGGGGATGCCCATGGCACCCCAAGATAATCTAAGGACACCTAAAAGCCAAAGCTGGGGGATGCCCCGGAAGGCATCCCCTCTTTCGTCTACTTCCGTCGGTAACTTTACTTGGAGCTATATTTTTATTCACCACATGATATGTGTTTTGCTTGGAGCGTCTTGTATTATTTGAGTCTTTATTTTTTAGTTTACCACAATCATCCTTGCTGTACACACCTTTTGAGAGAGTCACACTTGATTCAGAATTTATTAGAATACTCTATGTGCTTCACTTATATCTTTTGAGCTATATAGTTTTTGCTCTAGTGCTTCACTTATATCTTTTAGAGCACGGTGGTGGATTTGTTTTATAGAAACTATTGATCTCTCATGCTTCGCTTATATTATTTTGAGAGTCTTAAAATAGCATGCCAATTTGCTTTAAATAATATCATGAGAAATTTGATGCTTGATAATTGTTTTGAGATATAAAGGTAGTAATATCATAGTTGTGCTAGTTGAGTAATTGTGGAATTGAAAAATACATGTGTTGGAGTTTGAGATTCCCGTAGCATGCACGTATGGTGAACCGTTATGTAATGAAGTCGGAGCATGAAGTATTTGTTGATTGTCTTCCTTTGTGTGGCGGTCGGGATCGCGCGATGGTTAACTCCTACCAACCCTTCCCCTAGGAGCATGCGTAGTAGTACTTTGCTTCGAGGGCTAATAAATTTTTTCAATAAGTATATGAGTTCTTTATGACTAATGTGAGTCCATGGATTATACGCACACTTACCTTTCCGCAATTTTCTAGCCTCTTCGGTACCGCACATTGCCCTTTCTCACCTTGAGAGTTGGTGCAAACTTCGCCGGTGCATCCAAACCCCGTGATATGATATGCTCTATCACACATAAACCTCCTTATTTCTTCCTCAAAACAGCCACCATACCTACCTATCATGGCATTTCCATAGCCATTCCGAGATATATTGCCATGCAACTCTCCACCGTTTCATTTATCATGACACGCTCCATTATTGTCATATTGCTTTGCATGATCATGTAGTTGACATTGTATTTGTGGCAAAGCCACCATTCATAATTCTTTCATACATGTCGCTCTTGATTCATTGCATATCCCGGTACACCGCCGGAGGCATTCATATAGAGTCATATTTTGTTCTAAGTTGTAATTCATGAGTTGTAACTAAATAAAAGTGTGATGATCATCATTATTAGAGCATTGTCCCAAGTGAGGAAAGGATGATGGAGACAATGATTCCCCCATAAGTCGGGATGAGACTCCGGACTAAAAAAAAGAGGCCAAAAAAGAGAGAAAAGGCCCAAATAAAAAAATGAGAGAAAAAGAGAGAAGGGACAATGTTACTATCCTTTTACCACACTTGTGCTTCAAAGTAGCATCGTCATCTTCATAACAGAGAGTCTCTCATTTTGTCACTTTCATATACTAGTGGGAAATTTCATTATAGAACTTGGCTTGTATATTCCAATGATGGGCTTCCTCAAATGCCAGAGGTCTTCGTGAGCAAACAAGTTGGATGCATACCCACTTAGTTTCTTTTTGAGCTTTCATACACTTATAGCTCTAGTGCATCCGTTGCATGGCAATCCCTACTCCTCGCATTAACATCAATTGATGGGCATCTCCATAGCCCGTTGATTAGCCTCGTTGATGTGAGACTTTCTCCTTTTTTTGTCTTCCCACATAACCCCTACCATTATACCTTATTCCACCATAGTGCTATATCCATGGCTTGTGCTCATGTATTGCGTAAGAGTTGAAAACGCTAAAGCGCGTTAAAAGTATGAACCAATTGCTTGGCCAAAACCGGGGTCGTACATGATATGAATATTTTGTGTGGGGAAGATGGAGGATAGCCAGACTATATGATTTTGTAGGGATAACTTGCTTTGGCTATGTTATTTTGATAAGACATAATTGCTTAGTTAGTATGCTTGAAGCATTATTGTTTTCATGTCAACATTAAACTTTTATCTTGAATCATTTCAAATCTGAACATTCATGCCACAATAAGAAGAATTATATTGAAATTATGCCAAGTAGCATTCCACATCAAAAATTCTGTTTTTATAATTTACCTACTCGAGGACGAGCAGGAATTAAGCTTCGGGATGCTTGATACGTCTCCAACGTATCTATAATTTTTGATTGTTCCATGCTATATTATATTCTGTTTTGGACATTATTGGGCTTTATTATACACTTTTATATTATTTTTGGGACTAACCTATTAACCGGAGGCCAAGCCCAGAATTGCTGTTTTTGCCTATTTCAGAGTTTCGCAGAAAAAGAATATCAAACGGAGTCCAAACGGAATGAAACCTTCGGGAACATGATTTTCGGAATGAATGTGATCCAGAGGACTTGGACCCTACGTCAAGACATCAACCAGGAGGCCACGAGGTAGGGGCGCGCCTACCCCCCTGGGCACGCCCTCCACCCTCGTGGGCCCCCTGCTGCTCCACCGACGTACTCCTTCCTCCTATATATACCTACGTACCCCCAAACTACCAGATACGGAGCCAAAAACCTAATTGCACCGCCGCAACCTTCTGTACCCGTGAGATCCCATCTTGGGGCCTGTTCCGGAGCTCCGCCGGAGGGGGCATCGATCACGGAGGGCTTCTACATCAACACCATAGCCTCTCCGATGATGTGTGAGTAGTTTACCTCAGACCTTCGGTTCCATAGTTATTAGCTAGATGGCTTCTTCTCTCTTTTTGGATCTCAATACAATGTTCTCCCCCTCTCTCGTGGAGATCTATTCGATGTAATCTTCTTTTGCGGTGTGTTTGTTGAGACCGATGAATTGTGGGTTTATGATCAAGTTTATCTATGAACAATATTTGAATCTTCTGAATTCTTTTATTTATGATTGGTTATCTTTGCAAGTCTCTTCGAATTATCAGTTTGGTTTGGCCTACTAGATGATCTTTCTTGCAATAGGAGAAGTGCTTAGCTTTGGGTTCAATCTTGCGATGTCCTTTCCCAGTGACAGTAGGGGCAGCAAGGCACGTATTATATTGTTGCCATCGAGGATAACAAGATGGGGTTTATATCATATTGCATGAATTTATCCCTCTACATCATGTCATCTTGCTTAAAGCGTTACTCTGTTGTTATGAACTTAATACTCTAGTGCATGCTGGATAGCGGTCGATGTGTGGAGTAATAGTAGTAGATGCAGGCAGGAGTCGGTCTACTTGTCTCGGACGTGATGCCTATATACATGATCATACCTAGATATTCTCATAACTATGCTCAATTCTGTCAATTGCTCAATAGTAATTTGTTCACCCACCGTAATACTTATGCTCTTGAGAGAAGCCACTAGTGAAACCTATGGCCCCCGGGTCTATTTTCCATCATATTAATCTTGCAAGACTTAGTTATTTTTATTGCTTTCCATTTTACTTTGCATATTTATCATAAAAATACCAAAAATATTATCTTATCATATCTATCAGATCTCACTCTCGTAAGTGACCGTGAAGGGATTGACAACCCCTTATCGCGTTGGTTGCAAGGATTTATTTGTTTGTGTAGGTGCGAGGGACTCGTGCGTGGCCTCCTACTGGATTGATACCTTGGTTCTCAAAACTGAGGGAAATACTTACGCTACTTTGCTGCATCACCCTTTCCTCTTCAAGGGAAAACCAACGCAGTGCTCAAGAGGTAGCAAGAAGGATTTCTGGCGCCGTTGCCGGGGAGTCTACGCAAAAGTCAACATACCAAGTACCCATCACAAACCCTTATCTCCCGCATTACATTATTTGCCATTTGCCTCTCGTTTTCCTCTCCCCCACTTCACCCTTGCCGTTTTATTTGCCCTCTCTTTCTTGTTCGTCTCTTTCTCGCTTGCTTCTCGTTCGCTCGTGTGTTGGATTGCTTGTTTGTCTCGATGGCTCTACCAAGATTTGGTGATCCCCACCTTAAAAGGCTAGAAGAGATCGAAAGCAACGTTAGGAGTTTCATGGTCTTACAATTTGAACATAAAAATTTCCTTAGAAACGAGCTTAAGGAACAAAAAAGCTTTATGAGTTATATGAATAAAGAGCTCGATGATATGATATGTCTAAAGAGTTTGATGGTTTGAGATCCCAAATTGCTCATCTTGAGAAGTTAATAGCTGAAATATCGGATAAGCATGCCACCTTAGTTAATAAGATGGCCGCTAAGCCGGAAAACTTTGAAAACAAAGATGAAGATCTAAAAGTTATTGATGTGTCCCCTATTAAATCTTTGTTTTGCAATATGAATCTTGATAATGATGAGACTGAATATGATCCACCTTTACCTAGTAGGCGTTCCAAAAATTTGGAGTTTTTACATCTTGATGCTAAAATTGATAAAAGTGGTAATGAAGAGGTCAAAACTTGAGTTGGAAGTTTCTATCCCTAGAAAACTCTATGATGAGTGGGAACCTACTATTAAAATTAAAATTAAAGATCATGAATGCTATGCTTTGTGTGATTTGGGTGCTAGTGTTTCCACGATTCCAAAAACTTTATGTGATTTATTAGGTTTCCGTGAATTTGATGATTGCTCTTTAAACTTGCACCTTGCGGATTCCACTATTAAGAAACCTATGGGAAGAATTAATGATGTTCTTATTGTTGCAAATAGGAACTATGTGCCCGTAGACTTTATTGTTCTTGACATAGATTGCAATCCTTCATGTCCTATTATTCTTGGTAGACCTTTCCTTAGAACGATTGGTGCAATTATTGATATGAAGGAAGGGAATATTAGATTCCAATTTCCATTAAAGAAAGGCATGGAACACTTCCCTAGAAAGAAAATAAAATTACCTTATGAATCTATTATGAGAGCCACTTCTGGATTGCCTACCAAAGATGGCAATACCTAGATCTATCCTTGCTTTTATGCCTAGCTAGGGGCGTTAAACGATAGCGCTTGTTGGGAGGCAACCCAATTTTATTTTTAGTTTTTTTGCTTTCTGCTTTTGTTTAGGAATAAATGTTTGATCTAGCCTCTGGTTAGATGTGTTTTTATGTTTTAATTAGTGTTTGTGCCAAGTTTAACCTATAGGATCTTCTTGGATGATAGTTATTTGATCTTGCTGTAAATTCCAGAAACTTTCTGTTCACGAAAATAATTGTTGAAAATCACCACAACGTGATAAAATATTGATTCCAATTGCTGCCGATCAATAAACAAATTGTCTAGGTCGTCCTATTTTGGCTGATTTTTGGAGTTCCAGAAGTTTGCGTTAGTTATAGATTACTACAGACTGTTCCAATTGTTGATGATCAATAAACAAATTGCTGCTTGAAGTAGCCCCGGATACAAATTAATATTATTTCCTGGTTGTTTCGGCCCTTGAATAAGCGTGCTCATGTGTGAATGTACTTTGACTTCATGCACAACCAGGGGGGAGGTTGTACATCCATACAAACACGGGCCATGTGCTATGGTTGGTGTTCTGGTTGCCAAACGAATTCATGCCATCGGTACACACGCCGAGCACGATGTTCCTTGCATCACATTCTAAATACCGATAGAAGTTGTTCAACGCTCTCCACTGGCTTCCATCCTTGACGTGTCTCAGCTTCGGATCATCTCCATCGTCGGGCTTCTTCCTCTCCGCGTGCCAGCGCATTAGTTTTGCTTCCTTGGGATCTACGAAATACCGCTGGAGACGGGGAGTGATCGGTAAGTACCATACAACTTTCCGGGGACATTTCTTCCCGGCCTTCTTGTATCGAGAAGCATTGCACACCATACAGCTTCATTTTTTCCGCGTGCTCCTTCCGATAAATTATACAATCATTGATGCATGCATGGTCTCTAACGTGCGGCAGATCAAGAGGGCACATGATCTTCTTGGCCTCATCAACACTAGTAGGACATAGATTCCCCACGGGAAGAACATCCTTTAGGTACTTGAGATGCTCATCGAGGCTAGTGT
Source organism: Aegilops tauschii subsp. strangulata (assembly GCF_002575655.3). Taxonomy (NCBI): domain Eukaryota; kingdom Viridiplantae; phylum Streptophyta; class Magnoliopsida; order Poales; family Poaceae; genus Aegilops; species Aegilops tauschii. Next base: position 438,239,803 of record NC_053040.3, on the reverse strand, counting down.
CGGTGCATTTGTTTTTAGCCTTCGTCTTCAGGAGTTGGAGCGTGAAACTCAAGCGGGTCACCTCAGGATTGCAACCATCATACAATGGAGTGTTCGAGTCTACCACTAGTTGCTCCAGCTTAGCCTCCTCTCTAGAAGCAGCTCTCTCAGTACTCGTCTTCTTGCGAAGCAGTGCTTGAACATGAGGGTCCCGCACGATTGATCTTAGTACCGACGAACTCTGCTGCGTGGAGTCCACGTCGTTCTCTCCGCCGCCATGTCCGGCCCCTTCTCCTCCGCCATGTCCGTCCCCTTCTCCGCCTCCATGTCCGGCCTCTTCCCCGCCGCCATTATCGATCATCTCTTCGTCTTGCCCCGTGTCGTCATTGCTTGCCCCGTCGGCGTCCTCAACATTGTCATCCTCATCTTCAATTATCCACCGAGTATAGCCATCCATGAAACCAGTCGTGAGCAAGTGCGCTTCGACACGACCATCGTCATAGGGGTCGAGCCAAACTATTCCTTTGCATTTTCGACACGGACATAAAACCTCTGTCCGGTTATTTTCTTTCATGTCCTGCACCGCCGACCGCAACCACCTGTCCACCATCGTTCCACTGACCATCATGAATGTCTGCACGGTAATAATAAACAAATTGATTATAAAAATGCGTGCATGGATCAAAGTCATACAAAAATTCGGCATGACATTCCCTAAAAATAGGACATATAGATCTAGAGTTTGCCCGAAATTCGCCGAAACGAAAATAAATCGACATTTAGGCAAAACATAGGCAACTCAAAAAGCACAATTTGGCGTCAACTCATGCCACACACACAATTTCCATCATATTGTCCAATTATCATATCACACACATACACATATTTCCATTTTGCAAAAGCATGAAATTTTAATCACCTCTATCTCGAGATCGAGCTAGCACACGGTGGAGATGATGATGTAGGGAGATCAAAAGTGCACAAAGCTCTTCTTGAAAAAGATAGATCTAGTTAGGGGGCAAATAGGTCACTTAACTAAATGCTACATCTACCTAGCTAGCTAATTTGGGAGGAGACAACTTCAACTAGTGGAGGGGGAAGGAAAAAGAGAAAGGAGATGCATTAATGGAGGTGGTGTAGTTAGCTAGGAGTAATGAAGAGAGAGAAAGGTAGGTAGAAGAGGGAGAGTAATGGGGGGAGAAGTATTGAGGAAGAAGAAGAGTGAGAGAGGGAGGATGTGGGAGGTAGGGGAAAGGGAGGAAAGGGAGGACGGGTGGGAAAAGGTGGTGGGGTGCTGCGTCTTAGCAGTAGCGCTAGAGGGAAAACGCGCTACTGCTAAGAGCGTAGCAGCATCACCCTTTCGTCACACGCGGTACTGCTAAACGGGCCAACCGTGTGGACAATTTCAAAATTAGCAGCAGCGACGTGACTAAAAAGCGCGCAACTACTATTGCATTAGCAGTAGCGCGCATCGTGACACCGTGCTGCTGGTAAACTTAGGTTGTTGGGTACTGACGGTGGATTTTTGTAGCAGCGCGGTTTAGACAACACGCGCTACTGCTAACTTTACATCAGTAGCGTGGTTTTCTTAACCTCGCTACTGCTAATTAGCAGTAGCGCCTCTTTTTGTGCCGCGTTGCTGCTAAGATTCTGTGTATAAGGTTTTCCCTAGTAGTGAAGTCCTGCCGCCCGCTTGTTTTGCCCCATGATTAACGTAGTAGTTCAATCCCACACGAGGGCATAGTAGAAAAGAAAATCCCTCAAAAGTTTAAAGTTTCAACAATGAAACTTACGGTTTTTGCATCTAAAACTGCCAAGTTTCAACCAGTTTCAGAGATATAATTTCAAGTAATTTTTTTTGTCGGTCATAAACGCAAAATAATTGTTTTTATCGGTCGCTCGTACTAAGTTTCAACATTGAAACTTACAATATTTTTTTAAGTGAACAAAATATATTGAGAATGGATTTTATTTGAAAGCGCTGGCCATGAGAAACAAGATTATGAAAACCAAACTTAATTTGGAATTTTCATTTAGAAGATATAAAACTTTGAAAGCCGGAAGCCAAAATAAAAAGAAGGCACCAAGGACCGCGTGCCCTCCACTTGTGTGCCACAAATCCTATCCCTGGTAAATTACTGATTTTCAAAAAATATTCTGCAATCACGTACAATCTAACAATTCTGCAATCTTTTTCTCAAGTGGAAGTAATCTCTATGAACTGCATGGAGTGAACTTCATGACATTAACCGCTGAATTCCGGGAAATAAATGTGAACTTTCCATCATGGACGAGGTGAACTTCCCAACCCACGGTAACCAAAAATACCGGACACGCGAACCAACGCAGTGCTTCCGTGGGAGGAGACGTTTCCGTCGACGACGAGGCGCCTACGGTGACTTCATAAATCGCAAGATGATATGCCGGCTCAGTCTCTCGGAGGTGCTCATAAGGGTAGGGTGTGCGTGTGTGCGTTCATAGGGGTGAGTGTATGCGCGTGTATATGAGCGCTTGTGTCTGTACTGATGCTAAAATAAAGAATACCGGACACATTTCAGACAAAATTTATAATCAAATTTCTTACATAGATAAAGATATATTCAACTTCTCTAGTATTAAACATTGCTACCAACACAACTTCTGCATTCTTCCATTCTTCCAGATTGTCAGTTTAACCCACACGGCCAACTATATTTTTGTCGTTTGTGATATGTGCATCTAAAAAGCCAACAACGAGAAAAACTGCGCAACCAAAGTATAACCGGTGACCTCTAGGTGAGCAGCGCACCAATTTACCATTGCACCATTGCTTGTGGTGTTATGTTACATAGAGATGCCTTGTTATTTACGTATAAAGGAAGCGTTTAAATTTAAAATTTTCAAAAAACTCATTATTTTTTGCTTGTAACTATATTTACCGCAGGGGATAAAGAAACGCGGTTACCTGGCGGTAACCGAATTCACTGATCGATAACAAAAACCTTAGGTGAACTTCCACACAAAAAACGATTTTCCCTAAAAAATGAACTTCCCAAATAAGAAGTGAATAAGAGAAGAGTTCACCTTATATTTTTGCTAAATGTCATAAATGTGGATTTGGTGGGTTGTGTCCATTGCATCGATGCAGACATTGGGAAACCAATAATTGAGTTCCTTAAAAAATCACCTATGGTAGATGTGTTAGACTAGTCATAGTGGGGGTAACTTAGACTAGTGTCAAAGTTACTATTTTCATAACCTAAAAACACATAAAAGTAGTACCATAGATGCTTGCATTTATTAGATTCTAAACTCATTTTGTTTTGGGTTGCGTTATGTTACAGTAACATATTTATGTTACTCTAAACATCTCTCTTTTCATTAAATACATGCCACATAACCAAACTTGTCTTGAAATGCGCTATGTTACTAGCTGAATTACTCCTACCATGACCAGTCTTAGGCTACTCATAGTGGGGAGTATCATATATTAGTATCACACATATGATACTAGTGTATGATACTATCTTCACAGTGCATAGTATCACAAAATAGTATCATATGCGATCTTATTTATTGTCATGCATGACACATAGTAGCAGTACATTTATTAGATACGGTATCTACCTATGTTATTCTAACCATCTCTCCTTTTTAATTGTTTGCCACATCAACGTGTTTGCTAGTTCCGAGTTCATGATACCGACTAAGATACCACAACTATGGCCAGCCTTAGGGAGTACACTAGAACCAATATTTTGACCATTATTAACAATAACCTTTGTCATAGATAAGGGCATTGTAGACCGGAGCAAATGTCTACAATTATTCCAGGAGTAAGACATTATGAAAGCCATTTTGCCACACAAAACTACAAAGCGTGTAAGGGTATTCTTGTAAAAGATTACATGTTAATTTTCTTAAATGTGCATATCAAACAGTACTTTATAGAAATTTATATTATGATTGCATAAGGTACATATATGTGAGCTGCATATATTAAAGAGTATGTGGTTCTGCAAATGTTATTCATCTAGAGGGGGACACGAGGAATGGGACGCAGAAATAGCTCAGCCTTCCGTCGAACAGTTGCTCCAAACACCTCTGTCATGTCTATTTCCTTTGGGTCCACTCTGGGAGGAAGCTCCCAGTCAAAATGGTAAATTAGGCTAGCCAATGCAATCTCAATGTTTGCATATGCAAAATCAATCCCAGGGCAAATCCTCCGCCCAACACCGAAAGGAGTGAACTCGAAGTCCAAACCTCTGAAGTCGGCAACACCATCGCATTCAAATCTCTCTGGCATGAACTTTTCTGGCTCATTCCAATACTTCGGGTCCCTAGAGATTGCCCATGTGTTGGTTAGCATAGTAGCCCCTCGTGGTACGTCGTATCCTTGAATCTTGCAGTCTTGCACACACACTCTAGGGAAGAGCGAGGCAGGAGGGTGTAGTCGCAAGGTCTCTTTAATAACCACCTTGAGGTATTGCATGCTTTTTAGTGAGGCCTCTTGTACTGTGGCATGTCCTGCTAGAACATAATCTGCCTCGGATTGCACCCGCCGCATGACTCTTGGGTTTATCATTAGTTCAGCCATCGCCCATTGTAGAATAGTAGTTGTGGTGTCAAGTGCCGCAGCGAAGACATCCTGTTGGGATACAAGTAAAATTGATCAGAAGACTGTGAAATTATCAAAGAAGAAGGATTCGATCTAGATGGACGCTATGTGACATCTCGAGTTACAGAGGGCTACAAAAATGAAAAGAGAAGACATAACGTGACTTGAATGGGAACCACATAATTTTACATATTTGCTAATTCTCGATCAATTGAGAATTAGTTAAATCTCAATCCACACTATAATCATCTCTTTACGCGGAGATTCATACGGATTTTTTCTTTTCTATTTTTTTCATTCTTTGGTGCATGATTTACATCGTTCTTTGGTTTCTACTTTTATCTTTTTTCCGCATACAACTATAGTTGCACATCACCGTCAGTCATGCAACGCGTGCAACTACAACAACACATCACCCCGCAAAAGAAAACTACAACAACACATCCTTTGTCAGCCATGCAACTACAGTTGCTCATCTCTCGTTGGCCATAGAGTAAAACAAAACAAGAAGAAAAAAAGAAATGGTAAAACAGGCAAAACAGCCTATGCTGATGTCAGATGAGTAAAATCTGAATCGAGTGAGATTTAGTCACACCCCACCTTTTTATCGGCAGAAAGGAGCCGGGGCCCTCTCTGACTAGGGCACCATCTCTCCTCTCCTAGCTAAAATCGAAAAGGTTTGACTCATTCTGTACCTCTATATGTTGGAACCTATGAAAATAGAGAAACGGAAGGGTCTTCTCTAGATATAACATAGCAAATTAATGGGACACTGCCGATAAAATACATCAAGAGATCATGCTAGCTGTGGGCCTCGGCGCGAGGAAGAGGAGTCCAAAACTTTGTTGAGTAGTAGCTTAAGATGAGTGTAGAGTGGAGGTGTGGATGTGCCAACCGAGTATGATTTTGGCCATCAGATGTAATCCTTCCAACTAATTTCTACCGTCCATAAAGCTAATGTACGCAATTTGCTTTCTCTCGGAAAAAAAAAACGGACTGATGAAAATTTTGGTTTCATGCAATTTAGGATTGGCAAATCCAGAAGAACGGTGGAACTTTGTGATGGTGCATAATAAACGGAAACGTTCGAGTTTTAAGCATGGTTTTAAATAGCGCGCTAGCTTCTGCCACTATTTGTCATAACCCGTTATTTGAAACTTTGGTTTTAAGATCGATAGAGCTTACTGTGAGCAGTGCCCTTATGACTCCGTCGGATAGGGAAACTCGCGTATTGCCTTGTTTCTGGATCCTCAGCAACACGTCAACCATGTCCTGTTCGTCGTCTCCCTCTCTACCCATCCTCCTCTCCTCGCGGGTCTTGAGGATGTTGTCCATGAGCCTGAACGTTTCCTGACGCTGCCGCTCCGCCTTGCCGCTGCGCGGCAGAAGCCGAGCTAGCCGCGACGAAGGGAAGAGGTCCCGGAGGTCGAACAGCGACGACAGGCCCACTCCTTGCTTGACGATCTTCAGGAACGCGCCTCTGTCGGGCAGCCTGTCCCCGAAGATGGCGCGTACGGCCGAGTCTGTCATGAACTCGTCGAGCCGCTCGTCGATGTTCACGAGCCGGCCGTCGGACGGCGAAGACGTCGCTTGGATCGTCGAGACGAGGCGGGCCGCCTCCTCCTCGCGGATCCGTCGGAACGCCTCGACGCGCCGCGCGCTGAGCAGCTCCATCATGAGGATCCGGCGGAGCAGGCGCCAGTGGTCGCCGTAGGGCGCGAAGACAATCCCCTGGCCATGCCTGTAGAGCTCGTCGATGCCCGGGCTGGTTAGCCGCTCCGAGAACGCGGCCTCGTTGCCCCTGTATATCTCCCTTGCGGCCTCGGCGGAGGAGACGACGATGGCCACGCGCTCGCATACCCGGAGCATCATGAGCGGGCCGTGGCGAAGGGACAGGTCGCGCATGGTGCGGTGTGGGAGCCCGCGCAGCAGGTGGTGCAGGCTGCCGATGATCGGAAGCTGCCACGGGCCGGGAGGCAGCCTCAGGCGGGGCTGCTTGGCGGTGGCGCGTAGGACGCCATGGAAGAGGATAGACAGGAAGAGGCATAGGCCGAAGTGGTAGTAATATGGGAGCGTGAAGTACTCCATATGAGGAAGGGCGAAAGTGAGGGAGAGACGCGCACGTACTGCACATACTTGTAGTAGATCGAACAAGGGCTCTATATATGGTCCTCGCACCATGATGCGATTGTGGTGGATAGAAATGAAACAAATATAGCAACAAACCAAATTAAAGGCAACATGTACAGTACTCCCTCCGTTCGGAATTATTTGTCTCGGAAATGGATGTATCAAGAACTAAAATATGTTTAGATACATCTATTTCTGTGACAAGTAATTACAAACGGAGGCAGTAATATTCAAGGTTTGGAAATGATGTTCTCGATCGAGCTCAGCTCTCAGCTTTCTTTGCGACTTAATTACTTCCTACCATCCGCTCAACCTCTAACCGCCCCTAGCTTGACGTTGAGGGGGAGTGACTAATCAAGCGTGATATATAACCAAAGCAGAAGGTTCGTAAAGTTTCTGTTTACTCTTCATGTCTCACTAGTCACTACAGAGATTGCTTGCTGGGACAATAAGTCACTCTAGTTAATTGTTAGGTTTAGGTTACTATTCTGATGATTTTTGGGTAGAATCATAAATCTGACATCCGGCCCAGATCACAACGTATTTTATAATACCGCGCTGTGATATGCTTCGCATCCGTGGAGGCACATGATGCATCGACACGTAATACTAACGAGTACTGGTGAGAGGAGGATGGAATTAGAAAATACCATTTGGTGAGCTAGGATAAACCCCTGTGTTAAATTTTCAACATTGCATTTTCTTACTTTTAGTGTTAATAAATCTGTAGCTACTGTGACAGAAAAAAATGTTTGGGGAGTAGTGAAATGTACTACTTGTCGTAGAGATATGCCAAGTAGTATAGAAGAAGAAATCGATAGGAGCTCCGAAAATGCCTAGGAGCACACCGAGACTATGCCCACTGGAATCTCGCCCATTCAATTGCCTCAGAATCCCAACCACTGTATTACGGTCAATTGGATACAGTTACCCAGCAGTTTCCATATCATATGAAGTACAAGTTGCGCTTCTGTTCTGACATGTCTTTCTCACATGCCAACGCCCAACAACCAGGATTAACTTTCGTTTAGAAACTGCCTTGACATATGGTACGAGCAGTGACTTTGTTGGCCTATCTATCCGGATAAGCTCGACATGCTAAGTATTAATGAACCAAGAGTAAATTTTGTTCGGAAAATGCATGCATGCATGTGGGACCAAGTCAGAACTTCCATGCATGTACGTTAGTTGACATCCAAACACAACTCCATGTGCCCGTACATAATTTCCTCCGAAATTTTTTTCAATACTAATTCCTCTGAAATTTCTTTCAATACTAGTAATTCCTAACAAATTATGTAAATAAATCCGAGAGATAGAACACATTCCATGTTGTTTTTATCTTAAGTGAAAATTTGAGAACTTCGTGGTAATAATTCTAGATACTTTTTGATAGTAATATTAGAAAAAAAATTCAAAATCTCAGGTAATATCTCTTCTAAAAAAACTGAGATTTAATAATAATAATAATTCTGTGAAAGGTGCAATTAATCGTCGCAATTAGAACTAATGTATGCCATCACATTAGGGCTGAAAAAAAAAAACTCGAAGCTCGCGAGCTAAATGAGTAGCTCGTGACTCGGCTCGAATGGACTCGAACTCGAAGAATAACGAGCCGAGCCGAGCTTTAGTTTAAGATCGTTTACAGACCAAGTTAAACGAGCCAATCTCACGAGTACTCGTGTAACTCGTTAGGCTCGGTAAAAGAAAATCAATGTTTTTTAGGGATAGTAAAATACAACCACTAAACACCTTGCGTCCCAACACAAGGTCCAGATGCTCAAGGCCGAACCACCCAGGAGACTCATGCGTACGTGACCACATATGCACATGCTAAATTCCGAGTTAATCTTTTTATCATATTTGTAAGGTCTGATGTTCATATCTTTAACGAGCTTAACAAGCTAAACGAGCCAGCTCGCGAGTTATACGAGTCGAGCCAATCTTAGATTTGAGCTCATTATAGTAACGAGTCGAGTCAAGCTAGCTCGTTAATGAAACGAGCTTTAGCGAGTCGAGTCGAGCTGGCTCGACTCGGCTCGAATTCCACCCCTACATCACATTGACACAAACGAAATTGCTAGGCCATCGGTGCTTCATCCTAGTTATTTTTATTAAATGGATGTGTACCCAAAGTCTTTGCCATTTAATGCTTCGTTCAAATTTTTGCAATGCTTCTCAGACACACTACCTCGAATTAAATGCGTGTGGACTTACTGTTGACAGACACAAGTACGTAGTATTGCCATTTCGCTGCCAAATAAACAAAAACATGCACTGATCCCAAAACTAACCACGAGTGTCTTTGATTCTAGTGGGGTGCGTCGCCGTGTGCTCCTCGTCCGCCTCCATAGGAGCTCTGTCTATTCATATAGAAAAAGAGAGTTTTTCAGATTATTAGGGAAACCTGGATAAGAAAGGGACACAAAGGGTAGAAAGTACCCCACCGGCTGCCGGAGCTAACGAGGGAACCAAGACACATGCAAACCCAAACTCGCGGTCACACCAAATGAACCCAAAGGGGTACCGCAACACCACCACACCGTGAACCCCACTGCTGGTGAAGGAGAGAGAAACCAAAGCACTATGGGGGGGAGTAGGTCAAGGCCGCCCCAACATTGAAGGTGAAGATAGCGTGCCACAAGAACACTACGTCATTCAAACCACACAAAACCAAGGCGGCCAACACAACACGGGGCCGCCAAGATGATGTGCCATGCACAACCCACTTACCCCCTTCCGGGGCCGCCGCATCGACATCCACCGCTCGCAAGCAAGCCACCGTACTACACGAGCTAGGCAATCACAACCCCAACTGCTCAGAAATTTTCAAAATTTTCTATTAGAGAAAGAAATTGCTGGTTGTGGGTGTGTGATTGCAATTTTCTGGACTTCCTGCAAAGTTGGAAATGCAACTGCATTCAATCATGTGTATCCCATGATCCAAATAGAATAATATTTCCATGTTTTCACTGGATTTCATATTGTTTTTTTGTAGGTAGAAAGTGACGAACAAGTGTTGTAAGATGTCACAATACGAAAACTCATACCGGGTGCTTTTGTGCGTGCACAGTGTAGAGAAAATTTTCCGATATGTTTCTACTTGAGAGGAAGCTTGTCTGGTCGGCATGAACTAGTTGTGGGATGAGAGGGTTGTAGACGTTTGGTCACGAGCTTTGCTAACCCTTCGATGGGGCAATTTTGAAGCAAGATGGGTCAAAAGGCATCAGGTGTCGTGCACAGTGTAGGAAAGCACATGATTTGAGCATCGACAGTCTGAGGCCCAGGCAGTATGGATTGCACCCTGATAACATGGCCTATGGGTCCACCTGTTTTCAAAAACAGAAAACACGACACGTGGGACTGTTGTATCGAAGGAGGCAGATCTTATTCCCCGTGTACTTGGGGAGGAGGGCTATTTGACGCATTTCCCAACGCACACATGGAGGCTCGTTGGGACAGCCCGTTGGCAGTTGTTGTAGCACAGAGAAAATCATTAGAAAGAAATGCGCCCTTGAAGGATCAAAAACTCCCGCCCTCCTGCAGATGAACGAAGGGTGTCAGCCAGTGGAGCTGATGTGCGATGGTGTCTACAATGCAGCGTGCTAAGAGCAACGCTAGATCCAAAAACACTTTTTGAAATTTCAACGCACGAACTATTTTTTGAAAAAACTTTGATATGTGAACAAAATTTGTAAACAAGAACATTTTAAATTCCAAACACAATTTGAAACACAAGCATTTTTTAAACATGTAAAAAAATCATAAAAATGCTCGAACAAATTTTTAACAAATCTAAAAAGATTTTAAAGATTTGGAACACTTTTTCGAAAACAAGGAAAACCAGAAATCCTTTAAAAATAAAATATGAAAAATAATAAGATTTAAACATTAATTGGAATTACGCAATAAAATTTAAAAATGGGAACATTTATTAAATTTATGAACAAATATTTGAAACCACCAACATTTTTGGATATTCCTGAACAATATTTAAACATGAACCTTTTTTGAATTAGTATTTTTGGCTGAAATGCGATATTTTTCAGAATTGTGAACAAAACTTTGAAACCACAATTTTTTTTAAATTCCTGAACTTTTTTAAACACGAATTTTTTCAGAAAATGTGAATATATTTTAGAAACACAATTAATTTTTCAAAAACAAGAATAATATTTGAAACGGAAAATACACTTGAAAAATAAAAAAATGAAAGGGAAAACCAAAAAATTAAAAAAATTAAAAATTAGAAAAGAAAAATAAAAAGAGTTAGAAAACAAAACAAAAACGGAAAATGGGCTGGCTTAGTCGGGGGCCCTTGTGCGGAGCCCCGACTCTTTGCTGTGAGGTGCGGCAAATAGGGTTTTCCCTGCAGGGACAACAATCAAACACGGGGCGCCTATTTATCGCGCAGTGCGAGAGTGAAGAGTGACTAATCAGCGAGTACTCCTTCGGGAGCCCCGGCACGGATCACTTTAGGTGGGCTAGGAGCGCACCACTTGGCGAGCTCTTAGCCGCCGCCATGTGTCGCGCTCTGGGCGCTCCCTCTGGATTTTATTTATTTATTTTTCTATACGTGTTTTGGGCTTTTAGGTGATTGCTTTTGTTTTCTTAGGATTTGGACAAAAAGTAAATTCAAAAAATTATAGAAAATAAGTTTTCTTTTTTTCTTCCACGAGAGGCACATATTTATTTATCATGGAGACACGGATATACTTTTGCGAAAGGCACAGTCATGCCCCTCGGAAAAGGAAAAAATATTTTCTTTCTTTTTTCTCTTTCGTGAGATACACAGATTTGCTTTCGCGAGATGCACAGTCGTACCTCTATGAAAAAAACATATGTTTTTTTCCTTCTAAGAGAGGCGTGCATTTGCTTCCGCGAGAGGTACGGTCGTGCCTCTCCGAAAAGGGAAAAAATGTTTTTTTTTGCGAGAGAACGGATATATTTTCTCATGGAGGCACGGATTTGCTTCCGTGAGAGGCAATGTCGTCCCTCTCGAAAAAGGAAAAATGTGTCTCTTGCGAAAAATTGAGAGGCACTAACGTCCCTCACGGAAAAATGTGTTTTTTTTCCTTCCGCGACATGCCTCTCAGAAAAAGGAAAAACTTTTTTTTTCACGAGAGACACAATTATATTTCTCATAGAGGCATGGATTTGCTTCCACGAGAGGCAATATCGTCCCTCTCGGAAAAGGGATAAAACGTGTTTTCCTTTCCTTTTTCTTTCGCGAGAGGCACAGATTTACTTCTCGTGAAGGCACGGGTTAGCTTCTGCGAGAGGCACATTTGTGCCTCTCGGAAAAGAAAAGAAACACATTTTTTCATGAGTGGCACGGATTTACTTCTCGTGGGGTCATGGACTTGCTTGGCATCATGCCTCTTAGGAAAAGAAAAAAAAACACTTTTTTCCCGCGAGAGGCACATATTTACTTCTCATGGAGGCATGGATTTGTTTCGGCGAGAGGCACAGTCATGCACACGATTTTTTTATTAATTATTAATAATAATTTGTTATTCTGAAACTAGAAATGATAGGTTGGAATTTTGAAAAATAGGAAGAACGCCGTAATTAGTAGCGTCCAGGGCTGGTTGCTAATGCAAACCACGTCCGACGCTACTCTTAGCAGTGTGTTTGGTTCACCAGGCCCAAAAACTCCTGGTCTCCGTCCGGCCTAAGGGAAACTCCCATGACCTAATGGCAACTCCGACACGGCGATCCAAACCGATGTTGTTTACGTTCGTTCTTTGTTCGTTTGGATCGGTTAGGCGGACGTCAATGTCCGTTTCTGTCCACGGGTGTGAAGGTGCGAGCAACACAGACTGACGCATTTCACATTTTGTGACGGATTTCTATTTTTATAAAAGAATAGAATAGCTAGTAAAAGTCCAATTTACATTAATTAAAACTAAAAAAATATTAATTGAAAATATTAGAAAAACTGCCAATGGCGGGCGGTACATCTAGGCGTGGTCGTTGTCTTGCTGCTTCTCCTTGGTCAGGTCGACGTAGACCGGAGTCTCCATCCACGGGGACGCCTGCTGGAAGGCTGGAGGCGTCGACGCTTGCTGCGCCACCAGTTGTTGCTTCGCCTGCTGCTCGACCTCCATCACGCGCTCATTCGCCTGCCGCTCGGCCTCCTCGATGATCACGCCCACCCACACCGACGTGCACGATATACGATGGCAGCATGCTCGTCCACAACCACAATTGCCCAAGCAGGGGCCAAGGCTCCTCCTCCACAGGCTCAGCACGGGCCGGTGCAAGGGCATTACCTGGCGAGCTCCTCGTACTAGGACTCCTCGATGGCCCTCCTTGTTGTTGGGAAACGTAGCATGCAATTTAAAAAAATTCCTATGCTCACGCAAGATCTATCTAGGAGATGCATAGCAATGAGAGGGGGAGAGTGTGTCCACGTACCCTCATAGACCGAAAGCGGAAGCGTTTGACAACGCGGTTGATGTAGTCAAACTTCTTCTCGTTCCGACCGATCAAGCACCGAACGTACGTCACCTCCGAGTTATGCACACGTTCAGCTCGATGACTTCCCTCGAACTCGTGATACAGTAATGTGTTGAGGGAGAGTTCCGTCAGCACGGCGGCGTGGTGACGGTGATGGTGAAGTGATCTACGCAGGGCTTCGCCTAACCACTACGAAGATATGACCGGAGGCGTAAACTGTGGAGGGGGGCGCCGCACACGGCTAACAATTTTTTGTGTGTGTTCTAGGCACCCCCTCCCCATGTATATATAGGTGGGAGGGGGAGGGGAGCAGCCTTGGGGCGCCCCAAGTAGGAGGAATCCTACTTGGGGACCTAACCCAATTCGCCCCCCCTTTCCTTTTACCAGAGGGGGAAAGGGGGAAGGAGAAGGAGAAGAGAGAAAGGAAGGGGGGCGAACCCCCCCTTTTCCTTCTCCTATTTGTCCAGCTTCCATAGGGGGGGGCACTCCTTGTGGGCTGGTGTGCTCCCCTCTCATGGCCCATATCTTTTTCCAGGGGGCCGGTAGTCCGATATGTACCCGATACACTCCGAAACACTTCCGGTGCCCGAATACTATCATCCTATATATCAATCTTTACCTCTCGACCATTTCGAGACTCCTCGTCATGTCTGTGATCTTATCCGGTACTCTGAACAACAGTCGGTCACCAAATCACATAACTCATATAATACAAAATCGTCATCGAACGTTAAGCGTGCGGACCCTACGTGTTCGACAACTATGTAGACATGACCGATACACCTCTCCGGTCAATAACAAATAGCGGAACCTGGATTCTCATATTGGTTCCTACATATTCTACGAAGATCTTTATCGGTCGAACCGTAATGACAACATACGTTATTCCCTTTGTCATCGGTATGTTACTTGCCCGAGATTCGATCGTCGGTATCTTCATACCTAGTTCAATCTCGTTACCGGCAAGTCTCTTTACTCGTTCCATAATACATCATCCCACAACTAACTCATTAGGCACATTGCTTGCAAGGCTTCTTATGATGTGTATTACCGAGAGGGCCCAGAGATACCTCTCCGATACTCCGAGTGACAAATCCCAATCTCGATCTATGTCAACCCAACAAACACCTTCGGAGATACCTGTAGAGCATCTTTGTAATCACCCAGTTACGTTGTGACGTTTGATAGCACACAAGGTATTCCTCCGGTATCCGGGAGTTGCATAATCTCATAGTCGAATGAATATGTATTTGACATGAAGAAAGCAATAGCAATAAAACTGAACGATCAATATGCTACGCTAACGGATGGGTCTTGTCCATCACATCATTCTCCTAATGATGTGATCCCATTCATCAAATGACAACACATGTCTATGGTTTGGAAACTTAACCATCTTTGATTAACGAGCTAGTCTAGTAGAGGCTTACTAGGGACAAGGTGTTTTGTCCATCTATCCACACATGTATCAAGCTTCCGGTTAATACAATTCTAGCATGAATAATAAACATTTATCAAGATATAAGGAAATATAAAATAACAACTTTATTATTGCCTCTAGGGCATATTTCCTTCAGTCTCCCACCTGCACTAGAGTCAATAATCTAGATTACGTTGTAATGATTCTAACACCCATGGAGTCTTCGTGCTGATCATGTTTTGCTTGTGGAAGAGGCTTAGTCAACGGGTCTGACATATTCAGATCCGTATATATTTTGCAAATCTCTATATCTCCCTCCTTGACTTGATCATGGATGGAGTTGAAGCATTTCTTGATGTGTTTGGTTCTTTTGTGAAATCTGGATTCCTTCGCCAAGGCAATTGCTCTAGTATTGTCACAAAAGATTTTCATTGGACCAGATGCACTAGGTATTACACCTAGATCCGATATGAATTCCTTCATCTAGACTCCTTCATTTGCTGCTTCTGAAGCAGCTATGTACTCCGCTTTACACGTAGAGCCTGCCACGACGCTCCGCTTGGAACTGCACCAACTAACAGCTCCACCATTCAATATAAATATGTATCCGGTTTGTGACTTAGAGTCATCCGGATCAGTGTCAAAGCTAGCATCGACGTAACCATTTATGACGAACTCTTTTTTTGACAGAAAGACTGTAAGGAACCCCCCACAGTATAATTGGTGCAATAAACCCAAATTGGTACGACGAGCTCTTTGTCACCCCCATAAATGAGAAACATATCCTTAGTCCTTTTCAGGTACTTCAGGATGTTCTTGACCGCTGTCCAGTGATCCACTCCTGGATTACTTTGGTACCTCCCTGCTAAACTTATAGCAAGGCACACATCAGGTCTGGTACACAGCATAACATACATGATAGAACCTATGACTGAGGCATAAGGAATGACTTTCATTTTATCTCTATCTTCTTCAGTGGTCGGGCATTGAGTCTGACTCAACTTCACACCTTGTAACACATGCAAGAACCCTTTCTTTGACTGATCCATTTTGAACTTCTTCAAAACTTTATCAAGGTATGTGCATTGTGAAAGTCCAATTAAGCGTCTTGATCCATCTCTATAGATCTGGATGCCCAATATATAAGCAGCTTCACCGAGGTCTTTCATTGAATTTTTTTATTCAAGTATCCTTTTATGCTACCCAGAAATTCTACATCATTTCCAATCAACAATATGTCATCCACATATAATATTAGAAATGCTAGAGCTCCCACAAACTTTCTTGTAAATACAGGCTTCTCCGAAAGTCTGTATAAAACCATATGCTTTGATCACCTCATCAAAGAGTATATTCCAACTCCGAGATGCTTGCACCAGTCCATAAATGGATCGTTGGAGCTTGCACACTTTGTTAGCACCTTTAGGATCGACAAAACCTTCTGGTTGCATCATATACAACTCTTCTTTAAGAAATCCATTAAGGAATGCAGGTATGACGTCCATTTGCCAGATTTCACAATCATAAAATGCGGCAATTGCTAACATGATTCAGACAGACTTACACATGGCTACGGGTGAGAATGTCTCATCATAGTCAACTCCTTGAACTTGTCGAAAAACTTCCGCGACAAGTCGAGCTTTGTAGACAGTAACATTACCGTCAACGTCAGTCTTCTTCTTGAAGATCCATTTATTCTCTATGGCTCGCCGATCATCGGGCAAATCCACCAAAGTCCATACTTTGTTCTCATACATGGATCCTATCTCAGATTTCATGGCCTCAAGCCATTTATCGGAATCTGGGCTCATCATAGCTTCTTCATAGTTCGTAGGTTCGCCATGGTCTAGTAACATGACTTCCAGAACAGGAATACCATACCACTCTGGTGCAGAACGTGCTCTGGTTGACCTACGACACTACAAAAAAAATACACTTCCGTGATGATACATGTTTTTCACAGTAGGTCGCGTTTTTTGTCATGCATGTACATCCATGACGATTTTATGACAGAATCAAGATAGTCATACCTGTGCTGTCGTAGAAGTGTTCCATGACATTACCAAAATTATCATCACGGAAGTGTCCATTTCCATGACGATAAATCGCGCATCACAGAAGTGCTTTCGTCAAGGGTGACCGACACGTGGCATCCACCGTAAGGGAACGCCGTTAAGCTATCGGGTCCGGTTTTGGATCCGATAACCCGTTAACAGCCTGGACCAATGGGGATTTTTCACGTGTAAAATCATCATTGGCTGGAGGAAACATGTGTCAGCTCCGCATTGGCACAGACGTCACTCATCCAATGGGCGAGATGCGCCTATGATATGTTGACACGTGGACCGGCCCAAAAGTGGCCCATAAAGTTTAAATGGGCCGGCCCAACTAAAGGCCCGCAAGATTTTGCGGACCATAAAGGGCCGGCCCAGCTCAAGGCCCACGGGATTTTGCGGACCATAATGGGCTGGCCCAGCTAAAGGCCCACAAGATTTTGCGGGCCATAATGGGCCGGCCCAGGTAAAGGCCCACAAGATTTTTGCGGGCCATAATGGGCCGGCCCAGGTGAAGGACCACAAGATTTTTGTGGACCATAATGGGCCGGCCCAACTAAAGGCCCACGAGATTTCGCCGACATTAATGGGCCAGCCCAGCTGTAGGCCCACAAGATTTTGAGGACCCTAGTAGGCCGACCCATTAACTGGCTGCCATGTTTTCGGCCAAATGCCGGCCCATATTTGATCCGGTCCATTAGTGGCTTGCGACGTTCCGGGCCTAACAATGGCCCATATGAGATCCGGCCCATTGAAAGCCTACCACGTTCTGGGTCAAATTACGGCCCAAATCAGGTCCGGCCCTTTAAGAGGCTTTGGGCTAAATTATGGCCCATATCAGATTCGGCCCGTCAACTGGACGCTATGCTTTTTGGCCCACTTGCTAAAGGCCCATTTAGTAATTCGGCCTGATATTAGTTTCGGCCTGTTAAGGGCCCGTTTAACATTTCGGCCCTATATTAATTTCGGCCTGTTAAAAACCCGTCATATAGTTGGGCCTAACTACAGCCCGGTTTGCATCTGGCCTGCTCGCAGCCGATAACCTGATTGGGCCAAACAAGGACAGAGACAATTTTGGCCTGTTAAAAGCCCGTGATTTCATTGGCACAATCATAGGCCGGGGTCTATTTCGAGCTGCTGCCGGCCCGTGAGCTGTTCGGCACGTTTCAGGCCCAACCTACTTCTCAGCCTCCTAAAAGCCCATTGATTTTTCTTGCGAAAAGAGGGCCGGCGGTTTACTTGGCCTATTAAAGACCCGAATCTACTAGTGGGCCAGTTTACATTTAGGCATTTTAACGGACAAAGATGATGGGGCCCATGATGCGGAACATACATCGTGATTGCATGACGGCCCGATTATGTACCGTAATTTTATGGTTTGACCGGTTTACTGCGAAGACATGATATATATACAGTAAAATAACTGCAGCATCGAGAATAAGAAAAAACCTAGACTATACAATAAAGAAATTACGGCATATTACATCCACTGGGCATCAAAGTTCGCCACTGTGATAATAAAGCACAAGCAGACAACAGATTACATACACTGGGCATCAAAGATCGCCACCAGTGCAACTAAACACGCCGACAAAATAATATACAAAACCGACAGCACTTCAATAGAGTTCAAGAAAGGTTAGGCCTGGTGTGGAGCTGCAGCGCAAGCAGCTGAGCAAGCTGATGAGACTGCGCTTGTTTAACACTTATATCCTCCTCACTCTGAAAGATAAACAAGCAGACAGATGACAGGTTTTGCACAAAAAGTATCAGTGCTAACAATTCATCACATTTCTTACTGACGAATAAACTGACACGGTTTAAAATTGCATTAACACAATATGGTATTGTTCATGTCAAGACATGGCAGGAAATGACATTGTGAAGGAGTTGGCAGCTTCATGACGCCACTCGATTACAGATCAAGGACTCATAAGTATCAATGGTTAGTGTGCTGTCAATTTATCCCATTTCTGATTGGCAAATAAAGAGATGGTTTAAATAATAGTAGAATGATATGACATTGTTCATAGTTAAGACATTGCAGAATATGACATTGTGCTGTAGTGGGTAGGTTCACCACACCACTGGATTATGGATCAAGAACAGAAGCATACATGCAGTGCAAAAGAAGATCACTTGCTATGTATAGTTTAATTTACATGGTATGAAGAAGGAACTTGGTTGTACAACTGAAAACTTAAATTGAGAAGGACAAACTTTTGTTTATGAACTACATAATAAACTTTAAACATGCAATTTGATGCAAACACAAAAAATAAACAGCTGTTGCAGTCATGCCTAACCAAATATACACAACAAAGTTTGAAGGCTTGAGAAGGAAAAACTTACATTATTGGTGAAGACAGACTCTATAAAGCCCTTGTCCATGCTGATGGGGGGGGGGGGGGGGGCAATTCAAGAAGTTTACCACAGAATCTTCTTCATAAGCATTGCCTTTATTCTACATTTTGTTAATAGTAAATATAGATGTCATAATATAAGAAAAAATGGAGAATATTTAAGATAAGATGAAGAGTGATGCTACATAACCAAGTAGCTATAAATGTAAGTACAGCGATACAGGCAAAAGGTACAGCCAAGAGCAATGCACAGCTAAACTTCTTCAGTACCCTCGGTGTTATCCAAACCTATGGTAAGAGTAAATATAGATCTCATGTGTAGAAAATGGAGGACAAAGGAAAATAAGCTGCAGAGTGATGGTACATGAACAACTACCTGTCAATATAAGTACACTGATAAAGGACAACACGTACTTACAAGAACAATGCAGAGGTAAAAAAATTCATTGGCATTGGATATATTCTACACTAATGTAACCATTTATACAAATCAGATAATTTGGAGCGAACAATTGATAAGCAAGCTATCATGCATACTGCTGTCACATAATGAACTAGGTATGTATGCAAGTACAGTGATACAGGACAACAAGTACTAACAAGAGCAAAGCAGCGGGCAACATATTTGCGATATCCTGTCGTTCTTTTCAATCCAGAATTCTTCTTCGAGCAGATTTCCTGCAAAAAAGATCCGTAAGGCACATGCGGAAAAGTAAAAGTTCAAATTGTCATGTGATTTCATAGATAGTACCTCATCCTGGGAACG
Source organism: Aegilops tauschii subsp. strangulata (assembly GCF_002575655.3). Classification (NCBI taxonomy): domain Eukaryota; kingdom Viridiplantae; phylum Streptophyta; class Magnoliopsida; order Poales; family Poaceae; genus Aegilops; species Aegilops tauschii. The sequence continues at coordinate 438,220,032 of NC_053040.3, read as the reverse complement.
AGGCCAGTGCATAACAAGGTTTTTCCATTCAATGTCTTCTAAATTTAGCACAGGAGACTTCACCGGAAATTCGTTTATAGACTTGCCATCAAAGTGTGATTTCCTCAGGTAACACCGATACTGCCGCAATGCTTCCTTGAAAAGCACAAGCAAGCTTTGCTCATCATGACTATCCAGATTGACCCTCGCCCACTTACAACAATGTAATGTAAATCATTGATGTGTTCAATAAGCAAAAAAAGGAAAATAATAACCATGAATAATAGCACTTACACGTAAGTTGGACAGGAAGATGTGAAAATGGTGTTTGTCTTCACTATAATCTTCCCATGATGGGAATATATGCACGTAGTCCCTAACAACATTGAAATCATTGTCTTTTAAACTGGGAATAACTGGAATGGGGTTCCAATCTGCAGGAATTGGCTGTCTCTGCAGTTGGGATAGGTCTTCGGCCGGTGGACTTGTTGTACTTTTTGCTGGAGTGGGATTTTTCTATGGTACGGCTGGTGCTATGGCAACTGAAATTGGTATACCTTTTGCTGGAGTGCAGGTCCTGTGTGGTGGGGCTAGTGGTGTGGCCAGTGAATTATGGGTACAGTCTGCTGGAGTCGGTCCTACGTTTTGTGTCAGTGGTTGTACAACCAATATAAGTGGGGTGCTGTCTGATTTCCCCGGCACCACCACGTTTTTCAAGGACTTTGCTGGTGCTCCTTTAGGTTCGGCAATCACCCTCTTCCTTTTTGATGTCTGATGCACAAGAACAACATTTGAGTGAAAAAACATGGTATGATGACAGATGGAATATGTATTGATAATGGATGGGCATGGCATCTCGACATATATGATGAGTAAACTAAGAAGATGGTGGTGCAACAAAGTAGAAGAAATGCAAGACAACGTATGCAAGATACGTGCAATCAATAAAACCTTGCCAAATTAGAATAGGCACCTTGATGGGTGAACAGGACAGGCCATCTGCCTTTGACTCCTCGAGGTTAGAATAGTCATTAGGATCATATTCTGAACAAGAATCAACAGGTGGGGAGCGTATGAGTTTCATTGCATCCAGAATGGCACTCAATGCCTTGGTGCCAATTTTGTAAGTCATTGCGGTGTTTAGCTTCAAGAGTGGACTGCTGCTAGTGCGACACAAAGCAGCTACACAGATCATAGTGTAGACATAACGGGAAAACCGTAAGCATTAGAGTAAAATCAGCAAAGTGGAACTTGCTGGAATATATGTGCTAGTATTGGCGGTACGGCTAGAAAGGCTTCGGATACCAGCTCTCTTCCACTGAAGGTGCGGTACTGTTAATATCAGTGTAACTCTCAAAGGCGACACAGCTCCCCGCATTTCCTTGCTATTCTTCTAGGATTCAAGTGGCAGGCCACTACAAATCCTATTCCCATGTTTACAAAATCCTACGAATCAAAGAGGCCATAAGAGTTCAAAGTGTCCATCACAACCGACCGTATAGACCTCTACACTGCAAATGTCCCTGCTCATCTTCACTACAAGGAACATACTGTACTACTATCATACTTCCTCCGTTCCAAAATATAAGTCTTGGTAGAGATTTCCACTATGGATCACATACAGATGTATCCAGATACATTTTAGAGTGTAGATTCACTAATTTTGCTCCATATGTAGTCCATGGTGGCATCTATACAAAAACTTGTATTTAGGAACGGAGAGAGTACTTATTAAAGAAGAACGGAAGAGGAACATGCTAAAGAAGAGCAAGCAGATTTTGGATAATAAAATGTTCGTTGTGCAGTGCCCACACATGATGAACCAGAGCGCATTAAGAAAGCAACTCCCTGTTGTCTCTCTATATGTGGTGCACGTGCTTTTTCGAAAGTAAAGTAGGAACATTAGCTGACCAATTAAATGTTATCTGTTTTAGTAAATATCAACATCATATCAGATCGTACTTGAGCAACAAGTTTGGAATTATGAGTGGCACGTTGTTTAGCTTGATGGATTCAGGTAGTGCTAAGCAGGTACGATGATGGTACTGAATATAAAGGCATGTCTGCATGCAAGTCACGTGACTTTTGTCATTTGGGTCAGTCGACCATTTCAGGCGGTTGGATGAAGATCCTACGTCTCCTAACCCTTCTTCTTCCTCGTCTCTGATTCTTCCCATACAGAACACCGCATGGGCCGCCGGCCGGACCACCGGCCCCCACCGCCTATGTTCCTCCGCCACCCACACCCCCGCCCCCACCCGCGTCGAGTTTTCTTCATTCGGCGAGGCCCCACCACCGCCCCCCACAACCACCGTCCCCACCCGAGCCCCTTCGTTCGCACCGGCGAACTCCGGCGAGCTCTGAAAAATCGACTGACCCAACTTTGAAATTTAGTCTACTGTGATTTAACTAGTGTGGAATATAAAAGGGGAAAACCATAAGCATTGGGAGTATAGTGTTGAGCGTGCCATGGCGGATCTGAAGGTGCAAACCGGACAAAGGCAACTTCGCGACGCCGTGTATGCATCTGCTGAGAATTTGACGGTGCTGCGGTAGCGATGGCTATCGGCGGCGTGGAAGCAGATCTAGGAGGGTAGACGATGGCGGCGGGGCGCGATGGACGAGACGGTCGTAGGAGCGGTGCCGACAAGGTGGACGACGGCGGGGATGAAGCGAGAGGACGGGATGCAGGGATCCCGGTCCGAAGCCGTGGATGAGAGAGGTCGATCTCTTGTAATGGACGGCGGCGTCGGGGTATCTGCTCCGGCATGGTGGAGGAGGACGGCGGTGGATGGGGTGGCGGACGGAAGAGTCTGGGGTGGAGAGGGTGTTTTGGCACCCCCGAAGTACGAATGGGGAAATGGAGGTGGAGAGGAAGGGGGGAACCATGTCTTCAGGGCGCGCTTGTCTCAAATGCGAGGAAATTTACAAACTTAGCCCCCGTTTCAAATTTCCTACATCACAGCAATATTAGTCGGTTGGGGATAGGACGGTAATCTCGCATACACCGAATATTTGCCGACGAGAGTTTGTTTTTGGCGCCCACTGTGTATGAATCGGGGAGGGAGTGGATTTCGGCCGAGGACACACTGTGTTTTGGCGCCCACCGTGTATGAATCCGGGTGAGAGGCGGTTATGTCACGTTTGAGTGAAATTACAAACCTATCCCTATCGAAACTTATGGAAATCGAGCAGATAGGCTTTGCGTGGCAGGGATAGGCAGTAGTAATTTCCATCTCGCAGATTTTGGTTTCGGACGGTTACTGCGACTTTCCCCGCTTCGTTCAAATTTTGCAAAGTGCACGTTTACCGTGCCCACTCAATTTGAATCCCGTTTGTATTCTGAATCCCGTTTGTATTCTATTTTTTTCGGGCGGGATCCATTTTCGATTGGAATAAAATTCTATATACATCATTTTTTATATATACATTCAAACGCACAACAAAGAATTATGTTCCTTTATATGTATAATATGATTTACAAATACAATGATCTCAAAATCATAAGGTTGAATTCAAAAAATTAAACCAAATTATGTTCTACTAATATGGATTAGTAATATCTACATATTAAAAAACATAGATGCGCGTGAATTCATATGAGTATGCATGTTTGATAGATGAATTTTGGTTCGAGTATAGATTACATGTATCATCATCTCGAATTCAAATATTTGAATCCCTTTTATGTTCACTCCTTCCACGCCCATCTCTCTCGCATGCATGCTCCTTCATGTAGCTATCACTCTCTTTTCTCTAGCTCACCCGCACGCTCACTTCATGTTTCTCCTATCCTCGCAAGCATGGTCTCTCGACGTCTCCCTTGACAAGTGTCAAACTCTCCCTATCATTATACATTACATGGTTTTCATTATCTCTCACGTCTCTACCGTTCTCTCGTATCACTAGGTACCTAAGCTTTCTATTTCACCGCCACACACACAGTCTCCACTCGTCTTTCACTTTGTCTTTCTCTCTATGGGATTGTCTCACACACCCTATATGTCTCTAGATATGAATCATACCACTAAAATTACTCTCTCTCTCTCTCTCTCTCTCTCTCTCTCTCCTGTAGACACAACATTTGTTACGGTCTCCTTTTCGTCTCCATTCTAGACTGACATTATTCATTTGTTTACCGATCAGACAAACTCCCCCCCCCCCCCGCTCTCTCTCTCTCACACACACACACACACACACACAACTCCTGCTTCCACTCCACTTCCCGACTACCGTCTCTCTCTCTCTCACAAAACTCTCGCATTCGCACCCCCGACTCGTATTTCTCTCACAAACATTTATCGAATAGCCTCTAGATAGGTTTATACACCCGCACACTCGTGCTTCCACTATCGCATACATGTCTCTCTCCCGCTCTTTGTATCTATATAGATTTTTCTTCCCTTCTTGAGACACGCCCTCTTGATCATGCACAAACACACTATCGCCTCATTTTAAGCTGATACCTCTCGCACACACACTCTTTGTGTCTTTGTCACACATGCACTCCATCCTCCTCCTCTCCCCCACTCTCTCTCTCTCTCACACACACATGGGCATTTTGCAACAACTAGCAAGATGCCCATGCATTGCACGGAACATCAAGATGCATTTGTATGAGTATTTTATCTTGTGGGAGAAAAGGATGAACAAGGGAAGGCCTTATTTGCAAGTGTGGAGAGGGGTGTGGGTATCTTTTTGCAAAATTGCCATAGTTTCCTTCCTATCCGCCAGATATAGATTGGACGGCCTATATTGCAGGATGGCAGGCACACGATCATCACCGACTATGATTTTTATAAGAGTAGGGATAAAAACAGATTTGGTGATGATGGTGGGCCTGCCATCATGCAATATAGGCCGTCCGATTTATATCTGATGGATAGGAAGGAAACTATGGCAATTTACCCGCACTCCTCTCCACATTTGCAGATAAGGCCTTCCCTCGTTCATCCTTTTCTCCCACAAGATCTTGATGTTCCGTGCAACGCACGGGCATCTTGCTAGTAAGAGTAGAAATTAGACATATACCACTTCTCGAATCTTGAAACCAACAACATTCCTCCCTTATCTCATCAAAACCGCCAAAGGAATATATTTTGAGTGAAACATAACATATTTTTAGTGATATACATATTTCAAAACTAGACTTTTTTCTATCAAATCGGTGAATATGTATTAATGTACTCTGATCGTGTGGCAACGCATTGGCACATTGCTAGTAGTTATTATAAATTTTTGGACACCAGACAAACGGTGGAGTACATATATGAAGAGAAGAGGCGCACGCACGCAGTCGGTCTCTCGCTGTCTCGCACACATGAGTGTTACGTAAAGGCAACGTTAACAAATAAACCCTAAAACCCTAGGTGCACGATTGCTGCATTCGCGGGTACCGGGTACGTGGTGGAGCGCACCTTTGCAGGAATAGTCAGCTCGCGTGATAATTTGATCCGTAGGAGTTGATGGTCGGGACCACAGGTGAACGACTTGGAGGCGGTGGCTCGCCAGTTGCCACAGATCGAGTAGCCACGTTTAGAATATCATTTTTTAGTGGGGTTAAGAGTTCCGATTTTCAATGGCGCGTTATAAGTACTAAGTATTTTTTAGAACAATTGGTATGGAGCGAAAATGGAATTCATAGTACTACGTACCTCCTTGGCGTATGGTTTTATGAGTTTATGTTGCGAGAGTTGAACCTAGTAGTTCTAGGGCAAATACTATGGTTTAGATTTAGATGTTGGTTTTTATAATGAAAATCGGAAGGGGGAAACCCTTCTTTGATAAAAAAAACTACTACCTCCATTCTGGTTTACTAGTCCCCATCATATTTTGGGTCAAAGTTTGTCCATGAATTTTACTTGTAAAATGTGAATGGAAAACAAGATTTTGTTATACCCAAACAAAAAAGGACTGGAGGGAGTGATTGCTCTGACACGGACGCGACCTCCCATAGCGCAAGCATTGAACCGGCGCGCCGGCCAAGAGGGCCCCACTCGCTGCAGGCCCGGCTGAACACGCCTCCTCGCCGCATGCAACCGGCTTCAGACTGTCCCGCCTGTCTTCATTGAATCCGCGTGTGTGCCGGCAACACGTCCTTCCGCGAGCCGGCCGGCATTTTAGAACACAAAAAATGACCAAAATATAATTAATTACGCATGGTCTTGACTTGTTGTGCTCGCACTGGTAGCAGGATCTAGAGGTTTTTCTTTATTCATAAATCTCCTCAATTTTTTGGCTTTGAAGTGAATCATGGTTGTGGACATTATGTATGAATGTGCAGATATCTGTGAACATGAGTTTGATGTGGAAGTTGAACTTGGAATGTCGGGCTTGCGCGTGAACTATACCATGTCCAATGCTTCGTCTGTTATTGTTTGGAAAGTAATTGCTGTTATTACATGACCCAAAAAAAATATTTTGTGCCACATCAGTAGATGCACGGACATCACAACAGACTGGATAAACATTTGTACCTAGCTACTATGAAGGAAATTTTGTATTGACAACAGTTTTAGATAGCAGGAGACGCCTAGCCTGCTCTGCCTCTGCTAGCTTATTTCTGGCTTCTTCCATTTCTTCTTTGGCATGGGTGAAGAGAGCATCTGATTGTTCTTTTCGCTTCTTCAGAAACTCAGCTACATTCTCAAGGGCTGCTGCACGCTTTCTTTCAGCCTTTACTAGAGCCACGAGGACATGAATAGCTGACGACTCCACCTGGCTTGTGTGTAATCCAGCATCATCTGGGAATTTGCACCTTGTGTCTAATCCAGCATCATTAGGGAACTGGCACCTTGTGTGTAATCCAGCCTCATTTTGGAAACATGATCACGAGGTTGACCATACTTCCCTCCTCGCAGGAACTGCATCCTGACATGAAGTTACTTCTTTTTTAGATCAATACTCAGGGCAGCCCAGATCCATTTAGTATAAACCAGATAAACAGAACTAGGAGAAGTGAATTCAAAAGGAAAAAAAATACAAAAACAGACTACAAGGTGAGAACACCCACTTCCTACATCAAGCTAAAAATGAAAGCATTAGGACGATTAAGACTCTTCTTATTACACATCGAAGAACACGAGGCTTAAGAGAAACAGAAACTACAACATATACACATCAAAGAACACAAGGCTAAACGAAAGTAATTGAAAGGGTGCTGTCGGTGTTCTGGGAACGGGGGTCCCCAGACTTGCCTTCCTGCGGCCCACGGCGTGGCTAAGTTAGCGGGCCGTACGACCCACCTTCGCCAACAAAGCATCCAAGACCCTCGCGAGGGGCCAAGACTCGTGAGGCGGACGACTCAAGACCTCCTCAGGAGTGGCCTAGCCAGGCAGGCTCACAAGGAGCGGAGATATCAAGGCGGGGCAAACCTCACGAGGCTTTCGTGACGTGATCCATGACGATCGACACCAGGCGGGCGCCAGCGCGCGCAACGTCCTTGTTTCCTCTTTGGTGCTAAGGAGGCAAGCGCAGGCGAGGAGTACCGAGGCATCAGGCAAAGGTTGCCATATCGGTGCAACGAGACCAAGACCAGAAGGACGGCAAGACGGAGGTCACCGTGGAGCCCAAGACGGCGTCATCACCAGAGCCTTTTGCAGGCGAAGACCGCTTTTGTCAGGATAGCTTGTACTAGCTGTTCCCCTTCAAATTTGCCCGCCGTTGTTGGCTCCCTTCCCGCTCAATATTTGGGGAGAGGACCAGGGCCTATATAAGTAGAACTAGCCACCACAGTAGGGGGATCTCAGCTTGATCTGATCCGATCGAGAGCCTACCCTAGCCACAAGAACACCTCAACCTTAGGAGGCTGTTCTTCTCCTTGTACTGTTCATCATCAGCACAAGAGGCAATCCACCACCACCACACTGGAGTAGGGTACTACACCACAACGGTGGCCCGAACCAGTATAAATCTCGTGTCTTTCTAAGTTGCGAGTTCGTCGAGTTCATCCGCGAGATCTTAGTGAGCTAGGGCGTAGATCCGTAGGAGGGAAAGGCTTCACGCGCACCCCGGAGTTCGAACCTTAATGGTTTTGCCGGAACCCCACATCGGACATGTGCTACTTACCAACGCTCATTTTAGAGGTTCGGTGCAGCTCCTCTTTAACTTGCCACACTCCTTGAAGATGTCCCCAATATCCCGTGTTTGGTCTTCATTGCTCCTCTGCATGTTCGCACTCGTGGTTTTAAAATCTCAACATGGCAAGAAAAATATACTACTAGTAATACTCGCGCATCTTGTGGGCAACATTAAAGCACTCGTCTGCCATGTTAGAGCATCTCCAACAAAATTGCAACGCGCTGCGCTTTCAAAAAGCGTTTACAGTGCTGAGATCGAGAAGTAGAGATAGAGAGTAGAGACTAGAGACTAGAGGATAGTTCTCATCATAGATAGATAAATAAAGATTATTCAACTACTCCTCGTCGTCCGACTCCTCGTCGGTGATGTCCTCCTCCGACGTCTGACTGTAGACGTGAAGATACCAATCGTCGTCGGATTCCCAGGGCGACGCTGCTCCTAGCCTCATGTTGAATTGAGCGTCCACTTTTCGCCTACGCTTGTCCTCGCGATAGGCGGCTCGCTCCGCCCTCCTCTTATCCCTCTCCGCCCTCCGTTGCGCGTAGAACTCACGCTCGTTGATGATGTCCTGCGGGAAGCATTGGTGCCACAGCGCCATGGCTTCCTCATCCATCTCGGCGATGCCGAGACGGTGCTCCCGCCTCCGATTGTCGCGACGATCCTCGTCGATGATAAGCCGCGGCAGAGGCGCGAGCTCCTGTGCCCGCTCCCGCGTCGGCACGTTGGGGAAGGTTCAATGTTCTATGAGGCCACCGGAGGCGCCACTCTGCCGCGTTGTACGCGCGGGCGGCCTCGTTTGCGGTGTCGAAATTGCCGAGGCCGAGGCGCATCCCGCGGAACCGGATCTCGGCGGAGAAGCCGCCGGAGGGGCGCGCGCGGACGCCGCGGTATCCACAAGTCTCCCGGCGACGCGGCGGCATGGTGGCGCGACGGCGGCGAGGCGAGAAAGAGCGGGGAGAGAGCGGTGGCGAGGCACAGAGCGGGGAGAGAGCGGTGGCAAGGCACAGAGCGGTGGGAGGGAGTTGGATTTTATAAAGCGCGCCGGACGCCGCGCGCCAAAACTAGCGCACGCCCGGCCGCTTTTTCCCGCGCACGGGCAATCCTTTCCCGACGTCTCTGCTATCTCTACTCTCTTCTCTACTGTTATATTTATTTTATATTTAATATTTATCTCTACTTCTCTACTCTCCTTTTTTCCCCTACTTTTTTTCTTATAAAAAAACAGAGTTCGTGATGATGGTGTGCCTGCCATCCTGCAATATAGGCCGTCCGATTTATATCTAATAGATAGGAAGGAAACAATGGCAATTTAGCAAAAATATACCCACACCCCTCTCTAGATTTGCAAATAAGGCCTTCCCTCGTTCATCCTTTTCTCCCACAAGATAACCTACTCATACAAATGCATCTTGATGCGTGCAACGCATGTGCATCTTGCTAGTTCTAAAAAACTTTCCATCATTTGCCACACTACTGGTTGCAGATGAAAAACCTACCCAAGCACAGCGCGATACAGGAGCGACGCACAATTACAAGTTGATATTCTGTTGGACAATGGAGGCTATAACCAATTACTTTTACGGGAACCATAGCACCTAGGAAATTTGAAGGGTAGGTATGAACAAAATTGGAGCTGCACATGTACTGCTAAGTGATTCAATACACACATTACCAATCGAGGAGGAGAACGATGGTTGCGGCAGCCTCTGTGAGTCATGGTCGGCAACGGGAGTCAGTTCATTTTCCACGATGGTGGTGCTTCTGCGCTTGGCGTCGGCTTCCGGGAAGAAGATCCGAGACCGTGGAAGACGGTGCCGGGGAAGAGGCTCTGTGTACGAAGACGACGGTGGACCGGCTCCAGTGCGGCATACGAGGTCGTCAATGAGGCAGATGCGCTGCGGTGGACGAGTGCGCCGATGTAGAAGGGGAGGAGCACGAAGGCTGCGGTGCCGTGGAGAAGTCTATTTTGCGGTGGGGATAGAAAATGGGGAGTATTCAGGTGTACTACTCTGGGTGCCGGGGTGGGTTGGCTGGGTAGGGTGAACCTGAAGTTACGAAAATAGCCCCCTACCAACCGTCATCCGTAGGCCTGTTCCGAAGGCTATGATGGTAACTTCCCACTGCTCGAATTAGGGTCGCGGGAGATTTTCCCGCCGACCTCAAAATTTTGTGACACTGAACTCCCGGTGTGGCGTGTTGGGTGATTCGGCTAAGCAACTAGCGAGTAGTACTAGTAAACTCTGCATATTAGGTTTGACCGAAGTCAAACTTCCTAAAGTTTGACCAAGTCATAGAAAAATATAAACATTTACCATAACAGATATGTATGATGTGAAAGTACATTCAATAATGAATCTAATGGTATTTATTTGTTATTGTATATGTTAATATTTTTTGTTATAAACTTTCTGAGAGTTTACAAAACTTGACTTTGACCAATGCTAATACGCGGACTTCAATAAAAACGGAGGGCGTACACATTTGTTTTCTTAGTATGTAGTGAATTAATCATTTGTTGAAATTGTGAAATAAATATATTAGGCTACTGACATCGAATGTAATGGTCTATACAATTCAATAGTTAACAATCATTGTCGAATTCCTAGATGTATACTGTTGGGGAACGTAGTAATTTCAAAAAAATTCCTACGCACACGCAAGATCATGGTGATGCATAGCAACGAGAGGGGAGAGTGTTGTCCACGTACCCTCGTAGACCGAAAGCGGAAGCGTTAGAACAATGCAGTTGATGTGGTCGTACGTCTTCACGATCCGACCGATCCAAGTATCGAACGCATGGCACCTCCGAGTTCAGCACACGTTCATCTCGGTGACGTCCCACGAACTCACGATCCAGCAGAGCTTCGAGGGAGAGTTCCGTCAACACGACGGCGTGATGATGGTGATGATGATGCTACCGACGCAGGGCTTCGCCTAAGCACCGCTACGATATGACCGAGGTGGATTATGGTGGAGGGGGGCACCGCACACGGCTAAAAGATCAACTGATCAACTTGTGTGTCCATGGGGTGCCCCTTCCCCCGTATATAAAGGAATGGAGGAGGGGGAGGGCCGGCCTCTACTATGGCGCGCCTTGGGGAGTCCTACTCCCACCAGGAGTAGGATTCCCCCCTTTCCAAGTAGTAGGAGTAGGAGAGAAGGAAGGGGAAGAGAGAAGAGAAGGAAGGAGGGGGCGCAGCCCCTCCCCCTAGTCCAATTCGGACTAGGCCTTGGGGGGACGCGCGGCCTGCCCTTGGCAGCCCCTCTCTCTCTCTCCCCCCTAAAGCCCCATAAAGCCCATATACTCCCCGGCGAATTCCCGTAACTCTCCGGTACTCCGAAAATTACCTGAATCACTCAGAACCTTTCCGATGTCCGAATATAGTTGTCCAATATATCGATCTTTACGTCTCGACCATTTCGAGACTCCTCGTCATGTCCCCGGTCTCATCTGGGACTCCGAACAACCTTCGGTACATCAAAACACATAAAGTCATAATACGGATCGTCACCGAACGTTAAGCGTGCGGACCCTACGGGTTCGAGAACTATGTAGACATGACCGAGACACGTCTCCGGTCAATAACCAATAGCGGAAATTGGATGCTCATATTGGCTCCCACATATGCTATGAAGATCTTTATCGGTCAAACCGCATAACAACATACGTTGTTACCTTTGTCATCGGTATATTACTTGCCCGAGATTCAATCGTCGGTATCTCAATACCTACTTCAATCTCGTTACCGGCAAGTCTCTTTACTCGTTCCGTAATGCATCATCCTGCAACTAACTCATTAGTCACATTTCTTGCAAGGCTTATAGTGATGTGCATTACCGAGAGGGCCCAGAGATACATCTCTGACAATCGGAGTGACAAATCCTAATCTTGATCTATGCCAACTCAACAAGTACCATCGGAGACACCTGTAGAGCACCTTTATAATCACCCAGTTACGTTGTGACGTTTGGTAGCACACAAAGTGTTCCTCTGGTATTCGGGAGTTGCATAATCTCATAGTCATAGGAACATGTATAAGTCATGAAGAAAGCAATAGCAATATACTAAACGATCAAATGCTAAGTTAAAGGAATGGGTCAAGTCAATCACATCATTCTCTAATGATGTGATCCCGTTAATCAAATGACAACTCATGTCTATGGCTAGGAAACTTAACCATCTTTGATTCAACGAGCTAGTCAAGTAGAGGCATACTAGTGACACTCTGTTTGTCTATGTATTCACACATGTACTAAGTTTTCGGTTAATACAATTCTAGCATGAATAATAAACATTTATCATGATATAAGGAAATATAAATAACAACTTTATTATTGCCTCAAGGGCATATTTCCTTCAGTCTCCCACTTGCACTAGAGTCAATAATCTAGTTCACATCGCCATGTGATTTAACACCAATAGTTCACATCACCATGTGATTAATATCCATAATTCACATCGCCATGTGGCCAGCACTCAAAGGGTTTACTAGAGTCAGTAATCTAGTTCACATCGCCATGTGATTAACACCCAAAGAGTACTAAGGTGTGATCATGTTTTGCTTGTGAGAGAAGTTTAGTCAACGGGTCTGCCAAATTCAGATCCGTATGTATTTTGCAAATTTCTGTGTCTACAATGCTCTGCATAGAGCTACTTTAGCTAATTGCTCCCACTTTCAATAGGTATCCAGATTGAGACTTAGAGTCATCTGGATCACTGCCAAAACTTTCATCGACGTAACCCTTTACGACGAACCTTTTGTCACCTCCATAATCGAGAAACATATCCTTATTCCACGAAGGATAATTTTGACCGCTGTTCAGTGATCTACTCCTAGATCACTATTGTACTCCCTTGCCAAACTTAGTGTAGGGTATACAATAGATCTGGTACACAACATGGCATACTTTATAGAACCTATGGCTGAGGCATAGGGAATGACTTTCATTCTCTTTCTATCTTCTGCCGTGGTCGGGCTTTGAGTCTTAGTCAATTTCACACCTTGTAACACATGCATGAACTCTTTCTTTGACTGTTCCATTTTGAACTACTTCAAAACCTTGTCAAGGTTTGTACTCATTGAAAAAAATTATCAAGCGTCTTGATCTATCTCTATAGATCTTGATGCACAATATGTAAGTAGCTTCACCGAGGTCTTTCTTTGAAAAACTCCTTTCAAACACTCCTTTATGCTTTGCAGAATAATTCTACATTATTTCCGATCAACGATATGTCATTCACATATAATTATCAGAAATGTTGTAGTGCTCCCACTCACTTTCTTGTAAATACAGGCTTCACCGCAAGTCAGTATAAAACTATATGCTTTGATCAACTTATCAAAGCGTATATTCCAACTCCGAGATGCTTGCACCAGTCCATAGATGGATAGCTGGAGCTTGCATATTTTGTTAGCACCTTTAGCATTGACAAAACCTTCTGGTTGCATTATATACAACTCTTCTTTAATAAATTCATTAAGGAATGCAGTTTTGTTTATCCATTTGCCAGATTTCATAAAATGCGGCAATTGCTACCATGATTCGGATAGACTTAAGCATAGATACGAGTGAGAAACAGTCATCGTAGTCAACACCTTGAACTTGTCGAAAACCTTTTGCGACAATTCTAGCTTTGTAGATAGTAACACTACTATCAGCGTCCGTCTTCCTCTTGAAGATCCATTTAATCTCAATGGCTCGCCGATCATTGGGCAAGTCAATCAAAGTCCATACTTTGTTCTCATACATGGATCCCATCTCAGATTTCCTGGCCTCAAGCCATTTTGCGAAATCTGGGCTCATCATCGCTTCCTCATAGTTCGTAGGTTCGTCATGGTCAAGTAACATGATCTCCAGAACAGGATTACCGTACCACTCTGGTGCGGATCTTACTCTAGTTGACCTACGAGGTTTGGTAGTAACTTGATCTGAAGTTTCATGATCATCATCATTAGCTTCCTCACTAATTGGTGTAGGTGTCACAGGAACCGGTTTCTGTGATGAACTACTTTCCAATAAGGGAGCAGCTACAGTTACCTCATCAAGTTCTACTTTCCTCCCACTCACTTCTTTCGAGAGAAACTCCTTCTCCAGAAAGGATCCATTCTTAGCAACAAAGATCTTGATGCTCAATATGTAAGCAGCTTCACCGAGGTCTTTCTTTGAAAAAATCCTTTCAAATACTCCTTTATGTTTTCCAAAAAATTCTACATCATTTCCGATCAACAATATGTCTTTCACATATACTTATCAGAAAACTGTAGTGCTCCCACTAACTTTCTTGTAAATACAGGCTTCACCGCAAGTCTGTATAAATCTATATGCTTTGATCAACTCATCAAAGCGTATATTCCAACTCTGAGATGCTTTGCACCAGTCTATGGATGGATCGCTGGAGCTTGCACATTTTGTTAGCACCTTAAGGATCGACAAAACCTTCTGGTTGCATCATATACAACTCTTTCTTTAAGAAATCCATTAAGGAATGTAGTTTTGACATCCATTTGCCAGATTTCATAAAATGTGGCAATTTGCTAACATGATTCGGACAGACTTAAACATCGCTACGAGCGAGAAAATCTCATCGTAGTCAACACCTTGAACTTTGTCAAAAACCTTTTTCGACAAGTCTAGCTTTGTAGATAGTAACACTACTATCAGCGTCCGTCTTCCTCCTAAAGATCCATTTATTTTCCATGGCTTACGGATCATCGAGCAAGTCAACCAAAGTCCACACTTTGTTCTCATACATGTATCCCATCTCAGATTTCATGGCCTCAAGCCATTTCATGGAATCTGGGCTCATCGCTTCCTCATAGTTCGTAGGTTCGTCATGGTCAAGTAACATGACCTACAGAACAGGATTGCCGTACCACTCTGGTGCGGATCTCACTTTGGTTGACCTACGAGGTTCGGTAGTAACTTGATCTAAAGTCACATGATCATCATCATTAGCTTCCTCACTAATTGGTGTAGGAGTCACAGGAACAGATTTCTGTGATGAACTACTTTCCAATAAGGGAGCAGGTATAGTTACCTCATCAAGTTCTACTTTCCTCCCACTCACTTCTTTCGAAAGAAACTCCTTCTCTAGAAAGGATCCATTCTTAGCAACGAATGTCTTGCCTTTGGATCTGTGATAGAAGGTGTACCCAACTGTCTTCTTTGGGTATCGTATGAAGACACATTTCTCCGATTTGGGTTTGAGCTTATCAGGATGCAACTTTTTCACATAAGCATCGCAACCCCAAACTTTAAGAAACGACAACTTTGGTTTCTTGCCAAACCACAGTTCATATGGTGTCGTCTCAACGGATTTAGATGGTGCCCTATTTAACGTGAATGCAGTTGTCTCTAATGCATAACCCCAAAACGATAGTGGTAAATCGGTAAGAGACATCATAGATTGCACCATATCTAATAAAGTACGGTTACGATGTTCGGACACACCATTACGCTGTGGTGTTCCAGCTGGCGTGAGTTGCGAAACTATTCCGCATTGTTTCAAATGAAGACCAAACTCGTAACTCAAATATTCTCCTCCATGATCAGATCGGAGAAACTTTATTTTCTTGTTACGATGATTTTCCACTTCACTCTGAAATTATATGAACTTTTCAAATTTTTCAGACTTACGTTTCTTCAAGTAGATATACCCATATCTGCTCAAATCATCTGTGAAGGTCAGAAAATAATGATACCCGCCGCGAGCCTCAAAACTCATCGGATCGCATACATCAGTATGTATGATTTCCAACAAGTCAGTTGCTCGCTCCATTGTTCAAGAGAACGGAGTCTTAGTCATCTTGCCCATAAGGCACGGTTCGCAAGCATCAAGTGATTCATAATCAAGTGATTCCAAAATCCCACCAGCATGGAGTTTCTTCATGCGCTTTACATCAATATGACCTAAACGGCAGTGCGACAAATAAGTTGCACTATCATTATTAACTTTGCATCTTTGGCTTCAATATTATGAATATGTGTATCACTATGATCGAGATCCAACAAACCATTTTCATTGGGTGTATGACCATAGAAGGTTTTATTCATGTAAACAGAACAACAATTATTGTCTAACTTAAATGAATAACCGTATTGTAATAAACATGATCAAATCATATTCATGCTCAACGCAAACACCAAATAACACTTATTTAGGTTCAGCACTAATCCCGAAAGTATAGGGAGTGTGCGATGCTGTCAATCTTGGAACTACTTCCAACACACATCGTCACCTCGCCCTTAACTAGTTTCTGTTTATTCTGCAACTCCCGTTTCGAGTTACTACTCTTAACTACCGAACCAGTATCAAATGCCGAGGGGTTGCTATAAACACTAGTAAAGTATACATCAATAACATGTATATCCAATATACCTTTGTTCACTTTGCCATCCTTCTTATCCGCCAAGTATCTAGGGCAGTTCCACTTCCAGTGACCATTTCCTTTGCAGTAGAAGCACTCAGTTTCAGGCTTGGGTCTAGCTTTGGGCTTCTTCACGGGAGCAGCAACTTGCTTGTCGTTCTTTTTGAAGTTCCCCTTCTTCGCTTTGCCCTTTTCTTGAAACTAGTGGTCTTGTCAACCATCAACACTTGATGCTTTTCTTGATTTCTACCTTCGTCGATTTCAGCATCATGAAGAGCTTGGGAATCGTTTCCGTTATCCCTTGCATATTATAGTTCATCACGAAGTTCTAGTAACTTGGTGATAGTGACTAGAGAACTCTGTCAATCACTATCTTATCTTGAAGATTATCTCCTACTTGATTCAAGTGATTGTAGTACTCAGACATTCTGAGCACATGCTCACTAGCTAAGCTATTCTCCATCTTGTAGGCAAAGTACTTGTCAAAGGTCTCATACCTTTCGACATGGGCATGAGTCTGAAATACTAATTTCAACTCTTGGAACATCTCATATGCTCCGTGGCGTTTCAAAAAAACGTCTTTGAAGCCCCGATTCTAAGCCGTAAAGCACGGAGCACTAAACTATCAAGTAGTCATCATATCGAGCTTGCCAAACGTTCATAACGTCTGCATTTGCTCCTGCAATCGGTCTGTCACCTAGCGGTGCATCAAGGACATAATTCTTCTGTGCAGCAATGAGGATAATCCTCATATCACAGATCCAATCCGCAACATTGCTACTAACATCTTTCAACTTAGTTTTCTCTAGGAACATATAAAAATAAAACAGAGGAGCTAAACGCGAGCTATCGATCTACAACATAGATATGCTAATACTACCATGACTAAGTTCATGATAAATTAAAGTTCAATTAATCATATTACTTAAGAACTCCCACTTAGATAGACAACCCTCTAATCATCTAAGTGATCATGTGATCCATATCAACTAAACCATGTCTGATCATCACGTGAAATGGAGTAGTTTTCAATGGTGAACATCACTATGTTGATCATATCTTCTATATGGTTCATGCTCGACCTTTCGGTCTCGAGTGTTCCGAGGCCATATCTGCATATGCTAGGCTCGTCAAGTTTAACCCGAGTATTCTGCGTGTGCAAAACTATCTTGCACCCGTTGTATCTGAACGTAGAGCTTATCACACCCGATCATCACGTGGTGTCTCAGCACGAAGAACTGTCGCAACGGTGCATACTCAGGGAGAACACTTGTACCTTGAAATTTAGTGAGAGATCATCTTATAAAGCTACCGTCAAACTAAGAAAAATAAGATGCATAAAGGATAAACATCACGTGCAATCAATATAAGTGATATGATATGGCCATCATCATGTTGTGCCTTTGATCTCCATCTCCAAAGCACCGTCATGATCACCATCGTCACTGGCGCGACACCTTGATCTCCATCGTAGCATCGTTGTCGTCTCGCCAAATATTGCTTCTACGACTATCGCTACCGCTTAGTGATAAAGTAAAGCAATTACATGGCGATTGCATTTCATGCAATAAAGTGACAACCATATGGCTCCTGCAAGTTGCCGATAACTCTGTTACAAAACATGATCATCTCATACAATAAAATTTAGCATCATGTCTTGACCATGTCACATCACAACATGCCCTGCACAAACAAGTTAGACATCCTCTACTTTGTTGTTGCAAGTTTTACGTGGCTGCTACGGGCTGAGCAAGAACCGTTCTTACCTACGCATCAAAACCACAACGATATTTCGTCAAGTATGTGTTGTTTTAACCTTCACAAGGACCGGGCATAGCCACACTCGATTCAACTAAAGTTGGAGAAACTGACACTCGCCAGCCACCTGTGTGCGAAGCACGTCGGTAGAACCAGTCTCGCTTAAGCGTACGCGTAATGTCGGTCTGGGCCGCTTCATCCAACAATACCGCCAAATCAAAGTATGACATGCTGGTAAGCAGTATGACTAGTATCGCCCACAACTCACTTGTGTTCTACTCGGGCATATAACATCTACGCATAAACCTGGCTCGGATGCCACTGTTGGGGAACGTAGTAATTTCAAAAAAATTCCTACACACACGCAAGATCATGGTGATGCATGGCAACGAGAGGGGAGAGTATTGTCCACGTACCCTCGTAGACCGAAAGCGGAAGCGTTAGAACAATGCCGTTGATGTAGTCGTACGTCTTCACGATCCGACCGATCCAAGTACCGAACGCATGGCACCTCCGAGTTCAGCACACGTTCAGCTCGGTGACGTCCCACGAACTCACGATCCAGCAGAGCTTCGAGGGAGAGTTCCTTCAGCACGACGGCATGATGATAGTGATGATGATGCTACTGACGCAGGGCTTCGCCTAAGCACCGCTACGATATAACCGAGCTGGATTATGGTGGAGGGGGGCACCGCACACGGCTAAAAGATCAACTGATCAACTTGTGTGTCCATGGGGTGCCCCCTTCCCCCGTATATAAAGGAGTGGAGGAGGGGGAGGGCCGGCCCTCTACTATGGCGCGCCCTGGGGAGTCCTACTCCCACCGGGAGTAGGATTCCCTCCTTTCCAAGTAGTAGGAGTAGGAGGAAGGAAGGGGAAGAGAGAAGAGAAGGAAGGAGGGGGCGCAGCCCCTCCACCTAGTCCAATTTGGACTAGGCCTTGGGGGGTGCGTGGCCTGCCCTAGGCAGCCCCTCTCTCTCTCCCCTAAAGCCCAATAAGGCCCATATACTCCCCGGCGAATTCCCGTAACTCTCCGGTACTACGAAAAATACCCGAATCACTCGGAACCTTTCCGATGTCCGAATATAGTCGTCCAATATATCGATCATTACGTCTCGACCATTTCGAGACTCCTCGTCATGTCCCCGATCTCATCTGGGACTCCGAACTACCTTCGTTACATCAAAATCCATAAACTAATAATACCGATCGTCACCGAACGTTAAGCGTGCGGACCCTACGGGTTCAAGAAATATGTAGACATGACCGAGACACGTCTCCGGTCAATAACCAATAGTGGAACCTGGATGCTCATATTGGCTCCCACATATTCTACGAAGATCTTTATCGGTCAAACCGCATAACAACATACGTTGTTCCTTTTGTCATCGGTATGTTACTTGTCCGAGATTCGATCGTCGGTATTTCAATACCTAGTTCATTCTCGTTACCGGCAAGTCTCTTTACTCGTTCCGTAATGCATCATCCTGTAACTAACTCATTAGTCACATTGCTTGCAAGGTTTATAGTGATGTGCATTACTAAGAGGGCCCAGAGATACCTCTCCGACAATCGGAGTGACAAATCCTAATCTTGACCTATGCCAACTCAACAAGTACCACCGGAGACACCTGTAGAGCACCTTTATAATCACCCAGTTACGTTGTGACGTTTGGTAGAACACAAAGTGTTCCTCTGGTATTTGGGAGTTGCATAATCTCATAGTCATAGGAACATGTATAAGTCATGAAGAAATCGATAGCAATATACTAAACGATCAAATGCTAAGCTAACGGAATGGGTCAAGTCAATCACATCATTCTCTAATGATGTGATCCCGTTAATCAAATGACAACTCATGTCTATGGCTAGGAAACTTAACCATCTTTGATTCAACGAGCTAGTCAAGTAGAGGCATACTAGTGACACTCTGTTTGTCTATGTATTCACACATGTACTAAGTTTCCGGTTAATACAATTCTAGCATGAATAATAAACATTTATCATGATATAAGGAAATAGAAATAACAACTTTATTATTGCCTCTAGGGAATATTTCCTTCATATACGATGTCTATAGTACTTCACAACATGCTCAAACTCACATAATCCCAGTCAAATGACAATCAAAATGCATTCCATAGTTATTACTTTGTAGGATGCAACAAAACCAACAAGAACTCTACATCAGCCATTATAAAAGCAACATTTTGAACATATCCCAATGTGTGAATGAAATTTGCAGAGAGAGCTTGCGAAGATGGAGCAGATATGGCGGGAAAGATTGTATGTATGTGGACGAGAGAGTAGGAGACAAACCTAACAAAACAGAGAGAGAGAGAGAAAGAGAGAGAGAGGAAGAAGTTAGGTCTGTGAGAAAGATGGAGACATGTAATATACGTGAGATGCGTGTGCATCCGGATTCTGTACACGTGGAAGGAGAAGAGACAACAGGTTTGATGAGAGAGCTGGAAAAACATGGACGAGAGGGGAAGGATCTCGTGGGTTGAGAGATTAATAAATTTGTGCAAGGGAGAGAGGGATTGGTAATTTTTTGCGAGAGAGAGGGTGGGGGAGGAGTCAGTCAGCCGTCGTCACATCATCCTGCTTCCAAATGGCCCCGCATTCTCTAGCGCAGTGTGGTCGCCGTCTTCGATCTCCTCGATGCCCTCTTTGAAGATTGAGGTGTTGTGCATGCTGGGGTGCAGAGAAGCACAAGCGAGAGTGGTCGCCATATAACCTTGGATGGGGATGAATCGTGTGCTCGGGGGAGGGGCTGTGTGTGTGTGTTGTGTGCTGTGTGTGTGTGTGTGTGTCAGATATTGAGAGAAAACAAACCTAAGGAGAGAAATGTGTGTGTATGTGACGGAAAGCTACATGCTAAACAGGGTATTCATGAAGAGATTGTGCGTGCGAGATAGAGAGCGATGTGCCGGCCTTGAGGTGGGCAGGGGCCGGGTGAGGGTGTCAAAATGTGCGCGTTGATGAATGTGTTACATGCAATCGTGTGAGGGACGGATGAATCGAGAGAGATGGTTGTTGTGTTACGGATGCTCCTCTCTCTCTCTCTCTCTCTCTCTCACACACACACACACAAGTAAAATAGAAGACTGTTCTCTCATGTATACACAACATATCGGCATCTGTCTATGTCTCACTCATGCATGATCATTTGCACATTCACACCTCTCTATGTCTCTATCACACACACACCGTCTCCACATTGCCCTTCCGCCACAACACACATATGGACACATACAAACGTTCTCTCTCAGTCACACACACAAAATCAGTATTAAAAAAAACTAGGGCGCACCTAAAACGTCCAAATCCAAATAAACACGAACTGGAGCTAAATTCAAATATATGGAAATATTGTAGCGTCAAGAACTCTTCTAGGAAAAAAAGTTTGAGTAATATTCGGGGATTGTTTTCACTCACACAAAAAGGTTCGGTGGATGTCCTTCGAGCGCGACACGGTGATGCACCGTTCAATCGACCGCGCGGCCGCTGTTCACGCGCTTGCACAGGATTTCGTGCCGTGGCTGTGGTAACTAATAAAAGCGCTGCCTAAGTCTAATGTTTACGTGTACTAGTACCGTTTTCTTTTAAGTTTGACCAACCCTATATAAAACTAAATTAAGCTCCCATACGCGCACTCATCAATATGCCGCCGCCGCCGTTGCGCATGCTGGCGCCCGCTTGCTCCGGCCAACAATTTCTCGCCCATCACCGCCGTGTCGCCGCGATCCCCATGCCATGAAGTCGAAGGCTCGCCCGCTCACGTCGTTTGCAGTCCCTCCTCGCGATGCCGCCGCGCTGCCAAGCACGCAAGCAGCTGGTGGAGCCGCATCTATGCACGTAGCGTACGAAGAGGAGGACGAGCGCGTGCTCCAGCACGCCGGCGAGGAGGAACTAGCGTGCCATTGTCGTCTCCGTCTGCGCGGAGGAGGCGCGCATGGTGGCTGTCGTGGCGGAAGCCGATCGCGCGCGCGTCGAGCCCGCAAACTGGGTGTGGACGTTGAATCTACCTTCGAGACCTTGAATGCCACATGGATCCTGCAATCTGAAGCAGCAATTTGGGTCAGTCGACTCTTGTGAGTCGTTTGATGCAACATGGATGGCTAGAAGGGCTTCTTCAACCTCCGAAATTGATGCACGGTTCATCTTCTCAGCCCGCCACACGCCTAACCGCCTGCCGCCGCTGCCGCGCCCTCCCCTAAACCGCCTGCCACCGCCATGCTCCCCCCACCCCCGCCATCCGTTTAACCCCGGGCACGATCCATTTTTTTTCCGGCGAACTGCATTCCACACCCAACACTCATAAGATAGATCATGGGCACCCTGCCACCCCAATATAGATACTGGTGTAGCTTCTCTGCCATCTTCTTCCTTCGCTCCGTAGAACTTCTTTCACAAATCTACTGACCCAAATTATACTACTAGTACGAACGTATTAAGTACAGTAGGAACACGAAGATACGAGCAGTACTACCAACTGCAAGAAGAACAGTAGTAAGACATAGTACTAGTACTACTGCACGTACTAAAGAGTTCAAATAACGAGAAAGAACATAACCATAGTTCTGTTGGGGCCTCAGCACAACACACCCTTGAAAATAAACTAAGCACCTAGTCTGCTTGACACTGCAGTAGAACCAGCATGAGCGACGGCACTGCCACCTACTCGGAGTCCGAGTCCACGTCCTCGACTTCGTCCTCGTCCCTCTTCCTCTTCCTCTTCGCCGACGCTTCTTTGCTTGAACCGGACACTGGGCTCTGCTTCTTCATCCAACCCTTGTAGATATTTAAACAAAGGTAGGCATCCATTGCTGCGTACAGGATGTGATCTTCATCTAATGTCTTCGACTCCCATGCATGATGAAACTCATGGTGAGGTTTCTTCGGTTTAGTGTATGAAGGATCAATCATGGCTGCTGCCAGGGTCAGCATTGAAGGCTGAGAGGAGGACACCAGTCTTGCCTTCTAGAGATCGAAGGGCTGGCCTACAACGAGGCCTATCCGACCCAGGACATCCGTGTCGTTCCTAAAGTCTACAGTAACGAATTTCACTCTTTCGTCCTTGAGGATGTTCTTAAAATCCTGGCACTCAACGTCAGCATGGCATATGTGGTAGACCAAGCACACGTTATGTACGCAAACCTGGATCACGGCGGGCTTCTTCTTCTCTGCCTCCTTTAGAATCTTCTCTCTTTGCAGGACTGTGGTGTACTCAACATCTAGCCCAGCGACCCACTCATCCGTTGAACTGTTGAACATGCACGTAGGAAGCGAGCAAGGCATGCTTTCACCGTCGCGGATCCACGTGTGTAGATGACGATGAACTCATCGCCGGTGATGGCTCTAACCTGGTACTCAGCGGCGACCATGGAGATTTGGGAGGCCATGGATTTTGGAGGAGGGTTAGGAGAAGTTGAACTGGTGTAATGTGAAAGGACGGGACAACTGGGAGCGAACTATTGTAAGGTACTGTACTAGTAGAAGACGGGGACGAGTAGGGCGTGCGAACGGTGTGGGGTTGCTGGCTTGCCCGGTGGATAAACGACTGCAAGCCCCCAAAGAGTTCTCAAGAACTATGCGGGACCCACTAGATGTCATGTCTACTAGACCCATATCATAGGCCTGACGTTAAAGCTTCTGCCTGTTCGCACCCCATGCCGACGCGTGGGTAACTTCACTTAATTCCGTCAACCGTCGCGCCTCCCACGACCTTCGCCTCCCTCGCGTGGTCGCGCCTGTCGTTGCCAAAACCGGCGGATCTCGGGTATGGGGTCCCGAACTGTGCGTCTAGGATCGATGGTAACAGGAGACGGGGGACACGATGTTTGTGTTTCTTACACATTTCGTCCGCGGGTTTGGGTTCCCTCTTCACCCATTCGTCCGCGGGTTGATGTTTTATTACGGGCTGGATTTTCATGACCTAGCCCCCAACTTCATCCTCAACATTTCGGCATTTATCGTCGTTTGTGAGGCCTTTCTCTACATCCCACCTCACTTCGGCCTATGGCTGAAGACCTTCAATGTGAGGCCAAAAGTAGTGCGCGGTCAACAAGCAGAGTGCGGAGGTGCTATGGTGGGCAAGATGCCCAACGTCACCTGGCCAGAAGGCTCATTTGCGGAGACGGTGAAGGGGTGGCAATCGGGGTGGTTCTACATCACCGAGCCGCGCGACGCCAACTGGGCGGCGGCCCCCGAATTCCGATCAGGAATCCCGATGCGGCTCACCTCCTGGCAAGAGAGGGGACTAACCTTGGGTCCTTTGGACGAGCCGACTGGGCTCTAGACGTGCGTCCAGAATATGATAGAAAGGAAAATCAAGCTCGTCAATGTGGTCCAGGTCATGCTTATTCCTCGGGTCCTTCCGTGCCAACGCCGGACTTGTTATTTATGGGAGTTCGATTCGGCCAAGCACCAGATGCTACTAGAGCTCTTCGGCACGGCGCACGAAGAAATCTGGAAGGTGCTTTTCAAGGCCGGCGAGACGCCACCGCCTACGACCGAAGACCGCGGGCTTAGCTTAAACCGCCAGCCCAACCCGATTAGTTCCTTTGATGTTTTCAAGGAGTACCCCCTACTGAAATATTTTGAGAGGAAGTTTAAGCTTCCTTCCCCTGTTTTCAGGCCTGGATCAAGGTGGCCGAGGAGATCAACTGTCCAGCTCCGCTGCCCAAGGACCAAGGGTTTCCATTACTGGAGAAAATGTTATTCCCTGCACCTTATGAGGTGCCGGAGAAGACAGCGGCGGCTCAAGGGGCCAAAAAGAGCCTTCGCCGGAGACGCACTCCGGACGTGACATCCGGAAGCGAGACTTCCTCTTCGTCCACTGACGACGATGATGAAGGGGAAGAAGAAAACGACTCCCCGCCTGAAGCGGGGAGGAAGAAGAGAGCGGCCCCCACAAGCCCGGAGGCGGAAACGCCTAAAAGGGTTAAAGGCTCCCTCGCGGATAACTCCGCATGGGACGTCGACAGCAGTCCGGAACAACCTCGCCGGACCAAGCCTCGGGCTGCTTCGTAA
Organism: Aegilops tauschii subsp. strangulata; assembly: GCF_002575655.3. Classification (NCBI taxonomy): domain Eukaryota; kingdom Viridiplantae; phylum Streptophyta; class Magnoliopsida; order Poales; family Poaceae; genus Aegilops; species Aegilops tauschii. The sequence continues at coordinate 438,194,809 of NC_053040.3, read as the reverse complement.
GTACCAGAATTCGCAAAAGTCTGGCCTTCCTGGTTTGTAATATTGACATATTGTGAACTTTTGTCATCGCAGTCCGGCGTGCGATGGCTCCCCGCGGTCCTCGACGGAGGATTCGCTCGACACAGAGGAGATGGCTAGCATATCTCCGCCCCCTGCTCATTCCGTCTCACCCAGGGGTGATGACGAGGTGGTGTCCAAAAAGGCCTTCCCAGGCCGGGGGAGGTTCCGGAGATCATCGGACGCCCCAGGATGACTCCTCGGACACCTGACACACGGGGGAAAAAGCCCCCATGGAGACTGGTGACGGGGTCCGAGTTCCCTTCGGACCTCAGCCGGATACCATTCCGGAAATCTACACGGCTCCGGGGTCCAGCGAACGGCATTCCCGACAAGGAGGGAGTGCACCTGTTCCACCGGTGACCTCTGTCCAACCAGAGGCACCGGATAATCTGCTGGAGGCGCTGCGAGGCGCCTCTATCATGGATGAACATCGTGTCCTTATGGACACGGTAATAGAGAAGGTTCAGTTGGTTAAAAGCGGACTGACCGAAGCCTGCACTAGCCTTCTAACAGGCTTTGAGGTAAGTCACGTCCTTGTAGGAAAAATATCACAGTGTAGACAGTAGCCCTTGATGCTCTGTTTGGTGTTCGTGAAGAAAAGCCGAACAGAGGATCAAAAATGAATATCGCACGAGTCTAACATGAGTTGTCTATGTGAACAAGCAGGTATCGCTGCAGGCTGCCACTGCTCATACTGTGGAGGTCTCCGGACTGAAGCAGAAACTGGAGCGGGCCGAGGAGGAGCTCGGCCGCGTGAAGAAGCAGTTGGAGGATAGCCAAGGTATGCAGTAACCTATGGGTACATTTAAAAAAAATGAATAGTTCGACAGGACCTAAAGTGTCATAAACTTTATTAGGGGCCACGACCGAGGTGGCAGCCCTTAAGAAGGCGTTAGCCAAGGCCGAGGACAAAGCGGCCAAGGAGCGTGCTTCGTGCGAGAAGCACGAGGCCCGGGTTGGCGAGGCGCAGCAATAGCTCCAGGGCGCGATAGAGAAATTTGAGTCCTTGGAGCGCGATTGCAAGGCGCAAGAGTCCGAATTGGCGAAGGCTCGCCACAGCGCGCAGGATGCACGAGCCGAAGCCCAGAGCGCCCTCCAGGAAATTCAGGTGGCCCAAAAGATTGCGGCGGGTAAGTCCTTCACCATGCCGAGCAAGTAAGTAGAAGCAACGTCCCTTGTACTTATCCTGAATTTTGGTTTTCCAGGGGCATTTACAGTCTGCCGCACAGTGTATGGGATGCGGCCGAGCATTACCGAGCCGAAGAAGGGATGTCTACGGAGAAGCTGTTCTGGTCCCAATATCTGGGGTCCGAACATCCGGTGCCCTTCAGCGACCAGCTAAAGCAGTTGGTCGAGCTGCACAGGTTGGCAGAGTTAGCCATGAAGGACTTTATAGTCCGGCTGTGGCCTGCCGATCCTATACCTAGCAGCTACTTCGGACTTGTGCAGCGGCTTGCGAGTGCCTGTCCGCGGCTCGAAGTCGTGAAGCGGTCGATCTGTATTGAAGGTGCGCGTATGGCCTTTTCCCGCGTCAAGACGCATTGGGCGAAGCTGGATGCCAAGAAGCTGATGACTGAGGGACCGCCGGAGGGCAAGGAGCATCATCGACCCGAGCACTATTCTGATGGTGTCCTGGAGGGGTCCCGCCTTGCGGCGGAGCAATGTTCAAAGGATATTATATTCCCATGAGAACATGTGTATTATCTTGCCCTGTAATATGGAACAAAGATGTTATGTAGTGTAATGTTTTATGATTTTAAACTTTACCTCCTGTGCGGCCGTTTAATAAATCTGAGGGATGACCAGCTGTTGGCTTCTGCCCCCATGTTCGGGATAAATCTAAACACTCTTTACTCCACATTCTGGTCCTTAAAGGAGGTGTTTAGCGCAACGAACAAGGCAATCAGACTATGCGGCCTTTACCGCCCTCACTTAGCCATAGGAGTTTGACGATTAATAAAGTTGGCGAAGCCCCTGGTGTTCGGAAGGCCGAATTAGGGGCGTTATACACGCCTAATCGGAAGAACGGATTCCTCGCAAGAAGCGGAAAAAATCTCCAACGATTGGGAACCTCTCGAATAGCTGACCGGCTCTCGCCGCATCATGACAGTCAGTTTTCGGCTTTCTCTACTGAGGTGCTCGTCCGGAAGAACCGGGACACAATCGCTGTAGTTCTCCCTTTACTACCCTAGCCGATATAGCAGAATGTAAGGTAGCAAGCACAGGAGCCGGGCAACCCAACTATTGACCAAAGACATGATTCGGAGACGATGCATATAATGCTATAAGTTCGGGGTGCCGAACTATACTAAAAAAGTGTTCGGACTTTTATTGCCGTGATGCGGGGTATAATGAAGCCCCTGGCGTATTAGTACGTACAATGGTGTACGTGTGCAATGAGTAATAGATACTAAGGTGAGGAAACGGAAAAAATTAAGTAATGAGCTGACGCCACCATTTTTTCACCGTTGTGATGTAATCAGTACGTCGAGGCGTACTTTGTACAAGTAATGCGATAAGCAAGTAAGGCTATTTAACATGCCGTAACCAAGGGTGAGCTGCATGCGGGTATGTAAAACAGGTATATTAATCGTTTAGGGGGTCCCGAACTGTGCGTCTAGGATCGATGGTAACAGGAGACGGGGGACACGATGTTTACCCAGGTTCGGGCCCTCTCTATGGAGGTAATACCCTACTTACTGCTTGATTGATCTTGATGAATATGAGTGTTACAAGAGTTGATCTACCACGAGATCGTAATGGCTAAACCCTAGAAGTCTAGCCTATATGAATATGGTAATGAGCATATCTATCCGGACTATGCTCTCCGGTTTATATAGACACCAGAGAGATCTAGGGTTACATGGGGTCGGTTACATAAGAGGGAATCTTCATAGTCGGTCGCCTAGCTTTCCTTCCACGCCAAGGAGAGTCTAATCCGGACACAGGCATAGTTTTCGGCCTTCATATCTTCACAGCCCATCAGTCTGGACCATGGATAACAGGCCGGACGCCCGAGGACCCCTTAGTCCAGGACTCCCTCAGCGCCCTTTGAGACTTCGACCCGCTATAAATGAGCAATTTTTTTTGCCTACTCGGCATGCATGACACTCCCTCTAGTCCTTTTTACTTCCGCCAACCGTTTGCAAAGTGTTTGACCAAATTTATACTAAAAATATGAATATCTACAATACTGATTATAATGAGTATAAGAACTACGTTTTATAATGAGTATAAAAATATTGATTTGACATTGTGAATGTTGATACATTTTTCTATAAGTTTGGTCAAACTAGAGGTACTTGACTTCAGACAAAACTTAAATGCACAATGCAGACTAGTTCCTCCATCCAGGTGTGTGCCATGTCCTTTCTTGTCATCACAACAAGGGCCCTGTTTCGATACTCTAATTCAGTTAAAGGTTAGAGTTAGATTCTAATCCTGAACTAACATTGAAGTAACTCTAGCAAAAGAGGTGTTTGGATGACAGGGTTAGATGGAGCGCGGATACGGCGAGGTACCTTCATGGGCGGTGCGAGAGGGGAGAGGGAGGGAGAGGACGAGAAGCTTCGAGGAAGTGGGGAGGGATCTGCTATGGGGAGAGCGAGAGAAAAATGTGTTTTTTAGTGTACCGAGAAGAACTAACCCAAATAAGCACCTCTTGGGTGGGTTAGATTTTTTGAATGGCTTAGATGCATCTAACCCAAACTAACCCTCCTGTTTGGATATTTTTGGGTTAGTTGAGTTCAAACTAACCCAAACTAATGTTGGAAATATGCCCTAGAGGCAATAATAAAATGGTTATTATTATATTTCCTTGTTCATGATAATTGTCTATTGTTCATGCTATAATTCTGTTATCCGGAAATCGTAATACATGTGTGAATACATAGACCACAACATGTCCCTAGTGAGCCTCTAGTTGACTAGCTCGTTGATCAACAGATAGTCATGGTTTCCTGACTATGGACATTGGATGTCATTGATAACGGGATCACATCATTAGGAGAATGATGTGATGGACAAGACCCAATCCTAAGCATAGCACAAGATCGTGTAGTTCGTTTGCTAGAGCTTTTCCAAATGTCAAGTATCATTTCCTTAGACCATGAGATTGTGCAACTCCCGGATACCATAGGAGTGCTTTGGGTGTGCCAAACGTCACAACGTAACTGGGTGGCTATAAAGGTGCACTACGGGTATCTCCGAAAGTGTCTGTTGGGTTGGCACGAATCGAGACTGGGATTTGTCACTCCGTATGACGGAGAGGTATCTCTGGGCCCACTCGGTAAAGCATCATCGTAATGAGCTCAAGGTGACCAAGTGTTTGGTCATGGGATCATGCATTACGGTACGAGTAAAGTGACTTGCCGGTAACGAGATTGAACAAGGTATTGGGATACCGACGATCGAATCTCGGGCAAGTAACGTACCGATTGACGAAGGGAATTGTATACGGGATTGATTGAATCCTCGACATCGTGGTTCATCCGATGAGATCATCGTGGAACATGTGGGAGCCAACATGGGTATCCAGATCCCGCTGTTGGTTATTGACCGGAGAGTTGTCTCGGTCATGTCTGCATGTCTCCCGAACCCGTAGGGTCTACACACTTAAGGTTCGGTGACGCTAGGGTTGTAGAGATATTAGTATGCGGAAATCCGAAAGTTGTTCGGAGTCCCGGATGAGATCCCGGACGTCACGAGGAGTTCCGCAATGGTCCGGAGGTGAAGAATTGTATATAGGAAGTCCTGTTTCGGCCACCGGGAAAGTTTCGGGGGTCACCAGTATTGTACCGGGACAAACCGGAAGGGTCCCGGGGGGTCCACCGGGTGGGGCCACCTATCCCGGAGGGCCCCATGGGCTGAAGTGGGAGGGGAAACAGCCCCTGTTGGGCTGGTGCGCCCCTTGGGCCTCCCCCTGCGCCTAGGGTTGGAAACCCTAGGGGTGGGGGCGCCCCATTGGCTTGGGGGGCAAGCCACCCCCTTGGCCGCCGCCCCCCTTGGAGATTGGATCTCCTAGGGACGGCGCCCCCTAAGGGGCCCTATATAAAGAGGGGGGAGGGAGGGCAGCCGCACCCAAGCCCTTGGCGCCTCCCTCTCCCTCCCGTGACACCTCTCCCTCTCGCTGAGCTTGGCGAAGCCCTGCCGAGATCCCCGCTGCTTCCACCACCACGCCGTCGTGCTGCTGGATCTCCATCAACCTCTCCCTCCCCCTTGCTGGATCAAGAAGGAGGAGACGTCTTCCCCAACCGTACGTGTGTTGAACGCGGAGGTGCCGTCCGTTCGGCGCTCGGTCATCGGTGATTTGGATCACGACGAGTACGACTCCATCAACCCCGTTCACTTGAACGCTTCCGCTCGCGATCTACAAGGGTATGTAGATGCACTCTTTTCCCTCTCGTTGCTAGAAGACTCCATAGATTGTTCTTGGTGATGCGTAGAAATTTTTTAATTTCTGCAACGATCTCCAACAACTAACTCTAACACATGGATCCAAACAGGGCCATGGTTAGCTATTAGAGTACTACTACCTCCCTTCTAGTTTAATGGGCTCGATTCAAAATTTTCACCTACTCTTAGCAAGATAGAGGCGGTGGAATAGTTTTTGTAGTCTGCAAAAGTACTCAACTAATGCTGTTGTTCTTCACAAAAAATGTGTTTACCAATGCATGCATGAACACTAGTTACTCTAACCCCCCTCTCTTCTTTAATTCTTTGCCACATCAGCATGTTTGCTATTCCTGTGTGCATGATACCAGCTAAGATACCACCATTATGGCCAGCCTTAATCATCGCATCCAATAATTTAGTGCACCTTTAAATATGAACATGTGTGGGGCATGTATGTTTTTAATGACTTGAGACTATACCTAGCCCGGCATGCAAGATGAGACTTGTTATGCACCGTTCCCCATACCTGCAGGAAGCCCGTTCGTCTCCAAATCTTTTCCTCTCCATGTGTGGAAACAATATGCCTGCCAGACTCTCCTTCTCCCTGTGGCGGTCCCACCACTCCACCCCGTGTGGAAAAAATCTGCATGCATGACTCTCCTCCCCCCGCGCTCGTCCAATCCGTTGTGACCAGCAATATTTCCACCCCTTCCCTCCCCCGTAATTTACTCCAACAAATATGCCCACGTAGCTGTTACGTTAATCACACAACATATCTTCCGGGACGCTGCTTCAGTTACTTAACTGCAGGTGCATTGGGTCACTGACATATGGGCCCAACAGGCGTCTGGCCCACATGTCAGTGACGCAACTGGACCTGCAGTTAAGTTAGTGCAGCTCTGTCCATATCTTATGTAGGTGTGCCATTGCTCGATATAAATAATGCGCCTCCCACGGCATTTGGAAGAATGCTCACGTTCATCGCTATCTCCTCCCCCTCCCTCTCACGTCGACCACCATGGCACCGCCCCTCCCAAGCCCTAGGTGCCCCTCGCTACACCGCCTGGATGGTCACGTGTCGCCATTCCATTCGTCGCCACCACTAGTCGAGAAGGAAGCGTCGGTGTTCCACTCCTCGCCGCGATGCGTTGAGGTGGACGCGTCGGTGTTCCCAATCTCGCAAGCACGCGCATCGGAGTTCGCGTCGGCTCCCCACTACGAGGAGAACGCCGCGCCGCTCGCCGAGCCCCCCCCCCCCAGCCTTGAGGAGCTTTGGAAAGAAATGGATGTCGCCATGTGGGAAGCTTTGCCACCAGCAGAGAAAGCCAAAATAGAGGCGGAGAAGAAGGCCCAGGAAGAGAAGCGCGCCGCGGGGCAAGCTCCTGGAAGGTCTATGTCACGTCCGAGAGAGGCAGGCAATTGGCTCTTTGGCAGAAGGCTCGTGCAAGGGCCGTCAGGGTGGCGGAGGACGCTCGTGCCAAAGCCCTGAGTGCAGTCGGGCCCAAGCGCCTCATCTACGCTTGGCGGTACGTGGACGGGGTGCACGCTTCCAGCGAGGAGGAGTACCTGTTGGCGCCGGATCACCACACCGGTGAGATCGCGCTCACCCGCCGGCAAGCCGCCAATCAGCACCTTGCGAGTTGCAAGGCTGAGGAAGAGGTGTTGTGTCGGCGCGCTGGGAAACGGCCGCGCACCAGGGAACTCGTGGCGCGCCGCAAGCGCTCCTGCGAGCGCCGTGGCTTTTAGTAGGAGTATAATTTAGTTTCGTAAGGTGATCTCATTAGTTTTGGGACGCAAATGATAAATCCCGAACGTTCGGGAATTATTAGCGTTCTTAATTAAGTATGTAAGAGGGAAAGTTTGGAAACCTTGTGTATCCGTACGCATTTTGTAAGTAGGTGCATATATCACAAACTTTACTATATACTATCGCACTACATGTCTCTCTCTATATATGCTTGCAGACTGTGCTACTCCCTCCGTCCAGGTGAATAAGTCATCTTTGGTTGTGCACCATGACCAAGAAGGAGGGAAGACTTTATACTCCTAGACGGAGGGAGTACTACTATTACTTATGTACGTGAAATGCATGTTTTAACATTACGATGTTGTTTTTGTAAAAGTAGAAAAACAGCACTAGTCAAGCTTGTGAAACGATTCAATGCAAAAATGCTCGTTTGATTGTTTACTTTTAGCTTCCTTCTCTGTGGTTATTTCTCTGTCGTACTTTGTACGGAGTATCTCACTGGTCGGAAAGGCATGCAAATTCCCAAACCGCTTCCTACACCCTGTATCGAATTTTTTGCCTAACAAGTTGTGTCGTGCAATTGGACTTCCAACTTGAGTACTAGTACTACTAGTAGGAGTACCAGGGGCCAGTTTGTTTAGGCTTCTAGATTAGTAGTAATCCCATTACTACTAGCTCTGTCCTGGTTTATTGGTCCCCATTGTAATCTGTGTCATATTTTGATCATAAATTTAACTAATGAAATGTTTGTGCATGTCACATGCACTAACATTTTATCAGTTAAATATTTGTTCAAAATTTACCACAAATTACACTGGTGACGAATAAACCAGGACGGAGGTACTAGTACTAGTTTAGAAGCCCAAATAAATGAGTGAGGCGCCTTCATGTTACTCTCCACTGTGACTAGTCTTATGGAAAAAGCTCGGGAAGAGACGGCTTATTTTTTAAGCCGCCAAAAGAACTGGCCCTAGGAGTAGTAGTTAGGGATACTAGGAGTAGTAGCTAGGGATCCAGTGTGCGAGATGAACCGGAGAAAGTAAATGCAGAGAGATGAAATGCAAAAAAGACGGAGGGATGTGATGGTTGCTTGTCCGTTTATTTTACCAGGCCACTTATTACTGGCAGTGGTTGGGTTTTGTGATATGACGGCTTTACTACCGCGCCACGAGCGGGGTGAGAGTGAGACTCCCGTGCAACGCCGCCCTCTAAACTTGTACTACATCGGTCGTGGCTTATTAGTCCCCCATTGAATTTGACTGAAGATTTAACTAACAGAATGTTAGTGCATGTCAACAAAAACTATATCGTTGGATTCGTATTTGAACATAGTTTTCAATGATATAATTTTAGGTGACATGCATCAGCATTTATCGTACTATATATAATGTTATTTCAATTTTTGGTCATACTAATCTATAGTAGTAAGGTGCCCGTGCGTTGCACGGAAGAGTGAAATGCATTGACCGGGGAGTTGTTTATTTTGACAAAGGATGTGGGGGTCATCTCTAGACCTCACAAACATCCGGGTAAAATAGATAAAAAGGTATCTTTTGCAAACAAAAGCGTTGAACTGTTCGACCTGCATCCAAAACTTGTGAAGAAATAACACTTATTGTGCTTTGCAAGAAATGATCTTTAAGAATTAGTTTTTGAGTATCAATCTTTATACATGTTGGCTACAGATGACATGGCACTTTCTTATAGTCAACAGTTGGCTATACTATTAAGTATTAACCATGCCTTTATACCCCTAGATGGAGGGATTAAATCAGGATGACTTGGAAGGGGCAGAGGAGATGTAAGAAATGGTTCATAGTAAATCTTTCACCAGTACTGTAGTAAAAATTCATACAAGGAAGATTCTAGACTAAACTATAAATGGATACACTTTCATTCATGCGCGATACTCCAATAGAGCAAGATCATGCATGGAAGTCTCCACATGCTTAGACAACGGATTACACTGAGGAAAGACTAATAATCAACATTTAACTTGATAATGCGTATGTCCAGGTGAACCTCCTTGGAGTCGCCGTGCACCGCATTGGGGGGTAAATCATACCATGGGTCTTCCATGTCCACATCGACGGGAAGGTCCCAGCTCTGCACAGTCCTAGTCAGCATGATGGAGCCGGTGTCGCCGCCCACGTACCTCAAAGGGGTAGTAATAGTGAGCACGCACCCGTACATCGGCCTCGTGTCAGTGTCAGCATCAGCGGCGTCGCCCGTGACGCACACTACAGAGACGGGGTGACGGCCTGCGCGGGCCTCGCCGGTGCCCATGATCAAGAGAGGAAGACGTTGCCGTCCTCCTCCGAGACTAGCAGGTGGCGGTGATCCTCCAGCGACTCCGGCATGGTGAACGGGTAGCACGTCTTGTACTTGATGTTCTCTGCCAAGGTCCAGTAGTGACCGCTGCACGCATCCGTGAGGTGATGCACGATGTCCCCGGCGAGCCCCAAAACGGCATCGGGCGCTCATAGCAGTAGACGAAGGGCTCCTTGGAGGCATCGACCAGGCCATCCATGAAACGGGAGTGGCTGTAGGGGACGTTGCGCCAGTTGAATATATGAGCAAGTTACTACGAGATTTAATCCGAAGAAGCACAAAATAAATCATGATGGCTATAACAGAGATTAAACTAATCATGTGGACTAGTATAGTAGATGAACAGATAGAATTTAGAAGGATACAGAGTAGAAACATGAATTCTACCACGATTTCAAACAGGAAGGACAGAAACACATACGGTGCAACAGGAGCAGCACCGTTGGTGCTGAGGTTGTCGCCCATGTCGTTGAGGAAGAGGTTGCCGAGGTCGGGGAAGAAGTCGTCGTCGGTGAAGTCGTGGCTGCCAGGAGTCGCGAGAGTGCGCTCCCCAAATTTCAACAGCGCCCGCCGAATGGAGCGCAGGAGGGAGTGGCTGTAGGGGACGTTGCGGCCGCCAAATGGAGCGCAGGAGTAGCACAAGAAGCAGTAGATGGTGCTCCGGTGCCCAGAAAGTTTTGTTTCGCATCGCTTGGGAAATGTAGGGCATCGGTGCCAAATACCCAAAAAGCACATTTAGCACCGCTTTTGGCCTACATAGTGGAAGTCCTAAATCTCTATCTCTACTCTTATCTCTATCTCTACTACTCTTCTTTGTTTTCTATAACAAATCGAATAGTACTACGCCGTCCGCTGCATGCCCAGCTGAACACGCCTCCTCGCCTCCATCATCACCAACTGAGTCTTTTATAGGAGTAGGAGTAGAGAAAAAACCAAGTTGGTGATGATGGTGTGCCATGCAATGCACGGGCATCTTGCTAATTTTTTTGCATATAATTCCAAACACCACGTAGACACGGTCTTTGACCATTTAACAACTATGTTAGTATCATTGTTAGTGGTCAGCCGGTGCAAGTTATAGCCCTGGGTATTTTAACATTTTTTTAGTAATGATATCTAGCGATTGTTCGGCACGAGCTCAATCCTGGCGAATCCCACGTAACCGTCAGATTTCCATCCGACGGTGGCCTGTTTTTAAGCCATAGTATTTGACAAAACCGCCACCCTTACACACGTATTGTAACTGCGTCGCGGGCGTTTGCAACTGCCATGTCTTCCAGCGAATGTTTACTGGGGATTGGAGTTAGCACCGATGGCGGTTCGTAGTCGTTCCACGCTCGGGCATTGAAGTTTTTTTAGAACTGATGACAGTGAGATTCTCTCACTGCCTTTTATATTAATAAAACAAAATTAGGGGGGTTAGAATGTCCAGTACTTTACAAGTTACATGATGAGAGGGGGGGTGTTAGGTATAGTGACTAACACAGGCAGAATGTAAAATCAAAGCGAGCTAACTATGGATAGAATGTAAGGACCCTGCTCTTGCTTTGATCTATGAACCAGCATGGCAAAGTCCAGCTTGAATCTGTTCCTCCAAGATTCAAACGAAGGTTGGATCCCTCTGAAGTGTTTATCATTTCTCTCCTTCCAGATCCCCCAAGCTGCCACTTCAAAAACTTCCAAGAACATCGGCCGAGACCATCTGGCCCTGCCCTCATGCAGCATTCTGAACCAGTCAGTATCATTTGGCCATTGCATCCCCAAAGCATCCCAGCACCTCTGACTGAAGGGGCAGGTAAAGAAGAGGTGAACCATGTCTTCCTCAGGTGGGTGGTGGCAGAGAAGGCAGGTGTAGTCATCGTTCTGGACTTTATAATGTCTTCTCTGGAGCATATTTCTAGTGTTCAATCTATCAGCCATCAGCAACCATAAGAATACCTTCCACTGCATTGTACATTTGGTTTTCCAGATCCAGCCGAATGCCTCATCAACTTGTATCTGGCTGAAATAGTGGGCATAGTATTGCGATGATCAAAACGCATCCCCCCCAAAACAAGACCACACATCCTTGCCATCGGCCAGTGAAGTATCCAGGGTCTCTGACTGTAGCCCAACAACCTCACTCCTAGCCTCCAAAGATAGAGGCAGGTGGAACACATCACCCAATCTTTCTGAAGACAAGAGATGTATCACTGAGATTTCTGGCTCCTTGGCAAAGGAAAAAGCTCTCGGGTACTTGTCTTGAAAAATCTCAGTCTTCCAATTATCTTTCCAAAACAGGACTGTGTCTCCTGCCACTACCTCCGATTTTGTGACCCCTCTATATATATCAGATAGTTGCATGAGGTCTCTCCACTAGAAAGATCCACATGGACCGGAGGCATGCAGTATTTTGCCCACATAGTAGGTGTCCCAGATCAAGCTGACCCAAGGAACATCACATTTTTTATAGAATTTGTGGAGTTGTTTCAACAGCAGCCCTTGGTTTTGGGTCTTAAGATCAATGATCCCTAGACCACCTTTGCTCTTAGGTTTGCACACCATGCCCCATGCAGCCAGCGAGTTGCCCTTATACCCATCATCCGATTTTTTCACCCAGAGACATGACCTGCACAGCTTATCGAGGTGCTCGATGATCTTAGGGTTTATCTTGATGGAACACATGGCGTAGATGGCTAAGGAGGTGACCATCAAGTTGAGAAGAGTTAGCTTGGAGCCATAATCCAGGAGCGAAGCTGCTGCCGGGACTCTCCTCTGAACCGAGGTCACCAGCGGCATCAGGTCGGTCACACTCGGGCGTGTGGTGCCCATGGGCAGGCCCAGGTACGTAAATGGCATGTTGCCAATAGAGCAACCAAAAATGGCTGCAATTTCCTCCGCCTGCAAAGGATCAAGATTGATGGGAACCAAGGTTGACTTGTCAAAGTTGATCTTAAGGCCCACCGACTTCGCGTAGTCAACCAGAATAGATTTCAACACTTGCGCTTGCGAGGTACAAGCAGGGAGGGCAGCGATCGTGTCGTCAGCATACTGAATTACCGGATAGTTACTATCAGAAGTGGGCAGGGGCAACTGAAGCAAACCTGTCCGACTGGCATCATTAATCGCTGATTGTAAAAGATCCGCTACAAGAACAAAGATCAAAGGCGACAGTGGATCTCCCTGTCGCACCGCACAAAGGCAATCAAACTGTTTTCCTGGGGTGCCATTAAGCAGTACCGAGGAGCTTCCGGAGGAGAAAATACATTTGATCCACCCCAACCACTTCTCATCAAAACCCATATGATGCATGATCTCTAGCATGGGTTCATGTTGGATGGTGTCGAATGCCTTCGCGAAGTCTAACTTCAGGATACAGCAAGCTCTTCCCGATGCTTGGCATTGGTGAATGTACTCAAAGGCCCAGGCCAAGCAGTCCTGGATCGATCTCCCTTTGAGAAATCCGTACTGGTTTCGATGAATGATCTTGAGCACAATTTTCTGCAAACGGTTAGCCAGCAGCTTAGTTATCAGCTTCAAACAACAGTTAAGTAGCGTGATGGGCCTGAAATCATTAGCAATCTCCGGTGACTGGGTATTGGGGATGAGAGTTATAAATCCCGAGTTTAGGCTCTGAAGATCAATGACACCATCGTAGAAGTCTTTGCATAGTCTGTAAAAATCTTCTTTCATGATGTGCCAACATGATTTGAAAAAGCAGCCATAAAACCATCGGCACCTGGGGCTCTATCAGAAGGCATCTCACGAACGACCCTGTCAATTTCATCGTGTGTGAAGGGTATGGTTCTAGACAGGTCAAACTTCATTTCATACTCCCCTTTCCTGCCCAGTCTCTCTTTGTAAGTGTCAAAAAGTTCTTTTGCTTTACCCATATGGTCAGTCACCACCGAACCATCTTGAAGTTTAAGCGAAGCTATTGAATTTTTACAGTATCTTTCAGATGCTGCAGAATGAAATTTTTTGGTGTTATCACCTCCACAAGTAAACAAACGGACAGTGTACATCTTTTTCCAATATTCTCGTTTGTAACCGAGCAGGGTTACCAGATGGTTTTTGAGAATGAACCTAAAGTTGGATTCAGGTATCGTGAGAGGTCTTTTGTCGTCGATATTATCAAGTTCCAGAAGAGCCCAGTTGGAGTTATTGATACACAGGTTCAACCGAGAAATCTGCTTACTCCAACGTTTAAGAGCATATCTTAAGTTCTTAAACTTCTTGCACAACAGTTTGGCCGAATTGGGTGCATAGTAGTATTTCTCCCAGGTGGATTGTACTAGATCAAAGAATCCTGGGTGGGATATCCAGAAGCTCTTAAACCGGAACACCTTACTCTTAGGTACCGAGGTTTCAATGGAAACCAAACATGGAGTGTGATCAGACACTGGCTTGGGAAGGGGGCCCACTGTGGTGTTAGGATAATTAGAAGTCCAGTTCGACGAGGTGAAAAACCAGTCAATTTGTTCAAGCAAGTGATCAGTCTGCATGTTACTCCACGTGAACTGTCTGCCCTTAATCGGTAGCTCAACAAGCGCTTGTGAGTCATTGAAAGTAAGCATATCACTAGCATCACCCCCCGGTTTGTAGCGATTACTAGTCGCTCTAATGTAATTGAAATCACCACAAATTAACCAGTCCTCATCGTCAGGTATATCCAGATCAAACAACCACGAGGTGAACGCAACTCTCTCTGGCCCAGTGCATGGCCCATACACAATAACAAGTTTCCAAGACCTGGCTGTTTGCAAGGAGGTAAACTGAATGCCCAAAGCAAAGGATTCAAAGCAAAACACATTTCCAGAAAACACAGAGCTGTCCCACAACACAATTAAACCACCAGAGGCCCCCTAAGAGGGCACCACCTCAAACTTATCGAATTTTTTAGGACAGAAAAGTTTAACAAAAGCAACATCAAAAGTAGCACGCTTAGTTTCTTGTAAACAGATAACTGAACAACCACTATTAGTGATAGCATTACACAACACCAGGTGTTTATTGTCCGAGTTGATCCCTCGGACATTCCAGCAGAGAACTTTCCACGCTTTAAGCTGCATCAGAATCCGTGTCCTCGCTCTTCTGCCCACCTTGGATAGCAAGCAACTTCTTTGCACTTAACTGGCTCGGATGAACACCGCACATATTAGCCCCAATGGACTGAATAGCATGTATAGAAGTAGGAGGTGGGACAGCATCAGATACCTTGTCATGTCTCCCAATGCTAGGTGTGCCACCAATGGGGAGGCCATGAAGAGATGGATCCTTCCTAGGCTTGACCTTGGACGTTGTAGCTCGCTTGTTGGTAATGGGAGGGACCCTGAACCCATCGTATTTGTTTGAGCGAGCACTGCGACGAAGAAGAACAGTGTCCACATGGGCCGGCTCCTTGAGCATCATGCGACCAATCGGGTCCACAACACGGTCCACACAGTTAGGCACATCCAGAATCGCCGGGGCGACAGGCAATGGTTCCTCCAGAGCTGGCATCACAGAGTTTAAGCCTTCCAACGAGGCAGACAGAACAAACACCCTGCCCACAGTAAAAGTTGAACTGAAGATAGGACCAAATACATCAGATTCTGGCATCACTTGGGCAAGCAGAGCCATGCACACACGGTCAAGCTAAAACTGGATAACAGCGAAAGGGTTGAGTGGGAAACATGCTGTTCTAGGAGGCATAGCTGGCAATATAGAGCGGGTATAGATCCTCTTGAGCATGCCACCCATCCACGAAAGAATTCACTGTCAGTAGCAATGAATAGAGCAGCTACAGAGCCTCCAGCTCTGACGAAAGCATGAACAGCAGAAGGAGCACCATTGATGAAACTGTCAGCTAAATCTTCCACATAAGAATATTCAGACCAAACATCAGACAAGTTGTCCACCAGATTGTGCTCTTGTGGCACACCATCCATCAAAGATGGTCCATCATACTCAAAGTAAGTTCTAAAGCTGAAACCTGTGTACGAAGGGGGTAAAACTAGCCATGCACTCCAGCCATTATCTTGCACCTGATCCTGGGCTTGATCATTGCCGTTCCAAGCAGCTTCGTTGGCCGCTTGCTGGGCCTCCATCTCATCAATCCTGGCTTGTTGCATGATAGTATAGTACGGCAGAGTGTACGGATGCGGAGATGCATTCAGGAGTGGTGGAGTATCTTCAGTCCCTTGCAGACCCGGCACCATGTTTCTGCCATTCAACACATACACAGGGACGGACCAAGAACGACCCAGTCCTGACAGCATTCCAACTTTGGTGACAAGCTGAAAGGATCTAGATGACGACTAGAGGGGGGTGAATAGGCGTTTTAAAACTGTTACGGATTTGGCTTTATCCTAATGCGGAATTAAACTAAACGGATACCTTTGAAGCACAAATCCTAAATATGCTAGGCTCAACTAAGTGCACCAACAACCTATGCTAAACAAGATAGGCACTTAAGGAAACTAGCAAGCACAAACTATATCACAAGATATGGAAATGTAGGAACAACTAAGCAATACAACTAGCACAAGATATATCAATATGAGCAAGTATGAATTGCGGTAAGTAAAGGGTGTGGGTAAGAGATAACCACAAGTGAGTCGGAGACGCGGATTTATCCCGAAGTTCACACTCGTGAGAGTGCTAATCTCCGTTAGAGCAGTGCCGAAGCCAAAGCTCCGGGGCGTCACCAAGTGACTCACAGTATTCTCCTTTTCGAGTCACCCCAACGGATGAGCCTCGATTCACTCGGGGTTGGTCTTGAAGGCGACCACCACACCTTTACAAACTTCTCCTGATCACACCACAAACAAGGAACTTCCGGAGGAACTTGACCACCTAGGCCACTTCAACACCCTTCCCCGGAGCACACCACAAGAGGAAGTTTCCGGGGGAACCTTGGCCACATAGGCCTCTTTCACAATCTTCTCAATGTATCACCAAACCGTCTAGGAGGCGGAGGCCTCCAAGAGTAATAAACTCACGGGCTCACACTCGAACAAATCTATGCAGGGAGCTCAAACCAATGCAACAAATGCAATGCAAGGTCAAGCAACAAATCCTCAACTCACTCTCTCAATCTCATAAGATGCACTCTTGAAAGTAGGAGATTGAAGAGAGGGGATGCTTTGGATATGATCAACAAATGGCTCACTAATCCATCCACAAATCCCCCTTCACATAGAGGGGAGATAGGGGTTTGGGAGAGGTGGAGAGAGGCTCAAAATGGTGTTTAGAATGTGTGTGAACCAACCCCCAACCGGTGGGAGGAAAGGGCCCTTAAATAGCCAAACTCAGAAACTAGCCGTTGGGGCTCCAACGGGCATTTCCTGGGCACCCCGTGCTCACGGGGGTTGAGACCCCGTGCACACAGGGTCCCGTGTGCACGGTACGAGCCCGTGCACACGGAGTACCCAGAATTCTGGACACCCCGTGCGCACGGGGGTCAAAGACCCCGTGCACACGGGGTCCCCAGGACAGCCAGCAGCAGCCCACTAAAACATCGATAACTTGGGCATACGGACTCCGAATTCGATGATCTTGGGCTCGTTTTGAAGCTATGGAAAAGCCCAAGGTCCTCACATAGAGAACCACCCAAGATCAACAAGAAAGAATGATGCAAGTAATGCAAAGGTTTGAGCTCTCTACATAGGACGTGATCAAGCTACTTGCCCGAGAGTCCCTCTTGATAGTACGTCTATCAAACCTATAATCCGGTCTCCCACCAAGCACTATGAGACCGGCAAAACTAGGAAAACCTAGCTAAGGAATACCTTTGCCTTGCACATTCAACTTGAGCTTGATGATGACTTTAATGCTTGCCTCAAGTTGGAATCCCTTTCTTGTCCACGACCACTTGGTGAAGATACTCGAATTGCTTCCTCATGATGCAATGAGGGAAGCCTTATCTCAAGCCCATCTTCACATGAACATTATCATGATGTGGACCGCAAGCTTCAAAGCATATAACCTCCGGCTTCTCATCTTGCACCTGGACTCCCCGAACTCGATGACCATCACCACTTGATGCCATCTCATCTTGCACTTGCACTCCTCGAATCCGATAACCATCACCACTTGATGTCATCCACACATAGGCTACACGAGATCTTTCCTTTTGATGCAAGCCTATGAGAAACACCTAACCCACATAGACATAACAAACATATAGCATGGGTTAGGTAACAAAGCACAATTCACAATTACTTACCATACCACTAGATCACTTGATCTCACGTGGTACATTGTTTGTGCTTTGTGAGTTGACCACTTAGATATACTCTTCGAGCTTCATCTTGGTCAACCAACATCTTTACTTCAAGCTCCATCTTGGTTTCTTGAAAGCCACAATGAACTCTTCATTTCACTTCATTGCTTCAAGACAATATCACCAAAGACTCTTTCATGGCCATATCAAGTTCCACTATGAATATCATCTTGGTCACCACTTGCCCTTCTAAAAACTCCATCCCAAACTCTTGAGAGGCATAATGAATTCGTCACTCTAGTTGCTTGCTTCAAGGCTTGATCAACCGAAACCCAACACATGAGCTCACCATGATCTTGTCTTGAAACCATAACTCGAATTCTTCTCTTTGATTATTCTCTCAAGCCTTGATCCTCAGAAGACCAACTTGAAACTTCGCTGGATATGGAATCTCGAGAGCCAACACCTAGGCCCCGTGAGCATGGGGTATCTAGAGAGTTGACACTCGACCCCATGCGCACGGTATAAGCCCGTGTGCATGGGGTATCCAGAGAGGGATACCATGAGGACTTCTTCGGATGCTTTGATGGGAATCTTCACATAACAACCCAAAGAACTTGAAGCATCACTATGGAACATATCTTCATATAAGATCCAATGCACTTGATGCTCCATAGGAATTGTCATTTAATACCAAAGCTTAGAGCAAATATAACTTCATCTATATGGACTTCATCCATGATTCCATCCAATATCCTTGAGGCATTATCTTCATATATATGGACTTCATCCTTGATTCCATCCAATATCCTTGAGGCACCATCTATGGACAAAACCTTCAAATATATCTCACTGAAAACATTAGTCCATAGAGATTGTCATTCAATTACCAAAACCACACTTAGGGGCTACATGCCCTTTCACAAGCAGACTATGAGGAACTTCCGCAACATCCTTGATGTGGCATTTAACAAGAACTCTAGCTTTGTTCTCGTTCGGTCTGGGCCAAGCTAGCAGCTTACCGAACCTAGAAACCGCCTTATGAACATAATGTTCAGTCATGTAATCCATAGGGAAAGCAAGCATCAGAATCCAAACTTCATACTCAAAAGCCGGCATCCTCATGTTAATCCCTTCATCATGGGGGATTAAAGTGAAATAAGAATCCTCAGTTAAAGCATGCGGCCCCTCTCTAATAGCGTCATCTTTGCTCTGAACATCAAGAAAAGCAACACAACCTACTGCAATCGGATAGACAAACTCATCCTCAATCTGATACTCCAAATCCTCCCTAATGATCCGACAGACCTCCTCTAACCAATATCTCTTCTGATGATCAGGCATTGGGCGGTGATCTCAATCAGAGCGTACCTGTCGTCGTTCAGCGGCGGCTCATCCACAACCATGGTGCTCCTCTGCAGCCGGTGATCTGGCCCGCACTCAACACTACTAGGAAAAGGGCTATAGATGGAATGGCCACTAATGGCGCACCAGACATGTGGTGCGCCATTGCTATGTAGTAGTGCCGCACCATGTGCTGGTGCGCCATTAGTGTGAAATACACTAATGACGCACCAGACACACGGTGCGCCATTAGTAACAATTTTTTTGGCAGACATACTAATGGCGCACCAGGGCACAGTGCGCCATTACTAGTTCTAACTAGTAATGGCGCACCAGCCACATAGTGCGCCACTACAATATTTTTTTTATTTTTTACTTTTTTGCAAAACTACTAATGGCGCACCTAGGGCAGTGCGCCATTACTAGTTTAAGCTAGTAATGGCGCACTGCTCCCTGGTGCGCCATTAGTGTCTTTTTTTGCAAAACTACTAATGGCGCACCACCAGCAGGTGCGCCATTAGTAACCAGGTGGTGGTGCGCCATTAGTAACCTGGGACGAGCTAGATATTTTGGACAGCCACACCTACCCACTCACTTTCCCTAGTTCATTCTCTCCTCCCTCCTCCAAGCTTGTCTCGGCTGCCTCCTCCTCCTCACCTCATTTGCACCATAAATTCATCCAAATTACGTGGTTAAACCCCTTTTTTTTATAGGTAAGTAAGGGGGAAGCTATCTTTATGTTGTTCTCCCTCCAACAACGTGCACATGCACTTTTTATGTCCTAGCTAGATCTATGTATGTTTGTGGTGTTGCATATGTTTGTGGTGTTGCATATATGTTTGTGTTTGCAGGTACCGGTATTAGAAATGCGATAGGTGCCAATATTTTGTCGGAATGTTGATTCATTTCCGTTTCGGCGAGAATTTTGGCACTATGCATTCTTTTTGGTCCTATTTTTAGGGAAAGTCATGCCAAATTTTTTCTTGGTTCTAAAATATCGTTTTGCTCTACCCCGCAGGGGACCATGGTCCGCACGATGACCGAAGGCATCGTGAATAGGTTTTTGAGCTCCGCGAAGGCCGAGATGCTTGAAAAGAACAAGACGGAGATAAGATGTCCGTGTCGAAGATGCAAGCGGAAGAACCTTATTGCGGACCCGGATTCCGGGCAGGTGCGGGACCACCTGCTCTTGCGTGGTTTCATGGATGGCTATCGGTGGCAAGGTGATGAAGTTGACTATGAAGGCGTCCATGGGGGTCGGGCAAGAAATGAGGATGGGCAGCAAGACAGCCACCGTGGCTCGGGCAGGCGAGAAGACGAAGAATCTCCAGGACATGATCACGACGGTGATGCTGTACACAGTCATCATGTAGAAGATGCCGGACATGGTGATGAGGAAGATGCGGGAGTAGACGAAGGGCATGATCATGAAGATGAAGATGCCGGCGGAGCAGACAACGATAGACCATCGATGGGCTGGGTGCATGACCCTCATATTCAAGAGCTGCTTCTCAAGCAGACGGATAACGCAAGAGCTGCCGCCCGAGAGAAAGCCAAGCTGGATCAACTGGAGATAGACGTGGTTACTCCATTGTATGAAGGATGCAGGCCCGAGGATACCCGCCTGAAAGTAACGCTCATGGCTCTGGAGATGAAGGTAAAGCACAAAATGACCGACGCATGCTTCGACGAGAACATGTCATTCTGGCACGAATGTCTTCCCAAGGGGAACAAGTGCCCGACCAGTTTCAAGGAGGCGAAGAAAATCATGTGTCCTCTGGATTTACCGCACGTGAAATACCATGTGTGCATGAACAATTGCATCATTTATCGGGACGAGCACGCGGAGTCTACCATATGTCCGGTGTGCGGCGTCACTCGATCCAAGAAGAGGAAGAAAGCTCCTCGAAAAGTGGTGTGGTACTTTCCGATCACTCCTCGTCTGCAGCGGTATTTCGTGGACCCTAAGGTAGCAAAGCTCCTGCGTTGGCACGCGGATAGGGAGGAGAAGAAGCGAGAAGATAACGCAAATGATCCGGAGATAAATAAAAAAGACAAGATGCTGAGTCACCCTAAGGATGGGAGCCAGTGGCAAGCGTTGAACTTCGAACACCCAGAATTTGGGAACAATCCAAGGAACATCATGCTGGGCGCGAGCACCGATGGAGTCAATCCGTTTGGCAGCCAGAGAAGCACACATAGCACCTGGCCTGTGTTTCTGTGGATGTACAACCTTCCCCCCTGGTTGTGCATGAAGAGGAAGTACATTCACATGAGTATGCTAATTGAAGGGCCGAAACAACCAGGGAACGACATCAATCTGTATCTGGGGCTGCTGGAAGAGGAGCTAGACACACTGTGGAAAACGCCAGCCAATACGTGGGACGCCGCAGAGAAAGAATATTTCCCTATGAGAGCCGCACTGCTCACGACGGTGCACGACTATCTCGGTTTCGGATATCTCGCGGGGCAAGTGGTCCATGGATTTTCTGGATGCGTCAGGTGCATGGATGACACAACGTATCGCAAGCTAGATAGAGATCCCGGGTCTTCGAAAACCGTGTTCATGGGACATCGAAGGTGGCTTCGCGACGATGACCCGTGGAGGAAATGCAAGGATCTGTTCGATGGTGAAACCTAACCCCGAAGACGCCCGCGTACGAGGAGCGGCGAGGAAATAGAAGAGCTGTTGAAAAATTGGAAAGATTGCCCACTGCCGGGAAAGAAGCAAAAGGCGCCAGAGCCGGGAAAGAAGCGAAAGGCGCCAGAGCCACTGCTGAAGGTATGGAAAACGAGGTCTGTTTTCTGGGACTTGCCGTACTGGAAGATCCACCGTGTGCCTCACATCCTTGATGTCATGCATATCATGAAGAACGTGTGCGAGAGTCTCCTTGGTACCCTGCTCAACATGCCAGAGAGGACCAAAGATGGGCCGAAAGCAAGGGCAGACTTGAAATCAATGGGCATCAGGGAGGAGCTTCACGCTAATGATGATGATGATGAGGCGAAGCAGGACACGGAAAGTCGTCGCAAAGGCAAAAAGGCCAAGAAGACCGGAAATGACTTCCCTCCCGCGTGCTTCACTCTAAGTCAGGAGGAGATCGAGCAGTTTTTCACCTGCCTCGTAGGAGTAAAACTTCCTTACGGTTACGCGGGGAAGATAAGCAGATACCTAGACTCAGTGAAGCAGAAGTTCAGCGGGATGAAGTCTCACGACTGTCATGTGCTGATGACGCAGATACTTCCAGTTGCAATCTGTGGGATCATGGACACGCACGTCCGTGAAACGCTATTTGGCCTATGCAACTTTTTCAACGTCATCTCTCGGAAGTCGGTTGGCGTGAGGCAACTCAGAAGGCTACAGGAAGAGATCGTGGTGATACTATGCGAGCTTGAGATGTACTTCCCTCCCGCATTCTTCGACGTTATGGTGCATCTGCTGGTCCATATCGTGGAGGATATCATCCAACTCGGGCCGACGTTCCTGCACAGCATGATGCCATTCGAAAGGATGAATGGTGTCATCAAAGGATACGTTCGCAACATGTCACGTCCAGAGGGAAGCATAGCCAGGGGCTTTCTGACCAAAGAGTGCATCTCCTACTGCACGAATTATCTAGGCATTGAGAACCCCATTGGTCTGCCCGTAAACAGGCACCTCGGCAGGCTCGCTGGATGGGGTCACCGTAAGGGTCGCCGCGAAATGCATGTCGACTTCGATGGTCGACTCGCCGACTTTGAAAGAGCAAACCTAGTCGCGCTACAACACATAGACGTGGTCGATCCTTGGGTGGTAGAGCACAAAACGTTTATTGAAAAGAAGTACAATGACCGAGGCCAACAGAGGACGGATGGAGATATAATCAAAGAGCACAACTCATGTTTCAAGCAGAAGCTTCTGTCGTACCCTTTACATGAGGATTCTTCCGCGGAAGAACAACTCATATTCGCCTTGTCACAGGGCGCCGAGCACAACCTGCTGACGTATGAGGCGTACGATATCAACGGCTACACATTCTACACCGAGGACAAGGACATGAAGAGCGATGGTTATCAGAACTCTGGGGTAACGATGGAATCCTACACCGGTAACGACAAGGACAGATACTACGGAAGGATCGAGGAGATCTGGGAGCTGAGCTATGCTGGAGAGAAGGTCCCGATGTTCCGTGTCAGATGGGCCAAGAGCGTCATAAAAGAAGACCGGTATTTCACCACCATGGTTATACCCGAAGCCAAATCCAAGACCGCAGGCGCGAACGTCACCGCGAAAAATGAGCCATGGGTACTGGCTTCCCAAGTGGACCAATGCTTCTTCATTACCGACCCATCAAAGCCCAGTCGTGTTGTCGTGAGGAGAGGCAAAAGGAAGATCATCGGAATGGATGGAGTCGCCAATGAGCAAGACTTCGACAAGTACGGCGACCCGAAGATGGAACATGACGACGACGATGAAGTATCAGCATACACCACAAGAAGAAGCAGGACCACCCTACCTAAAGGACGTCCGTTCAAGAGAAGAAATCCATTTACGAAAAATAAGGGCAAGAAGATTGTGAACAGATAGCTAGCTAAGATCGATTGTATTTAAATTGTAGCCTTCATTTCTCGATTGTATTTCATGGGCACTTTTTGAACTCATGAATGTTTTTAAATTTCATGGACACTCGATCTCGATCCCCCTCCATCTCGATCGCTATCCCACCTCGCCAGATTCGGTCCCCCTCGCCGCCGAGCACCCCCTGCACCATCTCCCCCGCTCCACCGGCCGCCGCCGCCGACCCCCCGCACCCTCCCCCACTCCACCGCCGCCGACGACCCACCGCACCCTCCCCCGCTCCACCGGCCGCCGCCGCCGACCCCCGGCCCGCACCCTCCCCCACTCCACCGCCGCCGCCGACCCCCCGCACCCTCTCCCCCGCACCCTCCCCGGCCCGCTCCACCGTCACAAATGAATGCAACTAAAATTGCAAAAAAAAGCAAATTTGATTATATTTTCAAATAACAAATTTGATGATATTTTTAAAAAAATCATAACTGTTTTTATAAAAAATATTACTGTTATGATTTAAACAAGTTTGAACATATTTAAACACAAATAAATATCAAACAACATTTTAAATGCATAAAAACAAAAATTGGGGAGCCTGGGAATCGAACCCAGGACCTCCTAGTGTGTGTGCTACGTGCTGACCAGTCGGGCTAGTGGGCGTGTTCTGATGGAGATAGGGTTAGGTGGAATATAACCTGACCAGTCGGGCTAGTAATTAAAACAAAATTCTAATGGCGCACCAGGGGGAGGTGCGCCATTAGAATCGGCGTACTTATGGCGCACTAGGGGGAGGTGCGCCATTGCTAACCCACTCCACTTGTTCCCCTCGCACTGTGGCCTCCCTCCCTCCCTCGCCAGATCCCCCACTCGACCCCAACCGTACGCCGCCGCCCCCTTGCTCCGCCCCCTCCGTCCGCCGCGCCTGCACGCCGTCGGCGACGCCGCCGCCGCTGTGGTCTTGCGCTGCCTCGACGCCGCCGCCCCGACCCCCGCGGGACTCCACCCCCGCCGCCCCCGCGCCCCCCGAACGGAATCGGCCGAGCGCGCGCCGCCCGCTCCTCTCCTCTCCTCCTCCCTCCGACGAGCGAGGGCCTCCTCCGGCCCCTACAACAGCCGGCGAGCGCGGCCCCGACGCGCCCATCCCGCCTGCCCCTGCCGTCCTCCGCCACCGGCCCCTGCTCTCCTTCGACCGCGGCGAGCGAGGACCCGGACGAGCTCGGACCCCGACCGCGACCCCTTCGCCGACCCCGACCCCGACCCCTCCGGCGACCAGGTACCTCTCCTCCTTCCTCCTTCCTCCCTCTCTCCACCATTCCCCATTCCCTCCCTCCCCTCGACCGTGGCAGTGTAGGTCATCTGACCGTTGGCAATTTGTTCCATGTATAACCATTGATTATGCCTTTGAGGCAGTTAGTTAACCTCTCACCTATGTTCATGCAGGGATATTATTCTTGGAAAAGCCACTGTTGGTGACGGAATAGAAAGATAAGCAAGTACCTATCTTCAGTCCCAATCTAACAGGGTAGTCCATGGATTCAAACTAGCTAAAGGAGATTCAAACTACCGAACCTTTAGGTTAACAACTCAACACAAACCAATCCCTGAAAGCAAAAAACTCAACACAAACCAAGTGCATTATTTTTGTGACTGTTTTCATGTTTGCAGAACCAATATTTTTGTGCCAACAATCAGTTTACTCCCTCATGCCAACAACCACTCATTTTTCAGTTAACTCCTTACAGTTCAGATCATATTTTGATTGTCAACAATAGTGGACTTTTAAGGCTTTTTTAGAGGCAATACTAGTGGATATTAGGCCTTTTTACAGGCAATAATAGTGGAATTTTAGGCTTTTTTTGGAGGAGTGTGTTTCATGCTGGCCTACAATGATGAATTAGTCAGAATTGTGTATGATTGTGCCTAAAGTACATAATCTAAAGATACAGACAAAACAATTAGGGGAGCATGTGTGAATCTAAAGTATATTGTCAACTTCCAACATTTTCTCTGTTGTCCATGTGGTTGAAGCAATGAAGTTGAGTGTGTCATTCTTGCTATGTTCATGTAAGAGAAATGCGCTGCCTTGCTAATTTTACCATGAGATTTGGGGTAATCAGCTAGTTCTGGTCAAAGCAAGTGGTTTTCCTGAGCTATGCCTTGGTTAGAAAATGATGCATGATGGTTCGTTCAGAAGAGGAATAATCCCAGGATAGCACCTATCATGGGGTCAAACCTGGGACCCCTATTGTAATTTGATTTTGATTATTAATTTTTCT
The DNA here is from genome assembly GCF_002575655.3 of Aegilops tauschii subsp. strangulata. NCBI lineage: Eukaryota > Viridiplantae > Streptophyta > Magnoliopsida > Poales > Poaceae > Aegilops > Aegilops tauschii. The sequence continues at coordinate 438,168,920 of NC_053040.3, read as the reverse complement.
GTGAGCAGATGAATTACAGTGTTTGTGTTGTAATGAAACTTGAGCTGAAATAGAACTTGACAGCCTGTACAGTGAATATATGCAGTGAACAGAAATTGACAGGTTTTCTTGACTGAATTCAGTCCTGTACAGTGAATATATGCAGTCAATATACAGTCATTGTAATTTTTGGGAGTAATTTTTGGTGTCAAATCACTCAAGCAGTAACTGAATTTTCAAACTGAACTTGACACAATACTATTCAGTTAATTTGCTTGGACAGTAGTATGTATGCTCATCACTTTATGTATGGTGTTATGCCCTGTTATCTCTGTTCAGTTGACTAATGAAGCACTAGGCTCATCCATGGTACAAGTTCACCTGTGAACACTTGAAATTAGTCAGGACATCCCGTACTGATAGATGTAAATTGTGTCCAGTAGGCTTTGAAGCACTGGTTTTTCCTGTTTCTAACTCTGAATCTGATATAAACCATACTGTTGGCATAAGTGGTCTTTTGTATATGTGCTGATGCTTTGTTAATATAAAGCTATAGATGATGTTGTACTTGTGATGATGCTACTTGTGATCTTCTGAAATGACCCATTGGTGACTTCATTACGCGGGGATAATGATATTGCAGGTACCCCGAGAGGCCCTTGAGTTTGCCGGAAAGTCGATTAACTTCCGTTCCGGCAAATTCGGGTACTCCATATGTCCTATTTTCAGCAAAGGTCATGCTGAAATTTTTCGAGAATTTTAGCATGAGTTTGCTAAAAATAGGACATATGGGGTACTTGCAACTAATGCAAGGGCCGGGGTATCTTAGTACTTAGTTAAGTAGGATCAACTGCCCCGCCATTCTTGCTGCATAGGTGGCAATAGAGCCAAGTGATTAGTGCCAAGTGATTAGGCCCAACCTAGGGTGCCTCGGCATCGATAAACCCTAAATGATGAAAACTTAACTTAGCATTTAGGGTGCCTCGGCGTCGACAAACCCTAAATGATGAAACCTTGGCTTCTATAGGGTGCCTCGGTGTCGATGAGAACCTAAATGATGTACGCTTAGGCTTTTAGGGTGCCTCGGCATCGACAAACCCTAAATGATAAAAGCTTAGCTTTTAGGATGCCTCGGTGTCGACAATCCCTAAATGATGAGACCATGATCTTGTTCCTTGACAATAACCAACTTTTTGACCAAACTTTTTTCCTATTTAGAGCGAAACATGGCCCACAACGATGAGGCCGGTGGTTCGGGCGGCAAGCAATTCTGGGAGCTGTCCCAGGAGATGGAGGAAGAACCTCACCGCTATGAGGACGCCGCGGAAGACACCGATCCTGACTACACAACCCCTAGTGTCGTCGAGGATGACACCATTGATGGTGCCACCAAGGATGCCACCACTGATGATGGCGGCGCACGCACAGATGGCAGCCAACCGAAGAGGCAACGGAAGGACCGGCGCCCGAACGTGCTCGGCACCGTCAAGGAGGAATTTACTGAAGTGAACTCCGATGGGCATCCAACGGCGCCCAAACATGTAGCCAAGGGGTACTCAGTTCAGCTCGGGTGCATTCTCCGGACCACCGTCTCGATCAACACCGAGAACCTAAGGCATAAGGACCGAGGGAATTTGCGCAGCCTCCTCTTCACGAAGCTGCACGAACGATACAAGTTCCCCGCTGAGTTTGCAAACACACGCCTCTCAGGGAATAAAGTGAACAGTGCCGCCCTCACGAGGATGAGCATGGCCCTGTCTACATGGAGAAGCACGGTGAAGGCAATGATTGAAAACGGTGATAGTTATGACAAGATCAAGGCGAAATATCCTTTGATGAGCGAATATGACTACAAGGAGTTCAAGATCAAGTGCGAGAGCAGCGCAACCTTCGAATCAAGTCAGTGGGGGAAAGAAATGCGGGAGTTGAACTTAGGGGTCCACCAACTCGGTCCCGGCGGTTACAGAGTGGCGGAGCCTATATGGGACAAGGAGGACGCGGAGCGTGCCGAGCAAGGCCTACCACCCCGCTTCGAGAAATTACATGACAAGCAGACCAGGAACTTTGTCAGGGCCCGGTACAAGGAGGACCCGGTAACAAAGGAGCTAACAACGGATCCGAAGACCAGGGCTCTTGAGCTTGTTCTGGTAAGGAATACACCCCCGCGTAATTAGCTCCATATGGTTGCATTCTAATTAATGAAGCCAAATTTCTAAATGGTTCACATTCCTTCCGCAGGAGGCTGAAAGCAGTAGCGCGGAGTCGTCTCAGAGCTCCCCTTTTGACACCCCTTTAAATAGGGCATTGAACGTAATGAAAAACAAGGATAAGCTCAGTAAGCCGTAGTCAGCTGGTTGTGTGGCCGGCAAAGGCTTGTCCACAAAATGGTCGTCATACTGTACCGCTGGTGGGCGAAAGGAGAAAAAGACCAGCTCGGAAAGCCAGTCGCGCGAGGTTCAAGAACTCAAAGCACAAGTGGCGCGGATTCCGGAGATTGTCCAAGAGCAAGTGCAACAACAAATGGGAACGACGCTCACTGCCATTGTGCCTACCTTGATTCAGGGGCTGACGACGTGGATTGCGGGCCGCCAACAGGGGCCTCCCCCGGTTCCCAGCTTCACGGCCAGCAACTCGCACAACGCGCAGGCGGCGCCATTGGTGTCTTCGGCGGAGGCGGTATTCGTGTCTCCGGCGCTGGCACGGGCATTGGAGCTTAATGCACCCGGGTGTACGCCGGCCGGCACCTCGCCAGCAAGCGGCCCCTCCGTCAGTTGCACGCGCACGCCCGCCGTTGGCGGTGCCTCGACATTAGCCGAGCTCGACGGCATCACGGTAACTAAGCCTCTCGGCCGATGACTTCATCTCCTTGCCTTTGACTGGGCATCCCTGACGCCCTACATGTTTTCACAGGGCGCCACCGATGTTCCTTGCACTCTCCTGCACTTCATGGGCGGTGAGTTGGTCAATGTCGCCAAGGGCAGAATCGCTCAACCGGGCAACCGCGTGTTCCACGGTAATCCGATGCCACCCACCTTGTATAGGGTTGAACTGGTTCGGGTGCTGCCAGGCTGCGACGAGTTGTTACCTCCGATTCGACCCGCTGGGGCCGACGAAGATGATGTGATGACCCTCAGCGCCTGTGTAAGCCGGCCCCTGCTTTGGCGGAAGAGCCAGATTCGTTTGGGGGCGGGGGACACCACCCCACAGACAAGACCGCCAGTCGTGCCAGCGCCAAGCCATGGCAAGAACGCCGCAACACTACCGGACATGCCGAACATCCCTATGGCACAGGATCCGGACATGCATATGGCCCAGGATCCGGACGACGACGACAACGACGGCGGTACATTTTCCAACGTCGATAAGTACTTTGCCGAACATGGGTACGGTGACGAGTTCTGCGGGCCTCCTTCTCAAGAACCCAACCCTCAAAAAGACGACCGCGATCTAGCTGGTACGGCAGAGAAACCCAATTGCAACAGGCGTCGTCTGGCGTTCAGTTCTCAGGAGACGCCTCCAGCTGCCGCCTTCACCGAGCCTCAGATAGCTGAGGTGCCAAATATTATCAGCCCCAACACGCTCAAGAAGGCGGTCTGTGAGCAGAACTCGATCCCATTAAAGCAGATCAGGAAGAAGGGACGGAAACGAAAGACTAACAAGGGCGCCAGTGCAAGCCAGCCAGCACTGAGTATGATCCGTGCTCAGGATGGGCCACCTTCACCTAAGGATATCTCGAGGAGGGTGCATGTGGCGGGTAGGCCGATACTACCGACAAATATGCTCAATGCTACAACCGGTGCTATGCGGAGTCTGCATGACAGTGTTCTTTCTTTGGAGAAGCGGCGTCTCAGAGAGAATGATGTGGCATACCCGGTTTTCGTGGCCAAGGTGCCAGAGGGCAAGGGCTTTGTGGATAGCGCCGTCGGGGGTACGATCATCCTGCGGTTTGATGACATCTTTGCTATGCTTAACCTTCATCCACTGCACTACACCTTCGTTCGGTTGTTTTCGCTGAGTATGGAGATGCGGATCATTAGGGACAAGACCCCGGACATTGTGATAGTCGACCCCTTCTACATGCGTGCCAAGATCTTGGGCAGCGCTGGGGACCGGCAAGTCGCGAGTTCACACCTCGAAGGCGTCATTCTGGCAAACCCAGATAAGGATAACTTCCTCGTGCCTTACTTTCCCGAGTACGTCATCTCCTAACCGCCCCGTAACATATGATTTCTTAGATTTCGATCGTTCTTTTTTTTTCTAACATTCCGTGTTCTGTGCAGTGACACACATTGCACACTCATCCTCTTAAGCCCGAAATATTCCATGGCCACGTATTTCGACCCGGACCGTGACTCCAAGATAGACTACACAAATATCAAGAAATTTCTTGATGATGCTCTCCCCGGCTACGCCGCATCTGGAGGCACCTTTAAGAGGCCAGTTCGTAGGTACGGCAGGCACGTGCTCACCCACAATACGACGTTCCCCTACGTCAAGCAGCCCCCTGGCGGTCAGAAGGATGCCTACTACGCCCTCCATCACATGCGGGCGATCGTGCGGGACCATAATCACCTTCTGCTACCAAATAATCTCAAAGATTGGGCCGCAAGCTTGGCGGCAATCCAGGACGCGGACATGCGACAAGAATTCTTTCGCATCCAGTCGGAGTTTGCAGAAATCATCCATCAAGATGTCCTTCGTACCTCGGGGCAGTTCTATCTCAAATTTCAACCGTCCAACAGCGAGATAGACACAACGCTACAAATGCAGGCTGACAACGCCCGCGACTTCATGACCATCACGACAGACGGCGGCTTCATCCATGCTCCGGTCCCATGAGTCGAGTCGAAAGTAGTGATGCTATGTGTAGTTCTAAAACATTGATTAGCTCATGTTGTAATTAAACTTTAGTGAACTTGTATGTCTCTTTGGTTTGGACAGTCGTTCAACTTAGATGTAATCGATGTTATTTGTTAGTAGGACCATGAATCGTGCTATTAATGTCTTGCTTTTCTCTTCCGATCCTTTTGTTGCATACTTATATATTGCTTATGTATTGTCTGTTGTTTGGCTAGTGCATAGAGATGCCGTCGTATGTCGTGTACAAGGGTAAGGTTCCCGAAGTCTACGACGACTGGGAGGAGTGTCGGAGACAGGTTCACCGTTTCAGCGGTAACAGTTACAAAGGGTACACCACTTGGGCGGAGGCGGAATCTAGATACGCGTGCTATCTAGCGGGAGAGAGGAGGGAGCGTTGGAGGAACCAGATGAAGACCAGTTTCATCGCGATGATGCTCATCGTGATGACCGCAGCTCTCTTCTATGTGATGGTAGTTTAGATGATCGATATCGACTTGTAATGTGAAGACAAACTCGCTACTCGCGGTCTCGAGACTTGTAATGTTCTATCTTTGTTCGGTCTTTTGAATTCGGAGACTAATATGATGAATTGTATTCGGAGACTAATCTTCTATTGTATTCGATGAATCTGCTGTTGCTGTGTGCTGCTGCTTATATTCTGTCCAATAATATATTTTGTAATCTGTGCAAAAATCAGAAAAGAAAAAAAAATCCCTAATATACATACTAATGGCACATCACGCCAACGTGCGCCATTAGTATGCCAAAGGATACTAATGGCGCATCACACCGCAGTGCGCCATTAGTATGCCAGAGGGTACTAATGGCGCATCACCCAGCAGTGCGCCATTAGTATGCCGAAGGATACTAATGGCGCATCACACCGCAGTGCGCCATTAGTATGGCAAAGCACATGGGTATATATGGCCCCCTGGGAGGCATACTAATGGCGCACCATGGCCTATACTAATGGCGCACGGTGCGCCATTAGTAAAAAATACTAGTGGCGTGCTGCTAGTGGCGCACCAGTAGTGCGCAATTAGTAGGCAAAACTGGTGCGCCACTAGTAAGCCTTTTTCTAGTAGTGCAATGTGTGCTCCGACGGGGGTGAAGGCGAAAGGGCGGACCGGAAAGTTCGCCATGGCGGCACAACTAGGGTTTTTCGATGGTACATGGTTTGGGGCAGGGGAGGGCGAGGCAAGAACAGGTGAGGACGAGGAGGTGCACGAAACTGGGAGGACTGTGTCTGATTGGGTCCCCAAGGCGGTGGAGTGGACAGCTGCGGGGGGAGGGAGTCATATCGACAAGCAATGAGGGCTAGCCACGTCACCTGTCGTCGGGATTTTCTGTTTCACTTTCCATCCCCGTTCCTGATATTTATCATGTATATCCCGCCATCCTGGGTGGCTGATACCCTTCCGTTCCCCAAAAAAAGGAAAAGTTTGTTTGAAGCTCTTGGGCCGCCAACAATAAGTTGGCATACTCCAGCCTCCATGGCAAGATGTATGACCCAAAATATTACAAAATCCACACCTCTTAAGCCCAGGACAACTATTGGTAGGATGGTCACGTTGTTGACACGCTAAGCAGGTGGGTAATTTATGGCCCACTATGCATGCATCAATTTGCTCATACTGATATTCAGGACATAAACATTGATCGATGGGACGAATGCAACGTTGGAAAAAGATACCTGAGCAGTCTGCAGCAAGATGACCACGATGTGTGCAATTTAAGCATTTCAGCAAACGAGAATCAATATATTCCTGAGTTGGCACATCCTTTATCCGGACCATAGATGAAGCATCAGAATAATCAGCTTGCCAGCCGTCCATAATATGATATAATTTAAGCATTGAAGTTTGTAACAATTTTAGATTAGAATATACTACTCCTCCGGTGCTAGTAGTAGAGCAGAGTCCTACTCCACTACTACTCTACTCAAGCAAGTTAGGGCATAGTAGTAGGTACTGTAGGGAGTACCAGTACTGTGATCACTCAAGCAAGTTGTCTGACTTTGATATGATACGCTGCTGGTTTGTGTCTCGTAAGTCAACCGGCGTGCTGTAGTCATTATCACCTGTCCACTTCCCGCAGCACATATTCGCTTCTCCATCTTTGTCCGCTCTTCCATCCCCGCTAAGGCACCTCCCCCTCGTCCAATCTTCCGTCCCCGCTAAGGCGCCTCCCCCCCTCGTCCGAAACCCAAGCACTAACAATGGCAGAACTGAGAAGCGTCCGCCGAAAGAGTGGCTGGAATTCGCTCCCCACAGAGGTAATCAAGCTCATTGTTTCGCGTGTGGACAATCTCAGTACCATGTCGCTCGCCGCGTGCTCGTCGGGGCTGTACCGTTTACTCAAATCCCTCAGGCCCGAGCTTTTTAAGCCAGCTCCTTGCTTGCTAATGCCGCCTGATCTTCAGAAACGGTGTGTCACGCAGCATAACGATCGTAGGGTGGCGAGCATCAACTCCCTTGACTGTGATCCGATCCCCGTCACCCTAAACTACTTGAACGGTATGTACTGGGTCGGCATCAACACGTCTTGGATGGTGCTCATCAATGGTCGCGGCAGCTGGATGCTCGTGGAGGTCTACACTCGGCGATTGATCCCCCTTCCTTCGATTAACACTGCACTGCTTTGGCACCGCGGCCCAGAATATTCGGAATCTTACAGTAGCCAACATGATACCAAGTTTGATTTGCTCAAGGTTGTAATCTGCCAAGTGCCCACAAGATCTGCGAATTATAAAGATTTCAGGCTAATTGTGTTCTTCAACCGCGGTCTCGCCTATCTAACAGGTCACAGCGGTAAGTGGATAAATCTACACGTCCATCGCAGGATCATACATCCTCCATGGTTCTCTAATGCCATTGAACACAAGGGCTTCATTTACGCTGTCGACTCCTTCTATGGCTGGACGTATTGCTGGCCTACTCCAGTCATCGCTACAAACGGCTGTCACAGCAGTATGTTACTTTCCTATGATATCATGATGGCTTGCTTATATTACTGTCAACATTTACTGAAAAAATATTCATGCTCATAACAAGTTGTTCTTAAGATTGACTACATCAAGAGCCCGTTTTTATTTGACTCCAACTTTTTTTGAGGGTTATTTGACTCCAACTTGATATGATGTTGTAGGCCGCTTGGTGTCCCTACCCTTCCTAATCCCAGAACCTTTTAAACAAAAGCGGCATGGCAGTTGCAGGTGGTTCCTGGCTCGATCAGATGACGGCGAACGATTGATGATCGTTCGCACGTACCGGACGTGTTGTTTCGCGGAATACAATCATAATCACTGCAAGCTCTTTGAGCAGGATCCCAGCTTCTCTGGGCCTTCAGGAATTTTTCACTGGAGGTTGGTAAGTAGCCTTGGTACACGCTCTCTGTTTGTCGGACTGAATTATCTGATTAACCAGGAGATAACCGACGGCAAGGATCATGATGGCAGCGCGGTTTCGTTCATCAGGCAAAACTGTGTGTTCACAGCGTACCATGCGTCTCTGCATGCACCATACCCCGATATGTGCTGCCACACTCTACAGCCCAAAGTAGGAGAGAGGGTCGCAAGTATCAGACTTTGACCTGCGGGATGGAGTTTCCCCTGTCGGGCACCCGTCTGGTTCAAGCCGTCAGCCAATCTCCATAGCTAAATAAATAGTAACGTCTAACTGAGCCAGTTAGTTAGATGCGTACACTTGGTGTAGTAGGATCTTTATTTACTTTGATGCATACACTTGTTATTTTTTGGTAGCCCTTTTGTAATTATGGCTGATGTTTGGTTTGGAAGAGAGAGCTGTGTCTTCACTCTTCTGGCCTGCTTACTGCTTCTGTTGCACCCCCAGCCCTGGTTGTTGCTGCTGCTGTTTTCAATGTACAATCAGTAGTATACTTCGTCTGTTGGTTGAATAAATGTGTTGTTAGAACGACAAACACAATGTTTTGGAAGTCGTTGCATGGTTCGATTGTTTAGTGCCCCGTACCATACGTAGCGCATACAATTTTTCGTACGGAACACATTTTCCACTTGTTGATAACATGCAGCCCACTGATGAATGTTGGGGAACGTAGTAATTTCAAAAAAATTCCTACGCACACGCAGGATCATGGTGATGCATAGCAACGAGAGGGGAGAGTGTGTCCACGTACCCTCGTAGACCGAAAGCGGAAGCGTTAGAACAACGTGTTTGATGTAGTCGTACGTCTTCACGATCCGACCGATACAAGTATTGAACGCACGGCACCTCAGAGTTCAGCACACGTTCAGCTCGATGATGTCCCACGAACTCCGATCCAGCAGAGCTTCGAAGGAGAGTTCCGTCAGCACGACGGCGTGATGACGGTGATGATGTTGCTACCGACGCAGGACTTCGCCTAAGCACCGCTACAATATGACCGAGGTGGAATATGGTGGAGGGGGGCACCGCACACGGCTGGAATAGATCAATAGATCAACTTGTGTGTCTATGGGGTGCCCCCTCCCCCGTATATAAAGGAGTGGAGGAGGGGGAGGGTCGGCTCTCTCTATGGCGCGCCCTACGGGAGTCCTACTCCCACCGGGAGTAGGATTCCCCCTTTCCTAGTAGAACTAGGAGCCCTTCCAAGTAGTAGGAGTAGGAGAGAAGGAAAGGGAAAAGAGAAGAGAAGGAAGGAGGGGGGGCCCGCCCCTCCCCCTAGTCAAATTCGGACTAGGCCTTGGGGGGCGCGCAGCCTCCCATCTCTCTTTCCCCTAAAGCCCAAGAAGGCCCATATACTCCCCGGCGAATTCCCGTAACTCTCCGGTACTCCGAAAAATACCCGAATCACTCGGAACCTTTGCGATATCTGAATATAGTCGTCCAATATATCGATCTTTACATCTCGACCATTTCGAGACTCCTCCGGGACTCCGAACTACCTTCGGTACATCAAAACACATAAAATCATAATACAAATCGTCACCGAACTTTAAGCGTGCGGACCCTACGGGTTCGAGAACTATGTAGACATGACCGAGACACGTCTCCGGTCAATAACCAATAGCGGAACCTGGATGCTCATATTGGCTCCCACATATTCTACGAAGATCTTTATCGGTCAAAACCGCATAACAACATACGTTGTTCCCTTTGTCATCGGTATGTTACTTGCCCGAGATTCGATCGTCGGTATCTCAATACCTAGTTTAATCTCGTTACCGGCAAGTCTCTTTACTCGTTCTGTAATACATCATCATGCAACTAACTCATTAGTTACAATGCTTGCAAGGCTTATAGTGATGTGCATTACCGAGTGGGCCCACAGATACCTCTCCGACAATCGGAGTGACAAATCCCAATCTCGAAATACGCCAACTCAACAAGTACCTTTGAGACACCTATAGAGCACCTTTATAATCACCCAGTTACGTTGTGACTTTTGATAGCACACAAAGTGTTCCTCCGGTAAACGGGAGTTGCATAATCTCATAGTCATAGGAACATGTATAAGTCATGAAGAAAGATATAGCAACATACTAAACGATCAAGTGCTAAGCTAACGGAATGGGCCAAGTCAATCACATCATTCTCCTAATGATGTGATCCCGTTAATCAAATGACAACTCATGTCTATGGCTAGGAAACATAACCATCTTTGATCAACGAGCTAGTCAAGTAGAGGCATACAAGTGACACTCTGTTTGTCTATGTATTCACACATGTATCATGTTTCCGGTTTATACAATTCTAGCATCAATAATAAACATTTATCATGATATAAGGAAAGAAATAATAACTTTATTATTGCCTCTAGGGCATATTTCCTTTAGTCTCCCACTTACACTAGAGTCAATAATCTAGTTCACATCGCCATGTGATTTAACATCAATGGTTCACATCTTTATGTGGTTAACACCCATTGTTCACATCGACATGTGACCAACACCCAAAGGGTTTACAAGAGTCAGTAATCTAGTTCACATCGCTATGTGATTAACACCCAAATAGTACTAAGGGGTGATCATGTTTTGCTTGTGAGATAATTTTAGTCAACGGGTCTGTCACATTCAGATCCGTAAATATTTTGCAAATTTCTATGTTTACAATGCTCTGCACGGAGCTACTCTAGCTAACACTACTATAAAAAGGCTTACTAGTGGCGCACCAGTTTTGCCTACTAATGGCGCACTACTGGTGCGCCACTAGCACCACGCCACTCGTATTTTGTACTAATGGCGCACCACTGGCGCGCCATTAGTATCTGGTATACTAATGGCGCACCAGGCAGTGCGCCATTAGTATAGGCCACGGTGCGCCATTAGTGTGCCTTCCAGTGGGCATGTGCTTTGCCATACTAATGGCGCACTGCTGGGTGATGCACCATTAGTATGCTTTGGCATACTAATGGCGCACATTTGGGTGATGCGCCATTAGTATGTATATTAGGGATTTTTTTCTTTTCTAATATTTGCACAGATTACAAAATATATTATTGGACAGAATATAAACAGCACCACACAGCAACAGCAGATGCATCGAATACAATAGAAGATTAGTCTCCAAATACAATTCATCATATAAGTCTCCGAATTCAAAAGACCGAACAAAGATAGAACATTACAAGTCTCGAGACTGCGAGTAGCAAGTTTGTCGAAAGTAATATTAATCCTAACAAGTCCTACTAATCATCATCATACAACTTCTACTCGTTATTAAGGACCTAAAATACCCTATTTAAGGTAAAATAGCATAAAACAATATAGACCCTGACTCTCCATTATGGAGAATGGAGATCATCCTGTCTCCAATTCTTGCGCGGCGCTTCCTTTTGCTTCCAAGAACCTCCTTACGACTGTCCATACATTTTTTCCATTCTCTGATTAGCATGTCTCCACCTCTTCTAGAAATCCGGTATGGACAGTTGAGATTCGTAGGATGACCTGGATATAAGTTCAAAACTTGAAGGCTGCCATTCTGATACATCAAATGAGGCACACAATCCTCTGGGATTCTCTGTTGAAAAACATAGTAATAACTTCATAGTTAGCAATGATGTACTAGTTTTAGAAGTATGCAAAAGATGCACGGATGTCGTAATAGTAAAAAATCTTACCAGGGTATCTCCATGGTAGTTACCGTAGTTCAACACGTGCACTAGTGGCACGTATTGACCATAATGTTGAGGAGTTTGATTGTAGATATTGTAATTCTCAAGATCAGTACAAAATCCGACCAGATAATTTTTCTCCTGATAAGTTAACTCGGAGCCATCGGTGTAGTGGGTTTTGTCTACCATTTTCCGCACATTTTTTGAACAATCAAAATAAGCTGTTAATGGAAATAAGTTGTCAACTATTTTGAAATAAACAATATAGATTAGTTAATAATTAACTATGTTTGACAAACTCACATAGCGGTAGAACTGGAGGCGTATCCACAAGGACCCAAATGTCCATATTGTCTTGGTCGATGCCAGGATCACCAAGATCCATGGTGACAAGCATACCCTCATCAAAACCATACATCTTGCAAAATGCTTCCCAATTTTGGCAACCAAAATGGGTTACGCTCTCAGCATTATACAGATTTACTTCAAAATCCACATCATGATGTGTCCTTAGGTGAATTTTCTTCGTTTCAAAATTTTCATGATCTTCAAAATCCATCCTCTCCAAGACATAGCGTCTTGCATGGCATGGGATAAACTATACTCGAATTGTAAAAGATGAAATTACACGTTGAAATAGTTCAAGTCATGCTTAATTATGAAAAAAAAACTTGTCGTCGTTGCGTACCGTTTCAACTTCGAAGGTCTCCTCGAGCTTAATGCTGAAGCGCCGATCATCATCCAGGTGAGGCCTGTCGCACAGACCTCGACCATCGTGGCACCAGTCGCACTCCCCCGAGAGACTTTCGTCGTTCGATGACGACATTTCCTATGTTCATAATTCAAAACTACATCATCTCTGTTGGGTCCAATAAGATAATCCATAGTGTGGTGAAAACACGCCCATCCAAATAGAATATGTGGTATGGGATTTTTAGTAGGTCATCCTACCAGATTAGGGTTTATCGATGACGAGCAACTGACATTAGTAATAACTATGAGTAGATATCACACTTCTATATGTATAACACAAGAGGCAGTTGATCCTACTTAATTAAGTACTAAGATACCCCGCCCATGCATTAGTCGGAACTGCCCCATATGTCCTATTTTTAGCAAAGTCATGCTAAAATTCACGGAAAATTTCAGCATGACCTTTGCTGAAAATAGGACATATGGAGTACCCGAATTTGCCGGAACGGAAGTTAATCGACATTCCGGCAAACTCAAGGGCCTCTCGGGGTACCTGCAAAATCATCACGACACGATGGTCGGAGACAAAACCCAGCAAACTAGCACCACAATGTGCCTCTACTTTCATATGGATGAAAAGGCCACAGACCATATGGTCCTCTACTAGCATATCTTCAACACTCCAATTTCTTTCAGTTTTGGCAGTTTATGTGCCTTTGGTAAGTATTATATTACAAAAAAACAAGATATGCAGTACTATACAATATCCATAACCAGAAAACAAGACATGCATAGGCTATATTTGAAACAAGATATTCTGCCACATCACAAAATACTACTACTACTGATGCATATGATTCATGCCCTAAGCACAATATACTACTACTGCTGTTGCATCATATCATAGGAAATAATTGCCACTGATATCATTCTAGCCTCTCAAGTGGAAGATGACCCAGCTAACTGAATTTAGTTTCAGTAAGGTTTTCAGTAAAGCCAAATTAATTGCCACTGATATCATTCCAGCCTCTCAAGAGGCTTGACTATATGTCTGTGTTCTCTCTACTCCATTGTCTCTAGCTAACCCTGGCATCTACACTGATGACTGATTTGCTAAGCTTTTGGGAGACTGTGTGTATAAAGCTTCTACTAAAAACAAGAACCATGCTCAGTATTATGGCCTTGCAGAACATCTGAATTTGTGTGAGGAGCGAACTGCTCCGATCTGCAGTGACACCACCCTTCACTTCTACACTAATATTGCTTGAGATAATGAGAAATGAGACTTGCTTGAGATACCATATGAAAGTGATGAACTTGACAGTTGACACAGATGCAACCTCATATAAAATATGTGTTGGAAACACTTGAGCTTTATTACAAAGTAGAAAATTTTGCAACATAACCACTTATATTCACTGAAATAAACACTGAAATAATCACCACTTATATTCATCAACATAACCACTTCCAATCAGAGATGGGGGACAGGGGAGAGGGAGGGCGGACGCCGGCAGCCGGAGGGGCGGGAAGGGGATGAGCATACCTGCGCTGGATGCAGGTGGGTAGGGCTGGAGCTCGCCCCGGTTCTGCTCGATGATGGAGTTCGTCCGATCCTGTAGAGAGAAGGGAAGGTGGAGGAGTCAGGAGGGAATGGAGGGGAGGAGGGAGGTCGAGGTGGACGCCGGCGGGTCAGGAGGGATTTACCTGGCCGCCGCTCGATTTGGCGCGTGGAAGATGAGGTGGGGCGGCGGGTAGACGCGGGGGCGCCGGCGCGGGGGAGCTGCAGTGGTGGGGGGCGCGGGGGCGCGGTGGCGGCGGCGCGGGGGAGCTGCAGTGGTGGGGGGCGCGGGGGCGGCGGGGGTCGGGGCGGCGGCGTCGTGGGTCAGGCCGGTGAGCGCGCGGGTGGACTGGCGAGGGAGAGGGAGGAATTAGCTAAGGGGGAAACTTACTAATGGCGCACCCCGAAGCGGTGCGCCATTAGAATGTTTTTTTTTACATAGCAATGGCGCACCCACGACGCGTGCGCCATTAGTAAATTTTTTTTATGTAGCAATGGCGCACCAGCCAGAGGTGCGCCATAAGTAATTTTTTTTTTGTTGCATCTAATAATTTTTTAGAAATTGAATATGAATATGAAACAGTAATAATTTATTATTTAAAAATATCATCAAATTTATTATTTGCAAATATCATCAAATTTGTTATTTGAAAATATAATCAAATTTGTTTTTTTTTGCAATTTTAGTTGCATTCATTTGTGACGGTGGAGCGGGCCCGAGAGGGTGCGGGGGGTCGGTGGCGGCGGTGGAGCGGGCCGGGGAGGGTGCGGGGGTTCGGCGGCGGCGGTGGAGCGGGCCGGGGAGGGTGCGGTGGATCGTCGGCGGCGGTGGAGCAGGGGAGCTAGGGTGCGGTGGGTCGTTGGCGGCGGTGGAGCGGGGGAGGGTGCGGTGGGTCGTCGGCGGCGGTGGAGCAGGGAAGGGTGCGGTGGGTCGTCGGCGGCGGTTGGAGCGGGGGAGGGTGCGGGGGGTCGGCGGCGGCGGCCGGTGGAGCGGGGTAGAGGGTGCGGGGGGTGCTCGGCGGCGAGGGGGGCCAGAACTGGCGAGGTGGGATAGCGATCGAGATGGAGGGGGATCGAGATCAAAGTGTCCATGAAATATACACTAATGGCGCACCGTCGAATAGTGCGCCATTACTAGCTTAAACTAGTAATGGCGCACTCTCCCCTGATGCGCCATTAGCAGTTTTGCAAAAAAAAATAAAAAATTGTAGTGGCGCACTATGTGGCTAGTGCGCCATTACTAGTTAGAACTAGTAATGGCGCACTGTGCCCTGGTGCGCCATTAGTATGTCTGGAAAAATAAAAAATAAAAATTTGTTACTAATGGCGCACCGTGTGTCTGGTGCGCCATTAGTGTCTTTCACACTAATGGCGCACCAGCACATGGTGCGCCACTGCTATATAGCAATGGCGCACCACATGTCTGGTGCGCCATTAGTGGCCATTCCATCTATAACCCTTTTCCTAGTAGTGTAATAGCTCCTACTTTCAATATGTATCTAGATTGAGACTTAGAGTCATCCAGATCGGTGTCAAAGCTTGCATTGACGTAACCGTTTACGATGAACCTTTTGTCACCTCCATAATCGAGAAACATATCCTTATTCCACTAAGGATAATTTTGACCGCTGTTCAGCAATCTACTCCTAGATCACTATTGTACTCCTTTGCCAAACTTAGTGTAGGGTATACAATAGATCTGGTACACAGCATGGCATACTTTATAGAACCTATGGCTGAGGCATAGGGAATGACTTTCATTCTCTTTCTATCTTCTGCCGTGGTCGGGCTTTGAGTCTTACTTAATTTCACACATTGTAACACAGGCAAGAACTCTTTCTTTGGATGTTCCATTTTGAACTACTTCAAAATCTTGTCAAGGTATGTACTCATCGAAAAAACTTATCAAGCGGCTTGATCTATCTCTATAGATCTTGATGCACAATATGTAAGTAGCTTCACCGAGGTCTTTCTTTGAAAAACTCCTTTCAAACACTCCTTTATGCTTTGCAGAATAATTCTACATTATTTCCGATCAACGATATGTCATTCACATATAATTATCAGAAATGTTGTAGTGCTCCCACTCACTTTCTTGTAAATACAGGCTTCACCGCAAGTCAGTATAAAACTATATGCTTTGATCAACTTATCAAAGCGTATATTCCAACTCCGAGATGCTTGCACCAGTCCATAGATGGATAGCTGGAGCTTGCATATTTTGTTAGCACCTTTAGCATTGACAAAACCTTCTGGTTGCATTATATACAACTCTTCTTTAATAAATTCATTAAGGAATGCAGTTTTGTTTATCCATTTGCCAGATTTCATAAAATGCGGCAATTGCTACCATGATTCGGATAGACTTAAGCATAGATACGAGTGAGAAACTGTCATCGTAGTCAACACCTTGAACTTGTCGAAAACCTTTTGCGACAATTCTAGCTTTGTAGATAGTAACACTACTATCAGCGTCCGTCTTCCTCTTGAAGATCCATTGAATCTCAATGGCTCGCCGATCATTGGGCAAGTCAATCAAAGTCCATACTTTGTTCTCATACATGGATCCCATCTCAGATTTCCTGGCCTCAAGCCATTTTGCGAAATCTGGGCTCATCATCGCTTCCTCATAGTTCGTAGGTTCGTCATGGTCAAGTAACATGATCTCCAGAACAGGATTACCGTACCACTCTGGTGCGGATCTTACTCTGGTTGACCTACGAGGTTTGGTAGTAACTTGATCTGAAGTTTCATGATCATCATCATTAGCTTCCTCACTAATTGGTGTAGGTGTCACAGGAACCGGTTTCTGTGATGAACTACTTTCCAATAAGGGAGCAGCTACAGTTACCTCATCAAGTTCTACTTTCCTCCCACTCACTTCTTTCGAGAGAAACTCCTTCTCCAGAAAGGATCCATTCTTAGCAACAAAGATCTTGCCTTCGGATCTGTGATAGAAGGTGTACCCAACTGTCTCCTTTGGGTATCCTATGAAGACACATTTCTCCGATTTGGGTTTGAGCTTATTAGGGTGAAACTTTTTCACATAAGCATCGCAACCCCAAACTTTAAGAAACGACAACTATGGTTTCTTGCCAAACCACAGTTCATATGGTGTCGTCTCAACGGATTTAGATGGTGCCCTATTTAACGTCAATGCAGCTGTCTCTAATGCATAACCCCAAAACGATAGTGGTAAATCGGTAAGAAACATCATAGATCGCACCATATCTAATAAAGTACGGTTACGACGTTCGGACACACCATTACACCGTGGTGTTCCAGGTGGCGTGAGTAGTGAAACTATTTCACATTGTTTTAACTGAAGGCCAAACTCGTAACTCAAATATTTTACCTCTGCGATCATATCGTAGAAACTTTTATTTTTGTTACGATGATTCTCCACTTCACTCTGAAATTCTTTGAACTTTTCAAATGTTTCAGACTTGTGTTTCATCAAGTAGATATACCCATATCTGCTCAAATCATCTGTGAAGGTCAGAAAATAATGATACCCGCCACGAGCCTCAATATTCATCGCACCACATACATCAGTATGTATGATTTCCAACAAATCTGTTGCTCGCTCCATTGTTCCGGAGAAGGGAGTCTTAGTCATCTTGCCCATGAGGCATGGTTCGCAAGCAACAAGTGATTCATAATCAAGTGATTCGAAAAGTCCATTAGCATGGAGTTTCTTCATGCGCTTTACACCTATATGACCTAAATGGCAGTGCCACAAATAGGTTGCACTATCATTATTAACTTTGCATCTTTTGGCTTCAATATTATGAAAATGTGTATCACCACGATCGAGATCCAACAAACCATTTTCATTGGGTGTATGACCATAGAAGGTTTTATTCATGCAAATAGAACAACAATTATTCTCTAGCTTCCATGAATAACCATATTGCAATAAACATGATCCAATCATATTCATGCTCAACGCAAACACTAAATAACATTTATTTTAGGTTCAACACTAATCCCGAAAGTATAGGGAGTGTGCGATGATGATCATATCAATCTTGGAACTACTTCCAACACACATCGTCACTTCACCCTTAACTAGTTTCTGATCATTCTGCAACTCCCGTTTCGAGTTACTACTCTTAGCAGCTGAATCAGTTTCAAATGCAGAGGGATTGCTATAAACACTAGTAAAGTACACATAAATAACATGTATATCAAATATACCTTTGTTCACTTTGCCATCCTTCTTATCCCCCAAGTATCTAGGCTAGTTCCACTTCCAGTGACCATTTCCATTGCAGTAGAAGCACTCAGTCTCAGGCTTAGGTCCAGACTTGGGCTTCTTCACATGAGCAGCAACTTGCTTGCCGTTCTTCTTGAAGTTCCCTTTTCTTCCCTTTGTCCCTTTACTTGAAACTAGTGGTCTTGTTAACCATCAACACTTGATGCTCTTTCTTGATTTCTACCTTCGTCGATTTCAGCATCGCGAAGAGCTCGGGAATTACTTTCGTCATCCCTTGCATATTATAGTTCATCACGAAGTTCTAATAACTTGGTGATAGTGACTAGAGAATTCTGTCAATTACTATCTTATCTGGAAGATTAACTCCCACTTGATTGAAGCAATTGTAGTACCCAGACAATCTGAGCACATGCTCACTGGTTGAGGTATTCTCCTCCATCTTGTAGGCAAAGTACTGTCAGAGGTCTCATACCTCTCGACACAGGCATGAGTATAAAATACCAATTTCAACTCTTCGAACATCTTATATGCTCTGTGGCGTTCAAAACATTTATGAAGTCCCGGTTCTAAGCCGTAAAGCATGGTGCACTTAACAATCAAGTAGTCATCATACCGAGCTTTTGTCAAAACGTTCATAACGTCTGCATCTGCTCCTGCAATAGGTCTGTCACCTAGCGGTGCATCAAGGACATAATTCTTCTGTGCAGCAATGAGGATAAACCCCAGATCACGGATCCAATCCGCATCATTGCTACTAACATCTTTCAACTTAGTTTTCTCTAGGAACATATAAAAATTAAACGGGGAGCAACATCGCGAGCTATTGATCTACAACATAGATATGCTAATACTACCAGGACTAAGTTCATGATAAATTAAAGTTAAATTAATCATATTACTTAAGAACTCCCACTTAGATAGACATCCCTCAAGTCATTTAAATGATCACGCGATCCAAATCAACTAAACCATGTCCGATCATCACGTGAGATGGAGTAGTTTTCAATGGTGAACTACTATATGATTCACGCTCGACCTTTCGATCTCAGTGTTCCGAGGCCATATCTGCATATGCTAGGCTCATCGAGTTTAACCCGAGTATTCTGCGTGTGCAAAACTGGCTTGCACCCGTTGTAGATGAACATAGAGCTTATCACACCCGAACATCACGTGGTGTCTCGGCATGACGAACTTTGGCAACGGTGCATACCCAGGGAGAACACTTTTATCTTGAAATTTAGTGAGAGATCATCTTATAATGCTACCGTCAATCAAAGCAAAATTAGATGCATAAAGGATAAACATCACATGCAATCAATATAAGTGATATGATACGGCCATCATCATCTTGAGCTTGTGATCTCCATCTCCGAAGCACCGTCATGATCACCATCGTCACCGGCGCGACACCTTGATCTCCATCGTAGCATCGTTGTTGTCTCGCCAACTATTGCTTCTACGACTATCGCTACCGCTTAGTGATAAAGTAAAGCAATTACAGGGAGATTGCATTGCATACAATAAAGCGACAACCATATGGCTCCTGCCAGTTGCTGATAACTCGGTTACAAAACATGATCATCTCATACAATAAAATATATCATCATGTCTTGACCATATCACATCACAACATGCCCTAAAAAAACAAGTTAGATGTCCTCTACTTTGTTGTTGCAAGTTTTACGTGCCTGCTACGGGCTGAGCAAGAACCGTTCTTACCTACGCATCAAAACCACAACGATAGTTCGTCAAGTTAGTGTTGTTTTAACCTTCACAAGGACCGGGCGTAGCCACACTCGGTTCAACTAAAGTTGGAGAAACTGACACCCGCCAGCCACCTATGTGCAAAGCACGTCGGTAGAACCAGTCTCGCGTAAGCGTACGCGTAATGTCGGTCCGGGCCGCTTCATCCAACAATACCGCCGAACCAAAGTATGACATGCTGGTAAGCAATATGAGTTTTATCGCCCACAACTCAATTGTGTTCTACTCGTGCATATAACATCTACGCATAAACCTGGCTCTGATACCACTGTTGGGGAACGTAGTAATTTCAAAAAAAATCGAACGCACACGCAGGATCATGGTGATGCATAGCAACGAGAGGGGAGAGTGTGTCCACGTACCCTCATAGACCAAAAGCGGAAGCGTTAGAACAACGTGTTTGATGTAGTCGTACGTCTTCACGATCCGACCGATCCAAGTACCGAACGCACGGCACCTCCGAGTTCAGCACACGTTCAGCTCGATGACGTCCCACGAACTCCGATCCAGCAGAGCTTCGAAGCAGAGTTCCGTCAGCACAACGGCGTGATGGCGGTGATGATGTTGCTACCGACGCAGGACTTCGCGTAAGCACCGCTACGATATGACTGAGGTGGAATATGGTGGAGGGGGCACCGCACACGGCTGGAATAGATCAATAGATCAACTTGTGTGTCTATGGGGTGCCCCCTCCCCCGTATATAAAGGAGTGGAGGAGGGGGAGGGCCGGCCCTCTCTATGGCACGCCCTAGGGGAGTCCTACTCCCACAGGGAGTAGGATTCCCCCTTTCCTAGTAGAACTAGGAGCCTTCCAAGTAGTAGGAGTAGGAGAGAAGGAAAGGGAAAAGAGAAGAGAAGGAAGGAGGGGGCCCCTCCCCTCCCCCTAGTAAAATTCGGACTAGGCCTTGGGGGGGGTGCAGCCTCCCATATCTCTTTCCCCTAAAGCCCAATAAGGCCCATATACTCCCCGGCGAATTCCCGTAACTCTCCGGTACTCCGAAAAATACCCGAATCACTCGGAACCTTTCCGATGTCTGAATATAGTCGTCCAATATATCGATCTTTACGTTTCGACCATTTCGAGACTCCTCGTCATGTCCCCAATCTCATCCGGGACTCCGAACTACCTTCGGTACATAAAAACACATAAACTCATAATATAAATCGTCACCGAACTTTAAGCGTGCGGACCCTATGGGTTCGAGAACTATGTAGACATGACCGAGACACGTCTCCGGTCAATAACCAATAGCGGAACCTGGATGCTCATATTGGCTCCCACATATTCTACGAAGATCTTTATCGGTCAAAACCGCATAACAACATACGTTGTTCCCTTTGTCATCGGTATGTTACTTGCCCGAGATTCGATCGTCGGTATCTCAATACCTAGTATAATCTCGTTACCGGCAAGTCTCTTTACTCGTTCCGTAATACATCATCATGCAATTAAATCATTACACTACTAGGAAAAGGCATGTTAGTGGTGCACCTGTTTTGGCCATCAATGGCGCACTACAGGTGCGCCACTATCATCACGCCATTAGTAACTAATACTAATGGCGCACCCCTGGTGCGCCATTAGTATACCAGACAATAGTTGCACACCAGGCAGTGCGCCATTAGTATGTCCCCTGGTGCGCCATTACTATGCCTCCCAGGGGGCCATATTTACCTTGTGCTCTGGGTTACTAATGGCGCACTACTAGACAGTGCACCACTAGTGTGTTTATTGCAGTGCGCCACTAAAGTGTTGTGTGGTGCGCCACTAGTATGAATATTAGGATTTTTTTCTTTTCTGATATTTGCGCAGGTTACAAAATATATTATTGCACAGAATATAGACAGCACAACATATAAACAGCAGATTTATCGAATACAATAGAAGATTAGTCTCCGAATACAATTAATCATATTAGTCTCCGAATTCAAAAGACCGAACAAAGTTAGAACATTACAAGTCTCGAGACCGCGAGTAGCGAGTTTGTCTTCACATTACAAGTCGATATCGATCATCTAAACTACCATCACATAGAAGAGAGTTGCGGTCATCATGATGAGCATCATCGCGATGAAACTGGTCTTCATCCGGTTCCTCCTCCGCTCCCTGCGCTCTCCCGCTAGATAGCGCGCGTATCTATCTTCCGCCTCCGCCCTAGTGGTGTACCCTTTGTAACTGTTACCGCTGAAATGGTGAACCTGTCTCCGACACTCCTCCCAGTCGTCGTAGACTCCGGGAACCTTACCCTTGTACACGACAAACGACGGCATCTCTATGCACTAGCCAAACAAAACGTTAGTAGCAATTCACACACAATACATAAGCAATATATAAGTATGCAACAAAAGGATCAGAAGAGAAAAACAAGACATTAATAGCATGATTCATGGTCCTACTAATAAATAGCATCGATTACATATAAGTTGTGCGACTGTCCAAACCAAAGAGACATACAAGTTCATTAAATTTTAATTACAACATGAGCTAATCGATATTTCAGAACTACATAACATCACTACTTTCGACTCGACTCAGGGACCGGAGCGTGGATGAAGCCGCCGTCTGTCGTGATGGTCATGAAATCACGGGCGTTGTCAGCCTGCATTTGTAGCGTTGTTTCTATCTCACTGTTGGACGGTTGATATCTGAGGTAGAACTGCCCTGAGGTACGAAGGACATCTTGATGGATGATTTCCGCAAACTCCGACTGGATGCGAAAGACTTCTTGTCTGATGTCCGCGTCCTGGATTGCCGACAAGCGTGCGGCCCAATCTTTGAGATTATTTGGTAGCAGAAGGTGATTATGGTCCCGTACGATCGCCCGCATGTGATGGAGGGCGTAGTAGGCATCCTTCTGACCGCCAGGCAGCTGCTTGAAGCAGGGGAACGTCGTATTGTGGGTGAACACATGCTTGCCATACCTACGAACTGGCCTGCTGAAGGTGCCTCCAGATCTGGCGTAGCCGGGGAGAACATCATCAAGAACTTTCTTGATATTTGTGTAGTCTTTCTTTGACTGACGGTCCGAGTCGAAATACGTGGCCATGGAATATTTCGGGCTTAAGAGGATGAGTGTGCAATGCGTGTCACCGCAAAAAACACGGAATGTTAGAAAAAAAGAACGATCGAAATCTAAGAAATCATATGTTACGGGGCGGTGAGGGGATGACTTACTCGGGAAAGTAAGGCACGAGGAAGTTATCCTTATCTGGGTTTGCCAGAATGACGCCTTCGAGGTATGAACTCGCGACTTGCCGGTCCCCAGCGCTGCCCAAGATCTTGGCACGCATGTAGAAGGGGTCGATTATCACGATGTCCGGGGTCTTGTCTCTAATGATCCGCATCTCCATACTCAGCGAAAATAGCCGAACGAAGGTGTAGTGCAGCGAATGAAGGTTAAACATAGCGAAGATGTCATCAAACCGCAGGACAATCGTACCCCAGATGGCGCTCTCCACAAAGCCCTTGCCCTCTGGCACCTTGGCCATGAAAACCGGGTATGCCACATCATTCTCGGAGAGACGCCGCTTCTCCAAAGAAAGAACACTGTCATGCAGACTCCGCATACCACCGGTTGCAGCATTAAGCAGATTAGTCTGTAGCATCAGCCTACCCGCCACATGCACCCTCCTCGAGATATCCTTAGGTGAAGGTGGCCCGTCCTGAGCACGGATCGTACTCGGTGCCGGCTGGCTCGCACCCTTGTTACTCTTTCTTTTCCGTCCCTTCTTCTTCTGCTGTAATGGGGCTTCTAATATTTTGCACCTCGGCTATCTGAGGCTCGGTGAAGGCGGCAGCTATAGGCGTCTCCTGAGAACTGAACGCCAGACGATGCCTATTGCAATTGGGTTTCTCCGCGGTACCAGCTAGATCGTCTTTTGCTGGGTTGGGTTCTTGAGAAGGAGGCCCCAATAATTCGTCACCGTACCCATGTTCGTTGAAGTACTTATCGACGTTGGTAAATGTACCGTCGTCGTCGTCGTCGTCCGGATCCTGTGCCATATGCATGTCCGGATCCTGTGCTATATGCATGTCCGGCATGTCCGGTAGCGTTGCGGGGGTCTTGCCATGGCTTGGCACCGGCACGACTGGCGGTGTTGTCTGTGGGGTGGTGTCCCCCGCCCCCAAAGGAATCTGGCTCTTCGGCCAAAGCATGGGCAAGCTTATGCAGGCGCTGAGGGTCATCACATCATCTTCGTCGGCCCCATGGGTTCGATATGGAGGTAATATGTCGTCGAAGCCCGGCAGCACCCGAACCAGTTGAACCCTATAAACGGTGGGTGGCATCTGATTACTGTGGAACACGCGGCTGCCCAGTTGAACGATTCTGCCCTTGGCGACATCGACCAACTCGTTGTTCACGAAGTGCAGGAGAGTGCACGGAACGTCGGCGGCGCCCTGCGAAAACATGTAGGGCGTCAGGGATGCCCAGTCAAAGGCAAGGAGATGAAGTCATCGGCCGAGAAGCTTAATTAGTTACCGTGATGGCGTCGAGCTCGGCTAATGTCGAGGCACCGCCAACGGCGGGCGTGCAATTGACAGAGGGGCCGCTTGCTGCCGAGGTGTCGGCCGGCGTATTCTTCCCACACCCAGGTGCATTAAGCTGCAATGCCGGCGCCGCCGCGAGAGACACCAATGCCGCCTCCGCCGGAGACACCAATGGCACCGCCGCGGGAGACACCAATGCCGCCTCCGCCGGAGACACCAATGGCGCCGCCGGCACATTGCGCGAGCTGCTGCCCGTGAAGCTGGGAATCGGGGGCGGCCCCTGTTGGCCCCCGCCACCCACGCCTGCAGCCCAAAAACCAAGGTAGGTATAATGGCGGTGATCGTCGCTCCCAGTTGGTCTCGCACTTGCTCTTCGACCATCTCCGGAATCCGCGCCACTTGTGCCTTGAGTTGTAAAACCTCGCATTGTTGGCTTTCCGAGCTGGTCTTTCTCTCCTTTCGCCCAGCGGTATAGTATTCCGACCATTTCGTGGACAAGCCTTTGCCGGCCACACGACCAGCTGACAACGGCTTACTGAGCTTATCCTTGTTTTTCATTATGTTCAACGCCCTATTTAAAGGGGTGTCAAAAGGGGAGCTCTGAGACGACCCCGCGCTACTGCTTTCAGTGTCCTGCGGAAGGAACGTGAACCATTTAGAAATTTGGCTTCATTAATTAGAATGCAACCATATGGAGCTAATTACGCGGGGGTGTATTCCTTACCAAAACACGCTCAAGCGCCTTGGTCTTCGGATCCATGGTAAGCTCCTTGGTTACCGGGTCAATCTTGTACCGGGCCCTGACATAGTTCCTGGTCTGCTTGTCACGGTATTTCTCGAAGCGGAGCGATAGGCCTTGCTCGGCACGCTCCGCGTCCTCCTTGTCCCATATAGGTTCCGCCACTCTGTAACCGCCGGGACCGAGTTTGTGGACCCCTAAGTTCAAGTCCCGCATATCTTTCCCCCACTGACTTGATTCCTCGGATGCGTTGCTCTCGCACTTGATCTTGAACTCTTGGTAGTCATCTTCGCTGATCGAAGGATTTTTCTCCTTGATCTTCTCATAAATATCACCTTTTTCAATCATGCTCTTCACCGCGCCTCTCCAAGTAGCCAGGGCCTTGCTCATCGTCGTGAGGGCGGCACTGTTCACTTTATTCCCTGAGAGGCGTGTGTTTGCGAAGTCACCGGGGAACTTGTATCGTTCGTGCAGCTTCGTGAAGAGGAGGTTGCGCAAATTCCCTCGGTCACGATGCCTTAGGTTCTCGGTGTGGATCGAGACGGTGCTCCGGAGAATGCACCCGAGCTGTCCCGCGTACTGCTTGACTATTTCTTTGGGTGCTGTTGGATGCCCCTCGGAGGACACTTCACTAAATTCCTCCTTGACGGTGCCGAGCACGTTCGAGCGCCGGTCCTTCCGTTGCCTCTTCGGTTGGCTGCCATCTGTGCGTGCGCCGCCATCATCAGTGGTGGCATCCTCGGCGGCACCATTAGTGGTGTCATCCCCGACGCCACTAAGGGTTGTGTAGTCGGGATCGGTGTCTTCCGCGGCACCCTCATAGCGGTGAGGTTCTTCCTCCATCTCGTGGGACAGCTCCCAGAATGCCTTGCTCGAACCGTCGGCCTCATCGTTGTGGGCCATGTTTCGCTCTAAATAGGAAAAAAGTTTGGTCAAAAAGTTGGTTATTGTCAAGGAACAAGATCATGGTCTCATCATTTAGGGTTTGTCGACAACGAGGCATCCTAAAAGCTAAGATTTTATCATTTAGGGTTTGTCGATGCCGAGGCACCCTAAAAGCCTAAGCTTTCATCATTTAGGTTTTTATCGACACCGAGGCACCCTAAAAGCCAAGGTTTTATCATTTAGGGTTTGTCGACGCAGAGGCACCCTAAATGCTAAGTTAAGTTTTCATCATTTAGGGTTTATCGATGCCGAGGCACCCTAGGTTGACTGATATATATGGGTGTCTTCTAATAATATACCCTATCAAGAAAAGCGATGGAGAATTCTAAGTTGGGCCTAATCACTTGGCTCTATTGCCACCTATGGTTTAATGTAGCAAGAATAAAGGGGCAGTTGATCCTATTTAATTAAGTACTAAGATACCCCGGCCCATGCATTAGTCGCAAGTACCCCATATGTCCTATTTTTAGCAAAGTCGTGCTAAAATTCACGGAAAATTTCAGCATGACCTTTGCTGAAAATAGGACATATGGAGTACCCGAATTTGCCGGAACGGAAGTTAATCGACATTCCGGCAAACTCAAGGGCCTCTTGGGGTACCTGCAAAATCATTATCCCCGCGTAATGAAGTCGCCAATGGGTCATTTCAGACGATCACAAGTAGCATCATCACAAGTACAACATCATCACAAGTACAGCAGCAGCAGTGAATACAGGCATAACAGCAGCAGCAGCAGGTTTATTCTTCTTCTTCATAAACACTAATTGTCTAATTGAGCAATACAGCGACAGTGTGAACAAATAAAAACACAAACTACACCTACATATTTCAGAAGATAACTGTAAGGTAATGATGTTCGGAAGATGGCAGATAATGATTTCCTCCTTAAATCACTACACTGTTGACTGTTCATTCACCAAATTTACCATACAAAATTGACTCTACTCCATGCTTGAGAACTTTCTTCCGCACTGTCAGACACGAGGAGGGTAAAACCCTTTGATATAATTCGAACCAAGTGACAAACTGACACCACATGATTGGGGAACACCCAGAATAAATCCAGTCGCCAGTACATGGTACATTGGCTGTCTGTTGTTCAGCAAAGAGATATCTTCGGAAAACAAATAGGAGTACTGTACTAGAGTACTCTGAATATCACCACTCTCATATCCTAGATAAAACCAAAATGGCATATCCTTGTTCGTCTAGCAGAATGTGTTGCCTAGCTAGTCACATTCTCACATCTGGACATCAATCCCCTCACTCACATCTACACCTACCAATATCATACGGTTACTGTAGCAGATGATTGCTAGAGTACACTCTTAAACTCATTTTGGGATCAGTGGAAAACAGTTAGTGCCAAATTCCTGCTCCACTTTTCTGTCTTGTTTTTTCACTGAAAACTGATATGGGAAAAGTAGAAAATAATTAGCACTAGTTGGCTGGTACAGTAACAGATGGCAACCAATTGACAATGTGGAGCAGAATTTTGTCAAGGTGATGTCAGTCATGATGGTCATAACCAATTACGGTAGCCAGAACTAGAAAGTAACAAACGTCTAACATCCATATAACTCATGATGGCGCAAAAAGTTCAAATGGTGAGTAGCTTAGCTTGGCATGTCTCAGACTAATTTGTGCACTGGTAACTAGTTTTTTACAGCAGCCAACAACAACACTGATCAGGGAGCTGCCTACATATTTCTAAAAGAGAAGGAAAATCCTGTTTGCTCGTAAACTTGCTGGAGGCTACAAAACTAGTGTAAGCGTCGCTGTTCTACACACACTTAGTTCCAATTCATGACCATTTCAATTTAAATGTTCTTCCTGTCTTCCAGGCCCATCTAAGCATCTCCGTCCAGTCAATAACTCTGCGACTACTTCTAATGGAGGAGAGGAGGAACAGCAGAGGTGGCTACTCACATCTGCTTCTTGTGGGTGTTGAGGTAGGACTTCTCGTAGTACTCGGAGGCGGAGTAGAGTTGCGGCCGCAGGTTCTTGAGCTCCTGCATCAAGCATGGCCACAATGCGTCAAGAAGGGGAACAGGCTGGATCCCCGAAAGGTCCTAAAACAATTTATAGCTTAAAAAAGAAGAATAGGGAGTTGGAAGAGAGAGGATGGCTCATCGTGGAGGAGTGGAGGACTGGATGAGCTGCAGCTTCGGGACGGAGGCGCCGTGGGTAGCCGGTGCAGAGGGGCGCGGCGGCGGCTTCCCGTTGTCCCGGCTGCAGCAGAGGGCAGAGGGGCAGACGGTCCATGGAGGAAGCTAGGCTGCGGCGGGAGTGGGTCCCGGCGGCGGCGAGGACCGAGACAGCGAGGCGGGGCCGGCGGCGGCGCTGGAACCCTAGCGCTGGCCCTGCTCGAGTTCGAGCCGAGCGAAGGAGGATTGTTCGCCTGTTCGGTCGGAGCACCTCGTCGGAGCGGGCGCGGGGCTCGTCGGAGTGGGTGTGGAGCGGGCACGGGGGTCGTCGGAGCGGGCGCAGGGGTCGTCGGAGCGGGTGTGGCAAGGGAGGGAAGGGGGATCTGGCGAGGGAGGGAAGGGGGATCGGGCGAAGGGGTATCTAGCTAGATGGGGGAAGGTTTGTAATGGCGCACCATCTAGGGGTGCGCCATAAAAACACTGATAGCAGTGGCGCACCCTCCTCTGGTGCGCCATTAGTAGTTTTTTTCTGATAGCAATGGCGCACCCTCCTCTGGTGCGCCATTAGTAAAAAAAATTCATTATTTTTTGTTGCATCTAATAATTTGTTTTTTATCAAATTTGTTATTTTCATGAGGACTAGAACAGAAGATATCATCAAATTTGTTTTTTTTTTGAAAATATCATCAAATTTGTTTTTTATTATTAATTGAAAATATCATCAAATTTTTCATTTGAAAATATAATCAAATTTGTTATTTAAAAATATCATCAATATTTTTTTGGATTTTTAGTTGCATTCATTTGTGAATTGGTAAAACATTTATGAATATGAAAAAATATCATCAAATTTGAAAAAATATTCATGAATTCAAAACTTGCCCATGAAATTTAAAAATATTCATGAGTTCAAAAAATATTAACAAATTCAATATTCATGAGGACTAGAATAGAAGAAATATCATTTCAAAATGTCAAAATACAATCGAGGAATGAAGACTACGATTTAAATACAATCGATCTTAGCTAGCTCTTTTCACAATCTTCTTGCCCTTCTTTTTCGCAAATGGAGTTCTTCTGTTGAACGAACGTCCTTTAGGTAGGGTGGTCCTGATTCTTCTTGTGGTGTATGGCACTTCATCGTTGTCGTCATGTTCCATCTTCGGGTCGCCATACTTGTCGAAGTCTTGCTCATTGGCGACTCCATCCATTTCGATGATCTTCATTTTGCCTCTCCTCACGACAACACGACTGGGCTTTGACGGGTCGATAATGAAGAAGCATTGGTCAACTTGGGAAGCCAGTACCCATGACTCATTTTTCGCGGTGATGTTTGCGCCCGCGGTCTTGGATTTGGCTTCGGGTCTAACCATGGTGGTGAAATACCGGTCTTCTTTTAGGATGCTCTTGGCCCATCTGACACGGAACATTGGGACCTTCTCTCCAGCGTAGCTCAGCTACCAGATCTCCTCGATCCTTCCGTAGTATCTGTCCTTGTCGTTACCGGTGTAGGATTCCATCGTTACCCCGGAGTTCTGATAACCATCTCTCTTCATGTCCTTGTCCTCGGTGTAGAATGTGTAGCCGTTGATATCGTACGCCTCATAGGTCATCAGGTTGTGCTCGGCGCCCTGTGACAAGGCGAATATGAGTGTTTCTTCCGCGGAAGAATCCTCATGTAAAGGGTACGATAGAAGCTTCTCCTTGTACCAACGCGTGAAACATGAGTTGTGCTCTTTGATTATATCTCCGTCCGTCCTCTGTTGGCCTCGGTCATTGTACGTCTTCTCAATAAAGGTTTTGTGCTCTACCACCCAAGGATCGACCACGTCTATGTGTTGTAGCACGACTAGGTTTGCTCTTTCAAAGTCGGCGAGTCGACCCTCGAAGTCGACATGCATTTCGCGGCGACCATCGCGGTGACCCCATCCAGCGAGCCTGCCGAGGTGCCTGTTGACGGGCAGACCAACGGGGTTCTCGATGCCTAGATAATTCGTGGAGTAGGAGATGCACTCTTCGGTCAGAAAGCCCCTGGCTATGCTTCCCTCTGGACGTGACATGTTGCGAACGTATCCTTTGATGACACCATTCATCCTTTCGAACGGCATCATGCTGTGCAGGAACGTCGGCCCGAGTTGGATGATATCCTCCACGATATGGACCAGCAGATGCACCATAACATCGAAGAATGCGGGCGGGAAGTACATCTCAAGCTCGCATAGTATCACCACGATTTCTTCCTGTAGCCTTCTCAGTTGCCTCACGCCAACCGACTTCCGAGAGATGACGTCGAAAAAGTTGCATAGGCCAAATAGCATTTCACGGACCTGCGCGTCCATGATCCCACGGATTGCAACTGGAAGTATCTGCGTCATCAGCACGTGACAGTCGTGAGACTTCATCCCGCTCAATTTCTGCTTCGCTGAGTCTAGGTATCTGCTTATCTTCCCCGCGTAACCGTAAGGAAGTTTTTCTCCTACGAGGCAGGTGAAAAACTGCTCGATCTCCTCCTGACTTAGAGTGAAGCACGCGGGACGGTAGTCATTTCCGGTCTTCTTGGCCTTTTTCCCTTTGCGACGACTTTCCGTGTCCTGCTTCGCCTCATCATCATCATTAGCGTGAAGCTCCTCCCTGATGCCCATTGATTTCAAGTCTGCCCTTGCTTTCGGCCCATCTTTGGTCCTCTCTGGCATGTTGAGCAAGGTACCAAGCAGACTCTCGCACACGTTCTTCGTGATATGCATGACATCAAGGCTGTGAGGCACACGGAGGATCTTCCAGTACGGCAAGTCCCAGAAAACAGACCTTATTTTCCATACCTTCAGCAGCGGCTCTGGCGCCTTTCGCTTCTTTCCCGGCTCTGGCGCTTTTTGCTTCTTTCCCGACAGTGGGCAATCTTTCCAATTTTTCAACAGCTCATCTATTTCCTCGCCGCTCCTCGTACGCGGGCGTCTTCGGGGTTCGGTTTCACCATCGAACAGATCCTTGCGTTTTCTCCATGGGTCATTATCGCGAAGCCACCTTCGATGTCCCATGAACACGGTTTTCGAAGACCCGGGATCTCTATCTAGCTGGCGATACGTTGTGTCATCCATGCACCTGACGCATCCAGAAAATCCGTGGACCACCTGCCCCGCGAGATATCCGTAACCGAGATAGTCGTGTACCGTCGTGAGCAGTGCGGCTCTCATAGGGAAATATTCTTTCTCTGCGGCGTCCCACGTATTGGCTGGCGTTTTCCACAGCGTGTCTACCTCCTCTTTCAGCAGCCCCAGATACAGATTGATGTCGTTCCCTGGTTGTTTCGGCCCTTCAATTAGCATACTCATGTGAATGTACTTCCTCTTCATGCACAACCAGGGGGAAGGTTGTACATCCACACAAACACATGCCAGGTGCTATGTGTGCTTCTCTGGCTGCCAAACGGATTGACTCCATCGGTGCTCGCGCCCAGCATGTTGTTCCTTGGATCATCCCCAAATTATGGGTGTTCGAAGTTCAACGCTTGCCACTGGCTCGCATCCTTAGGGTGACTCAGCATCTTGTCTTTTTTATTTATCTCTGGATCATTTCCATCATCTTCTCGCTTCTTCTCCTCCCTATCCGCGTGCCAACGCAAGAGCTTTGCTAGCTTAGGGTCCGCGAAATACCGCTGCAGACGAGGAGTGATCGGAAAGTACCACACCACTTTTTGAGGAGCTTTCTTGCTCTTCTTGTATCGAGTGACGCCGCACACCGGACATATGGTAGACTCCGCGTGCTCGTCCCGACAAATGATGCAATTATTCATGCACACATGGTATTTCACGTGCGGTAAATCCAGAGGACACATGATTTTCTTCGCCTCCTCGAAACTGGTCGGGCACTTGTTCCCCTTGGGAAGACGTTCGTGCCAGAATGACATGTTCTCGTCGAAGCATGCGTCGGTCATTTTGTGTTTTACCTTCATCTCTAGAGCCATGAGCGTTACTTTCAGGCGGGTGTCCTCGGGCCTGCATCCTTCATACAATGGAGTAACCGCGTCTATCTCCAGTTGATCCAGCTTGGCTTTCTCTCGGGCGGCAGCTCTTGCGTTATCCGTCTGCTTGAGAAGCAGCTCTTGAATATGAGGGTCCTGCACCCAGCCCATCGATGGTCCATCGTCGTCTGCTCCGCCGGCATCTTCATCTTCATGATCATGCCCATCGTCTGCTCCCGCGTCTTCCTCATCATCATGTCCGGCATCTTCTACATGATGACTGTGTACAGCATCACCGTCGTGATCATGTCCTGGAGATTCTTCGTCTTCTCGCCCGCCCGAGCCGTGGTGGTTGTCTTGCTGCCCATCCTCATTTCTTGCCCGACCCCCATGGACGACTTCATAGTCATCTTCATCACCTTGCCACCGATAGCCATCCATGAAACCACGCAAGAGCAGGTGGTCCTTCACCTGCCCGGAATCCGGGTCCGCAATAAGGCTCTTCAGCTTGCATCTTCGACACGGACATCTTATCTCCGTCTCGTTCTTTTGAAGCATCTCGGCCTTCGCGGAGCTCAAAAACCTATTCACGATGCCTTCGGTCATCGTGCGGACCATGGTCGCCTGCGGGGTAGAGCAAAACGATATTTTAGAACCAAGAAAAAATTTGGCATGACTTTGCCTAAAAATAGGACCAAAAAGAATGCATAGTGCCAAATTCTCGCCGAAACGGAAATGAATCAACATTCCGGAAAAATATTGGCAACTATCGCATTTCAAATACCGGTACCTGCAAACACAAACATATATGCAACACCACAAACATACGTAGATCTAGCTAGGCCATAAAAAGTGCATGTGCACGTTGTTGGAGGGAGAAAAAAGTAGATCTACAACATAAAGAAAGCTTTCCCCTTACTTACCTATCAAAAAAAGGTAATTTAACCACTTAATTTGGGTGAATCTATGGTGCAAATGAGGTGAGGAGGAGGAGGCAGCCGAGACAAGCTTGGAGGAGGAGGTGGAGAGAATGAAGTGGGGAAAGTGAGTGTGGTAGGTGGCTGTCCAAAATATCTAGCTGGTCTCAGGTTACTAATGGCGCACCACCTAAAAATGCGCCATTAGTAACCCTGGTTACTAATGGCGTACCAGTTAGGGGTGCGCCATTACTAGTTTTGCAAAAAAAGTTGTTAGTAGTGGCGCACCGTGGTTGTGGTGCGCCATTACTAGTTTGAACTAGTAATGGCGCACTTCACACAGGTGCGCCATTACTAGTTTTGAAAAAAAAGTAAAAAAAATTGTTAGTAGTGGCGCACGGAGCGTGTGGTGCGTCATTACTAGTTAAAACAAGTAATGGTGCACTGTGGCCTGGTGCGCCATTAGTAGTTTTGGAAAAATAAAAAAAATAAAATTTGCCAGTAATGGCGCACCGTGTGTCTGGTGCGCCATTAGTAATGAGGACACTAATGGCGCACCTGTATCTGGTGCACCACTGCTATATAGCAGTGGCGCACCACATACATGGTGCGCCATTAATGTCCATATCAGCTATAGCCCTTTTCCTAGTAGTGTTAGTTACAATGCTTGCAAGGCTTATAGTGATGTGCATTACCGAGTGGGCCCATAGATACCTCTCCGACAATCGGAGTGACAAATCACAATCTCGAAATATGCCAACTCAACAAGTACCTTTGGAGACACCTGTAGAGCACCTTTATAATCACCCAGTTGCGTTGTGACGTTTGGTAGCACACAAAGTGTTCCTCCGGTAAACGGGAGTTGCATAATCTCATAGTCATAGGTACATGTATAAGTCATGAAGAAAGCAATAGCAACATACTAAATGATCAAGTGCTAAGCTAACGGAATGGGTCAAGTCAATCACATCATTCTCCTAATGATGTGATCCTGTTAATCAAATGATAACTCATGTCTATGGCTAGGAAACATAACCAACTTTGATCAACGAGCTAGTCAAGTAGAGGCATACTATTGACACTCTGTTTGTCTATGTATTCACACATGTATCATGTTTCCAGTTAATACAATTCTAGCATGAATAATAAACATTTATCATGATATAAGAAAATAAATAATAACTTTATTATTGCCTCTAGGGCATATTTCCTTCAATGAAGGGCCAATAGAGAAGCCCATAATTAACTGGAAGGGAGGCTCTCACATGAATCCGGCCCAGGTACATGCTCATGGTCCCCTAAACATAAATAAGTAAATAAATAAATAAAGCTAAATGCTCATGCACCAGTTCTTTAAATTCATGATTTAACAGGAGGATATTATTTCCTATGATAGTGTCGTTACATTCAGTCGATATTATTCTTAGGCAAAGATAGCGACCAGTCTTCTTTCTCCCAGCATGTTCTTCCTGCAACCAGCGGACCCATGCAAATCGTAGTCAATGTCGTAAATAGTTTCGGTCCATTTTTATTTTTCAATAAGAATGTCCAACCCAGCCCAGAACATTCGCGACAACACTTAATCCTCCGCCTTGGTGCGCTCGCCACGGCGCCGCCGTCCGGCCCTGTCAACATAGTTTTTTTTCGAAATGGTCCCAGTCAGCATAGTGAATCGGGAGAGGACTTTAGTTGTGAGTATGACCATACGGACCCACCAGGTCCACTCCCGAACACAAGCAAGCGCCTCTTTTACTACTCAAATGAACCCCTTGTTTTTTTACTCTAATCCACCATGCTGATATCTGGGACCCACATCATTTTCAACATATAGTCAATTAACGACAGAATGGCACAACTTTTTTCTTGAGTAGTAATTTGGAGGAGCAGGCTATAAACTGGGTTGTGCGGTCTCTGTGGCCCGTCTAACAACATGACCAGCCCAGCAGTTTTTTCTTTGGGAAAATAGGTAGCCCAGTATTTCTTTTTAAAGAATACCCAAGCTAGGCCTATTTGTTTTCTCCGACTTACTAGGCTGCAAAACTTTCAAGACAAGGAGGGATGCATTCCGGCCTGGCCAAAGAGTATGGTCAGTGTCTGTTAAAAGTAATAGAAAATTCCAAAAAAATTATAGCAAATGGGATATTAGTTTCTTTTTTTGTTTTTGTTCTTCACTGATATCTTATACTCCCTCCGTCCCAAAATTCTTGTCTTAGATTAGTCTAGATACGGATGTATCTAATACCAAAACGTGACTTGATACATCCGTATTTAGACAAATCTAAGACAAGAATTTTGGGACAGAGGGAGTATTTCATTGGATTTAACATGACATGGTACTAATTTATTTTTTAATTTGTTTTAGTATGGCTACTAATTTTTGGATTAAGAATATTTTGTTCCCGAGCAAAAATTTGTGAATTTTCAAAATTTCCCACATATTTAGTTAATTTTTTTAACCCTGGTACTGACCAGAAAATGGGCAGCAATTCTAAAAATGGAAAACGGGCTGCAATAAATTCCATATGAATTAGAAAATGAGTAAAAATTATAAAAATAATAGCAAATGGGTTGTACACGCCACAGATTTTGAGGCTGACTTGTTTACGCAAGGCTTTGTCAGTCAACACACGATTCTAGCAGCAGTGACTGCTGGATGTCCATCCAACGCCCGACGTGCTTGTTCAATCTCTGATCTTCCTGCTGCAGCCGCCTAAACTAGCGCCTGCTGGACTTCCTGCCCCCTCCTCTTGTGGCCCGCTATGATGCCGCGCAGGCTTCCCCGGCCCACCCTACTCCCTCCGCTGGCCTGGCGCACGCAATCAACTGCCTCCTTATTACGCGAAAAAAATGATTCCTCCCACTGACATCTGGGGCACACCGGTTGGGAGGCTGACATGTGGGCCTACTAAGTTGACGCGTACGCAGGTCTTGTCAACTTAGTCAACAAACGATTCTAGCAGCAGTAACCATTGGATTTGAATCGAACGGTCCTGCTGCTTCTTCAATCGCTGCTCTTCTTGCACCAGCCGCCCAAACCAGCGCCGGCGAGACCGCCTGCTCCTGCCTCCAGTGGCCGGCTGTACTGCCGTTGAGGCCTCACCGCCCCCTACTACTCCCACCGCTAGCCAGGCCCTGCGGCGACGACAGCCTCACAACGCAGCCGACCCAAAACCCTCGTACTCCTCTCTGCGTGGGCATCCACTGCAGCGTCTTCCCCGGCTCCGCGTCGTCCCCTTTCTAGGCCTCGCCGTCGTCCACCACCTTGGATGCGCTCGGCGCGGAGTGGTCAACGTGGTCAATGAACGACACCATCGGAAGTAGACTGTGCGTGGAGAGGCTGACAGCTGGGTCCACGTCCGCACACAAGGAAATGCCTCCTTATTACGCGCAAAATAATGATTCCTCCACCTGACAGCTGGGACCCACCGGAAGGGCCTTTGTATTTCGCGAAAAAAACGTTCCCACCGCTGACAGGTCGGACCCACCAGCTATATCTTCGCACGCAAGGAAGTGCCTCCTTATTACGCACAAAAAAATGAATACCCCCTGCTAGCTGGGACCCACAATACTGGGAGGCTGACTTGTGGGCCAACTAAGTTGACGGGGACGGAGGGCTTTGTCAACTTAGTCAATATGAACGAATTTAGCTCCAGTGACCGTACGATGTCCATCCAACGGCCGTAGTGCTTCTTCAACCTCTAGTCTTCTTGCTCTAGCCGCCCAAACCAGCGCCGGTCGTGCGTCGTGCTCCTGCCTCCCGTGGCCGGCTGCGATGCCGCGGAGGCCTCACCGCCCCCTAGTACTCCCACCGCTGGCCAGGCCATGCCTCTACTCACCCACAACCCATGTTATTCTGCGGCGACGACAGCCTCACACCGCAGCCGAACCAGTGAACCCTCATACTCCTCTCCGCGTGGGCATCCACTGCCGCGTCTTCCCCGGCTCCGCGTCGTCCCCTTCCTACGCCTCGTCGTCGTCCACCGCCTTGGTGCTCTCGACGCGGCGTGGAAAATGTGGTCAACGACCGACTTCCATCAGAAGAGTACTGTATGTGGAGAGGCTGACAGCTGGGTCCACGGCCGCAACTGGGTCCACGGCCACAGCCCCAGTTTTTTTGTGATTTGCCAAGTAAGTCGCTTTTTCAGGCCTGTTGGGCTGCAAATCTTTCAAGACGAGGAGAGATTCATTCGACTGGCCGAGAAAATGGTCTATCAGTAATGAGAAATGGGTTGTACATTTTTAAAACACATCAAACAGGCAATTAGTTTCAAATTTCTTTTTTTCATTTCGAGATTTTAAATTGCATTGATTTTTATGCATGGACAATTTGTTGGATTTTATATTGATATACATCTATTTTTAAAATCAGTTTGAATGTGACTCAAAATTTCGGGATTAAAAACAGTTCGGACCGCACCGAAATATGCAAAATTTCGTATAATTTTTTAACCGATCCTACCTTTGGTTATGTTTGACAGGGATGGTCAGTGAACGTCTATTGGTTTCAAAGGAGGATAGAGATCCATTGGGGAAGGCTTGAAAGGTGTAATGCAAACAAAAAGAATATGGGCTCCAAAAAACCCTTAAGAATTAGCAAATGAGCTGTAAATTATTAGAAATAATGGCAGATGGGCTATATGCTGTTTTCCACATATTTGAGTCTTTCCTAAAAAAAAGGTTGACGCACAAGCAGTGACTGTTGGATGTCCATCCAACGGCCGTCGTGCTTCTTCAATCTCTGCTCTTCCTGCTCCAGCCGCTCAAACAAGCGCCAGCGAGACTGCCTGCTCCCTCCTTCCCGCGGCTGGCTGTGCTGCCGCGCAGGCCTCACCGCCCCACCGCACTCCCATCGCTGACCTAGCCATCCCTCTACCACCCACACCTGCTATTATTCTCCGGCAAGGGCAGACGAACCAGTAAACCCTCGTACAGTCGTAATCCCCTCCGCGTGGGAAACAACTGCCGAGTCTTCCCTGGCTCCGTGTTGTTCCCTTCCTAGGCCTCGCCGTCGTCCATCGCCCTGGTGCTCTCGGCGCGGCCTGGTCAACGTGGTCAACGACCGACATGCATCTGAAGTGGACTGTACGTGGAGAGGCTGACAGCTGGGTCCACGGCCGCACGCAAGGAAATGCCTCCTTATTACGCGCAAAATAATGATTCCTCCACCTGACATCTGGGACCCACCGAAAGGGCCTCTGTATTTCGTGAAAAATTCGTTACCGCCGCTGACAGCTCGGACCCACCAGCTATATCTTCGCATGCAAGGAAGTGCCTCCTTATTACGCACAAAAACATGAATACTCCCCTTGCTAGCTAGGACCCAGTATAGTGGGAGGCTGACTTGTGGGCCTACTTAGTTGACGGGGACGGAGGGCTTTGTCAACTTAGTCAATATGCACGATTCTAGCTCCAGTGACCGTACGATGTCCATCCAACGGCCGTAGTGCTTCTTCAACCTCTGGTCTTCTTGCTCCAGTCGCCCAAACCAGCGTCGGTCGTGCCTCGTGCTCCTGCCTCCCGTGGGCGGCTGCGATGCCTCGGAGGCCTCACCGCCCCCTACTACTCCCACCGCTAGCCAGGCCATCCCTCTACTCACCCACACCCTCTGTTATTCTGCGGCGACGGCAGCCTCACACCGCAGCCGAACCAGTGAACCCTCGTACTCCTCTTCGCGTGGGCATCCACTGCCGCGTCTTCCCTGGCTCCGCGTCATCCCCTTCCTAGGCCTCGCCGTCGTCCACCGCCATGCTGCTCTCGGCGCGGCATGGTCAATGTGGTCAACGACCGACTTCCATCGAAAGAGTACTGTACATGGAGAGGCTGACAGCTGGGTCCACGGCAGCCGCAAGGAAGTGCCTCCTTATTACGCGCAAAATAATTATTCCTGCACCTGACACCGGGGACCCACCGGACGGGCAACCGTAGTTCGCGAACAAAAAGTTCCCCCCCTGACTGCTGGGACCCACCAGCTACATCTTCGCACGCAAGGAAGTGCGTCCGGGCAAAAAAAATGATTCGCCCCCTGACTGCTGGGACCCACCAGCTATATCTTCGCACGCAAGGAAGTGCCTGACAGTCGGGACC
Organism: Aegilops tauschii subsp. strangulata; assembly: GCF_002575655.3. Taxonomy (NCBI): domain Eukaryota; kingdom Viridiplantae; phylum Streptophyta; class Magnoliopsida; order Poales; family Poaceae; genus Aegilops; species Aegilops tauschii. The sequence continues at coordinate 438,129,493 of NC_053040.3, read as the reverse complement.
CACCTGGTCGAAGCATACGTAGCATTGTCATTCTTGTCGCGAATGTGTACGTACATACTGGTCGATGTAGAGCGCGCACATGTCGTACTAGAGGCGCGCATGTAGCACGTACACGTATGTACAACGGCCAGTGTGCAAGAAAGAAAATACGGCCACGTACGTACATATAGGCGGGGTCTCGAACGCCTACTCACGCATACGTACGGCCAGGGCTCGTGTACATGGCTGGGTCGGAACGGAGAAATGGTGTCGTCGTCTTGTTCATGGGGAGGCAACAGAACGCGTCGTGTTCATCGGGAGGCAACGGAACGCGTGGGAGCCAACCGGCTTGGACGGAACAGCCGATGGAAACGAGGCCTGGCGTACCGCAGAACGGAGGAAACGGCCTTGTGTTCGACCGGCCACGGTCGACACGGGATCCTGTTCATTGGGAGGGGTCTGGCATACCGCAAAACGGAGGAAACAGACTTGTGTTGGACCTCCTACAGTCGAAACGGGGTCATGTTGATCGGGAGGGGTGTGGCGTACCGCAAAACGGAGGAAACAGACTTGTGTTGGAGCGCTACGGTCGAAACGGGGGTCCTGTTCATCAGGAGGGTTGTGGCGTACTGCAAAACGGGACTCCATGGGATACTGTTCATCTCCACCGTCGACCCCCTCCAGCCTCCACAGGCTACTGTTCATCCACCGTCGACCTCCTCCAGCCTCCACCTGCGACTGTTCATCGACGGGCTCCTGTTCATCCAGCCTCCACCGTGCTCTACTCCACCGGCTACTGTTCAACCAGCCCTCTCCGCACGGGCACCTATTCAACCACCCCTCCACGGGCTACTGTTCATCCAGCACTCCACCGTCTATTGTTCATCCAGCCCTCCACAGGGTCGTCCTGTTCATCTAGCCCTCCACGGGGTCCTGTTCATCCAGCCCCAACCGGCTCGATCGATCGGGGTCCTGTTCATCCACCCCCACCGGGAACTGTTCATCCAAACCCTGCAGCAACGCTCACTGTCCATCCAGAGGCAGCATCGATCGGCTTCAGTTAGCAGCAGTAGCGAAGGAATCGCTCGATCGGGTTCAGTAACGTAGCTAGTGCAATCGCTCGGGTTCAGTTAGAGCCCAACGCCTCGCACACACGCGCGTACGTGTATGAGAGAAACGCGCATCGCTCGGCCCCCGACCACCCACCGTAACCGGGAACTCCCCGAAATTTCCTCGCCCTCGCTTCTACCACGGTTTTTTCCGTCATGGACGGCCCAAAGAATGTCATGCAGCTGCGTCTTCGGCCCGTCCAGGACGAAAATTCCATTTTCTGTCATGATTTTTTGTCATAGAAGTAGGAGCCCCACACATCTATGATGATATCGACTTTTGTCACAATTATCGTCATAGAAGTGTCATAAGTATGACAAAAAAATTCGTTCGGTCCAAAATGTCATAGATGTGTCTTTTTTTTGTAGTGCGAGTTTTGGTAGTAACTTGATCTGAAGTTTCATGATCATCATCATTAGCTTCCTCTCTAGTTGGTGTAGGCATCACTCGAACGGTTTTCTGTGATGAGCTACTTTCCAATTCGAGAGAAGGTACTATTAATTACCTCATCAAGTTATACTTTCCTCCCACTCACTTCTTTCGAGAGAATCTATGGTAGAAGGTGTACCCAACAGTTTCTTTTGGGTATCCTATGAAGACGCACTTCTCATTTGGGTTCGAGCTTATCAGGCTGAAATTTTTTCACATAAGCATTGCAACCCTAAACTTTAAGAAACGACAGCTTAGGTTTCTTACCAAACTACAGTTCATATGGTGTCATCTCAATGGATTTACACGGTGCCCTATTTAATGTGAATGCAGCTGTCTCTAATGCATAACCCCAAAACGATAGTCGTAAATCGGTAAGAGACATCATAGATCGCACCATATCTAATAAAGTACGGTTACGATGTTCGGACACACCAGTACGCTGTGGTGTTCTAGGTGGCGTGAGTTGTGAAACTATTCCACACTATTTTAAATGAAAACCTGATACGTCTCCAACGTATCTATAATTTTTTATTGTTCCATGCTATATTATATTCTGTTTTGGATGTTTATTGGGCTTTATTATACACTTTTATATTATTTTTGGGACTAACCTATTAACCGGAGGCCCAGCCCAAATTGCTGTTTTTTTGCCTATTTCAGTGTTTCAAAAGAAAGGGATATCAAACGGAGTCCCAATGGAATGAAACCTTCGGGAACGTGATTTTTGGAACAAACGTGATCCAGAGGACCTGGAGTCTACGTAAAGCAATCAACGAGGTGGGCACGAGGCAGGGGGCGCGTCTACCCCCCTGGGCGCGCCCTCCACCCTCATGGGCCCCTCGTTGCTCCACCGACGTACTTCTTTCTCCTATATATACCTACGTACCCCCAAACGATCATAGCGAGATCCAAAACCCTATTTCCACCGCCGCAACCTTCTGTACCCATGAGATCCCATCTTGGGGCCTTTTCCGGCACTCCGCCGGAGGGGGCATTGATCATGGAGGGCTTCTACAGTAACACCATAGCCTCTCCGATGATGTGTGAGTAGTTTACCTCAGACCTTTGGGTCCATAGTTATTAGCTAGATGGCTTCTTCTCTCTCTTTGGATCTCAATATAAATTTCTCCTTGATCTTCTTGGAGATCTATTCGATGGAATCTTCTTCTGCGGTGTGTTTGTCGAGATCCGATGAATTGTGGGTTTATGACCAAGTTTATCTAAGAACAATATTTGAATCTCCTCTGAATTCTTTTATGTATGATTGGTTATCTTTGCAAGTCTCTTCGAATTATCAGTTTGGTTTGGCCTACTAGATTGATCTTTCTTGCAATGGGAGACGTGCTTACTTTGGGTTCAATCTTGTAGTGCTCGATCCCAGTGACAGCAAGGGAAACGACACGTATTGTATTGTTACCATCGAGGATAAAAAGATGGGGTTTATGTCATATTGCATGAGTTTATCCCTCTACATCATGTCATCTTGCTTAAAGCATTACTCTGTTCTTATGAACTTAATACTCTAGATGCATGCTGGATAGCGGTCGATGTGTGGAGTAATAGTAGTAGATGCAGAATCGTTTCGGTTTACTTGTCACGGACGTGATGCCTATATACATGATCATACCTAGATATTCTCATAACTATGCTCAATTCTATCAATTGCTCGACAGTAATTCGTTTACCCACCGTAATACTTATGCTCTTGAGAGAAGCCACCAGTGAAACCTATGGCCCCCGGGTCTATTTTCCATCATATTAATCTTCCAACACTTAGCTATTTCTATTACCGTTTATTTTACTTTGCATCTTTATTTTCTCTTTATCATAAAAATACCAAAAATATTAACTTATCATATCTATCAGATCTCACTCTCTTAAGTGACCGTGAAGGGATTGACAACCCCTTTATCGCGTTGGTTGCAAGGTTCTTATTCGTTTGTGTAGGTGCGTGGGACTCGAGCGTGGTCTCCTACTGGATTGATACCTTGGTTCTCAAAAACTGAGGGAGATACTTACACTACTTTACTGCATCACCCTTTCCTCTTCAAGGGAAAACCAAGGCAGTGCTCAAGAGGTAGCAAGAAGGATTTCTGGCGCTGTTGCCGGGGAGTCTACGCACAAGTCAAGCCATACCAAGTACCCATCACAAACCCTTATCCCTCGCATTACATTATTTGCCATTTGCCTCTCGTTTTCCTCTCCCCCACATCACCCTTGCCATTTTATTCGCCCTCTTTTTTCCGTTTGCCTCTTTTTCGCTTGCTTTTTGTTTGCCTGTGTGTTGGATTGCTTTCTTGTCACGATGGCTCTACCTAGATTTGGTGATCTTCACCTTAAAAGGTTAGAAGAGATCGAAAGCAACGTCAGAAGTTTTATGACTTTACAATTTGAGCATAATAATTTCTTTAGAAACGAGCTTAAGGAACAAAAAAGCTTTATGGGATATATGAATAAAGAGCTCGATGATATGTCTAAGGAATTTTATGGTTTGAAATCTCAGATTGCTCATCTCAAAAAATTAATAGCTGAAGTTTCGGATAAGCAGGCCACCTTAGTTAATAAGATGGCCGCTAAGCCGGCAAATTTCTATGAGAATAAAGATGAAGATCTAAAAGTTATTGATGTGTCTCCTATTAAATCTTTGTTTTGCAATATGAATCTTGATAATGATGGGACTGGAGATCAGTCAACTTTCGTTAGAAGGCGTCCCAAAAATTCGGAGTTTTTAGATCTTGATGCAAAAATTGGTAAAAGTGGGATTGAAGAGGTTAAAACCTTAGATACCAATGAACCCACTATTTTGGATTTCAAGGAATTTAATTATGCTAATTGCTCTTTAATAGATTGTATTTCCTTGTTGCAATCCATGCTAAATTCTCCACATTCTTATAGTCAAAATAAAGCTTTTAATAAACATATCGTTGGTGCGTTAATGCAATCTTATGAAGAAAAACTTGAGTTGGAAGTTTCTATCCCTAGAAAACTTTATGATGAGTGGGAACCTACTATTAAAATTAGAATTAAAGATCATGAATGCTATGCTTTGTGTGTTTTGGGTGCTAGTGTTTCCACGATTCCAAAAAGTGTGTGATTTGCTAGGTTTCCGTGAATTTGATGATTGTTCTTTAAACTTGCACCTTGCGGATTCCGCTATTAAGAAACTTATGGGAAGACTTAATTATGTTCTTATTGTTGCAAATAGGAATTATGTGCATGTAGATTTCGTTGTTCTTGATATAGATTGCAATCCTTCGTGTCCTATTATTCTTGGTAAACCTTTCCTTAGAACGATTGGTGCAATTATTGATATGAAGGAAGGGAATATTAGATTCCAATTTCCATGAAAGAAAGGCATGGAACACTTTCCTAGAAAGAAAATAAAATTACCTTATGAATCTATTATGAGAGACACTTATGGATTGCCTACCAAAGATGGCAATACTTAGATCTATCCTCGCTTTTATGCCTAGCTAGGGGCGTTAAACGATAGCGCTTGTTGGGAGGCAACCCAATTTTATTTTAGTTTTTTGCTTTTTGCTTCTGTTTAGGAATAAATATTTGATATAGCCTCTGGTTATATTTTTTTTATGTTTTAATTAGTGTTTGTGCCAAGTGAAACCTATAGGATCTTCTTGGATGATAGTTATTTGATCTTGCTGAAAATTCCAGAAACTTTCTGTTCACGAAAACAATTGTTAAAAATCACCAGAACGTGATAAATATTGATTCCAATTGCAGCTGATCAATAAAAAAATTAGGTCGTCCTATTTTGGTAGAATTTTTTGAGTTACAGAAGTTTGCGTTAGTTACAGATTACTACAGACTGTTCTGTTTTTGACAGATTCTGTTTTTCCGTGAGTTGTTTGCTTATTTTGATGAATCTATGGCTAGTAAAATAGTTTATAAACCATAGAGAAGTTGGAATACAGTAAGTTTAACACCAATATAAATAAAGAATGAGTTCAATACAGTACCTTGAAGTGGTGTTTTGTTTTCTTTCGCTAACGGAGCTCACGAGATTTTCTGTTGTGTTTTGTGTTGTGAAGTTTTCTTTTGGGTAAAGATTTGATGGATTATGGAACAAGGAGTGGCAAGAGCCTAAGCTTGGGGATGCCCATGGCACCCCAAGTTAAATCTAAGGACACCGAAAAGCCAAAGCTTGGGGATGCCCCGGAAGGCATCCCCTCTTTCGTCTTCGTCCATCGGTAACTTTACTTGGAGCTATATTTTTATGCACCACATGGTATGTGTTTTGCTTGGAGCGTATTGTATGATTTGAGTCTTTGCTTTTTAGTTTACCACAATCATCCTTTCTGTACACACCTTTTGAGAGAGACACACATGATTCGGAATTTATTAGAATACTCTATGTGCTTCACTTATATCTTTTGAGCTATATAGTTTTTGCTCTAGTGCTTCACTTATATCTTTTAGAGCAAGGTGGTGGATTTGTTTTATAGAAATTATTGTTCTCTCATGCTTCACTTATATTATTTTGAGAGTCCTACAAAACAGCATGGTAATTTGCTTTAATTGTGAAATTAGTCCTAATATGCTAGGTATTAAAGATTAGTAAAAACTTTCTTATTAGTGCGTTGAATACTAAGAGAGGTTTGATGCTTGATGATTGTTTTGAGATATGGAGGTAGTGATATTAAAGTTGTGCTAGTTGAGTAATTGTGAATTTGAGAAATACTCGTGTTGAAGTTTGCAAGTCCCGTAGCATGCACGTATGGTAACCGTTGTGTAACAAATTTGAAACATGAGGTGTTCTTTGAGTGTCATCCTTTGTGTGGAGGTCGGGATCGCGCGATGGTTAACTCCTACCAACCCTTCCCCTAGGAGCATGCGTGTAGTGCTTGTTTTTGATGACTTGTAGATTTTTGCAATAAGTATGTGAGTTCTTTATGACTAATGTTGAGTCCATGGATTATACAAACTCTCAACCTTCCATCATTGCTAGCCTCTTCGGTACCGTGCATTGCCCTTTCTCACCTTGAGACTTGGTGCAAACTTCGCCGGTACATCCAAACTGCGTGATATGATACGCTCTTCCGCAAAACAGCCACCATACCTACCTATTATGGCATTTCCATAGCCATTCCGAGATATATTGCCATGCAACTTTCCACCGTTCCGTTTATCATGACACGCATCATCATTGTCATATTGCCTTGCATGATCATGTAGTTGACATCGTATTTGTGGCAAAGCCACCGTGCATATTATTTCATACATGTCACTCTTGGTTCATTGCCCATACCAGTACACCGCCGGAGGCATTCATATAGAGTCATACGTTGTTCTAGTATCGAGTTGTAATCATTGAGTTGTAAATAAATAGAAGTGTTACGATCATCATTCATAGAGCATTGTCCTCAAAAAAAGGCCAAAGAAAAAAAAAGAAAGCCCCAAAAACATAAATAAGAAGGGGAATTGTTACTATCCTTTTTCCATACTTGTGCTTCAAAGTAGCACCATGATCTTTATGATAGAGAGTCTCTTGTTTTGTCACTTTCATATACTAGTGGGAATTTTTCATTATAGAACTTGGCTTGTATATTCCAAAAATGAGCTTCCTCAAATGCCCTAGGTCTTCGTGAGCAAGCAAGTTGGATGCACACCCACTTAGTTTCTTTTGTTGACCTTTCATACATTTATAGCTCTAGTGCATCCGTTGCATGGCAATCCCTACTCCTTGCATTGATATCAATTGATGGGCATCTCCCTAGCCCGTTGATTAGCCGCGTCAATGTGAGACTTTCTCCTTTTTTGTCTTCTCCACATAACCCCCATCATCATATTCTATTCCACCCATAGTGCTATATCCATGGCTCACGCTCATGTATTGTGTGAAAGTTGAAAAAGTTTGAAAATTCTAAAGTACGAAACAATTGCTTGGCTGAATCCGGGGTTGTGCATGATGAGAGCATTCTTGTGTGACGAAGATGGAGCATGACCAAACTATATAATTTTGTAGGGATGAACTTTCTTTGGCCATGTTATTTTGAGAAGACATAATTGCTAAGTTAGTATGCTTGAAGTATTATTACTTTTATGTCAATATTAAACTTTTATCTCGAATCTTTCGGATCTGAATATTCATACCACAATTAAGAGGGTTACATTGAAAATTATGCTAAGTAGCATTCCACATCAAAAATTCTGTTTTTATCATTTACCTACTCGAGGACGAGTATGAATTAAGCTTGGGGATGCCTGATATGTCTCCAACGTATCTATAATTTTTTATTGTTCCATGCTATATTATATTCTGTTTTGGATGTTTATTGGGCTTTATTATACACTTTTATATTATTTTTGGGACTAACCTATTAACCAGAGGCCCAGCCCAAATTGTTGTTTTCTTGCATATTTCAGTGTTTCGAAGGAAAAGGATATCAAACGGAGTCCAAACGGAACGAAACCTTTGGGAACGTGATTTTCGGAACAAACGTGATCCAGAGGACTTGGAGTCTACGTAAAGCAATCAACAAGGAGGGCACGAGGTAGGGGGCGCGCCTACCCCCCTGGGTGCACCCTCCACCCTCGTGGGCCCCTCGTTGCTCCACCGACGTACTTCTTCCTCCTATATATACCTACGTACCCCCAAATGATCATAGCGAGAGCCAAAACCCTATTTCCACCGCCGCAACCTTCTGTACCCGTGAGATCCCATCTTGGGGCCTTTTCCGGAGCTCCGTCGGAGGGGGCTTTGATCACGGAGGGCTTCTACATCAACACCATAGCCTCTCCGATGATGTGTGAGTAGTTTACCTTAGACCTTTGGGTCCATAGTTATTAGCTAGATGGCTTCTTCTCTCTTTGGATCTCAATACAAAGTTCTCCTTGATCTTCTTGGAGATCTATTTGATGTAATCTTCTTTTGTGGTGTGTTTGTCGAGATCCGATGAATTGTGGGTTTATGATCAAGTTTATCTATGAACAATATTTGAATCTCCTCTGAATTCTTTTATGTATGATTTGTTATCTATGCAAGTCTCTTCGAATTATCAGTTTGTGTTGGAGTAAATGGCCACGGGTAGCCTAACCGACTCCCCCTGGCTCTTCAAGAAATTATCGGGCCGATCAAGCCTTCAAGCACCCAAAGCATAGGGTCGCCTTCCCCTGGCCGGCTGTCTCCCAGACCGACTACTCGAAGACGGCCCGGCCCTAAAAACCCTCCCGAAGAGAGCCACAAGATGGCCGACTCCAGGAAGCTGGCCACAAGAGGACCGACTCCAGGAAGCCGTCCACAAGAGGACTGACTCCCAGAAGCCGGCCACAAGAAGACCGGCTCCCAGCAAGCGGCCAAGATTGCACCCTCAAGGGCTGCACCCACATAACGGTAATGAGACGGGGCGTGGCTACAGTACAGCTTGCCACCCCCGAATCCCGGAGCACGCGTGGCCACAGTGCGCCGTACGGGTCGGCCATCCCCCGTCCGGCGCGGCACTGTTGCCATGTTGACCATGACGCCAGCCACGACAGGCTGTCAGTACGGCCCGTGGGCGGCGGGCCCCTTCAGCCAGAGAGATGCCCGAAGACGGCCAAGCCTCCCCCAGTCGGCCTGGGGCGTAGCCGGCTCCCAATAGCCGGCTACCTCCCTCCCTCGAAGTATGTGCATCATTAAGGAGACAAGACGAGGTAAGGCTACAGTGAGAGCCCGCCAGGCGGCGGCACTATAGCCATGCTTACCTCGACAAAGCCCTCGTCATCAGGGCGAGGCTATAGTAACCAGCCACCGACAAGACCCCCAGACGGTAGGGCTAGCCTGTCGGCCAAGAGGCCGGCAGCCGGCGGGACCCACCAGTCGGCGGGCCCCAGCGACCGGCGGAGAAGCCGGCGAATACAGACACTGACGGCTAGGACCCACATCCAGCCAGATTACCATTGTACCCCCGGGGGTAGGCCTATATAAACCCCCCGGGGCACCCATGCAAAGGGTTGATCTCTTAGAGTTTGAGACACCACATAGAGAAAAGAGGAGAGCTAGCCTTGCCCTTCTTCTTCCTCTAGCCAAACAGCTCAAGGAGCCACTTGTAGCCACTTGTGTTGATCTATTGATCATGCGGAGACCCCGCAGAGCAGGACTAGGGGTGTTATCTCCACGGAGAGCCCCGAACCTGGGTAAGATTCGCCGGCATGCATTTCTTCGCCTCATCCCGTTTCCAGGCACCGGCGATGTCTTACTGGCTCCCACAATGATAAGCCACCCGTTGGCATATGTCGCACCTACCACCCGACATTTGGCGCCCACCATGGGGCCAGGTGCACCATCGTCCGGAGACCTGTTCTGGACGGGAACCCTCTTCCTTCCCAGCGAGCGTAGCCAGCCCGGCACGCCCGATGGCCCTTGCCCCGACGCGCTACAAGGCGTCGACGACGCCTACGTGGCGAGCTGCCTCGCCGATCTTCTTGGCGAGGCTCGCATCTCCGAAGAGCCTGCGTCCGACGCGGGCACAGACTGCCCCGAGAGCCGCCTCGTCAGCCTCCTCGACCAGCTTCACGTCTCCAGCGAGCCTGCTGTGGATTTGGAGTCGGTCAGCTCCACCGACCCGATGCTTGTCGACTCCGACACGGCGTCGCTTGACGCCTTCCACACCAACGTTGTGATCATCGACGACCCTCTTCCTCGAGCCGATAGTGGCAGCAGCGCTGTCACCGAGGTGCTGGTCATCAGCCACGGCGCCGCCTCAGGCGAGAACGCCCACGACGCCCTACAAGCGGTGCTACACGACTTGTCCGCCCCCATCCCGGCCGACGCTAACGCCGAGACACTGGAGGCACGCCGCCTCGCCCTCATCGCGAAGGGCCAGAAGATAGCATCCATGAGATGCCTCACTGAGGCTCACCAGCGCGAAGTCGACCGCGCCGCCTTTGGTACGCCACCTCCTGGCGGGCCGAGCCGAGCCGACATCGTCAAGAAGCGCGGTGCGGCCATCGCCAGCATGCTGGGAGCAGACCGCCCAGTCTACACCACGCCACTCGAGAACCTGCGTGCCGCTCAGGCGGCCGTAGACGAGCTAAACGGGCTGGGGGCCGACGAGCTCCCCTACATGACTAGACGCATCCAGCAGCTGATCGACACGGCCGCAGAGCGGCATGAAGCCAACGCCCACGCTGAAAGTCCTCTCCCACGCCGAGAGCACGGCGCGACGTCCCAGACGCCGACTGCAGACGGCGCCCGCGCGAGAAAAGACAAGGAGCCGGCTGCTAGCCGTAGTCGGACTCGGCTCACCATCGAGCGCGACGCAGAAGGCCGCCCCCGAGCTGTGGAACAACGAGGCGATCTGCCTCCTCCCCTGCCTCGTGGGGAGAGATATCCCACCCCGCCGCCTGTTACGCATCCGACTCTCGGCAGCCGACTGGGCCACCGCGAAGGAGTTGGCGAGAATGACGCCCGCCACTGGATCAACCGCCTAGCGCGATCCTTGGCGCTAGAAGAAGAAGATGATGTCGGCCCGCCTTGCTTTGGCCCCCTCATCCGTGACGAACCCTTCCCCAAAGGGTTCTCACTCCCAAGAGACACGCCAAAATACAACGGCTCCGTGAAGCCGGAATACTGGTTGATCGATTACTCCACTACAGTCCGCATAGCGAATGGCAAGAGGCGCGTTGCCGTGAAGGACGTCCCGCTCATGCTTCAAGGCACGACATGCACTTGGTTGAACAGCCTCAAGCCCTACAGCATCAACAGCTGGCTGGACTTCACGGAAGTCTTCATCCGCAATTTCACCAGCACGTACAAGCGGCCTCCCAAGCCCCGCCAGCTCTCCTTGTGTGTCCAAGGGCCCAGCGAATCAACTCGCGACTACCTCACGCGTTGGGCCGAGCTCCGCAACTCCTGCGAAGGGGTGCACGAGGTTCAAGCCATAGAGTACTTCACCGCCGGGTGCCGAGAGGGCACCCTCCTCAAGCACCGGCTCCTCTACGACGAGCCGACTACCCTCGACGAGCTGCTGATCATAGCAGACAAGTACGCCACGGCCGACTCTTCAATGAAGACCGAGCTTCGAGTGGATGCCTCTGGAAAGGTGCTTGCTCCGGCTCCCAAGACGCCGGCTGGCGACTCCAGTCGACGGCCTTACCAGAGCGACAACAAGCGCAAGGCCCCTATGCCGCCTTCCACCAGTCGGCAAGTAGCCACAGTCGAAGACGAACAACCTAAAGAGTGGCCCGCGCCCAAGAAGCAGAAGGGCGGCAGGCCGGCTTGGCAGCCGGCTTTCTCCTACGAGCAAACCCTTGATGCCCCCTGCAAGTTCCACAGCGGTGCGAAGCCGTCCAACCACACGACCCGGAAGTGTCATTGGCTCACGCGGATCTCCAAAGGCGAAGGGCTGGTGCCGCCTCCACCTGCTGGCCAGCCACCTCCAGCCCCTCAGCAGCCGGCTGTTCGACCAGCAGTCGGAGCCATTCAAGATGAATTCCTGGACAAGCACGCCGCCTACATCGTCTTTACAAGCCAAACCGAAGACAGGCGCAGTCGGCGCCGACAGCACCAAGAAGTCAACGCGGTCGCCTCTAGCAACCCTGAGTTTATGCATTGGTCCGAGAAGCCTATCAGCTGGAGCCGGGTTGATCACCCAGAGGTGATGCCGTCTCCCGGCTCTTATGCATTGGTACTGGACGCCACCCTCGCGATAAAAAGGCGAGCATCCCGTTTCTCTCGTGTACTGATTGACGGGGGGAGCAGCATCAACATACTGTACCGTGACACCATGGAGAAGCTGAACATCAAGACGGAGCAACTCATGCCAAGCCGGACTGAGTTCCATGGCATCGTACCTGTCCTGTCCTGCTCACCAATCGGCAAGATCAAGATGGATGTTCTCTTCGGAGACAAGGATCACTTCCGCCGAGAAGCAATCTGGTTTGAAGTGGTGGATCTAGAGAGCACTTACCACGCGTTGCTTGGCCGACCTGCCCTGGCCAAGTTCATGGATGTGCCCCACTACGCCTACCTCAAGATGAAGATGCCAAGTTCAAAAGGGATCATCACCATAGCCGGAGACTACAAGAAATCCTCTGAGTGTGCTGCAGCCAGCAGCCGGCTGGCCGAGTCCCTCGTGATTGCTGAAGAAAAAAAGATGCTGGACCGAGTCGTGGCCATGGCCGGCAAGCAGCCGGCCCTGTCCCCCGACCCCAAGGAATATGATGCTCAAGGCTCCTTCCAGCCGGCCAAGGAAACAAAGAAGATACCTCTGGACCCGGAGAACCCGGAGAGGTTTGCTGTCACTAGAACAAACCTGGAAAACAAACAGGAAGGCGAGCTCGTCGATTTCCTCCGTGAGAATCAGGACATCTTTGCATGGTCCCCAAAGGACATGTCGGGTGTTCCTAAGGATTTCGCCGAGCACAAGCTACACGTACGAGCGGACGCAAAACCAGTCAAGCAACCTCTCCGCCGACTGTCGGAGGAAAAGAGAAGGATTGTAGGAGAAGAGATAGCCCGGCTTCTGGCAGCCGGCTTCATTATGGAGGTGTTTTTTCCAGAATGGCTTGCCAACCCGGTCCTGGTGTTGAAGAAAAACAATAAATGGCGCATGTGTATAGATTATACCAGCCTCAACAAAGCCTGCCCCAAAGATCCGTTTGCCTTACCTCGAATCGATCAAGTGATAGACTCCACAGCCGGATGCGAGCTGTTGAGCTTCTTGGATGCTTACTCAGGCTACCATCAGATCAAGTTGGATCCAGCCGACCGCCTGAAGACCGCCTTCATCACACCATTTGGAGCTTTCTGCTACCTGACTATGACATTCGGCTTGAGAAATGTCGGTGCCACTTTTCAGCGTTGCATGCAGAAATGCCTCCTCAAGCAACTCAGCAGAAATGCCCACGTCTATGTAGACGATATTGTGGTGAAGACGGAGAAGCGCGGCACCCTGCTGGAAGACCTCAGAGAAACATTTGACAACTTGCGCCGGTTTCAGATCAAGCTCAACCCTGAGAAATGCGTGTTCGGAGTACCAGCCGGCTAGCTTCTAGGCTTCTTGGTCTCCGAACGCGGCATTGAGTGCAACCCAGTGAAGATCAAGGCCATAGAGAGAATGGAGATTCCTACCAAGCTGCGAGACGTCCAAAAGTTTACCGGGTGCCTGGCCTCTCTGAACTGCTTCATCAGTCGGCTAGGAGAGAAGGCTCTCCCCCTGTACCGACTCATGAAAAAGTCCACCCACTTCGAGTGGAACGACCAAGCAGACCAAGCTTTTCACGAGTTGATGAAGATGCTGACCACGCCGCCTGTCTTGGCGGCGCCGACTGAGAAAGAGCCCATGCTCCTTTACATTGCCGCGACTAGCCGAGTGGTCAGCACAGTTATTGTGGTCCAACGCCCAGAAGAAGGCCGGGCTCAATTAGTCCAGAGGCCGGTGTATTATTTGAGCGAAGTACTGTCCACCTTGAAGCAAAACTACCCGCACTACCAGAAGATGTGCTATGGAGTATACTTCGCCGCCAAGAAGCTGAAGCCCTACTTTCAAGAGCATCCCATCACGGTCGTATGTACTGCCCCGCTTGCCGAGATCATAGGCAGCCGGGATGCATCCGGCCGGGTGGCTAAGTGGGCCATTGCGCTGTCTCCTTACACGATCTTCTACCAGCCTCGCACCGCCATCAAATCCCAAGCATTGGCCGACTTCCTTGTCGACTGGGCCGAGACCCAGTACCTACCGCCGGCTCCCAACTTCACTCATTGGCGGATGCACTTCGATGGATCCAAGATGCGCACCGGCTTGGGAGCCGGCATCGTCCTCACCTCTCCCAAGGGCGACAAACTGAGATACACATGGCAAATCCATTTTGCCGCCTCCAACAACGTGGCCGAGTACGAGGCGCTCATACATGGGCTCCAGCTAGCCAAAGAGCTCGGCATCCGCCGGATCCTGTGCTATGGCGACTCGGATTTGGTCGTCCAACAATCATCTGGCGACTGGGATGCCAAGGACGCAAACATGGCGAGCTACCGATTCCTCGTTCAGCAAATCAGCGGATACTTTGAAGGATGCGAGTTCCTCCACGTGCCACGGGCCGACAACGAGCAAGCAGATGCCCTGGCACGAATCGCCTCCACCCGACAAGCTATACCAACCGGCGTCTCTCTCCAACGCCTACTCAAACCGTCTGTCAAGCCGTCTCCAGAATCAGACTCCATCTTCGTACCGCCTGCCCCTGATGCAGTCGGATCCGACTTGGGGAACCCATCAGGCGGCTCGGGGACATCGACAGGCGGCCCGGGGACTGCCGTAGTCGCACCCGGCTCGGGGACTTCAGAACCCGGCCCGGGGACTGCAGCAGTCGGCCCAGGGACTGCAACGACACAACAGGCGGTGGCCGACTCCAACTCTTCACCACCCAACCCACCCACCCTGGTCACAGTAGCCGTATTGGCAATAGAAGAAGTCACGGCTCCATCATGGGCCCAACCCATCCTCAACTTCTTGGTAAACAGAGAGCTGCCGACTGACGAGATCTCGGCAAGACAAGTTCAACGCCGAGCCGAAGCATACACAATAGTAAACAGAGAACTCGTTAGGCGCAGCGTCACTGGAGTCTTCCAGCGCTGCGTCGAGCCAGGGAAGGGCATAGCAATCCTCAAAGACATCCACCAAGGCGAATGCGGCCACCACGCGGCCTCAAGATCACTTGTCGCCAAAGCTTTCCGCCATGGGTTCTTCTGGCCAACTGCTTTGGAAGACGCCAAAGAATTAGTCAATGCTGCAAAGGTGCCAAGTCTTCAGCTCCAAGCAACACCTGCCGGCTTCCGCACTCAAGACCATCCCCCTCACCTGGCCCTTTGCCGTCTGGGGATTGGACATGGTGGGCCCATTCAAGACGGCGCGCGGCGACATGACACATCTGCTTGTCGCCGTGGACAAATTCACCAAGTGGATTGAAGTGAAACCAATCAAGAAGCTGAACGGGCCGACTGTCGTGACATTCATCGCAGATATCACCACCCGGTATGGCATACCACACAGCATCATCACCGACAATGGCATGAATTTTGCCAAAGGAGCACTGGCCCATTTCTGTGCGACACAGGGCATCCGACTGGACTTAGCGTCCGTTGCCCACCCGCAGTCAAACGGCCAAGTCGAGCGAGCAAATGGCCTCATCCTCTCCGGCATCAAGCCCCGACTGGTCGTACCACTGGAGCGTTCGGCCGGCTGCTGGCTCGATGAGCTGCCCGCCGTCCTCTGGAGTCTGCGTACTACCCCGAACAAGTCAACCGGCTTCACCCCTTTCTTCCTTGTATATGGTGCCAAGGCTGTCATCCCAACTGACATTGAGTTCGACTCACCTCGGGTCACCATGTACACGGAGGCGGAGGCCAAGGAAGCGTGAGAAGACGGCGTTGACCTGCTGGAAGAGGGCCGGCTGTTAGCACTCAGCCGGTCCGCCATCTACCAGCAGGGTTTGCGCTGTTACCACAACCGGAAGGTCAAGCCCAGATCCTTCCAAGAAGGCGATCTTGTGCTCTGGCTGATCCAGTGAATAGCCGTCCAGCACAAGCTCTCGGCCCCTTGGGAAGGCCCCTTCGTCATCAGCAAGGCCCTAGGCAACGACTCCTACTACCTGATCGACGCACAGAAGCCGAAGGCACGCAAGAGGGATGATTCCGGCAAGGAGTCGGAACGACCATGGAACGCCAATCTCCTCAGAAGATTTTACAGTTAAAAGCAGTATGTACCATGCTACCTTTTGTATTAAGTACAAGACAACAGGCCTCCCGAGGTGCACTCGGGGACTACCCTCTTTTATCTATGTATGACGAGTGCCATACCTATGAATGTGTTACTACATTTCTTTTCTGTCGGGCACCGGGTTCGATCAGTCGGCCCGGGGACTTGCCGCCCTGAGTTATATTAAAGTTCTACCTGCAGTCAGACAAGTAGTGTGCCGGCACCCAAGCCCTCTCTTGTTGAAAGTCGCAGCTCGAAGAATCGACTGTCCGACTGGCAAGAGTCAAAGGCAGGAAAGGATGCCCACATGAAAAACGGCTAAGGACTAACGAACTTATATAACACAAGCCCCCCCCCCCCCCCGCCTACCGGCTGTCAGAACAGCCGGCTGGCCGGCTTCCCATTCACCTTGCTACAATCCAAAAAAGCTAGAGTACTTGCCCTCCCAAACGGCCAAGCCCTTCCCCAGCCACAGACTGCAGAGCAGCTGTCCGGCTGGGAAGGCGTTGACCAAGGGAGGGCGGCAAAGTAAACAGCCAAAAGGATGAAAAGAAAATACAATTGAAAGCCAAGCACATGCATGATTATATTTACACAAAAGGCCTTCGAAAGGCCGGCATTTAACATAGTTTGAATACATCCCCAGTGGGTGGAACTACGCAAACTTAACAAAATATTGTCCAAAGAGTAATAAACAGGAAAGCGAAGGTGGCGGATCAGGCTAAAGGTGCAACAGGCGAGCCGGGCAGGTCAGTGGAGACGGCAGTGCTGGCTGAAGGAGTGGCCGGCTGGCGAGTCTCGGCTTGATCATCGCCGGCTGCAGCCGGCGCGCTCGCACACGCCTCATTGCTGGAGGCACGATCAAGCTGAGGCTGGCCGGTTGCTCCACCGTCTGGCACGGCGTCTTCACCATCCTCTCCCTCCTCCTCTTTGCCCTCATCGCTGGAGTTGATCTCCTCCGCCGAGTCCTCACCATCCGCCGGGTTCAGCCCAAACCACTCCACCGGCTGAGCAACACCGTCACCATCCACCTCAGGGGCAAAGACACTCGTGTCGGTGTAGTCGGCGATCGCCGAGGCGCGCTGGATGATAGCCGGTCGCACCGCCTCCAGCTCCTCGTCGGCCTCCTGCCGCCAGGTGGCCAGCTGGTCCAAACTCAGCTCAAGATACCAAGCTTTGATGAACTCCAGCGCATGCCTGGCGCCTGACCGAGCTGCAGAGGCTTTCCAGGCCTCGAAGCGGCCAACCGCTACCTCCAGCCAGTCGGCAGTCCGACTGGGGGTACGGGGAACCACCTCGCCGGGCCAGAGGGCGGCCAGCACTTGCGCCCCAACGCGCTGAAGACGGCGGAGCATGCGGTGAGCCGGCTGGAGGCGGGCTTGGATCACTAGAAGCTGCTCCTCAAGCGACCGGCGAGCATCCGGCGCGATCTCAGCTCCAACCTGCCTTTGCGCCTCGCGGTGGGCCTTGATGACTTGGTTGGCGGCAACAGAGTAACCAGGGAAGTAATCTGCACAAGTAAGAAAGGAAGAGAAAAAACACAAAGTCAGAGAATGGACCAAATGGCAAGCGGCAAGCGAAGGAACGAAGAAGAAGGCGGCCTACCGTCAACCAAGTCTTCCATCCGGCCGTAGCCGTTGATCAGCGATTGCCTTGCCTCAGCCCAGCTCGCCGCCTCGGTCTCGTATTCGGCTTGGAGGGCGTCCTCGCTGTCCTGCACCGCCTTCAGGGCCGCCTTATGGCTCTCCTCCTGGTCGGCCAGCTTCTTGACCAAGCGGTCACGCTCCTGAGCCAAGGCGTCGAAATCGGCTTCCTTGGCGCGAAGGGCGGTCTGGGCCCCACCCAACTGCTCCCTCAGGTTGGCATTGGCCTCTGCAGATATGGTGAAGAAGAAAGAATCAATAAGAAAGAAGTCGCCAGGAAAGATCCGGCCTGACTGCTCAGCAGTCGGCCCGAATCTCGAGGACTACACCCAGTGGCTGCGCTGACGCGCCCCCACGTGAGATAAAAGATGAAGCACTTACTCCGGCTCTCAGTTAGATCAGCGGTCTTCTGGGTCAGCTCCCGAGCCTGGGAGTTGAAGGCAGCCGCACAGAGGTTGTGGTAGTCCTGCAAGTAGGACAGAGGAGCGAATAAGAACAAGATAGCAATCGAAGTCTACTAAGAAGTTCCAAGCCGCCTGCTCAGCAGCCGACTCGGAACTCGGGGACTACACCCAGTGGGTGCGCTGACGCGCCCCCACGGAAGAAATCAAGAACAAGAAACAAAAGAGCGGGAAGACTCACCCGAATGGCCGTCCGCGTCGCGAGGAACTCTTGGGTATACTGCTGCAGCGCGGTGGCCTGGGATTGAAGCAGGTTCCGGACGTCTTGAGCCACCACGTTCAGCACGGGCGTCCCACCACCCGGCGTCCACCCCGAGCTGGCGTTGGCCGTCTCCAGATCCTGGGCCGACGAGGTAGAGCTCGTGGCCTTCTGCGGGTCCGGTGCCGAAGTCGCCTTCCCTGCGTGCCGGCGCGATGGCGACCGGACCACAAGGTCTGTCCTCGCAGCCGGCTCGCCTCCAGCCGGTTGCACGGGCGGCGCCTTAGGCCGGCTGCCTTGGTCCGCCCCAGTCGACGACGGTGGTGCCGCCTCCCTCTCTGGGACGACGACGTCGTCCTCCTCCCTCTCCACCCCCGACAGGTCGCCACCGGCTTCCTCCGGCGGGGGCTCCGGGATCTCGGGCGCCACAGCTCGCAGGGGGTCGACAAGCAGGGCCTCCGCCGCCCTCTCTGCGGTTGCAGCCTCCGCCTGGGCCTTGGCCGCCGCGTCGGCTTGTCCTGCCGCCGACTCCTCCGCCATCTCCTGCGCCGCCTTGGCAGCGGCCGCCTTCAGCTCCTCCACCTCCCGCTCCTCCCGCGCCTCCCGCGCATTCCGCTCCGTCGCCGCTTGAAGCTCGGCACGGGGGTCCACGCGGCGGGCGCTTGCGGATCCTCCCGCCGATCCAACCACGGAGGCGGCAACGGTCCGCTCAAGAGAAAGTGGAGCTCTATTTGACAAGTCAAGACAAGGACTCAAAAGAATATAAACAAAAAAGAAGAAGGAATACGCGAGAAAATTGACACTTACGCCGAAACCGTTTGTGGCTGCTTCACCACCTTGCGGAAGCGGGCCGCCTTCGCGGCTGCCTCGTCCCGCTTGGTCGCTGCCGCCGTGCTCTTGGGCTTCTTCGGCCGACTGCCGAATAGGCTCGGCGCGGCCCGGCGCTTCTGCGCGCCGCCTCGGACAGCCGGCGCGGCAGATGAACCCGCGCCATGATCGGACGCCGGCTGGCGGCGCGGGACGACTTCCGCCTCGTCATCATCCGGCCAGTCATCGAAGCTGGCTCCAAGCCCGGAGCCGCCTGCCTCGCCGCCTTCCCCCGCGGTGTTGTCGTCCAGAGCGGCCGCCCCCAAGTCGGGGTCGTCCAAGTCGTGTGTCGCCCGGTCGGGGAGGAATTGGCGCTCCACCCCCGCTGCCCCGGCCGTCGGTCGAAGGAGGGGGCTCTGCCAAGCCAAACCGACTGGTCAGAGTCGGCCAAGAGAAACTTGGTGACAAAAGTAAAGAAGAGAAGAAAAAGAAAGCTTACCATAGGCGGGGGATTGGCACGGGAGTACGGCTCCTTGCAAAACTGCCACTCGTCGGTGAGCTTGCAGTTCGCGAGGTAGTTCACCATGAGGGCTACCTCGGCATGAGGCATCTCCTTGGTGCACATCTGACTCGGATCGAGTTGGCCGCTCATTTGACAAATCATATGAGGGCGGCCTTGGAGCGGGAGCACCCGGCGCACCATGAAGGCGGCCAACAGGTCGGGCCCAGTTAGGCCCTCCGACTGGACCATTACCCGGAGTCGCGCGATGGCGACGGCTCCAGCCGGTGACAGTGTTCTGGCCCGATAGGACCACTAGGGCCGCCTCCCAGCCGGCGGGCCAGCTACATAAGCCGGCAACTTGACGAAGTCGCCTTGCGGAGCGACGTTCTTCACATAAAAGTAGGATTTCTGCCAGAGCTTCACCGACTGGATCAGCGTGATGGCAGGAAAAGGGTTGTCGGCTACCGGCCTCCGCACCGCGATGAAGGCGCCGCTCTGAGCCGGCACGCCCTGCATGGCGGTGCCGAGCTTGGACTGGAAGAATTCCCCCCAGAGCTCGAGGGTGGGAAGGACGCCAAGGAAGCCCTCGCAGAAAGTGACGAAGGCAGACAGCAGCACCACCGTGTTTGGAGTGAGGTGGTGCGGCTAGAGCTGGTAGAATTCGAGGAAGGAGCGGAAGAAGGCGCTCGCAGGCAGGCCAAGGCCGCGCAGGAAGTGCGAGCGGAAGATTACCCGCTCGCCCTCCTCCGGCGCCGGCGAGATCTCCTTCGCCGGTGCAAGACGGACCCGCACATGGTCCCTGCCGGGCAACCGCCGCGTCTTGCCGAGGAAGTCGATGTGGTCCTCGTGGACGTTGGAGTCGTCCCAGTCTCCGCCGCGCAACATGACGGCAAGAAGCCGATGAGAAAGGCGCGGCGACGGCGAAAGTACGGCCCTACGGTGGTGAAGCTGTGGGGTAGTGCGAAGGCTAGAGGGGCGGCGCGGCGGCGAGGGGCTGCAGCGACGGAGAGGAAGAAGAAGAAGATGGCGGAGCGAGGGTGAGCGTGCGAGCGTCTGCCGCTCCCCCTCCTCCCCCTATTTATAGCCTCGTGCGGCGAAGCCGAGGAGACGAGGCGTGGGGGGACGTGGGATTAACTGCACCCACTCCCCCACGTCCCGCGATTATTGCGCCCTAACGGCATGCGGAGACTGCCGTTGGGAGGCGAATGGCCCATTTTGGGCCACAGAAGATCCACACCTAGGCCTAGGCATGGAAGTGGCGGGCCCGGGCCTGCGGCGGCGTCCCGTCACGCGCATGGGCTGGCAGGCTCTTCCAGCCGGAGGATGCCACGTGGGCGCGGGCGGCAAGCGGCCGGCCCACAACCCGGCGTGCGCGCCAGTTGGCTCCCGCCTTCAGACTTCAAAACCTCACCAAGACGGCGTACCTGATCAAAGTCGGCTCCTAGCTGCTGGCTCTTCAAGATAGGAAGCTGATTGAGCTTCTCGTCCTCCTTTCAGCCTCGAAGCCCAACCAGCTTCGGGGACTACTGTCGGAGTAAATGGCCACGGGTAGCCTAAGCTGACTCCCCCTGGCTCTTCAAGAAATTATCGGACCGATCGAGCCTTCAAGCACCCAAAGCACAGGGCCGCCTTCCCCTGGCCGGCTGTCTCCCGGACCGACTACTGGAAGACGGCCCGGCCCTAAAAACCCTCCCGAAGAGAGCCACAAGATGGCCGACTCCAGGAAGCCGGCCACAAGAGGACCGACTCCAGGAAGCCGGCCACAAGAGGACCGACTCCCAGAAGCCGGCCACAAGAAGACCGGCTCCCAGCAAGCGGCCAAGATTGCACCCTCAAGGACTGCACCGACATAACGGTAACGAGACGGGGCGTGGCTACAGTACAGCTTGCCACCCCCGAATCCTGGAGCACGCGTGGCCACAGTGCGCCGTACGGGTCGGCCATCCCCCGTCCGGCGCGGCACTGTTGCCATGTTGACCATGACGCCACCCACGACAAGCTGTCAGTACGGGCGGCGGGCGGCGGGCCCCTTCAGCCAGAGAGATGCTCGAAGACGGCCAATCCTCCCCCCGTCGGCCTGGGGCGTAGCTGGCTCCCAATAGCCGGCTACCTCCCTCCCTCGAAGTATGTGCATCATTAAGGAGACAAGACGAGGTAAGGCTACAGTGAGAGCCCGCCAGGCGGCGGCACTGTAGCCATGCTTACCTCGACAAAGCCCTCGTCATCAGGGGCGAGGCTACAGTAACCAGTCACCGACAAGACCCCCCAGACGATGGGGCCGGCCTGTCCGCCAAGAGGCCGGCAGCTGGCGGGACCCACCAGTCAACGGGCCCCAGCGGCCGGCAGAGAAGCCGGCGAATACAGACACTGGCGGCTAGGACCCACGTCCAGCCAGATTACCATTGTACCCCCGGGGGGTAGGCCTATATAAACCCCCGGGGCACCCATGCAAAGGGTTCATCTCTTGGAGTTTGAGACACCACATAGAGAAAAGAGGAGAGCTAGCCTTGCCCTTCTTCTTCCTCTAGCCAAACAGCTCAAGGAGCCACTTGTAGCCACTTGTGTTGATCTAGTGATCATGCGGAGACCCCGCAGAGCAGGACTAGGGGTGTTATCTCCACGGAGAGCCCCGAACCTGGGTAAGATTCGCCGGCGTGCATGTCTTCGCCTCATCCCGTTTCCAGGCACCGGTGATGTCTTACTGGCTCCCACAATGATAAGCCACCCGTTGGCATATGTCGCACCTACCACCCGATAGTTTGGTTTGGCCTACTAGATTGATCTTTCTTGCAATGGGAGAAGTGCTTAGCTTTGGGTTCAATCTTGCGGTGCTCGATCCAAGTGACAGCAAGGGAAACGACATGTATTGTATTGTTGCCATCGAGGATAAAAAGATGGGGTTTATGTCATATTGCATGAGTTTATCCCTCTACATCATGTCATCTTTCTTAAAGCATTACTCTGTTCTTATGAACTTAATACTCTAGATGCATGCTGGATAGCGGTCGATGTGTGGAGTAATAGTAGTAGATGCAGAATCGTTTCGGTTTACTTGTCACGGACGTGATGCCTATATACATGGTCATACCTAGATATTCTCATAATTATGCTCAATTCTATCAATTGTTCGACAGTAATTCGTTTACCCACCGTAATACTTATGCTCTTGAGAGAAGCCACTAGTTAAACCTATGGCCCCCGGGTCTATTTTCCATCATATTAATCTTCCAACACTTAGCTATTTCTATTACCGTTTATTTTACTTTGCATCTTTATTTTCTCTTTATCATAAAAATACCAAAAATATTATCTTATCATATCTATCAGATTTCACTCTCGTAAGTGACCGTGAAGGGATTGACAACCCCTTTATCGCGTTGGTTGCGAGGTTCTTATTTATTTGTGTAGGTGCGTGGGATTCGAGCGTAGTCTCCTACTGGATTGATACCTTGGTTCTCAAAAACTGAGGGAAATACTTACGCTACTTTACTACATCACCCTTTCCTCTTCAAGGGAAAACCAACGCAGTGCTCAAGAGGTAGCAAGACCAAACTCGTAACTCAAATATTCGCCTCCGTGATTAGATCGTAGAAACTTTATTTTCTTGTTACGATGATTCTCCACTTCACTCTGAAATTCTTTGAACTTTTCAAATGTTTCAGATTTGTGTTTCATCAAGAAGATATACCCATATCTTCTCAAATCATCTGTGAAGGTCAAAAAATAACGATACCTGCTGCGAGCCTCAACACTCATCGGACCGCATACATCGGTATGTATTATTTCCAATAAGTCATTGGCTCGCTCCATTGTTCCGGAGAACGGAGTCTTACTCATCTTACCCATGAGGCATGGTTCGCAAGTATCAAATGATTCATAATCAAGTGATTCCAAAAGTCCATCTGCATGGAGTTTCTTCATGCGCTTTACACCAATATGACCTAAATGATAGTGCCACAAATATGTTGCACTATCATTTTCAACTTTGCATCTTTTGGCTTCAATATTATGAATATGTGTATCACCACAATCGAGATTCAACAGAAATAGACCATTCTTCAAGGATGCATGACCAAAAAAGATATTATTCATATAAATAGAACAAACATTATTCTTTGACTTAAATGAATTACCGTCTCGCAATAAACAAGATCCAGATATAATGTTCATGCTCAACGCTAGCACCAAATAACAATTATTCAGATCTAAAACTAATCCCGGAGGTAGATGTAGAGGTAGCGTGCCGACGGCGATCACATCGACCTTGGAACCATTCCTGACGCGCATCATCACCTCGTCCTTAGCCAATCTTCGTTTAATCTGTAGCCCCTATTTCGATTTACAAATATGAGCAACTGAACCAGTATCAAATACCCAGGCGCTACTACGAGCATTAGTAAGGTACACATCAATAACATGTATATAAAATATACCTTTGTTCACTTTTCTATCCTTATCCGCCAAATACTTGGGGCAGTTCCGCATCCAGTGACCAGTCCCTTTGCAGTAGAAGCACTCAGTTTTAGGCTTAGGTCCAGACTTGGGCTTATTCCCGGGTGTGGCAACAAGCTTGCCATTCTTCTTGAAGTTCCCCTTATTTCCTTTGCCCTTTTCTTGAAACTAGTGGTCTTGTTAACCATCAACACTTGATGTTCCTTCTTAATTTGTACCTCCGCAGCTTTGAGCATTGCGAAGAGCTCGGGAATTATCTTTTCCATCCCTTGCATATTATAGTTCATCACGAAGCCTTTGTAGTTTGGTGGCAATGATTGGAGAACTCTATCAATAACACTATCATCTGGAAGATTAATTCCCAGCTGAGTCAAGTGATTATGATACCCAGACATTTTGAGTATGTGTTCACTGACAGAATTGTTCTCCTCCATCTTGCAGCTATAGAACTTGTTGGAGACTTCATATCTCTCAACTCGGGCATTTGCTTGAAATATTAACTTCAACTCTTGCAACATCTCATATGCTCCATGACGTTCAAAACGTCTTTGAAGTCCTGATTCTAAGCCATAAAGAAAGGCATACTAAACTATCGAGTAGTCATCAACACGCGACTGCCAGGTGTTCACAACGTCTGCAGTTGCTGGAGGGGGTGGCACACCTAGCGGTGCATCAAGGACATAATTCTTCTGTGCAGCAATGGGGATAATCCTCAAGTTACGGACCCAGTCCATGTAGTTGCTACCATCATCTTTCAACTTAGCTTTATCTAGGAACACATTAAAATTCAAGGGAACGGTAGCACGGGCCATTGATCTACAACATAGACATGCAAAAACTATCAGGACTAAGTTCATGATAAATTATGTTCAATTAATCATATTACTTAAAAACTCCCACTTAGATAGACATCCCTCAAGTCATCTAAATGATACTGAAGGAAATATGCCCTAGAGGCAATAATAAAGTATTATATATTTCCTTATATCATGATAAATGTTTATTATTCATGCTAGAATTGTATTAACCGGAAACATAATACATGTGTGAATACATAGACAAACAGAGTGTCACTAGTATGCCTCTACTTGACTAGCTCGTTAATCAAAGATGGTTATGTTTCCTAGCCATAGACATGAGTTGTCATTTGATTAACGAGATCACCTCATTAGGAGAATGACGTGATTGACTTGACCCATTCCGTTAGCTTAGCACCCGATCGTTTAGTATGTTGCTATTGCTTTCTTCATGACTTATACATGTTCCTATGACTATGAGATTATGCAACTCCCGTTTACCGGAGGAGCACTTGTGTGCTACCAAACGTCACAACGTAAATGGGTGATTATAAAGGTGCTCTACAGGTGTCTCCAAAGGTACTTGTTGGGTTGGCGTATTTCGAGATTAGGATTTGTCACTCCGATTGTCGGAGAGGTATCTTTGGGCCCACTCGGTAATGCACATCACTATAAGCCTTGCAAGCATTGTGACTAATGAGTTAGTTGCGGGATGATGTATTACGGAACGAGTAAAGAGACTTGCCGATAAACGAGATTGAACTAGGTATCGAGATACCGACGATCGAATCTCGGGCAAGTAACATACCGATGACAAAGGGAACAACGTTTGTTGTTATGCGGTCTGACCGATAAAGATCTTGGTAGAATATGTGGGAGCCAATATGGGCATCCAGGTCCCGCTATTGGTTATTGACCAGAGAGGTGTCTTGGTCATGTCTACATAGTTCTCGAACCCAAAGGGTCCGCACGCTTAAAGTTACGATGACAGTTTTATTATGAGTTTATGTATGTTGATGTACCGAAGGAGTTCGGAGTCCCGGATGAGATCGGGGACATGACGAGGAGTCTCGAAATGGTCGAGACGTAAAGATCGATATATTGGACGACTATATTCGGACTTCGGAAAGGTTCCGAGTGATTCGGGTATTATTCGGAGTACCGGAGAGTTACGGGAATACGTATTGGGCCTTATTGGGCCATACGGGAAAGAAGGAAAAGGGCCTCAAGGGTGGCCGCACCCCTCCCCTTGGTCTGGTCCGAATTGGACTAGGGAAGGGGGGCGCCCCCTTCCTTCCTTCTCTTTTTCCCTTCCTCTTTTCCTATTCCATATGGGAGGTGGAATCCTACTAGGACTAGGGAGTCCTAGTAGGACTCCACACTTGGTGCGCCCCCTCCTAGGGCCGGCCTCCTCCTCCCTTGCTCCTTTATATACGGGGGCAGGGGGCACCTCTCTACACACTTGATATACGATATTTTAGCCGTGTGCGGTGCCCCCCTCCACCAGATTACACCTCGATAATACCGTCGCGGAGCTTAGGCGAAGCCCTGCGTCGGTGGAACATCATCATCGTCACCACGCCGTCGTGCTGACGAAACTCTCCCTCAACACTCGGCTGGATCGGAGTTCGAGGGACGTCATCGAGCTGAACGTGTGTAGAACTTCGGAGGTGCCGTGCGTTCGGTACTTGATCGGTCGGATCGTGAAGACGTACGACTACATCAACCGCGTTGTGATAACGCTTCCGCTGTCGGTCTACGAGGGTACGTGGACAACACTCTCCCCTCTCGTTGCTATGCATCACCATGATCTTGCGTGTGCGTAGGAAAATTTTTGAAATTACTACGTTCCCCAACAGATACGTGATCCAAATCAACTAAACCATGTCCGATCATCACGTGAGATGGAGTAGTCATCAATGGTGAACATCTTTATGTTGATCATATCTACTATATGATTCACGTTCGACCTTTCGGTTTCCAGTGTTCCGAGGCCATGTCTATACATGCTAAGCTCGTCAAGTTTAACCCGAGTATTCCGCATGTGCAAAACTGTCTTGCACCCGTTGTATGTGAACGTAGAGCCTATCACACCTGATCATCACGTGGTGCCACAGCACGACGAACTGTCGCAGCGGTGCATACTCAAGGAGAACACTTATACCTTGAAATTTTAGTAAGGGATCATCTTATATTGTTACCGTCGTACTAAGCAAAATAAGATGCATAAAAGATAAACATCACATGCAATCAAAATATGTGACATGATATGGCCATCATCATCTTGTGCCTTCGATCTCCATCTCCAAAGCACCGTCATGATCTCCATCGTCACCGGCTTGACACGTTGATCTCCATCGTAGCGTCGTGGTCATCCCGCCAACTATTGCTTCTACAACTATCGCTAACGCATAGTGATAAAGTAACAAATTACATGGCGTTTGCATTTCATACAATAAAGCGACAACCATAAGGCTCTTGCCAGTTGCCGATAACTTTTACAAAACATGATCATCTCATACAACAACGTATATAACATCATGTCTTGACCATATCACATCACAACATGCCCTGCAAAAACAAGTTAGACGTCCTCTACTTTGTAGTTGCAAGTTTTACGTGGCTGCTACGGGCTTCTAGCAAGAACCGTTCTTACCTACGCATCAAAACCACAATGGTGTTTCGTCAAGTTTGTTGTTTTAACCTTCAACAAGGACCGGCCGCAGTCAAATTCGATTCAACTAAAGTTGGAGAAACAGACACCCGCCAGCCACCTTTATGCAAAACTAGTTGCATGTCTGTCGGTGGAACCGGTCTCATGAATGTGGTCATGTAAGGTTGGTCCGGGCCGATTCATCCAACAATACCGCCGAATCAAAATAAGACGGTGGTGGTAAGCAGTATGACTATCACTGCCCACAACTCTTTGTGTTCTACTCATCCATATCATCTACGCATAGACCTGGCTCGGATGTCACTGTTGGGAAACATAGCATGCAATTTCAAAAAAATTCCTACGCTCACGCAAGATCTATCTAGGAGATGCATAGCAACGAGAGGGGGAGAGTGTGTCCACGTACCCTCGTAGACTGAAAGCGGAAGCATTTGACAACGCGGTTGATGTAGTCGAACTTCTTCTCGTACCGACCGATCAAGCATCGAACGTACGGCACTCCGAGTTCTGCACACGTTCATCTCGATGACGTCCCTCGAACTCTTGATCCAGCAAAGTGTCGAGGGAGAGTTCCGTCAGCACGACAGCATGGTGACGGTGATGGTGAAGTGATCCGCGCAGGGCTTCGCCTAAACACTACGAAGATATGACCGGAGGCGTAAACTATGGAGGGGGGCACCGCACACGGCTAACAATTGTTGGTGTGTGTTCTAGGCGCCCCCTCCGCGTGTATATATAGGTGGGAGGGGGGAGCAGCCTTGGGGCGCCCCAAGTAGGAGGAATCCTACTTGGGGACCTAACCCAATTCGCCCCCCCCTTCCTTTTACTGGAGGGGGGAAAGGAGAAGGAGAAGAGAGAAAGAGAGAGAATTCACCTTACTCTTCACCAGACTCTTCCTGGAGACTATTTCTCTTCCCTTCTTTCTCAAATCTGCACACATATCTAGAAAAACCTAAACATTATTGCTCTTCTCTTCTTTGTCCAATATGCACACATGTGCATAGAAAAACCACAAATTGAGAAATCAAAATAAGACTATCAAGACCAGAAGGATCGAGGAGTAAAAACTGAGGGAGGAAGACTTCCATTTGTGTTCCTTCTTTTCCATAATCATGTATGATACCACAGACATATTCCTTGTCAAACTAACAAGAAAATTACCGAGACACATACTAACTAAATGATTTGATCACTGAAATCTACAAAGGGATAATTTCTTCACTCCCATAATTATGGGATCCTAAAAGTTAAAACCATGTGAAATTAGTATAAGCCTGCTATAACACTAATTGGCATAAGGGTTGCCACTGTCCAACCTGAGTAAAAAAATCATTTGCTTTTAAGACCATCATCCCAGTGCCAATAGTCCTCAGGTCAAAAATGCCCGTATCCAGTATTCAATTTACCTACTTGATGCAAATGTAAAAGCTCTATAATACCTCATAATGCAAGAAGATTTTCAGTATGATTGTTATAGAACTGTGTTGAGTAGTTCACTCCTGGCCCTTCAGGTGCAACATTTTTATCTCTCTAAGCTTCAGTTTGGAAGGATCGATACAAACAAAAACTACCCATGCAGCTACAAAGGCAATATTGTAATTCTCATTTGACACACACTGTAACCGAGCCTTGCTGCATATTTCAGAAGAGTTCAGAGAACTGCAAGATTTGCGTTGGCATGGACTCTCTCAAGATGCACAGTCAGAACAATTTTGTCAAATCTGTGTGCTAAAAATAAAAGAAGAGGACATGTGCCGTCCTCCTCAATCTGCAGGCCATGACCATGCTCACGACCTGTGCCGTCCTCCTCAATTTGGGGCCGCTTCCCTCCCCACAATAGAGCTTTTTTACGGTACCCTATAATGCTAGGGATGAGACGACCAGTATAACAAAATCCGAGCGTTGATTTCGTGTGGGTAGGGGGTTGTTGACGGGCCAAGATGCCAGGCTATTTCGTAGTAATAGCTGGGAATCGACATCCCTTGCTCGCTCCCATTGCCATCATGGCAGAGTTGAGATCGCTGCCACTGCCGCCATGCCGTACTCGATCTTGCTGCCGCATACTGGGACCAGCACCCATGAGACAGGCTTGCACCACCACCAGGTCTTTTTTCAACGTCTCTGCCGCTCCTTGACCTTGCTTCGTCCGCCACCATGCTCTAGCTGACCTTGCTGCCGCGTACTGGAACCGGGCCGCGCGCTCATCTACCTTGGTGTGGCGTCTCGTCCCCATTTATCTCACCACGGCGCTCAGCCCCATCACATACATACATGGACCAAGACATGGCGGCCATGACTCCGTCCTGCCCAAGCAACATGGTAGAGACGATGAGCTTCTGTACACGGCAAGCCTCAGCGTCGACGGACAACAGCGCCAAGTGGTTTCTTCGCCACCGTTGTGAACCGAAACAAGCACGGTTTGGAGGTATGCTCAGCCATGGAAGGGGCACAGGGCAACGCCTCATTGTTGTCAGACCTAATTGAGAAGGAGGCTCGGCGGTGGCCGCCGGAACTCTACCAGCGTCGGTGTACCAGAACAATGGGCTAGGTGGGTCGGAGGCGTGGTGGGTCATTGAAATCCCAAAATGCCCTCAGAATATGTATACCGCTGGTCAAGAACGAGCAGTGCTATCTATACTGCTCGCCATGCTGCTCGCCTTACTGAAGCGGTACAGATTGGGCATGGCCGTTGGATTTCACGGATGAAAGGTCTATATTCACTACAGGGTACCGTAAAAGAGCTCCCGCAATAAGGCATCGTCCTCACTCACCGTCGAGGTGGTCGTGGCCATCACCATCTCCCCACCAACGAAAATGAGAATGAGAAAGAGAGAGAGTTAGCAATCGCCCCGATCTGAGAGAAAACAAGAGAGAGAGAAAGGATGGACGGACGGCGGCATGGGAGCAGGACGGAGCCGGCCATCCATGCGGTCTGTGCTCCTCCTGCTGAGGACGGCGGCGACGATGCCGTGGACCATCACTATGGCTTGAGCTCCTCTAGGTCATCGCTGCACGTATGGGGATGGAGGACGGGAAGAAGGCAGAGCTGCTCCGCCCCGCCCCGATCTGAGAGAGCCAGGGTGGACGGACGGCGGTGCGAGGAGCTGCGCCGGCCGCCGCACACGGAGAAGAGGAGGGGAATCGGAGGAGGCGACGCAGAGGAATGGGAGGAGAGAGAGATAGAGAAAGTGGAGGCAGATATTTTTTAGGCCTCGCCCCATCTCTCGCACGTACGCTCGCCGTCGAACACGCGGCGCGCTAAAAAGTACTTTGCAGCGCGTTCATCGTCTGGAAAAACGCGGCGGGCAGCGCTGACTCCAGCAGCCGCGCTAAAATTTAGCACTCGCGTAGCTCCAGTAGGCGCGCTAAAATACAGCGCACGCTGTCGCACGAAACATTGCATACATATCTTTTAAATAAAAATGATTCATATTTCATAGATAATAAAAACGATATATAGATATTTTACATAGTTCATAGCATAGATCGATAAATAATACATAGATAGATAAAACTATAGTGCAACTACATACTACGGTGCAACTAGATGAACTACGATGCAACTACACCCTATTCCGAGTCGTCCTCGTCCGGACTGGTGTTGTCCGAGGTATCGATCCACATGTCATCCTAACAAGGATCATTATCCCCAAAGATCGACACCCCACCTGCCTCAACGATATCGCACTGCGATATCGCCAGGGCCTTCCGCCGACGCCTCTCCAACCGCTCCGCGCGATGCTTTGCCGTCCTTTCTGCCCAGAAGGCGTGCTCCGCCGCGACGTCCTCCGGGTGGCGCTGGCGCCACTCAGCCATGGCTCGCTCGTCCTCCTCGGCGATGAGGAGGCGGCGCTACCGCCGACGGTGCTCCGCACGGTCCTGGTCCGTGATAAGACGAGGCGGAGGGGCGAGATTCTGCGCCTGCTCGCGCGTGAAGACATTGTGGAAGTTCATCTGCGTCGGCGGCCTCTCTAGGCGCCACATCACCGCGTCGTACGCGCGGGCGGCCTCGTGCGCGGTCCCGAACGTGCCGAGGCCTAGCCGGACATCGCCGGACCGGATCTCGGTGTAGTAGGTGCCGCCGGGACGCTCGCGGACGCCGCGGTAGCCAGATGATCCACGGCGGCGCGGCGGCATGGTGACGCGGTGGAGGCGGGGGCGAGGAAGCGGCGAGCAAGCGGCAGAGTGAGCGGGGGAGCGCCCGTGGCAGTGTGGAGGCCACGTGGCGAGCGCCGCAATTTATAGGCGCGCTCGAAGCGGTGCGCTAAATTTAGCGCGCGAGCTGCCGCCTTTTCCCGCGCGGGCAAACGTTTCCTG
Source organism: Aegilops tauschii subsp. strangulata (assembly GCF_002575655.3). Lineage (NCBI taxonomy): Eukaryota > Viridiplantae > Streptophyta > Magnoliopsida > Poales > Poaceae > Aegilops > Aegilops tauschii. Next base: position 438,097,430 of record NC_053040.3, on the reverse strand, counting down.
CATGCTCTAATTTCCCGCCGCCGCTAGAGCACGCCAAAACGTCCCGCGCGCCCTAAGGTGAAAGTTTACCGGGCGCGCGCGTCTTTTGACGCCGCTGTTGGAGATGCTCTTAGCCACGCTAAAAAGCAGCTGATTCACTGAACCCGTAGCTAAAGAGGTCCACCCGGCAGCTGCTTTCGGAGAAGACGCGAATGTATAAAAGAACGGGCGGTTGACCATGCGCCAGCAGCCAAAACGGAGCTAAGAAAGAATCGAACGGCCTAATAGGCGTCACGCGCGCGGATTCCTAAGAATGGCGGGTTGCGTAGCGTGGTTTATAGGTTCGATGCACGAACAGAGGAAAGAAGGCCACACGGTACACACACATGCACAAATAGAGAACCGTAATGGCCACACGGTACACACACATGCACAAATAGAGAACCGTAATTATCGTGCGTGCCAGCTTCAGCTGCTCCATGGCCTTCTTCTAGCGTTCCGCAGAAGCAGAGCAGCTTGGCGATGCTCTGCATGACCCCGCCACGCCTCGGACTTGGCTTCTTGCTCTGCTTCTTCCCATCTTCAGCGCCGTGCGCCTTCTCCATGGAGGGACAGACAAGAGAATGCTTCGTGGAGGGGGAAGGGGATGCTGGTCGTAGCGTGGCAAATGAACACTTCGACTGGAGGACGTGTATAAATAGGTGCGCGGCCGCGTCGTAGAGCTCGACGGGGGGACATTTTCACACCATTTTCGGGGGTGAAATCTGGTAAATGCATTGTAAGTACGCGCGGCGGGCGATGGGCTTCTAGGGTTTCTGTCTTCTGTTTCTCCAGTTCTGTAATGTTCCCCTGCTTTCGGCCTTTTCTGCACTGCTTGTCTTTATTTACGAACGTGTGTGCATCCAATATTTTAGCCGGGGAAAAACACGAAAAGTGTATCGATCGAGCTTCTCCGGTGTATGCAGCCTGCATTTTCCTTCTGCAAGTAAACGTGTTTGTGTTTTGCCTTTTCTATTTGTGTGGCTAGCTCAAGCCGTTCAGTCCAGTGCATCTACGGCGTAATTTACACGCAAGCAAGGGTGCGAGCTCGTGTGGCCGACGGTCACCGTCTGCCAGTCGTTTTGTGTCCAGTCAGTTAACTTGAACTACCTAGCTAGTACCGCCGGCGACCAGGTAGGTAGGTATATGGAATGTTCCAGCCTTCCTGGTGTGGATCCAATCCAAGTCACAACGAAACTGAAGTACAGAAGGTGTCATTTTCTTGTCTGACAGCAATGAGAAAACAGCCTGAAACAGAACCCACTTGCCAAGGAACTCGCCAGTATACATATGGTTTAACTGAGCATCTGATTGAGACTCATGTTCACGTTCGCGTGGTCGTGATCAGAGGCTACGCGCTTGCAGGCGCAGCAAATCCATGGCGCTCATCAAAGGGACCGGCCGTCACCGGCGATCGGACGTGATTCATGAAGTAAAGTACGCGTATGAGACACATACAGAGCGGCAATGCTCTAGCACGTGAAACGAAGCAAATACAGCAACATGTTTTATATCATGATTTGGACCGAGTTGAACCAATACATGTTTGCCGGAAAATGAGTGAGTTATTAGTTATTACACGACACAAACAGAAGATGAGCAGGAAGAACCTCGCTAGCTAAACAATACACGACGATGCTGACCTGCAAGGCTACAAACAAGATTACCAATCGACTGGAGAACACACGGATGCATCATCAGCAGACCATGCCTAGCTACCTGACTGAGGGTCAGCTAAGCTAACAACGTACTTCTACATCAGAGACAAACACAACACGGTACCTAGCGGCGCGCAGCTCCATCGGCCGATCATCTCAACTAATCCTTGGTGCCGGAGGGGGAGAAGCAGCCGCAGAGGAAGTCCCACATGCCCTTCTTCACTCCGTTGTGGTCAGGCATCCTTCTTCTTCTCCGCTGAAACGCACGACTGAGAATGATATCGCTGCCAACAAGCTGGCTGCTGGCTTCAACTGGGTAAAAGGAGAGGAAGGAGCTGTGGGTTTGGTGCCCCTCCTCCCAACCCAACACTCCTGTATTTATACTAGTGGCAGAAAGAAACTGGCGTCTCAATCGGTGTCTCATGACACGAGCAGAAGATGAAAGGGTCGCGCGGCGACTTGACAGTGTGTGGAAAGGGTCATGCCTAGCAGTTCAACGGGGGCGACGAGACGACGACTTTAGCTCGAGTCCAAAGTTCAAGTGTGAACTCATGCTCAGTGTCCAGTGTGACTGTGTCAGTGTGAGCAGCTCCTCCAACTGTGAATCTCGAAGTCGTTCTGACTTGTAACCTTAATTAACTTTAGGGCAACGATCTGCGCCGGTGGGTCGGCCCAACTGTTGGGCCGGTCGCACCGCGGCCGTTGGATCTGAGTGCGTGGGCCGTTGGATCCGGCTGAAGAAAACGGTTTGCCCTGTCGTCTTCTACCTCGCGCCTCCTACCGATCCCCTCGCGTCTCCATGCTCGTCGCCGGTCGCCGTAGCCGCTCGTGCTGCTGCAGCAAAAAAGCTCCGGATCATAAATAAATGGTGGCCGTCGGTTCCAGCAATGGCAGGGGCGCTTCTAGCACACAAAAAATGCTTCCTCGCCATTGCCATGATGTTGTGCTTGTAGCATCACCAGTAGTCGCCAGTTGGAAACAAAAATCGCACTCATTTCCAGCAAAAATCTAATGGCCGGTTCCAGCAAAAATTCTGCGGGTATCACCGTTTGAAGCAAAATAAACCGCCGGTTCCAGCAAAAATTGAAGCCACTTCCAGCAAAAAAAACGTCGCCGTCGCCGTCATCGTCGCCGGTTGTAGCTCGCCGTGAAGGGTCGGAACAATTGAGTCACTGGTTGTAGCAAACGACGCCGCTGGTTCCAGCAAAAATGACATCGTCGCAGGTTCCAGCATTTTTGTTGAAGCTTTCTCGGCCTCTGGTAGAAGCTTTTTCATCTGCGGGATGAAGCTTTTTTTTAAACGGTTGTCATTTTCATGTGTACCTAAAAAGCGATTGAAACTTTTGAAGTGGATGGCTGAAGATTTTCAATCTCTGGTTGAAGCTTTTTCATCTGCGGGATGAAGCTTTTGTTAAAATGGTTGCAGCTCTTCGTGTGTTTCGAAGTCTGGTTTGAAGCTTTTTTATCTACTAGATGTAGCTTTTTGCATTCATGGTTGTAGCACGAGCATTGCCGTTTGCAGCTGCAGTACCAGTACGTCCGCGCGGCCGCCGTTACTGGTTCCAGCAAAACCAGTACGCGATTGCAGCTTCCTCCCCAGCCGGTTGTAGCATCTGTGTGCTCTGCCGCCGTGGCGGCTGGTCGAGGTAGTAGCTCATCCTGTTGATTCTCGCCGTTGGCGCTCTGAGTAGCTGGAAAAATAGTGGGTGGATGGGGTTGAGACCCAACAGTGGCGGCGCCCTCCGGCAACCGGTCGGCGAGGCGACGGGGCGCGGGGCGACGGAGCTCGGGGGCGCGGACTGCGTGGGCATGACGGGGGAGGGTTGGATAAGATGCATGGGCCCACATCGGGGGAGAAGTTGCTATATGTGCGTGTGTCTTGTGCGTGACGAGGCAGGAGCCGGCCGAAGTTTCGGCCGGTGCGCCGGATCTAAACATTTTCCCTTAACTTTATGCCCTTCCATGGATTGCCTGCTTGCAACAAGCTTTTAAATAAAGCAATTTAGACATTTGGTGGTACCCCACTATGGAAAACACATTTTGCATCTATACAAGGCCACTAACAGTAATCGAGAAATATTAATGATGTTTTCTCGAACTAGCAACTTATTTAATAGTTGCATGCTTGTAGTCATAATGACACAGTGCTACTTCTTTCTCATTCCTTCCTTGCATGCATGTGGGCACATTAATGATCCCGGTTAAAAAGAAAAAAAAATTGACTTACAAAGCAGTCATTAAATTTTACCTTAATACCTGTAATATGAGTTTATAGCCTTATATTGCATGGTACGCGTATACTGGGACTCGCGTCTCAAGTACGCGCTGTGAATCTTGAAGTTAACTGCCCCTGTGTGGCTTATATAAACAATCATTTGGAGTTACTGCTTATTCGCATCAACCAAAGGCACCAGTCCTTACTTGGTGCCTCTACCTTACTGGTCGGTCTTGGAGTGTACCAACATCAGACTTTACTAGGAAAAGAACGTGGGAAACCACAAGAAAATTCAGGGGAGTCAATGTCCTCTGAGTACTCTGCTCACAGCAGTACTCCCGGTCAAATAACCAGAGAAACTAGTGTTGCGCGTGCCTGCACAGTGCACACACGCGCACACAAAGAGCTCAGCCTAGACCATGTCAGCGGGCTTAGTAGCGCTTGTCACTCATAATGCTTTGTATTCGTTTGATGCTACATTTTTGAGTTAATAAAACGCCCTTTATTGAAAAAAAGTTCAGTGAAATATACTTGCTAAATCTTTATGGTAGAAGAAAAAAACAGCTCCTTATAATGCAAGTACAACCTGTACGCGCTCCCTACTTTCTTGCCCCCGCTGCTTGACCAGTGACCAGTGTTAGAAGTGAAAACTAATAGAAAATGACTACTTCTGGATGTCTTGGGATGACCTGACTTTTCCTTTTGAGAATTCTGACGCTTTTGACCGTGTGACGCTGTGAGTCAGTGTGAGCGTATGACCTTGAGAGACCTGATGCCTTCAATATCCGATCATTCAACGATTTGCCGGTCGGGCCACAATCGGTTGGAACGGTTGGACGGAGACTGACTATCCTTGTCTCTAGCTGTCCACTGAAAGCTAGCTAAGCTCCCTTCACTGAAGCATGCACGGAATGTTCACACATCTGCTTGGAACGGTTCATTTTAAGTTTACTGTTTCAAACCAGAAAGCAAAAAAGACCTCCTATGTAGGTTTCCAGCCTCCGGTTCACAAATAAGTGGCATTGTACACATTTCCATGGTCCTCAAGATGTAGTGGACCACTAATTTCTATCGTAATAATGTATAAAAGAAAATAAAATTGGAAATTTTGTAGGGAAAAAAACTCTAGACAAATCCATCATGTTACTTTCAGAATTTTCAGTTTAAGTGTTTAATATAATATTGACATTCAAAGATTTAATGAAGTTTGATTGACCGTTTGTCCAAAAGGACATTTAGCATAAAAGACTGTAGTTGCACGTAGTAGGGAGTTTTTGTAGTGTTGTTAACTGTAGCCCTGTATTGTTCACGTAGATTCTTATCACACGGTCTAGAGAGCGGGGTGTCATTCATTAGTGACTCGCCTATGGAAAAGTCACCTGACCTCAGTCCACTCCGAAGGCACCCATGCCCCCACCAACCTCGACCACCTCCTTCCTCTGTCTTCTTTGCCGTCGTTGACGGATGATAATGGCCTCCACGACCAGCCTGCGATAGCGGTCAAGTAGACTATCTCTCATTTATAGATTTAACCTTGAGATAGCGGTCAAGTAGTAGGTCAACGCACTCACTAAAACACATCTAGGCCCCTGACCCTATGCCCCAACAACAACCTCCCAAACATGACCAAGCTTGCTCCCAAGTGCACATCCCATGACCGATATATGCCTCCTCCACGGTACATCATAGATATGAACCCAAACCACATAGGATCGAGGACAACATCAAATGGTCGAATGTCGTCATTAAATAATTTCATGATCACACTTCATAAAATGCTTATAGGTGGGGTCACATTGATGGCAGACAGACTTAGGACCCTTCCAATGGTAATCTGGTAGATACCAATGGCGGGTTCTAAACCAGGCATATCATTTTAATTTACTTACCAGTGGTGGGCATTTAAAACCACCCGCTGCTGCAAACTTGGGCCAAGGTTAGACCTTGGCAATAATCAACTGTGGCGTGCAACTTGCACGTGGCCGCTCCTAGTTACTTCACAATTCACCTCCAGAATAGACGTTTCACGTGGTCAAACGAGAGGGAAAACCCGACCCTTTGCAAGCTCGACTCGTTCTTTTGCAACGCGGAGTGGGACGATCAGTTTCGCAGCCACATCCTTCATGCACTCTCGTCCTCGCTCTCTGATCACTGCCCCCTCCTCCTCGCCGAGGTTAGGGGACCCCGGAGACAGCAAAGCTTCAAGTTCGAGATTTTTTGGGTTTCTCTTCCAGGGTTCAAGGAGGTCATCCTCAAGGCATGGAATGAGCACACAGACCATACCGAGCCGTATCAAATCCTACACTACAAGCTCAAGAAGACCGGTGCCCGCCTTTCCGAGTGGAGTAGGGGGTTGTTCTCCAAAGCGAAGGTCCATCTCCACGCCGCCCTCTTGGTGATTTTGCACCTTGACATGGCCCAGGAAAACCGGCAACTCTCTGTGGAGGAAGGGGACCTCCGCAAGTGGCTCAAAAGATGAGTCATCAGCTTAGCGGTCATGGAGAGGGCTTGTAAGAAGCAGTGCGCGAGACTGGCCAACATCAAGGAGGGTGATGCAAACACCAAAAAATTTCACCGGAGGATCAATGGGAGACGCCGCAAAAATTTCATCCACAGGCTTAAGCATAATCAGGGATGGATCACCGACCATGATGCCAAAGAGAAGGTTGTCCATGACCACTTCACCGAGACCATGGGAAAGGGGCGCCCGCGGGTGCGCGACTTCAATTGGGAAGAGCTTGGCTTAGAGGTACACAACTTGGACTCCCTCGCGGACCCCATCACCACAGAGGAGGTGCACAAGGCCATTAAGCAAATGCCAAGCGATAAAGCACCCGGCTCAGACGATTTCACCGGATTGTTCTTCAAGAGTTGTTGGAACATTATCAAGGAGGACATCATGAGGGTAGTCTCTCTTTTTGGCAACCTACACACAACAAACCTCCACTGGCTCAACTCTGCAAACATTGTACTAATTCCTAAGAAGGAGGGTGCTGAGGGGATCACCGACTTTCGGCCTATTAGCCTCATCCACTCCATTGCGAAGATTGTTGCCAAAATTTTAGCAATTCGGCTAGCGCCTCACATGAACAAGCTTGTCTCCAACGCGCAAAGTGCTTTCATCAAGACTAGGAGTATCCATGACAATTTCATGTATGTGAACAATCTCGCGCGTCGCCTCCACAAGAGCAAAACTCCGTCCCTCCTCTTCAAGCTTGATATAAGAACGGCTTTCGACTCTGTGAGATGGGAGTATATCATTGACATCCTCCAGCAGAGGGGGTTCCCGAGCACCTTTCAGAATTGGATCACCGCCCCCTATGCACCTCCTCCTCGCGGGTTCTCCTCAACGGCATCCCCGGCAACCCCATTACCCACGGAAGCGGCTTCCGGCAGGGGGATCCTCTCTCACCCCTGCTATTTGTCATTGCCATTGACCCCCTTCAAAAGATCCTTGAGTTGGCAACTAGGAAGGGGCTGCTTCACAAAATCCGCGGCCGTGGGCCCATCATGAGAACATCCCTCTACGGCGATGATGCGGCCGTCTTCGTTGCACCCATCAAGAAGGATATTGACAACCTCTCTGTGTTGCTCGGTGCGTTTGGTGATGTCACGGGACTATGCACTAACTTCCAGAAGAGCTCTGTGGTCCCGATTCGGTGCAGACACCTACAACTCGACAACATCATCCATAATTTCCCCGCTGCCCGTGCTTCCTTCCTGATAAAATATCTGGGGCTACCTCTCTCGGCTTGGCAACTAAAAGTTCGGGATTTCCAATTCCTCGTGGACAAGGCCGCTTCCAAACTTGTTCCATGGGACGGGCAAAATATCACTGCCATTGGTCGGGCTGCCCTTGTCAAGTCTGTGCTATCCTCACAAGCCATCTACTTCATCACCCCACTGGTCGTTCCATCGAGCATCCTCCACAATGTCAACAAGCTTGAGAGAGCTTTCCTTTGGGCGGGAACAGATAAGACTACCGGCGCGAAGTGCAAAGTTAATTGGGAATCCGTATGTCGGCCAGTCGAATATGGAGGTCTTGGGGTGCTAAACATGGACAAATTTGCAAGGGCTCTTCGTTTGCGTTGGCTTTGTATCGAATGGAAGGAGCCCACCAAGCTATGGGTTGGGACCGGCAACCCGTGCGACGAGATGGACAAAAATCTCTTCTATGCTTCAACGACCATAAGTGTTGGCAACGGTGCGCGCACGCCCTTCTGGGACTCCCCTTGGGTGCGGGACCAAAAGCCAAGAGACATCGCACCACTTATCTACGACGCTTCCTCTCGGAAGACTTGGAAACTTCGGGAAGCCCTCTAGGATGATGCTTGGGTTCGCAAGATCAAGGTAACTTCCAACTTCACTTTCGAACATCTTCGACAATTTATTGAGCTTTGGTCCACCATCCGTGATTTCCATCTTGAGGCGCACGCCGAAGACGACATCGTGTGGAAACACATAGAGAGCGGGATATACACTGCCAAATCCGCCTACTTGGCCCAATTTTTCGGCATCATCCGCTCCCCCATGGAGCTTGCAGTGTGGAAGGCCTGGGCCCGCCGAAGGTCAAATTTTTCGCGTGGTTGGCCATGCAAAATAGGGTTTGTACTGCCGACCGTTTGACCAACCGGTGGTGGCCCAGTTGCGGGCTTTGTCCTCTTTGCAAGCATGTGCAAGAATCCATGGACCACCTCCTCTTTAGATGCCGGTACACTACTAGACTTTGGGAAATGATAAAAGATTGGCTCCAGCTCGAAAGCATCAACACTTCCGCTTGGCACCTGGCACGGTCAACCGAAGAGTGGTGGATCGGGCTCTCCGACTCTACCATACCAAATAGGAAGGCCATGGCCACCCTCTCCATGCTCACCTCTTGGACAATCTGGAATGAAAGAAACGCCCGCATCTTCCAACTCAAGAGTGCCCCGCCGACGATTCTACCAGCTAACATCAAGATTGAGGCTCATACTTGGGTCACCGCGGGTGCAAAGAAATTGGGATCCATCATGCCACGAGAGTAGGCCTTTTGTAGTGGTGTTGTAGCACGATGTGTGTTGTAACACAAAATTCAAACTCTCTTTTCCCTCTTGATTAATGAATGAGGCAAGTCTTTTGCCTCCTTTCTAAAAAAAACAAGTGGTGATCACAAGGCTTGCCCACAACTACTCCAATTTGTAGGTATTTTGGTTTCTGTTTTATTAGATTTTAGTGTGTTATCTTACTATTGGTATTGTGTGAAAAATGGTTTGAACTTTATAGGTTTCATTATTTGCTATATTCTGGAAATTTTATTAATAAGTTTATTATTAATTCAGTAAATAATTGGAATTTGAAATTCAAATGCATTTAAACTATCCAAAGATTGGAAGAAATATCCCAAATAAGGTAGTTAGCATATATTTAGGTTTTATGACACAAATGCTTGGTACTTTCAAATATGTATATTTGAAAATTCAAACACACGAGCTTAATTTCAATTGTGTAACATTGTTTTTTTATTTTTTAGAAAAATAGAATGTTATATAAAACTATTAAACTTTCATGGTGTTTTGAATTGTGACCCTATCTAGCACTTAAAAATCTTTCTTCTTTCGCCGTCACTAGATTTTGATTAAAACGCTTGGTGCACCCATTCTTTTCCTCTCCATTTTTTCATATGGAAAGGGAAAGCAGTGCCAACTTATTGGACTAAATGGCATGTGGAGTATATGGTATGCTTTTACCAATATTGGGCATTTATTTCATCTATCTCTAGTTCAAATTTGATTTATGTCCATAAAATCACTAGAAATATTTTGATAGAACTTTAGATAAAACAAGATATGGCTTAATAAGCTCAAATGCATATTTTAATTTTGGACTTATTTGAAATGTTCAAATGGGTGATCAAAGGATATTTTGAATTGCACACTTCCTAAGGATTTCGGGATATCAAATTTGCCAAATTTCGCCAAATAAAATCAAATTATAAATATTTGAAGTTTGCAATATTTTTTTGTCAAATTCAACAAAAACTAAAATTAGAAATATAAGTAGTGACACGTGGCACAATCTTATTGGACAGTACATGTTTGGTTAAGTCATTTAACTGGAAGCGTTGATCTAAGGATCGACGGCCAGGAAAGCGCACCCGTTTGCGGGTTTCAATTGATCTAATCCTAGCTATAGATGGAAGATCGGACACATAAGAAATTACGAGGTTGAAATCTCACAATAGAGGGCAGAATGTCGTCGGAGATGCGGGCCAGCTTCAGCGTTGCGGACCTCACAAGGGACTGGGCGGTGCATAACGGTGTTGTGCAGGCCAAGACGAAGGCGATACAGAGCAGCATCAGAGCTTGGTTGTCGTCGTTGACATGTATTTACCGACTACAAATTTAAGCATGCAAAGGCGTTAGGAAGATGTGCTTTGATGAAATAGAGAGAAAGGAGAGAAGAAGAGGGCCTACGCTACTCTCACGGTGATGAACACTTTGTCGGATGCTGTGGAGGATCTCACTGTCTGATGAGCAATTGCTCGAAGAATGCAATTAGATATAGAGAGGCTCAAGGTCTGAGAGTGAAGGGCTATAAGACTCTGTTCAGGGTCCTATTTATAGGAGACGTGGATGTCAATAGAGCCGCATTAGTGGAGCTTGGTGGACGCATTCCCTATGGTTTTAAGGTCCACTGCAAAGTGAGGCGGTTCTACATGAGGAGTTTCTCGAAGGACCGGAGAGGCAAGGGACGCATGGAAATGCTCGGGAGGGTGATAGACACATGAGCTCAATCATTGGGCGCAAGGGTTCAAGGGGACATGACAATGCTGGTATGGCATTATTTGTCTCAATCATCCTTTTTTCTTCTTCTTAAAGGGTATGCCACTAATTCATTCTTCCTTAAAAGACTTCATTATTTTGGTTTTGTTTTAGTTTTTCTGTTCTTTTCTTCATTTAGAAAACTACACATATTATAGGCCTGTCGCCGCCTTTGATCATCAGCCTCATGTGAAAATTAATTGAACTATTATATGTTTTTTTGTTTTCCTTTTATTTTTAGTCACTTTTAGTTAATTTTACATGGGTATTTTTGGCATGTTGGATAAGCAGAAATGTATAGGCGCAATACTATGCAGTATATGAGCTTCAAAATTGCATGATTATATGCTTATTTTTTGCATATTAAAAAAGTGCAATTTCAGTGCAATGTTGTGTGCAAGTTTTTAAAGTTATTTTCTCATTTTCTTGATTCTTAAAGGGTAATATCAATGCAACTAATTCATTTTTTTCTTAGAAACCCTCATTATTTTGATTTTTTTGTACTTTTTATTTCACTTTTTTTACTTGAGGTTAATACCAATGCAACTAATTCATTCCTTCTTATAAAACATTTTTGAATGAAATTTCACTATTATGTACTTATTCTTGCATATTATAAAAAGTGTAATGTCTGGGTATATTATGTGCAATTTTTTTCTCTCTTCCTAAAGGGTAATTCCAATGTCACAAAATCATTCTTTCTCAGAAAACTTCATTTTAATTTTGTTATAGTTTTTATTTCTTCTTTAAGGTAATACCAATGCCATAAACACATTCCTTTTTACGAAAGCTTATGAACTTTCCACTATTATACGCTTGTTCTTGCATATGATAAAAACTCAATAGTCGTCTTGTATTGTGTGCTATTTTTTTATTTTCAAATCAATCGATTGCTGAACAGAGTATGAAAGCAACATAAATACAACAAACATGTTACTGGAAATGACCAACTAAGACATTAGAAATGATGTTCGAATTACATGTGTGACACGAAGTATATAAAATTCAAACACAGTGATGATCCATCATAACACTAGTAGTACCAGATGTAACATAGGGTCCTCGACAACAACTACTAAGAGCATCTCCACTCGTTCGGCGCCCCCCCCCCCCCCCCCCCCCCCCCCCCCCGCGGGATGAAAATAGTGCCTCTTGCGGTTGAGCCGGCGTTATTTTTGCCGTGGGGGCGGTCGGGTTCTCACTCGCCGCCCCAAGTTGGCCCCCAGACGATTTATTTTGAAAATATAGTTCGGCTATAGTTTGAAGAATTTGGATGAAATTTGGTCGAAATTCATTCATATTTGTACATAATTTAAAAGACATAACTTAAAACCTAAAACTACGCCGCCGCCCGCCGCCGCCGCCGTCCCGAGCCTTCTACATGCCCGGGAGCTTGTAGAAGGCGGTGTTGTCGCTGCCGTCGCCGTCGTCGTCCTGCACGCCGCCGCCGTCCTTGCTACAGCCCTGCCCTGGGTCGCCTTTGGCGGACGGGGTTGATGGGTGGTGGTGCCTCGTCGTCGCTGTCCTCGAGGACGATGACACCGGCCTCATCGCGGCCGCAGCCCCGAGCGGCGATCTCCTCAAGGGCACGACGTTGGTGCTCCATCTCCAGCCGAACGTAGTCGTCCCGCGCCCATTTGAGGCCGGCCTCCTCGTCGGCGGCCATGGCCTCGTGCTCCTTCATCACGGCGACGAGCCCTGGCTCGGTCTTCGGCTTGACCAGGCAGGAGGAGGGAGGAGAGGGGCCACCGCAGGTGCGCCACCCGAGTGGCGTCTCCACGGGCTCGGCCTTAACGGTGGCGAGCGCCGGTGACCCGGAGGAGCGGGAGGAGGAGGAGCCGCCCGGCATGCGCCTTGGCAGCCAAGAGTTGCCGCTCCGGCAGGGGACCAAGGCCGGGGCCGCCGGGTACTCGAGTGGCGGCTCGTTGCCGCCCTCGAAGTGCTCGAGGACGACGTGGAGCGTGCGCCCGGGGACGCCCCACCACAGGCGGCGACCGTCGGTGTTGTGACGCCCCCTCACTGGCGCGTTGTTGGTGGAGGCGAGCTGCTCCTCGTGACGGCGCTGGAAGTAAGCCGTCCACCAAGTGTGGTTGTCGGCGGCGTACTTCAAAAGGCCCCGCACCTCCTCCGGCAGGGGCGCGCGATCTCGGCGAGGCGGCCGGGGGAAGAGGACGCCTCCGGCGCTGAGTCTCCACGAGCCCGGCACGCGCATGTCAGACGGTGCCGGGTAGTTCGCCTCGTGGAGGAGGTACACCTCCCACTCGTGAAGGTGGCGGCGACCGAAGCCGTTGGCCGCTGCTCCGTCGCCGGTGAATCACTCGCCCATCGGCGGTGGCTGTAGACGGGGAGAGAGATGAGGGCGGCGGCAGCGAGAGAGGGACTGCGGCGAGGGAGTGTGCGGCCAGCGTCGAGGGAGAGCGGTATTTATAGCGGCGGGTGGGCGGCGAGCGGGCGACAGCCGTGTGGACACGTGACGGGAGGGGCGGGCCGCGCGGCGGCTTGCCTTCACTGCGCCGCCGAGGAATCAATGGAAGGCCGACCGACGGCACCCTTCGCATTGATTCCCTGCGGGAAAACGAGGCGATGCGGACGATGAACGCGCCTAGTCACTGATTCGGCGGGTCCACCGGGCTTCCACGCCAAAAATGTTTCCCCGGCGCATCTGGGCGCCTCAAGCGCGCCGAGTTCAGCCTGGGTCCGCCGACGCCAAATCCGGGCCTAACTGACGAAAAATGGGCTTCTTGGAGCGCGACTGGGCTCTTTTCTCACGCCGGCGATAAAAAAAGGCCCTGGGGGGGGGGGGGGGGGGGGGGGGGGCGGCCTGGGGGAGGGGGTGGGGGAGTGGAGATGCTCGAACGCGCAAATAGAGGATGGCCAGACACATGCACAAGCAGAGAACCACAATTACCATAAGACGCCAGCTTCATCAGCTCCAAGGCCTTCTAGCCTTCCGTTGAAGCAGAGGAGTTTGGCAATGCTCTGCATGACTCCGCCACGCTTCGGACTTGGCTTCTCGCTCCGCTTCTTCTTCTTCCCATCTTCTGCATGGAGAGACTGACAGAATGCTTCGTGGAGGAGGAAGGTGATGCTGGTCGTAGCGTGGCAGGCAAATGAACACTTCGACAGGAGGACGTGTATAAATAGGTGCGCGACCGCGTCGTAGAGCTCGACCGAGAGAAATTTTCACGCCATTTTCGGGGGTGAAATCTGGTAAATGCATAGTAAATTCAAGCGGCTGGCGCTGGGTTTCTGTCTTGTGTTCATCCTGTTCTGTAATGTTACACTGCTTTCGGCCTTTTCTGCACCAACTTACAGACGTGTCCCCTTCGGGAGGAAATGTCTGGCCAATTGTATCGATTTACGAACGTGTGTGCATCCACTCTTTCAGCCGGGGAAAAAACATGACAAGCTTCTCAGATGTATGCAGCATGCATTTTCCTCTAGTAATTAAACGCGCGCGCGCGCGTGTGTGTGTTTTTGCCTTTTCTATTTGTGCGGCCAGCTACCGCCGTCCAGCGTTGGTGGAATCCAAGTGCGTCTACGGCGCAATTTACAAGCAAGCAGGGGTACGTGTTCGTGTGGCGGTCAACATCGGCCAGTCATTTCGCGTATAATCAGTTCACTTGAACTGGGTCCGGCTACCTAGTACCGCCGGCTCCGGCGATCAGGTAGGTAAGCATACGGAATGTTCCAGCCTTCCGGGTGGATCGAATTCACGCCGAAAGTGAACTACAAGAAGGTGTCATTCTTTTGTCTGACAGCTATGGGAAAACATCCTGAAATATAACCCAGTTGCCAAGGATTTTTTTGTTGTTGAAATAGAGGCAAAAGACTTGCCCCATTCATTAACTAGAAGAACGCCCGTGCGTTGCAATGGGCCACATTAACTTTAAGAGTTCAATATTAATATTCTCATACATATCAAGTGACATTGGCGACCTTTTTTACCATCAAATCCTCTCACACACACTCTCTCCCTCCCTCTTCCTCACTCTCTCTCCCCCTCTCCCTCTCTCTCTAACACACACACATATCCATTTTATTGGTTACGGAACCATAATCCATCTATTTCACACACACACTCTCTCTCCCTCCCTCTTCCTCACTCTCTCTCCCCCTCTCCCTCTCTCTCTAACACACACACATATATCCATCTTATTGGGTACAGAACCATAATCCATCTATTTCACACACACACGCTAGTGCATAACAATATGGATTATGTATATTATATTTGCCACCACAACTGAGGGGATTAATTTCATGTAAATCGGCCAGCCACAGCTCCAAGAATACGCGGAGGAGGTGGCCTGGGTCGGCGTCGGCGCCGTCCGGCGCGGGCCACGGGCCCGCTTCCAAGTGCGTCTGCGCGCCTGCCACCCACGCCGGGTCCTTCAAGTGCCGCTTCCACCGCACCAACTCCCAGGGCCACGGCCACGGCCAGGGCCAGGGAAGCCGCAATTCTTCGCCCCCTTCACCGGCCGTGGCCAACGCGGTGCCGCGGCACCCGGCCTCGCCGTCCTCGTTCTCCGGCACCGTCGCGACCCAGTGACGTAGCCCAAGCATCGGCCTCGAGAATCAAGAACACTTGACAACAGAGAGGGAAGGGAAGATCATATACATGTCATAAGAAAGGGAGTTTATTTACTGCTCCCTCGATGTATTGTTTTCTTTGTTTGGAGATTGATTACCATCCGTGAGTTCAGGTAAGGTTAATGTGATTGAGCGATTTTTCTGAAAATCAATTATTTGTTTTCTAATTAATGTGATTGAGTGATTTAAGGTAAGGTTAATTAATTTAGATTTGATTTTCAGAGATTGTTCGTGATTGATTCTACATTACTAAATAACTTGCGCCAGTATGGAAAGTTCTGATCTGTTCAGATTTCTTTCATTGTGTGAGAGGGTAACGCAAAAATAAACCGATGAAGTGGGGGGAGGGGGCGAAAAAAATCTACGAAAAAAACCAGTGAAGGTGGGAGGAGGTACCAAAAAACCATGAAAGATGAGACGAAAAAAAATCTGAAAACGAGACTACCAACTGCTTCATTAGGAGTAGATATATAGAAGAAAGTTTTAGCAAGGCTCGCGAGCACTGCCCGAAGGCCAAAGGAAAAGAAACAAGCCGCTACTCTCCCGGCAAGAAGTGACCCAAGTGCTTTGCCCCCGCTAAGGCCCAATGCCTAGCCTCTTGTTTGATCGTTTGAAGAAGGATGAACGTAGGGGCGAGCGGCCGCGGAAAACCCGCGCGTTCCTCTCGTCCCAGATAGATTTACTAACGAGCATGATCAAGGATGGCATCGCCCTCCTGTGCGCACTGTGGATGGACGCCGTCTCACACCACCAATCTTTGATGCTTCTGAATGCTCCCCAGTTCGAAGTATCAATGTCGAACAGATGAAGCCAATCCTTCACGAGAGCCCACACCCTCAACGTGTATCTACACTGGAAGAACAGATGCTCAACCGACTCCAGATGACGCTTACAGAGCACGCACGGGCCACTGTTTCGCCAACCCCGCCTGGCTAAGCGGACAGAAGTCCAGACCATATGCTGAGCGGCAAGCCATGCAAAGAACTTGACTTTTAGAGGGGCCCAAGCTTTCCAGATGACATTGTACATGGGAGAGCAAGTGATGGCCAGGAAATGAACTTTGTAAGCCGAGGACGCAGAATAGATCCCACTGCTCGTATGCTTCCACAAGATGGTGTCCTGGACCCCCGTCCGAAGCTGCACCCTCCGAAGGGAACTCCAGAGCTCCAAGAACTGGCGGATATGCTCGGTAGTGAAGACAGTCATCCTGTTAATCTTGCCAATGCAGGCATCCTCGAACAAGGCCTCTCTAACCTTCCATAATTTCCTCTTGGAAGCCTAAAAAATAAGTGGGCCAATGTCTTTGGGCTACCGACCATCTAGCCACGAAGATTCCCAGAAAGGGGCGTGCGACCCATCGCCGATGGTGATAGAAGTGAAGGCGTAGAAGAAGATCTTGTCAACCTCATCACAAGGATTTCCAAGCCCCACCAATAGACGTGAGGGGTCCGTCCATTCAAACCATAACACAGCGCATCCTAAGAGCTTGGCAAAATTTTGCAAGATTTAGAACACCAAGCCCTCCATTCTCCTTGGGTCGACAGACACTCTCACAGTTAACTTTACATTTTGCCCCGGCCATTTTGCTAGCGCCCGACCACAGGAAAGCACGCTCCAGCTTAGTGATGTTTTCAAGTGTGCCAAGAGGGATGATGAGGGCCATAGCAGTGTAGACCACCAGAGAGGATATGACCGACATGACCAAGACCCCGCGACCAGATGACGCGATATATCTTCCTTCCCGTGGGACGAGTTTGGCAGCTACCTTATCCTCGAGGTATTGGAAATCCACACCCTTCAGCCTCCAAACTGACAGAGGGAGACCCAAATACTTCAGAGGGAAGGACGCCCCCGCTGTCGGCAGCCCCTGAAGGATGGCCTCAAGATCGTAGTTCTGACACCGGATAGGGACCACAGAGCTCTTCTGGAAATTGGTGCAGAGGCCCCTTACCTCTCCAAAACATCTCAAAATGGAGGCCAGGTTTGCCACATCCTCTTTGATTGGATTAACAAAAATAGCCGTGTCGTCAGCGTAGAGTGAGGTGCGGAAGGCGGATCCCCGGCCCTTGATCTTGTGAACAGCCCATTAGTGGTGGCCAGATCAAGCAGTTGTTGAAGAGGGTCAATGGCGATGACAAAGAGCAAAGGGGATAAGGGTTCACCCTGACGGAAACCACGGCCATCCCTAATTGGGGTCCCCGCCACCCCATTCAGGAGAACTCTAGAAGAGGATGTGCACAGGAGCGCTGTGATCCAGTCCCTGAAAATGCTCGGGAAGCCTCTCCGTTGGAGAAGGTCCAGATGTAGTCCCATCTCATGGAATCAAAGGCTTTCTGAATATCCAACTTGAAGAGCAAAGATGGGGTTTTGCCACGTTGAGGCGACGCGCCGCCAATATGTATGGTTTAAAACTGAACATATGAGACTGTCGTGTTCACGTTTGCGAGGTCGTGATGAGAGGCTACGCGCGTGCAGGTGCAGCAGATCCATGGCGCTCGTCAATCGAAGGGACCGGTCGTCACCGGCGATCCGACGTGAATATATTCATGAAGTAAGCACGCGTAGGAGACATACAGAACGAAGCAAATACAGCAACATGTTTTATATTATGATATGGACCGAGTTGAATCTATACATGTCTGCCGGAAAAAAAGTGAGTTATTACACGACACAAACAGAAGATGAGAAGAAGAACCTAGCTGAACAATACACCAGGATGCTGAGAACACACAGATTACCAATCGACTGGAGAACACACAGATACATCAGCAAACCATGCCTAGCTACCTGACTGAGGGTCAGCTAATATGCCTAGCCACCTGACTGAGGGTCAGCTAAGCTAACAACGTACGTACTACATCACACAGAGAAGGCATTGACTTGGATCTTGCAATCACGCATGAGGGAGGCGACTCAGGGGGCGACGGCGGGGGCGACCGCCGCCCGTGCTCGATCTCCGCCTCCTGGCATCGGCTAGCGGCGGCGAGTCGGGGGTCGCTTCTGGGCATTAGCGGACGACGACGCGGACGATTCAGATGGGAAGACGGACGCGGACTCGCCGGAGTCTCCTCCATCGCCGATGCTTTCTGATCTAATTTGTGAGTTTTTTCATTCAGGCTATGATGAGGTGGCATCGACTATAGACAAGGTGCTACCCCTAGATGATCCGGCAAGGATAGGTTTATGTGCGGGGGAGAAGAACAAGATGATCTGGCGAGTCGTTCACCGGAGGACGGCGGCGATGGCGATCAGGCCATGGAAGGGACCTTTACCTAAGGTACGTCTTCCATCTCTTACTCTTGGTGACTTTTTGGGCTCTTGGAGGGTCGTTAAAGATCGCCGGAAGAAGAATCGGCAGATGGCGGCGCCGGCGCCGGCGCTGGATCTCGGTGAGATCCGGGCGGCCAGGGAGGCTCGTTTGAAATCTTTGTTGGGCCAAGTTGGGCCTGATTTGATGGGTGTGGACTTGGGCGCAACAAAATCTGGGCAAGTGGCCCAGGTAGCGACCCAAGCCAACGAAGCCAGCCGATTGACGCCTGCGGTACGTGACTTGGGATCGCGAGCGGGTCTGGGTCATGTACAGCGCTGCGATAGGGCTCCCGTGTTCGCTACGCCGGGTTTCCCCAAGCTGGAATCGGGACGTGCGGCTCGAGTGGCTCCGCCGGCAGCGATCTCCCTGCAGGTGCCATCACCCGGCGCGGAAGCCATGGCAGGCCCGGGGGGAGGATCGCCGCCAACGCAGAGGACGGATCCGCCGTCGCCGCAAGGAGCCCCGCCGCCCAGGCCACCTGCTCGTGCCGCGGCGAACCCTAATGGTTTTGGCCGGGGGTGCTACGCGGGCACACGGCATGAGGATCGCGCTCGATGGCAGTGGGGGGATGACGGCTATGACGCCTATGGGGAAGGGCAGCACCACGATTCTTCACCGACGGGAGGAGGTCGCGGATATGCATGGCAGAACGACGGCGGTGGCGGCCGCGAATTCTATGGCCCTCCGGGAGGCTTCGTGGAGGGGCCAGCAGGTCCCAACTACCGTCCACGCGGCAACTACCAGTATAACCGGGGATGGAGGGGAGGTGGTAGACGACCGCCCCCGCCTAGACCTCCGCCGCCACCGGCCCAGACGATAGTGGTGCAGAAGACACCGATGCCGGTTCATGTGGAGGCGGTTGCTAAGCCGACGCTACCGGTGGCTGCCATGGAGGCGGTCACGGCGCTGGCAACTGTGCAGGTGCCTGCGGCTAAACAGACGACGTCTAAGCCGCGGGACTCCACTTCGGATAAGAGTTCTGACAAAGCCGAAGGTGAACGCAATGGTGCGGACAAACGCGATGGGGAAAAGTTATCCAAGTGGGCACTTAAGAAGAAAAAGTTACCATGTTACAGATGCGGTGAGCCGGGTCATTTTGTGGCAGAGTGTACGACTAAGCTTTGTGACTATTTGTAGTAGATCGCAGCATGTGTCTGCGGACTGCTCACTTCTTTCAGGCCCCAAACCGGTGGTTAACATTTATGGGGTCTGTTGTCAAGAGCTAATGTTTTTTTAGTCACCGGAAGTGGCCCCTATGGGGCATGTGATGGAGAGTAGCTTTCCCGCAGTTGTCAAGGTTACTAATGGGGTTTTGACAGAGGCCCAGATTGTGCGGCAGTTGAGGGATCTTGTACCTGGAGATTATCAGTGGGACCTTGTCAAGTTGGAGAACCAGACTTGCAAGGTGGACTTTCCCACTAAGGAGGACCAGTTGCATGTTCTCAAGTATGGCTTGTGCAGAGTTCAGAGCTCGAATATTATCATTGCGTTTGATGAGCGGACAGAGAAGGAGCCCGAGGGTACACCGTTAGAGAAGGTGAGGGTACGCTTCTTTGGGGCACCACGCAAATATATTAATCATTTTGTTGTTGCTTGGAGCTTGGGCTCACTCATTGGTAAGACGGAGCAGGTTGACATGCCTTTTACTCGTGCTCACGGAGCTGCGAGGTTACTTGTGAGCGTGGTTAGTTTGCAGCACGTGCCGGATGTGGTCAAGTGGACACACATGCCGGGGTTACATATGTGCTTGAGATTGAGATTGAGGATACGCCGGTACCGCAGGAGGGAGATGATCTTCAGGACATGGATACGACTGAGGGAGATGGAGCCCCCGGGAATCAGGACAAGGGGCCTGAGAGTAATCCACGGGATTTGGCCAAGGGGCCGGAGTCGCAGACGGATAAGGCGGCAACTGCCAAGGGGGTGTCATCTTCCACGACACCGATTAACACGCTTCGGTTTGGCTCTTTTGGAGCCCGGTCTGCACCTAGTCGGTTATGGAGTAACCGAGTTGAGGCGGATGACCCTGAGGAGCTCGAGTTACCACCGGTGTTGCTCCCTACTATTGGTTCGCCTAATGTGCTTGTGTCCCAGAGGGCTGATTCCGAGGTTTAGGACCCGCAGGGTAGCAATATACCGATGGCGATTGGGGGGGGTGGGTGGGCAGGAGGCTCCCATCCCCAGCCCAATTTCGACTATGCCAGGCCAGTTGGGGGAGGGGCGTGGGCTGGAGGCCCGCCCTGCTCTCTCACCGCGGGGCAGCCCTGGACAGCTTGGTTCGGAGAGCGGGCAGGAGGCCCGCAAAGTCCTCTCACCGACGTCGTCTCCGCGCCACGGTGCCGGTTTGGGGGGGGGAGAGGGACTGCGGAGCAGGTGGCTCCACGGTCATCTTCTCCCACCATTGCGGCTGGGGTTGCTCGCTCGTCCGCGCATATCCCTTCTTCACCGGCAACTAGGGATGGGCGTCTGTGTGGCGAGCACTCACCTCGGGAGAGGACCATGGAGGAGCTCGTCACCTTCGGTGGGATCCCAGATCCGGTTACGTCTGGCAGGCGAGTCAGCAACCGGATCCAGGAACAGCCTGATGCTGATGACCTGCAGTTAGCGCGCGCCAAGAGGGCGGCCATGCTTCGAGATGTCGAGGCAACTACAGGTATGTCTTTTGATAGAAGTTGTTCAATTATGCATTTTTCCGAGCATGAAATTATTGATAAGGCAAACAACTTAGGAATTACTTTGGGTTCAAATGAAAAAGAGGTAGCGAAATCTGTTAATGATCTTTTGGATTTAGAAGCAGAACGGGCCTCTGAAATAATTTGGAACCTTGCATCAGTTAAACCCATGAATGAGGATGATATGAACAACTTAGGAATTGTAGCCCTAGATTTTGTTTGCAATAATCTATTACCTAGTGATGACGCCGAGGATGAGGAGGGGTCGGAGATTATGGACACGGTAGAGCCTCTAGTGACGGAGGGCACTGTTTCATGTTATGTTGAACATACGTTTCCGGAGGGTGCTGGGGAGAAGCCTAAGCGATCCTGGAAACGAAAGATTTATCCTACTTCGGCGGTTCGTAGAAGCGCTAGAGTTAAGCTTAAGAAAAAATTCCATGATGACCTATGAAAGAAATCTTTTGGAATAGCAAAGGTCTAGCTGGCTTGGATAAACGAAGGTTCTTGGCAGAAACAACGGTAGAGCAACATTTAGATTTTATTGCACTTTTAGAAACACGACGAGATAATTTTACCTCACAATTTCTTAGAACTCTAGACGGAGGAATTGATTTCGACTGGCACGTCTTACCTCCTAGAGGAAGATCTGGTGGGATCTTACTAGGGGTTCGGTGTGAAACACTTGAGGTCCTTAACGTGGTTCGGGGAGATTTTGCGGTTAAGTTTCGAGTGAGATCAAAATTGGATGGTTTCGAATGGTCTCTCGTGGCTGTGTATGGAGCAGCACAACCTGAACTTAAACCAGATTTCTTAGCCGACTTGGTGCGGATCTGTGGAGATGAGACTCTATCGATCCTTGTCGGTGGCGACTTCAATATAATTCGGAGGAAAGATGAAAAGAACAATGACAATTTTGATGGTCAATGGGCTATGATGTTTAATATGATTATCGAGAGTCTTGATTTGAGAGAAATTGAACTCACCGGTAGACAATTTACTTGCGCCAACTCGTTGCCCACTCCAACGTATGAGAAGTTGGATAGGGTACTTGCTAGTGTGGAATGGGAAAAAAATATCCTTTGGTGTCGGTTCATGCGATGCAAAGAGCGATCTCAGATCATACACCACTGCTTGTAGACTCAGGAGAGGCTACGCACGTTGCGAACAAGAATGCTTTCTCTTTCAAACTTGGTTGGTTCGAGAAAAGAAAACTTCTTGGAGATCATCGCACGTGAATGGGCAATTCCGGTTAGTGGAAGCACTAGTCTTGAGAGATGGCAAAATAAGATCCGTCATTTGAGACAGTTTTTGCGAGGTTGGGCCAGAAACGAAAGTGGGCTGTACAAACAAGAAAAAGAGAGACTTACTCGTTTGATCGAAGCTTTAGATTTAAAAGCTGAAAGTAACCTGCTTACGGTGAATGAGCAAATATCCAAGTCCGAAGCTGAGCTAAGCCTTTGAGCGTTTCTTAGAGAAGAGGAGCTCAAATGGGCACTGCCAAAGTGCTTAAGGTTGTCCAAGGGGATGACAATACACAATTTTTCCTTATGATTGCGAATGGCAAACATAGGAAGAAGAAAATCATTCAGCTTGAACAAGACGAGGGGACAATTATGGGGCATGAGAACCTGAAAGCTTATATCTCTAATTACTATAAACAACTGTTTGGCCATCCGGAAGCAAGTACGGTGGCACTAGACGAATCTGTAATGGGAGATATTCCTCAGCTCCAGGTAGAAGAGAATGATATTTTAGCTGCACCTTTTACTGAGAAAGAGATTCTGGATGCAATCTCACAAATGACATCGAATAAAGAACGGGACAGATGGGTTTCCAGCTGAATTCTATAAGAAATGTTGGCATATTATTAAGGATGATCTTATGCCTATGTTTCATGATTTCTTTAACGGTCATTTAGAGTTGTTTCATCTTAACATTGGCATGATTACGCTATTGCCAAAGAAAGAAGAGGAAGTTCGAATTAAACAATTCAGGCCAATTTGTCTTCTTAACGTGAGTTTCAAAATCTTCACAAAAGTGGGTACCAATAGATTGACACAGATCACACATTCAGTGGTACAACCGAGCCAAATAGCGTTCATGCCAGTGTGACATATACTTCAAGGGGTGCTCGTTTTGCATGAAGCGCTACATGAAATTCATTCGAAGAAGCTAGATGGGGTTATCTTCAAAATGGATTTCGAGAAGGCGTATGATAAAGTTAAGTGGCCTTTTCTACAGCAGGCAATGCGCATGAAAGGATTTAGCGAGGTCTGGCGGAACCAAGTGGGTTCTCACGTCCAGAAGGGTAGTGTCAGCATCAAGGTTAACGATGATATCGGTCATTATTTTCCAAACCCACAAGGGTTTGAGACAAGGAGATTCCATGTCTCCTCTCTTGTTTAATATAGTGGCCGATATGTTCGCCATTCTTATTGGCAGGGCCAAGCAGCATGGGCAAGTGGAGGGGTTAGTTCCTCATCTGGTTGATGGAGGAGTATCCATCCTACAGTATGCTGACGACACCATCCTATTCATGGAACATGACATTGCTAAGGCGCGTAATATGAAACTTATATTATGTCTCTTCGAACAATTGTCTGGTTTAAAGATAAACTTCCACAAAAGTGAGTTGTTCTGTTTTGGGAAGGCCCAAGATGAACAAGACACATGTAGACAATTGTTTGGATGTGAATTGGATTCTTTACCATTTAATTATTTGGGTATACCAATTCACCACAGTAAGTTATCCAATAAAGAATGGAAATGTATTGAAAATCGAATAGAAAAAAAGCTTAGCTACTGGAAGGGTAAGCTAATGTCTTATGGAGGTCAGTTAGTGCTGATTAACTCGGTACCGACTAGTATGCCGATGTTCTTACTATCGTTCTTCGAAATTCCGAAAGGGGTACGGAAATGACTTGATTTTTTTCAGATCTCGTTTCTTCTGGCAGTCAGATGAGGCCAAGAGGAAATATCGTCTCGCGCGATGGGACATTCTTTGCCGACCAAAAGACCAGGGCGGTCTCGGTATTGAGAACTTAGAAATCAAGAACAAGTGCCTTATGAGCAAATGGTTCTACAGGTTAGAGACAGAGCCGGAGGGCATGTGGGCATAGATTTTGCGTAATAAGTATCTCCAGTCCAAAACACTCGCTCAGGTTACCATGAGAACAACGGACTCGCCATTCTGGAAAGGGCTTATGCGGGTGAAGGACCTGTTCTTTCAGAGGGTCAAATTCCTGGTTGGCAATGGGATGTCAACAAGGTTTTAGGAGGACACGTGGTTAGGAGAGATGCCCCTGGCCGTACAATATCCCATCATGTATAACATTGTGCAACGTAAGGAGGATTACGTAGCCACATTTTTACATACAATCCCCTTAAATATTTAATTCAGATGAGCACTAGTTGATGAGCGATGGAATGCATGGATGCACCTGGTTCGGAGATTGATAGATGTTCAACTCTCCGACCAACCGGACTGACGCAATGGAAACTAGCTAAGAATGGGATTTTTACGGTAAAATCTTTCTATATAGATTTGATTAATTCTGGCCTAGTCTCGAGATCGTTGCATATTTGGAAGATTAAGTTTCCTTTGCGCATTAAAATATTTATGTGGTTTGTCCACAAACAAGTAATTCTTACAAAGGACAACTTAATCAAGAGGCGATGGGTAGGTAGTCCACGATGTTGCTTTTGTGATCATGATGAAACAATACAACATTTATTTCTTGAGTGCCCACTAGCCAAATTGCTTTGGAGAACGATTCATATAGCCTTCAACATTACCCCTCCAGTTGACATTGCATCGTTGTTTGGAATGTGGTTAACTGGGGTTGAACATACTACGGCGGCTCGTATTCGGATTGGAATATGTGCGCTCTTGCAGGCTATATAGAATTGTAGGAATGATTTGATATTTAACAGACAACACAATTTAACCTTCTTGCAGGTCATCTTCAAAGCTACCGCTTGGATCCGTACGTGGTCCTTACTCGCTCCTATGAAATCCAGAGAGCCTTTGGTTACTGGGTGCAACCAGTGGGAGATGGTAGTACGGACTTTATTCAACCGGTTCGGATGGGGGTCGCATAACAGGATAGGAGTCTAGGGAGCTTATCCTTCTTATTGTCATTCCGGTTGTGATTGTCGGCATGGACTTTGATTTATTTTTCTTTTTCGCTCCCCTTGCGAGCTGTAATACGTTCACGACTGTGATACTTTGCGAACTTTTAATAAGATGGCTGCATGCATTATTATGATGCAGAGGCCGGGGTACGCCTCCATTTTAAAAAAAAACATCACAGAGAGAAACACAACACGTCCATCAGTACATAGCGGCGCGCAGCTCGATCATCTCAATCAATCACTAGTGCCGGAGGGGAGAAGCAGCCGCAGAGGAAGTCCCACATGCCCTTCTTCACCCCGTTGTGGTCAGGCATCCTTCTTCTTCCCCGCTGAAACGCACGACTGAGATCGGTGCCAGGAAGAAGCTGGCTTTCAACTGGGTGAAGAGCGGAAGAGCTGTGGGTTTGGTGCCCCTCCTACCCAACGCTCCTGTATTAATACTGCTACTAGTAGCAGAAAGAAACTGGCGTCTCCATCGGTGTCCCACGACAGGAGCAGAAAATGAAAGCCCAACGGAGACCACAGAAAGGGTCGCGTGGCGACTTGACGCTTGACAGTGTGTGGAAAAGGTGGTGACGAGCTTGGATCCAAGTTGAAGTGTGAACTGATGCTCAGTGTCGTGTCTGACTGTGTCAGTGTGAGCGCCTACTCCGAGTCTAAAGTACGGACTGTGAATCTTGAAGTTAACTTCCCGTGTCAGTGTGAGTGTGTGGCTTATATAAATAACCATTTGGCAGTACAGTACTGCTTATTCAAATCAATCAACTCTACCCTACATGTCGGTTTTGGAGTGCACCTACATCAGAGTTTACTACGAAAAGAACAATGGAAACCACAGGAAAATTAGTACTCCAGGTCAAATAACCAGAGAAACTAGGTTGCGCGTACCCGCATAAGTAACAATCACACACAAGCAGAGCTCAGCCTAGACCGTGTCACTGGGCTTAGTTACGCTTGTCATACAATGTTCCTTATGATCAAGTACAATCTGCACGTGGTACGTATTTTCTTGTCCCTGGTGCTTGACCAGTGACCAGTGCAAGAACTGAAAACTGACTACTGATGTTCTGAATGGTTTGTGATGACCTGACTTTTTTTCTTTTGAGAATTCTGACGTTTTCGTGTGACGTTGTGAGTCAGTGTGAGCGTATGACCTTGAGAGGCCTGATACCTTCAACGTTCAATCATTCAACGATTTGCTGGCCGGGTTCCCGCGAAACACAATCGGCTTAGGCCACATATGGGAAGCGTAGACGGAGACTCTTTTTTTTAGAAAAGGGGGAAGAACCCATCTGAACGATGCATATAGCCATTTTATTAATTATTGACACAAAACCTTACAAAGTCATACAACAGTAAGACTAAAGCCATCGTCTATGCAACATCTGTCGCAACTCCTATCCAGTTTATGAAGGGGCGCTGATAGTCTGGGCCTAATACCAAACAGACATCGCGGCCAAACCTAACATCTAAGACCTGAGGTCCCAACCAGGACGCCTGCCGGGTATGGGCACCCACCAGTCCGGCGTGCTCCTCAACCAGGACGCCTGCCGGGTATGAGGCCACCGCAGCCGCTTGCCATCAATCCATCTTCAGAGCTGTACTGCTGCATGTATCTTGCCTGGACTAGTTGCCGCCGACGCCACCACGACGTTAGACAGCGTCAACCTCCTGCGCGAGTCCATCTCCGCGCATCGGGCGCCGAGTCTTCACTGCGCCACGCCGCCGAGATCCGCCGTCATCAATGGGCAAGAGGAAACACCGCTCCTCCTCTTGTCCCCTCCAACCAGCACTTGCTCCAAAACGATGCCCCCAGGAGGAAGAACGACACCGAAGGCGCCGTCATCGTCCGATCTGGTAGACCCAGATCTAGGGTTTCCCCCGGAACTTCCGGATCAGGTTGACGTGACCTGCAACGACGATGCCTCGAGAAGGGAACGACGTCCGAGACGCCGCCATCGTCCACCAAGACCGCAGTCAGGCGCGATTTTCATCGGAAGCCACGTCGTCCCGATCTCGCGGCTGGCTAGAACCGAGCGAAACCTCGCCACGAAGACGTACGTCGCCGTCGGTACTCTGGTGGAGATCCGGCAGCAGACTGCTGGCACATGCAGTATCCCAAACGGCCGGACGGATCGGACGTGACGACCGGATCCGATCCAGAAGCTCCGCCGGATTGCCAGCAGAGGCCTCCGGCGCCCCTCGCTGGCCCTTCCACGCAGCCACTGGCCGGCCACATGTACGGGCTGGATCAACCAACCTGCACGTCGTCGCCAACAGCTGCACCACTAGTCCTCCCCGTCGACCCTGCAGCACCGCCGCCACTGCCCACCACCATGCCGCCGCCGCCGGAGAGACGCCGCGCCGCCATCGATCCAGATCTGGGCAGGTGCCCCACGTCCATGGATGCCTCGCATCACCCAAACCTGTGTGGGAGGGGAGGGAGCCTCCGCCACCGCCGTCGCCCACCAGGCTTTGCCCGGTGGCTTCCTCCAGCGGCAACGGAGGGAGGCACGGGATCTGTGGCGGCCCGGCGGTTAGGATTGCCGATCCGCCCGAGTCGGCCAGGCGGAGGGCAACGCGGGGACGCGGGGTGAATGACCCCGAGTCGCCCAGGCGGGGAGCATAGACGGAGACTGACTGATCCTTGTCTCTAGCTGTCCACTGAAAGCTAGCTAAGCTCCCTTGACTGAACCATCCGTGGAACGTTTACACATCCGCTTGGAACGGTTCATTATTTTATTTTATTTTTTGAGGGGAGAACGGTTCATTTTGAGTTTACTGTTTCAAACCAGAAAACAAAATACTCCCTCTAGAAAGACTTAATACGTAGGTTTCATTTGAGAACGGAGGGAGAACGGCTCATTTTGCTCCGTATGTAGTCACTTGTTGAAACCTCTAGAAAGACTTATATTATGGAACGGAGGGAGTAGGAGTTAGAGTAGGATACGGGTTGTAACCACGACCAGGAATCTATTGTAAGTCTAGGGACTCAACCTGTTATATAAATGGGAGCCCCTAGGACGAAAAGACTAGGTTGCAATCTCTCGAGAGTTAGGTTAGCGAATCCGCACCCTTGTAATCAAGATCTCCGGGAATATCAATCAAGCAGGAAGTAGGTATTTACCTCCACCGTGAGGGGCCGAACCTGGGTAAACTTGTGTCCTTTGTTCCCGATCAACCCTATTCAAGCGACCACCTAGTTGCGATGGCCTCCATGATATGTGGGTTCTCCGCGACCACCTAGTCACTTCATGCCAGATGTCCTCGTGAAATGACTAGGTGGTCGACGTGACGGGGTGCCGGCGTGGTTGACATCTTGTCATTGGTCGGCGGGTGAGGTGTTTGGCCTGTCCGTGGTGTGGCAGCTACTGATGATGTTCTCCCGCATCAGGAGGCTTCCCACTGGTTGTGCGGTGGAGTTCAGACCCTACCGGCGACGGTGGTGGCTATCTCCCTAGTGGTCGATGTCGCTTGACCATGCAATGGCGGCGAATGTGGCATGTGGGCGGCAGACACGAAGTGTTCAAAACTAGTGGATCGGCATGAGTGTGGTACATGTATGCTTGGCTTGTTATTTCGATCAGTGTCACGTATATGTACATGTGTGAAATTAGCTACTCCATCCGTAAAAAAATATAAAAGCATTTAGATCACTGAAGTAGTGATCTAAGCGCTCTTATATTTCTTTTTAGAGGGAGTAGTGTTTCGATGAGTGTGCTTGTATGGGCAATATTTCTTCAAATACATATTCTAGTGAATATTCTTGTTGCAGGGCTAACTCAAATATGATATGTTTTCCATTTCTGTTTAACTACAACGCACATGATACGGAAAAATGAGTGTTTGCGATGCAAAACTAAAAGGCACACGCAAGCGAGAACGGAATGGTGCGCGATCTACTAAAAAGGTACACACTGATGAGAATAGAACGTGGGCGATGCACTGATCATCGCACACTGTTGAACAACGATATGGCCGACGTGCCCTAGGATCAGACTGTTCAAATCATGTGCGATAGCTCCTCATCCCACACATGAGCTTCAAAGACACTGTGTCCGATGCTAAATGCAATCCCACTTGTAACTAGACGTGTGCGATGGACACTCAGATGAAGCGTGTGCGATGATTGATACATCACACAGATTTCTATCAAAGCGTGTTCGACAGGTCACATTTCACAAACGGTTGCTCTTCCCTCACTGTCTACGTTTGGCGAACAAATACACGTGTTCTCACAGAGACATGTGCGATGATACATCAATTTCTCACATTGTGCCGAGCTAAATTGTGTGCAATAGATCCGGTCGTCGCATACAATTGTTATTGTCAAACTATCTGCACCCTAGCACGTTATCACACACGTTTCGTGTGCGATGCACCCCCACTAGTAGAAAAAGGGCCTATTGTCCCGGTTGGTAAGGGCCTTTTGTCCCGGTTTTTGAACCGGGACTAAAGGGTCGTTACTAATGCCCTAACCCTTTAGTCCCGGTTCTTACACGAACCGGGACAGATGGGCCTCCACGTGGCCGGTGCGGCGAGCCCAGGCAGGAGGGCCTTTGGTCCTGGTTGGTGGCACTAACCGGGACCAATAGGCATCCACGCGTCAGCATTTCAGGGGCTGGGGTTTTTGTTTTTGTTTTTGAAGGGGGGGGGGGGGGGGGGGTTTTGGGGTTTTGGGGTGTTAATTTAGGTGTTTCATATATTGTGTTAGCTAGCTAATTAATAGAGAGAAGTGTCCTCTCTTATCTCCGTGCTTGGTCGACGATACGTACTATATACGTATGGAGAGGACTAGACACGCTAGCTAGTAATCAAATGAGGAAACAGAAGATCGTCATGAACATATGCATACAGAGAGAAGTGATATCGACCACCTCTCCTTCTCCGAGAGATTGGTCGAACAACAAGTTCTCGTATATCTATCCGATACTACCAGCTACATATATACAATAATTATCTCTTACAATATAATCTCCTAAATAAATTGTAAGAACACAGGGTCCACATAGTATTCTCCGTTTTCAGCGATCACGTGGTCAAGGAAGAATGCCGCCAATTCCTCTTGAATTGCTCGCATACGATCTGGTGCTAGGAGTTCATCCCGCATCCGAAAGATCTAATTTGAAGAAGGGGGTCAATACACACACACACACACACACACACATATATATATATATATATATATATATATATATATATATATATGAATAAATGAAACTCAACACAAATGATGATAATAAAATAAAATTGTGAATATTATTGCTTACGCACTTCATATTGTTCGTCAGAGTAGCCCCGCTCACAGGTCGTGTAGCGGATGGACTCGCAAACGTAGTATCCACAGTAATTATTTCCGGGTTCCTGCCACAACCACTTTACAAGAAATAGAGGTCAATCAAACTGATAAGCAAGCATGCTAAATGGTATTGATGAAACTAGCGCTTGAATCACTAGGAGATGCGCGGAACGTGCTACTATAGTACTTACTTTCGGGTGTTTAAATTGCAGCTTCTTCGGCAGTCCCGGAGCTTTTTTGGTGAATTTTCTCCAAACCCTGCCAGACAAAGAAAATAATTACTTGATATCAGGAAATGAAAAAAGTTGCTGATATGGTGGATAATGATCGATTTAACTTACTTCTCGAGCATTTGAGTCATGTCCGCATAGTCCTGGGGATCTTTTCGTCTCAAGTCTAAGACGGTTACTACTCCCTGCTCAAGCTTAATCTCTAGAAGAATATAGTGAAAGCTGCGCACGCATGCATAAGTCATCAATTACATTATTATAACCTGGACTAATAAGGGAAACCGAATATGCACAAGACAGTAACACTCACTTGAAGTTGTAAGGAAAGAGTATTATATCTTTATTTTCATTTACTACCAACGATCGTAGCAAGTTGGCCTGGGTATTTTCGGCATGATATTTAACCTCAGTTGCATCTATGAGATTTGTGTTAATGAACCCAATATCACCGATTTGTCTTTTCTTCAATTCGGCGATCTTCAATCTGCATAATATAGTGAGGATAATTAGAAATACATGCAATGAAAGAGCTGACCTATATAGAGAGACTTAATGACAGAAGTAGTACTACTTACAGACAGTAGCAAGTGATCGTTGATTTATCGAGGGCCTTTTGATTGAAAAACTGGAATAACTCCTCAAATGGAACATTCAACAGTTCAATTCTAACGAGGTCATGCTCCGGTTTAACTCTCAGCGTCAAAGTATTCCTCCCCCCAGACTCTCTGCAGGTTTTCATGTACCAATCATGTAATCTTCGCATCATCGTTGTTAGAGATCTTTCATATTTGACGACAGGCTTCCCGTAATGGTATTTGTGTTCGTCCACCTCCAAGATATCATAATGTACATCGTCGGGCAGGTAATCTCCAAGATTGCTATAACCGGGCACCATCCTCGGAACATTAACGACGATGTCGCTAGACACCTTGAGCGGGGGGCACGATTGGTTCGCTTGTTCGCCGAGCTGGGCAATTTTTTTCCCAGCTCGTCGTTCTTTTAACCTTTGATCACTGACAGTACTTCCCAACCGCTCCGCTTCGGCAAATGTCTTTGCAATAATGCGCTCATAGTTGCCTTTCCGCGGAGACTTTGGTGGTTTTGTCAGGGCAGCTAGAGTGCGCTTCGCTTTCACCGGATCTACCTTCTCCTCCGGAGGTGGATGTTTATTTGCTTTCACCCCTTCAAAGAAGTTCGTCACTTCGGATCGCACGATCTTCGTGGTTTCCTCCTCGGTCCTCTCGTATGGTAACTTCTCTGGAGTCTTCAGAGAAGGACCGAATCTGTATTGCCTCCCGCCTCTGGCTGTACTGCTAGACGCCGGCAGAGCAGACGGAGCGGCTGCGGCTGTCTTCTTTCCTTGCTTACGAGGCGGAGGAGAAGGACTACGACGCGCCGGAGCAGCCGGAGCGGCGGCGGGTCTCTTCCGCCCTTGCTGACGAGGCGGAGAAGGAGGAGGCTGGCTGCTCTGGCACGCAGGCAGAGAAGGAGGCGGAGTGCCGCCACGCGCCAGAGAAGGAGGCTGAGTGCCCTGATCACTCGCCGGAGGAGGAGGCGGAGGAGGAGGCGGAGTGCCGCCACGCGCCGGAGAAGGAGGCTGAGTGCCCTGATCACTCGCTGGAGGAGGAGGCGGCGTGCCCTTACTCACCGGAGGCGTCCAGTTCGGAAGGTTGATGAGCTCCTTCCGCCATAGGCATGGAGTCTTCAGAGCAGAACCCAGCTGAGTCTCCCCTTCACCGGTAGGGTGGTCAAGCCGGAGGTCCTCAAATCCCTCCGTTATTTCATCCACCATCACCCTAGCATATCCTTCTGGAATCGGCCGGCAGTGGTAGGTTGCGCCGGGTTCAGGAGGTAAAACAGAGCCAACAGTCGCCTTGACTTTGAAGTTCCGCCATTGCATCATAAGGTGGCAATGTTGAGATTCCGTGAAAGCATCCACGGGGTAGCTAGCAGGAGCCGTCAAGACATGCTCCGGCTGAAGCAGCTCGGTGGAAGCCACACTGCTTCTCCGCTGAGATGGCGGGGTAGCTTCGGGGGTAGTTTCGGCATGTCGATTGCCGTCTCGTTCCTCTAGCGCTTGAACCCTTTCGTGCAGCTTCTGAATTTGAGTCTGCTCCATTTTTTTCCTCCTCTCCTGGCTTTTGTAACCACCTGTGTCCGGAAAACCAGCCTTCCACGGAACGGAGCCTGGCGTGCCTCGTGTCCGTCCAGGGTGCTCAGGATTCCCGAGGGCCATTGTGAGCTCGTCGTTCTCTCTGTCTGGAACGAACGTCCCTTCCTGCGCTGCATCGATATAGTGCTGAAGCCTCTTGACTGGTATTCTCAAAAGCTCGTCCGTCCAAATGCACCTCCCTGTACAGGGTCCAATTTTCCGCCAGCCCCGAAGAACCAAGTCTGGCAACGGTCTGGACAGTTCATTGTCTGTGGTTCGATCCCTTTATCAAGCAGATCATTCTCAGCCTTGGCCCACTTAGGCCGGGCTTTGAGGTAGCCACCTGACCCCGTGCGATGGTGAAGCTTCTTCTTCGCAGCATTCTTCTTGTTTGTCGCTGACATCTTCTTACTCTTTTCCGATGTCTTGTGGGCCACAAATGCGGGCCAGTGATCTCTGATCTTCTCATATCGGCCGATGAATTCTGGTGTCTCTTCTTTGTCGACAAACGTTTTCAGCTCATTCTTCCACCTCCTGAATATGTCTGCCATCTTCTTAAGAGCATGAGACTTGATTAATCGCTCTTTAACTGGCTTCTCCGGATCCTCCTCTGGCGGTAGGGTGAAATTTGCCTTTAGCTCAGTCCAAAGATCATCTTTCTGCATATCATTGACATAAGACACCTCAGGGTCTTCCTTCTTAGGCTTATACCATTGGTGGATGCTGATCGGGATCTTGTCCCTGACAAGAACCCCGCACTGAGCAGCAAATGCATCCTTTGTCCGGATGGGTTCAATCGGTTGGCCGTCACGCGCGATTGCTGTGATCTCAAACCTTTCATCCTAGCGCAACTTTCTCTTCGGGCCTCGTCTCTTTACCGAAGTTGTGCTCGATCCGGAGGGCTAGAAAAAAGAAGAAAGACGAGAGTTAATTAATATGTGTACATACCAAAACAATGAATGCATCAATTAGCTAGTCAGCACAGGCTTAACTAATATATTTACCTGGCCGGACTCTGTTCGGTCACCGGAGCCGTCACCACGGGCTCCTTCTTGCACCAGCATTGGGTCACCGGAGCCATCATAATCATGTCTTTCCTCCTCCACTCTTCGATCACCGTAGCCTGCTTCTTCACCCTGTTCTTCCAGACCATCATTGTCGTTAAGATACGACAAGATATCACCTCCGGCTAAGATTATGTCCCCCAACACCTCTTCTGCTTGCTCGTCTCGTCCGTGCTCCATTGTTTCTGCAAATATTACAACATGGCAATTATTACACAAACATGACAGCAGGTGGATATATTAGTGCAAACGTAGACCTAACTTATTCCGGGTTTGGGGTGGCCTCGGTAACACTTCAAGGGTAGGGGCGCGGCGGGAGGGGGTAGGAGACCGACATCGTTTTTTTTCTAGGGTTTGGGTGTCCTCGAGAGTTTTGGTCGAGCGAGAGGGCCGGGGGGTGCTCCCATGGTATAAGTTATCACGGTCGAGAGGGGGTATAAATATCGACCATCCATCATGTCGAAGTTATCTGGGAGGGAGTTATATATATCGACAACGACGACATACATACATGGGAAAATAATGTTATCGGGGAGAAAATAAGAAGACGAAGAAGCAATAAAAAGAGGAGAAGACGAAAGGAATAGAGGAGAAGATCGAAGAAAAAAAGAAGAAAAAAAAGAGGAGAAGAAGAAAGGAATAGAGGAGAAGAAGAAAAATGAAAAAAAAGAGGAGAAGAAGAAAGGAATAGAGGAGAAGAAGAAAATATTCTATTTTTTCTTCTTCTCCTCTATTCCTTTCTTCTTCTCCTCTTTTTTTTCTTCTTTTTTCCTCTTCTTATTTATCTCTCCTCTTCTTCCTCTCCTCTTCTTCTCCTTTCTTCCTCTTCTTATTTTCGTTTTTCCTCTCCTTCTTTTTCTTCTTCTTCCTTTCCTAGCTAGATATATAAAACTTTTCAAAAAATGTAACTTTTGCATATATAAAACTTTTCCATGGATCATCATTTCTCATATATATATCCATCTATAGCCACATACATATATAAATGGAAAAAATGATATGAACAAAACTACATATATACTTGGTAAATATTCTATGAACATCGTTTCTCATATATATCAATGCATACATCCATGGATCATCATTGCTCATATATCCATAGTCATATATAAAAACTTTCTGTATATGAACAAAAAATTTCTATGAACAAAAAAACATTTTTGACATATTTAGCACATTCTAAATTTTCCTAACTCTTTTACAACCACAAAAATTACTCCAACTTCATGACAGTACCCACACTCCATTTCACCAAAAACTTTCTGATCCATAGTTAAAAATTTTTAAATTTCAGTCAAATGAAATTTGAACCAGATTCAAATTCCTTGCTGAAAACCTATTCTAAACCAATCCAAAAATTCTGAAATTTTGCCATCACCTTTGTCTTGCATCAGTACCTCACCACAAAAAATATCATAAATTCTTCCTCTCCTCTTCTTCTCCTTTCTTCTTCTTATTATTTTCATTTTTCCTCTCATTCTTTTTCTTCTTCTTCCTTTCCTAGCTAGATATATAAAACTTTTCTAAAAATGTAACTTTTGCATATATAACACTTTTTCTTATTCCTTCTTCTTCCTTCTATTCCTTCTTCCTAAATATATAAAACTTTTCTAAAAATGAAACTAACCTAAAATGTACTAAATCAGAGAACATATATAGATAAAACTTTTCTAAAAATCTAACTTTTGCATATATGTATTTTTAAAACATCATTACAGTTGAAAAAATACATACATACATACAAAAAACATGTAAAAAATACATACATACATATATGAACATACATAAAAAAAACATATATCTAAAAAATACATCGGGGCAGGAGCGGCGCGCGGCGACGGCGAGGGCGCGGGGCAGGGCGGTGTGCGTCGGGGCAGGGACGGCGCGCGGCGACGGCGAGGGCGCGGGCGACGGCGACGACGGGCGCGGGCGACGGTGACGGCGGGGGCGGCGTCGGGGCAGCCTGGCGGCGTCGATGTCGTCGAGGGGTCGTCAGGGGCAACTGCAAGATGAAGATGAAAATTTTCACAAGTGTTGGTTATATACCCAGAGCTTTGGTCCTGGTTCGTGGCACCAACCGGGACCAATGCCCCCCTTTAGTCCCGGTTGGTGCCACCAACCGGGATCAAAGGTCTCTTTTCAGCAGCCCATAGGGCGGGAAGCGGCGGCCTTTGGTCCCGGTTGGTGGCACCAACCGGGACTAAAGGGGGGCATTGGTTCCGGTTGGTGCCACGAACCGGGACCAAAGGTGTGCATTGGTCCCGGTTCGTGGCACCAACCGGGACCAATGTCCTGCGCCTGCCAAAGCCGCGGTGCGGTGGGATGTTTAGTCCCACCTCGCTAGCCGAGGAGCGGCAGGACCTGTTTATAAGCCCTGCCCCGCCATCTCCATTGAACTCCTCTGAACTGCAGGCCTCTGGGCCTAATCTTGCACTGCTATGCCCTTGGGCCTGCTGGGCCTTCTGCGGGCCTGAATCCTGGCCCATTGATGGGTTTCTAGTCGTATTCAGGCCGTGGTGGCCCAGTAGGTGGCATTTTTTTTATTTTTTCCCATTTTTTGTTTTCTTTTTTGTTTTATTTATTTTATTTTGTTTCTACTTACAACAAAATACTTATTTATTTTATTTTATTTTGTTTCTAATTACTTATTTATTTTACTTTATGATAATTCTTTTTGCTATTAAAGTTTCTATCAAAAAAAGTTCTTTATGAAAATTCTTTTTGCATTTAATGATTTTGAACAGAAAATACTTCGATAATTTTAGTTGCATCAATTTTATATGATTTTAGTTTCAATAATACTAGAGGTTTCTTATAATGTTTTGAACAGAAAATACTTTGTTAATTTTAGTTTCATAAATTTTATTAAAGTTTATTTTATTTTGTTTCTACTTATATATTTTAATAAAGTTTATATTATTTTGTTTCTAATTACTTATTTATTTTATTTTTTATTTTTCATGCACCATTTTTCTTGCATTTACTAATTATTTTGAGCTATAAGACCCTAAAATTGAAAAGCATTTCAAATGAACTCTGAAAAGGTTGAAAGTTGGTATGGTATCATCATTTCATCCACATAGCTTGTGCAAGAAAGTTGAGAGGGTTACGGCAAAAACTAGATGCACTTCGTGTACAAAACGGACAATGGTATCATACTCGTATGTTACAAAGTTGGCATGGTATCATCATAATAGTTGCGGGAGAAAGTCTTCACTTTTTCTTCGCTTGTGTCATTTGCTTATTGCGCCGTAACCATGGATAATCTTCATCGTTTATCAGGATGCTTGGGTCAGCCTTGACTTTGTCATGAAACTTTTCATAATCTTCAGACATGTCTGTCTTGCCCTCCACTCCCACAATGTCCCTTTTTCCTGAAAGAACTATGTGGCGCTTTGGCTCATCGTATGATGTATTCGCTTCCTTATCTTTTCTTTTTCTCGGTCTGGTAGACATGTCCTTCACATAGATAACCTGTGCCACATCATTGGCTAGGACGAACGGTTCGTCAGTGTACCCAAGATTGTTCAGATCCACTGTTGTCATTCCGTACTGTGGGCCTACCTGTACCCCGCCTCCTGACAGATTGACCCATTTGCACTTAAACAAAGGGACCTTAAAATCATGTCCGTAGTCAAGTTCCCATATGTCCATTATGTAACCATAATATGTGTCCTTTCCCCTCTCGGTTGCTGCATCAAAGCGGACACCGCTGTTTTGGTTGGTGCTCTTTTGATCTTGGGAGATCGTGTAAAATGTATTCCCATTTATCTCGTATCCTTTGTAAGTCAATACAGTCGAAGATGGTCCCCTGGACAACGAGTACAACTCATCACAAACAGTGGTGTCACCTCTGAGACGTGTTTCCAACCAACTGCTGAAAGTCCTGATGTGTTCACATGTAATCCAGTCGTCACACTGCTCCGGGTGTTTGGAGCGCAGACTGTTCTTGTGTTCATAGACATACGGGGTCACCAAGGTAGAGTTTTGTAGAACTGTGTAGTGTGCTTGAGACCAAGAATGCCCGTCCTTGCATATTATTGAGTCCGCTCCTAGGGTGCCTTTTCCAATCAGTCTCCCCTCATACCGCGATTTAGGGAGACCTATCTTCTTAAGGCCAGGAATGAAGTCAAGACAAAACCCAATGACATCCTCTGTTTGATGGCCCATGGAGATGCTTCCTTCTGGCCTAGCGTGGTTACGGACATATTTCTTTAGGACTCCCATGAACCTCTCAAAGGGGAACATATTGTGTAGAAATACGGGCCCCAGAATGACAATCTCATCGACTAGATGAACTAGGACCTGCGTCATGATATTGAAGAAGGATGGTGGGAACACCAGCTCGAAACTGACAAGACATTGCGCCACATCACTCCTTAGCCTTGGTATGATTTCTGGATCGATCACCTTCTGAGAGATTGCATTGAGGAATGCACATAGCTTCACAATGGCTAATCGGACGTTTTCCGGTAGAAGCCCCCTCAATGCAACCGGAAGCAGTTGCGTCATAATCACGTGGTAGTCATGAGACTTTAGGTTCTGGAACTTTTTCTCTAGCATATTTATTATTCCCTTTATATTCGACGAGAAGCCAGTCGGGACCTTCATATATACTGAGCAGGCATTCAAAGAAGATTTCTTTCTCTTCTTTCGTAAGAGCGTAGCTGGCGGGACCTTCATACTGCTTCGGAGGCATGCCGTCCTTT
The DNA here is from genome assembly GCF_002575655.3 of Aegilops tauschii subsp. strangulata. Taxonomy (NCBI): domain Eukaryota; kingdom Viridiplantae; phylum Streptophyta; class Magnoliopsida; order Poales; family Poaceae; genus Aegilops; species Aegilops tauschii. The sequence goes on along the minus strand of NC_053040.3, from coordinate 438,058,573 downwards.
TCGTGCAAACGTTGCAGGTCCTCCCATGCCTCAGGTGTATCTTTTGTCTTCCCATACACGCCCAAGAAGCCTAGCAGGTTCACGCAAAGGTTCTTCGTCACGTGCATCACGTCGATTGAAGAGCGGACCTCTAGGTCTTTCCAGTAGGGTAGGTCCCAAAATATAGATTTCTTCTTCCACATGGGTGCGTGTCCCTCAGCGTCATTCGGAACAGCTAGTCCGCCGGGACCCTTTCCAAAGATAACGTGTAAATCATTGACCATAGCAAGTACGTGATCACCGGTACGCATGGCGGGCTTCTTCCGGTGATCTGCCTCGCCTTTGAAATGCTTGCCTTTCTTTCGACATTGATGGTTGGTCGGAAGAAATCGACGATGGCCCAGGTACACATTCTTCCTGCATTTGTCCAGGTATATACTTTCAGTGTCATCTAAATAGTGCGTGCATGCGTGGTATCCCTTGTTTGTCTGTCATGAAAGGTTACTGAGAGCGGGCCAATCATTGATGGTTACAAACAGCAACGCGTGCAGGTTAAATTCCTCCTGTTTGTGCTCATCCCACGTACGTACACCGTTTCCATTCCACAGCTGTAAAAGTTCTTCAACTAATGGCCTTAGGTACACATCAATGTCGTTGCCGGGTTGCTTAGGGCCTTGGATGAGAACTGGCATCATAATGAACTTCCGCTTCATGCACATCCAAGGAGGAAGGTTATACATACATAGAGTCACGGGCCAGGTGCTGTGATTGCTGCTCTGCTTCCCAAAAGAATTAATGCCGTCCGCGCTTAAACCAAACCATACGTTCCTTGGGTCAGCTGCAAACTCAGCCCAGTACTTTCTCTCGATTTTTCTCCACTGCGACCCGTCAGCGGGTGCTCTCAACTTCCCGTCTTTCTTACGGTCCTCACTGTGCCATCGCATCAACTTGGCATGCTCTTCGTTTCTGAACAGACGTTTCAACCGTGGTATTATAGGAGCATACCACATCACCTTCGCAGGAACCCTCTTCCTGGGGGGCTCGACGTCAACATCACCAGGGTCATCCCGTCTGATCTTATACCGCAATGCATCGCATACCGGGCATGCGTTCAGATCCTTGTATGCACCGCGGTAGAGGATGCAGTCATTAGGGCATGCATGTATCTTCTGCACCTCCAATCCTAGAGGGCATACGACCTTCTTTGTTGCGTATGTACTATCGGGCAATTCGTTATCCTTTGGAAGCTTCTTCTTCAATATTTTCAATAGCTTCTCAAATCCTTTGTCAGGCACAGTATTATCTGCCTTCCACTACAGCAATTCCAGTACGGTACCGAGCTTTGTGTTGCCATCTTCGCAATTGGGGTACAACCCTTTTTTGTGATCCTCTAACATGCGATCGAACTTCAGCTTCTCCTTTTGACTTACGCATTGCGTCCTTGCATCGACAATGACCCGGCGGAGATCATCATCATCGGGCACTGGTTCCTCTTGATCTTCAGCAGCTTCCCCCGTTGCAGCATCATTGGGCACATCGTCTGGTTCCTCTTGATCTTCAGCAGCTTCCCCCGTTGCAGCATCACCGTATTCAGGGGGCACATAGTTGTCATCGTCCTCTTCTTCTTCGCCGTCTTCATTAATAACCCCTATTTCTCCGTGCCTCGTCCAAACATTATAGTGTGGCATGAAACCCTTGTAAAGCAGGTGGGTGTGAAGGATTTTTCGGTCAGAGTAAGACTTCGTATTCCCACATGTAGGGCATGGACGACACATAAAACCATTCTGCTTGTTTGCCTCAGCCACTTCGAGAAAATCATGCACGCCCTTAATGTACTCGGAGGTGTGTCTGTCACCGTACATCCATTTCCGGTTCATCTGCGTGCATTATATATAATTAAGTGTGTCAAAAACCATTACAGAACATCATGAATAGATAATTAAGTGACCAAATTAATAGAAGTTCATCACCACATTAAAATCAAAGTACATACATAGTTCTCATCTAACAACATATAGCTCTCCAGAGCATCTAATTAATTAAACCATACATTGAAACTATGTAAAACATTTCAATGCAAAAACAAATGCGATCATAATCGCAACCAAGGTAACAATTGATCCAACGGCATAATGATACCAAGCCTTGGTATGAATGGCATATTTTCTAATCTTTCTAATCTTCAAGCGCATTGCATCCATCTTGATCTTGTGATCATCGACGACATCCGCAACATGCAACTCCAATATCATCTTCTCCTCCTCATTTTTTTTATTTTTTCCTTCAAGTAATTGTTTTCTTCTTCAACTAAATTTAACCTCTCGACAATAGGGTCGGTTGGAATTTCCGGTTCAACCACCTCCTAGTTAAATAAAATCTATGTCACATTGGTCGGCATAATTGTCATAAACAATAAATGAACCAAATAGTTATAAAAAGATAATATATATACGACATCCGAATCATAGACAGGACGAGGGCCGACGGGGGCAGATACCAAAACCATCGCACTATGTAATAAGAAGGAATAATAAAAGTAACAAAATTAGACAAGTATCTATCTGAAGTAAGAATTTTTTTCTTTCAGAAAGAAGATAAGAGCAAGAGGCTCACCACGGTGGTGCTGGCGACGAGATCGGCGCGGGCGATCGACGACGGTGAAGACGGGGACGGGATGTGACAGACCGCTAAACCTAGACAAATCTCGGGGAAAATGGAGCTCAGAGGTCGAATTTCGAGAGGATAAAGATTAACTAGTGTGGCTCGGACATTTCATCGAACACCTCATGTGCATAGGAGGTGAGCTGGAGCACCCAAATGCCCTCCCCTCGACGGCCAGAAAAATTAGAGCACTGTGGAGTGCTCTGCTGCGGCGATGGGGTATATATAGGCAGCTCATTTGTCCCGGTTCGTGGCTAGAACCGGTAGTAAATCCGGTCCTTCTGTCCCGGTTCATGCCAAGAACCGGGACCAATGGTCGTGGGCCAGGAGCGAGGCCCATTATTCCCGGTTCGTGCCTCGAACCGGGACAAATGGTTCCATACGAACCGGGACCAATGCCAACGAGGCCCCGGCCGGCCCCTGGGCTCACGAACCGGGACGAATGCCCCCATGGGTCCCGGTTCGTGACTGAACCGGGACTAATGGGCTTGCCATGCCCGAACGAAAGCCATGTTTTCTACTAGTGCCCCCTACCGCACACCATCGAGTAAATTGCATAAAACCACCACTTTGAGGGTTAGGTTTGCGAAAAACACTAGGATACATTTTCCCTGCAGAAGACACCACATCTTGCGTAATTGTTTTGCAAAAATCACTGATCAGCGGATTTGGCCCTGTTAAGTGAGATTATGACAGGCGGGTCTCGTTTTTGCATACGTGGCATAACGGCTCCAGCCAAACGACGTTTGACGATGAATTTTTCTAGCTTTGCAAACCAGTCCCTGTAATTTTACAGGGACACCCTTCAATCAAAATAAGAAAAGCAATCAGCTCTTTGTCGGCCCAAGCACGCGAGCAGAGAAGTAGTACGACGTGTCTCGTCGCCGGCGAGGGGGCGCGCCGTCGTGACCTGGGAGGAGTGGCTGCGGCGCAGCAAGCCGTGGATGCTTGGGGCGGTGGCGAGGGAGATGGTCGTCGGAGGGCGGCGTGGCTGCGCGGGCAAGGTGGCGGCGTCCATGGCGCTCGCCCGTGGCGTTGTGGTTCAGCGGCTGCGACTCGGGGCCACGAACCATCCGACCAGGAGGAGCAGAGGGAGGGGAGAGGAGACGCACGGCCGTCGGGCGCTGGTGACTCTGCTGGGCGGCGTGGGCACGCGAGCATCGTCGAGGAGCCCGCGGTGAAGTGCCCTCTGCTCAAGAAGCCTGCGGGGAAGCGTCAAGGAGCCCGTGGCATCGCTGAAATCCCATGATGCAACTGGACGACGTGCACGTGCAGGGGCTCACCTCACGTTGCTGAAATCCCTCTGCTCGTTGGCATACCGTGGCAGGCAAGCTCGGCTCCGAGGAGTGGAGTTCGTGGCCGGAGCTGAGAAAGAAGAGCGCGGGAGGGCCGAGGTGACGCTCCGGCAACCAGAGAAGGAGGGGGCTCGGCAAGGGTGCAGGGGGCTTGGCAAGGGTGCAGGCGGCTCGGCCAGAGTAGGAGTTGTGGCTGCAGCACCTCACCTCAGGGAAGAGCTCGTGACGGATTTGACCGGCGGTGGAGTGAGAAAGCGGAGGTCTTTTCATATATATTTTTTGATAGAAAGAAGAATTGGAGAAGACCCAACTGACAGGTGAGCCCTGTGTCCCACCTAACGTCGTTTGGCTGGAGCCGTTACGCCACGTATGCAAAAACGGAACCCACCTGTCATAATCTCACTTAACAGGGCCAGATCCGCTGATCAGTGGTTTTTGCAAAACAATTACGCAAGATGTGGTGTCTTCTGCAGAGAAAATGTATCCTAGTGTTTTTCGCAAACCTAACCCTCAAAGTGGTGGTTTTATGCAATTTGCTCCACACCATCAGAAGTTGATGGTTCGCATCTCCTTGTGATAAGGTTTTTAATCGTGTGCGATAACCCAATCTACACTGAATGTAAAACAAAGTACTAACATTTTATTAAAGAGCACTTCCACCCACTTGGGTGTAATACTGAATTACCCAATGACGGACCTAGAATCTTAGCTTTGTGGTGTCACAGTCTTTACATTTACAATAGACAATATAACTTCAATACATTGGTTAAAAATTATGAAAACTACACAACAAATAGAGTAGTATATATTTGTCCAGTTGTCTTCATAATTCTGGCAAATAGTTCCAAAATAACCTTAAACTTTTAGATGACCGGTGTCGAGTATATAATGTGAACTCTTTTGCAATTTTAGAGGGGGTGCCATGGCCATTTGTGCGAATAGTCCTAAAGTAACCTTAAACTTGTGTACATGCGCTTCAGACGGGAAAGAGCAACAAGCTTATCTTCCATGGCCACACCAGGTTTTGCAAGACAAAAGATGTACTCCTTCAAGCTGCAATTAAAATTGGTTTGATGTGCAATCCACTGACGAATAATCAAGAAAAATAAATAAATTCCATATGACAACTGACCTTGTCCACTCTTCTATCCACTCCTCGTCTGTTTGATTTATAGAAAAAGGCTTTCGCCCCGCTTTATAAATAAAGCATACCGCCAAGAGGACATACAAGGACTAGTTCAGAACACACACACCCAAGTCGCACAACAATAAATCCAGAGGTACTGCTGAGGGCACAGCTCAACAAGCCCAAAACACACACGAAATAAGAGACAGGCTCAGCCGGGGCCAAGGCCGGAGAGCAAACAGACGACTAATCAGACTCAGGCGGAGGCGGCGGTGGTGGCGGCGACAGGCGGACGACCATCGAGCGGAGGTCGGCGATGAAGGCGGAGATGGCGTCCCGGTCCCGAGGGCAGCTAAGCGGCCGCCAGAGCTGCAAGTAACCAGACAGTTTGAAGAGAGCATCAGTAGATCGTCGAAGAGGGGAGCGCTGAATCACAAGCTTATTGCGAATAGTCCAGAGCGTCCACGCGAGGGCCCCAATGTCAAGCCACCTAATGTGGCGAGAGGACAGCGGGGAGGCCTGTAGCTCGGTGAAGAGGTCAGGGAAGTTGGAGTGGCACCAATCCCCACCAACCGCCTCTCTAAAGCAGCTCCACACGAACTGAGCAGACACGCAGGAGAAGAATATGTGGTTCGAGTCTTCGGGGGTATCACATAGGGGGCAGAGGCCAGAGCCCGGGCCATTGCGCTTGCGGACCTCAACTCCAGACGGCAGCTGGCCGCGGATCCATTGCCACATGAAGATCCGGATTTTAAGGGGCAGGCGAATGGACCATACCACCTGGAGGGGCGGCGGGGCGGAGGATGGGGCGATAGCCGCGTAAAGGGACTTGGTGGAGAATTGACCCGAAGGCTCAAGGCGCCACCGAACCTCATCCGGGCCAGCATCGACAGCCGGCTCATGGAGAGCAATACAATCAAGAAGCTCATGGCAGGCGGCCACTTCCGGGGGCCCAAATGGCCTCCGGAACGCGAGGCGCCCTAAGTCAATAAGGGCCTGTTGAACTGAGATTGTAGGGACTACAGCGATGGAGAAGAGGTCGGGGAAGTGGGCCGCGAATGGAGCATCACCCGCCCATCGGTCAAACCAGAACAAGGTCGCTGCTCCTGATCCGACCGAGATGGAAGTCCCAATGCGGAGGACGGGGAGCAGTTGGATGACCGACTGCCAGAACTGGTATCCACCCGAACGTTGGCAGAAGGCCAGAGGTTGGCCACGCAGGTATTTATTCCGGATGATGTCTAACCACAGACCGCCATGCCCTTGTGAGATGCACCAGAGCCAGCAGGAGAGGAGGGCAATGTTCATGCGCTTCGAGCACATGATGCCAAGGCCTCCCTGCTCCCGGGGCTTGTAGATGTCGGGCCAACTAACCATATGATACTTCTGCTTGTTATTGTCCCCAGCCCAATAGAAGCGCGATTGGATTTTAGCGATCTCGTGATGGAGGGTCTCGTGGAGGCTGTAGAAGCTCATAAGGAATAAGAGGAGACTAGAGAGCGAGGAGTTGATGAGAATCGTCCGGGCCGCCTTCGAGAGCCACCGACCCTGCCAAGGCTCAATGTGCGTTTGTAACTTGGTCACCGCAGGACGAAGGTCCGCCACAGTGAGCCGAGAGTCACTAATGGGTGCTCCCAGGTAGGTCGTTGGGAAGGAACCCAGGCGGCAATTGAGGCGGTTGGCAATGTCAAGGGCCTCAGCCGGAGAATAGCCCATCACCATCACATCGCTCTTGTCGAAGTTGATCTTAAGACCATACATTTGTTGGAAGCAGAGGAGGAGGAATTTAAGGCTAGCGATGCCCGTATCCGAGCCTTCGACCATGATGATGGTGTCGTCAGCGTACTGGAGCAGGGAGATGCCAACGCCCCCAGTCAAGTGGGGGGTGATCCCACTAATATGGCCCGCGGCCTTAGCCTTGTCCAGAATGGCCGCAAGAGCATCGACCACCATATTAAACAGGAACGGGGAGAATGGATCACCCTGCCTCACCCCGCAGAAAGTGGGGAAGTAGGGGCCGATCTCCCCATTGATGTTGACGGCAGTGCGACCACACGAGACCATCTGCATAACCCGCGTCACCCAACGGTCATCGAAGCCTTTCCGCAGGAGAACTTCCCGAAGGAAGGGCCAGCTAACAGTGTCATAGGCCTTATGGAAATCGATCTTCAGGAAGATCGCCTTGAGGTGTTTGGAGCGGACCTCATGGAGGACTTCGTGAAGGACCAGCACCCCATCCAGAATATAACGGCCTTGGATGAAAGCCGATTGGTTGGGGTGAGTAATCTGGTCCGCGAGCAAGGTCACCCTATTGGCGTACCCTTTCGCCAGAATCCGGAAGATCACATTAATCATCGTGATTGGGCGGAACTGACGGATGTCAGAAGCACCAGGAACCTTGGGGATGAGCAAGATCGTCCCGTAGTTATGGCGCCCGAGATCGATGGACCCAACGTAGAATTCGTCGAAGATGGCCATGACCTCCGGCTTGATCACATTCCAGAAGCTTTGGAAGAACTTGACTGGAAGGCCATCCGGGCCAGGGGCCGAGGCAGGGTTCATGCCCTTGATGGCGGCCCAGACCTCGCCCTCTGAGAAGGGGGGCCATAAGAGCCGCGTTCTCAGGCTCGGAAACAAGCTGGCGACCGGACCAGCAGTCAGGGGCCAAAGATAAGCCGCTCCGAGGAGCGGCTGTGAATAGGGCCCTATAGAAGCCGTCGACGTGGGACCTAATGTCCCGCGGGGACTGCAGGAGGGTCGAGCCATCCCAAAGGAGAGGAATGGTGTTGCGCCTACGTCGGCCATTAGCAATGGCTTGGAAATATGCCGTATTCGCGTCGCCCTTCAAGACCCATTTCTGAGCACCACGCAAACGCCAGTAGGCCTCTTCATCAGTGTAGATGATAGAGAGCTGATCTTCCAAGTCGTAGCGGGAGAGCCACTCCTCGGGAGAGAGGCCGGTAGCATCGGCGCGCAGGTCCAGGGCTTGGATCGCAGACAGCAGAGCCTTCTTACGCTCGCGGAGGTCACGCCCCAGGTTGGCACCCCATCCCTTCATGAACTGTCAGCCTCGCTTGGCGCAGACGTGCCAAGAGTCGACAGCGGAGGAAGGGCGAGAAAGAGACTGCAAGAGGGTGCGAGTCTCCAACCAACGGGCACCGACCGCGTCGGCGAAGCCAGCTTGGGACAGCCAAAATGTCTCAAACCGGAATCGGGGGGGGGGGGGGGAAGCGAGGGGCGCTCATCAGCGAAAGATAGAAGGAGGGGGACGTGGTCGGAGCCAATCCGAGTGATGGCCCGAAGGGAGGCAAGGACGGACTGGGTCGGGGCAGCCTGACGGTTGGTCCAGGTGAACCTGGCACCAACCCGGTCAATCTCACGGAGGCCAAGATCAGCAATGCAATCGTTGAACATTTGCATAAGAGCAAAGTTGACGTTGGCATTGCTCTTGTCCTCCGCGAACCTAAGGAGATTAAAGTCACCCCCACAACAACCTACAGTGATGCAGCCGACACCTTCCGGTGGAGCTCCTCGAGGAAGGAGGCGGATCGGCTGTGGTCAGCGGGGCCGTAGACAATAATGATCTCCCACTTGAAGTTAAGGGAGCGTTCAAAAATCTCCATGCTGACAAAGAACTAACCCCGGTCCATACTGCCCACCTCGAAGGTGGCATCCTTCACACCTAACAGGATGCCACCGGAATGGCCCGCGGTCCCACTAGAAGGGAGCCAATGCCAGGCGAAAAGATGGGAGCTCAGGCAGTCAAGCTCCGGGAGGGAGATATCCGTACGCATGGTCTCCTGGATGGCCACAATATCAATGTGTTCGTCACGCATGTACTCGATGAGTTGGCGGCGGCAGCCATCATGGCCGAAACCGCGGATGTTCCAGAAGAGGGCACGCATCACGCAACCATTGAGGGGCTGCTTGACCCCAGGACACGAGATGCGCTTTGGGCACGGAGGGCGGCAGTCCGAGAACGGGTACGACCCCGAAGCTCGGTGGCGGTCAGAGGGGGAATTCCACCAATCCTCCGAGGAGGGGGTGGCATAAGTTCCGCCGACTCGGACGACGAGCCGGGGGGCAAGAGCAGGGTTGCTCTAGCCGCAGCCAGCTTCCCGTCGAGGATCTCGCAGGCCCTAATGGCCATGATCTGGGCTAAGGGGGGCCGACCTCCCCCCTAAAGTTGATCGCGGAATCGGTAGCGATCTTCACAAGGTTTCCAAGCGGCAGCGACTCGAGAGCAAAGAAGGAACAAGTAGCTGCCGAGGGGGGGACTGAAGGGGTACCAGGCTCCAGGTTCCGTGCAGCGGCACGAAGCTCCGCCCGCTCGCGGATGGGCAGCGTCGGGCTACCCTCCGGGCGCGCCATGTCCAACCGAGCACTCCGGCGCGAAGCAGTCGCCGGAGAGGAGGCCGAACGGGCGCGCCGAGAGAAGGCCATGACGCGTGGAGGCTGAGGCGGGGCAACCAGGGGGTGGTCACCTGGGACTCCCCGTCCCGACCAGAGACCGCAGTGGGGAGGAGCTGAAGAGCCGGGGTCGGAGTGGAAGACGGCGATGGCATCGGTGTTGTGGATGACGGTGGTGGAGTAGAGTCGGAGACGGCAGGATGGCCGACGGGGCGACGACGGGAGCGGCGCCGGGGGAGGGGGCAGGGATGGCCCCCACGCCCCCGGCAAGCGGCGAGGGCGGGTCCTGGATCACCGACCCCGTAGGGAGGAGAACCAGGTCCAGAACCGGCCTGTCTGGAGCTGTGGAGACAGGGGAGTGTTGGAAATATGCCCTAGAGGCAATAATAAAATGGTTATTATTGTATTTCCTTGTTCATGATAATTGTCTATTGTTCATGCTATAATTGTATTAACTGGAAACCGTAATACATGTGTGAATACATAGACCACAACATGTCCCTAGTAAGCCTCTAGTTGACTAGCTCGTTGACCAATAGATGGTTATGGTTTCCTGACCATGGACATTGGATGTCATTGATAACGGGATCACATCATTAGGAGAATGATGTGATGGACAAGACCCAATCCTAAGCATAGCACAAGATCGTGTAGTTCGTTTGCTAGAGCTTTTCTAATGTCAAGTATCGTTTCCTTAGACCATGAGATTGTGCAATTCCCGGATACCGTAGGAATGCTTTGGGTGTACCAAACGTCACAACGTAACTGGGTGGCTATAAAGGTGCACTACAGGTATCTCCAAAAGTGTCTGTTGGGTTGGCATGAATCGAGACTGGGATTTCTCACTCCGTCTGACGGAGAGGTATCTTTGGGCCCACTCGGTAATGCATCATCATAATGAGCTCAATGTGACTAATGAGTTAGCCACGGGATCATGCGTTACGGAATGAGTAAAGAGACTTGCCGGTAACGAGATTGAACGAGGTATTGGGATACCGACGATCGAATCTCGGGCAAGTAACATACCGATAGACAAAGGGAATTGTATACAGGATTGATTGAATCCCCAACATCGTGGTTCATCCGATGAGATCATCGTGGAACATGTGGGAGCCAATATGGGTATCCAGATCCCGCTATTGGTTATTGGCCGGTGTGGTGTCTCGGTCATGTCTGCATGGTTCCCGAACCCGTAGGGTCTACACACTTAAGGTTCGGTGACGCTAGAGTTGTTATGGGAAATAGTATGTGGTTACCGAAGGTTGTTCGGAGTCCTGGATGAGATCCCGGACATGACGAGGAGCTCCGGAATGGTCCGGAGGTGAAGATCGGTATATTGGACGAAGGGTATTGGAGTCCGAAATTGTTCCGGGGGTACCAGGCTATGGCCAGCATGTCCGAAAGGGGTTTCGTAGGCCCCCGCAAGCGTTGGGGGGCCTTATGGGCCAAGGGGAAGGGGCAAACCAGCCCACTAAGGGGCTGTGCTCCCCTCCCAACCCCTCTCACGTAACCAGGAGAGGTGGGGGCGCTAGATCGGATCTTCCGCGATTTGAATCGCCGCGAGTACGACTCCATCAACCGCATTCTTGTAACGCTTCCGCTTAGCGATCTTCAAGGGTATGAAGATGCACTCCCTCTCTCTCGTTGCTAGGATCTCGTAGATTGATCTTGGTGACACGTAGGAAAATTTTGAATTATTACTACGTTCCCCAACAGTGGTATCAGAGCTAGGTCTATGCGTAGATTCTATGCACGAGTAGAACACAAATTAGTTGTGGGCGATGATTTGTTCAATTTGCTTACCGTTACTAGTCTTATCTTGATTCGACGGCATTGTGGGATGAAGCGGCCCGGACCGACCTTACACGTACACTTACGTGAGACAGGTTCCACCGACTGACATGCACTTGCTGCATAAGGTGGCTAGCGGGTGTCTGTCTCTCCCACTTTAGTTGGATCGGATTCGATGAAAAGGGTCCTTATGAAGGGTAAATAGCAATTGGCATATCACCGTTGTGGCTTTTGCGTAGGTAAGAAACGTTCTTGCTAGAAACCCATATCAGCCACGTAAAACATGCAACAACAATTAGAGGACGTCTAACTTGTTTTTGCAGGGTATGCTATGTGATGTGATATGGCCAAAAGGATGTGATGAATGATATATGTGATGTATGAGATTGATCATGTTCTTGTAATAGGAATCACGAATTGCATGTCGATGAGTATGACAACCGGCAGGAGCCATAGGAGTTGTCTTAATTTATTGTATGACTTGCGTGTCAATGAAAACGCCATGTAATTACTTTACTTTATTGCTAACCGTTAGCCATAGTAGTAGAAGTAATAGTTGGCGAGAGAACTTCATGAAGACACGATGATGGAGATCATGATGATGGAGATCATGGTGTCATGCCGGTGACGAAGGTGATCATGCCGCGCCTCGAAGATGGAGATCAAAAGGCGCAAGATGATATTGGCCATATCATGTCACTTTATGATTTGCATGTGATGTTTGTCATGTTTACATCTTATTTGCTTAGAACGACGGTAGCATAAATAAGATGACCCCTCACAATAATTTCAAGAAAGTGTTCCCCCTAACTGTGCACCGTTGCGAAGGATCGTTGCTTCGAAGCACCACTTGATGATCGGGTGTGATAGATTCTAACGTTCGCATACAACGGGTGTAAGCCAGATTTACACATGCGAAACACTTAGGTTGACTTGACGAGCCTAGCATGTACAGACATGGCCTCGGAACACAAGAGACCGAAAGGTCGAACATGAGTCGTATAGCAGATACGATCAACATGAAGATGTTCACCGATGATGACTAGTCCGTCTCACGTGATGATCGGACACAGCCTAGTTGACTCGGATCATGTATCACTTAGATGACTAGAGGGATGTCTATCTGAGTGGGAGTTCATTAAATAATTAGATGAACTTAATTATCATGAACATAGTCAAAAGGTCTTGGCAAATTATGTCGTAGCTTATGCTTTAGTTCTACTGTTTAAGATATGTTCCTAGAGAAAATTTAGTTGAAAGTTGATAGTAGCAATTATGCGGACTGGGTCCGTAAACTGAGGATTGTCCTCATTGCTGCACAGAAGGCTTATGTCCTTAATGCGCCGCTCGGTGTGCTGAACCTCGAGCGTCGTTTGTGGATGTTGTGAACATCTGACATACACGTTTTGATGACTACGTGATAGTTCAGTGCGTAAAGTTAAGCGGTATAGAATTGAGGCACCAAAGACGGTTTTTGAAACGTCGCGGAACATATGAGATGTTTCAAGGGCTGAAATTGGGATTTCAGGCTCGTGCCCACGTCAAGAGGTGTGAGACCTCCGACAAGTTTCTTAAGCCTACAAACTAAGGGACAAAAGCTCAATCGTTGAGCGTGTGCTCAGATTGTCTGAGTACTACAATCACTTGAATCGAGTGGGAGTTGTCTTCCAGATGAGATAGTGATGGTTCTCGAAAGTCACTGCCACCAAGCTACTGGAGCTTCGTGATGAACTATAACATATCAGGGATAGATATGATGATCCTTGAACTATTCGCGATGTTTGACACCGCGAAAGTAGAAATCAAGTAGGAGCATCAATTGTTGATGGTTAGTAAAACCACTAGTTTCAAGAAGGGCAAGGGCAAGAAGGGATACTTCATGAAACGGCAAATCAGTTCCAGCTCTAGTGAAGAAATCCAAGGTTGAACCCAAACCCGATACTAAGTGCTTCTGAAATGAGGGGAACGGTCACTGAAGCAGAACTGCCCTAGATACTTCGTAGATGAGAAGGCTGGCAAGGTCGACAGAAGTATATTGGATATAAATTATATTAATGTGTACTTTACTAGTACTCCTAGGAGCACCAGGGTATTAGATACCGGTTCGGTTGCTAAGTGTTAGTAACTCGAAATAAAAGCTGCAGAATAAAAGGAGACTAGCTAAAGGTGAGATGACGATATGTGTTAGAAGGGTTTCCAAGGTTGATGTGATCAAGCATCGCATGCTCCCTCTACCATCGAGATTGGTGTTAAACCTAAATAATTGTTATTTGGTGTTTGCGTTGAGCATAGACATGATTGGATTATGTTTATCGCAATACGGTTATTCATTTAAGGAGAATAATGGTTACTCTTTTTATTTGAATAATACCTTCAATGGTCTTGCACCTAAAATGAATGGTTTATTGAATCTCGATCGTAGTGATACACATGTTCATGCCAAAAGATATAAGATAGTAATGATAGTACCACATACTTGTGGCACTGCTATTTGAGTCATATTGGGATAAAACGCATGAAGAAGCTCCATGTTGATGGATCTTTGGACTCACTCGTTTTTGAAAAGATTGAGACATGCGAACCATGTCTATTGGTATATATGCATGAAGAAACTCCATACAGATGGATCATTTGGACTCACTTGATTTTGAATCACTTGAGACATGCAAATCATACCACATGGGAAAGATGACTGAAAGGCCTCGTTTTCAGTGAGATGGAACAAGAGAGCAACTTGTTGGAAGTAATACATTTTGATGTGTGCAGTCCAATGAGTGCTGAGGCACGCAGTGGATATCGTTATGTTCTTACTTCACAGATGATTTGAGTAAATGCTAAGTATATTTACTTGATGAAACACAATTCTGAATTATTGAAAGGTTCAAGTAATTTCAGAGCGAAGTTGAAGATCGTCGTGACAAGAGGATAAAATGTCTATGATATGATTATAGAGATGAATATCTGAGTTACGAGTTTGGCACACAATTAAGACATTGTGGAAATTGTTTCACGACAAATACTGCCTGGAACACCATAGTGTGATGGTGTGTCCGAACATCATAACTGCACCCTATTGGATATAGTGCATACCATGATGTCTCTTATCGAATTACCACTATCGTCTATGGGTTAGGCATTAGAGACAACCGCATTCACTTTAAATAGGGCACCACGCAATTCCGTTGAGACGACACCGTATGAACTATGGTTTAGAGAAACCTAAGCTGTCGTTTCTTAAGAGTTTGGGGCAGCGATGCTTATGTGAAAAAGTTTCAGGCTGATAAGCTCGAACCCAAAGCGGATAAATGCATCTTCATAGGACACCCAAAAACAGTTGGGTATACCTCCTGTCTCAGATCCGGAAGCAAAAGGGATTGTTTCTAGAATCAGGTCCTTTCTCGAGGAAAAGTTTCTCTCGAAAGAATTGAGTGGGAGGATGGTGGAGACTTGATGAGGTTATTGAACCGTCACTTCAACTAGTGTGCAGCAGGGCACAGGAAGTTGTTCCTGTGGAGCCTACACCAATTGAAGTGGAAGTTGATGATAGTGATCATGAAACTTCAGATCAAGTCACTACCAAACCTCGTAGGTCGACAAGGATGCGTACTACTTCATAGTGGTACGGTAATCCTGTCTTGGAAGTCATGTTGGTGGACAACGATGAACCTATGAGCTATGGAGAAGCGATGGTGGGCCCGGATTCCGACGAATGGCTCGAGGCCATAAAATCCGAGAGAGGATCCATGTATAAAACAAAGTATAGACTTTGGAAGAACTACTTGATGGTCGTAAGGCTGTTGGGTGCAGATGGATTTTAAAACGAAGACGAACAATGATGGTAAGTGTTACCATTAAGAAAGCTCGACTTGTCGTTAAGATGTTTTCCGACAAGTTCAAGGAGTTGACTGCGATGAGACTTTCTCACTCGTAGCGATGCTAAGAGTCTATTGGAATTATATTAGCAGTTACTGCATTATTTATGAAATCTTGGAGATAGGATGTCAAAACATTGTTTCCTCGACGATTTTCTTGAGGAAAGGTTGTATGTGATACAACCAGAAGGTTTTGTCAATCCTGAAAGATGCTAACAAGTATGCAAAGCTCCAGCAATCCTTCTAAGGACTGGAGTAAGCATCTCGGAGTTGGAATGTACGCTTTGATGAGATGATCAAAGATTTTGGGTTTATACAAAGTTTATGAGAAACTTGTAATTCCAAAGAAGTGAGTGGGAGCACTATAGAATTTTTGATCAGTATATGTTGTTAACATATTGTTGATCAGAAATGATGTATAATTTCTGGAAAGCATACAGGGTTATTTGAAAAGTGTTTTTCAATGGAAAACCTGGATTAAGCTACTTGAACATTGAGCATCAAGATCTATAAGGATAGATCAAAAAACGCTTAATAGTACTTTCAAAATAAATACATACCGTGAAAAGATTTTGAAGGAGTTCAAAATAGATCAGCAAAGAAGGAGTTCTTGGCTGTGTTACAAGGTGTGAGTATTAAGACTGAAGGCCTAACCATGGCAGAAGAGAGAGAAAGGACGAAGGTCGTCCCCTATGCTTTAGATGTAGGCTCTACAGTATGTTATGCTGTGTACCGCACCTGAAGTGTGCCTTGCCATGAATTAGTCAAGGGGTACAAGAGTGATCCAGGAATGGATCACATGACAGCGGTCGAACTTATCCTTAGTAACTAGTGGACTAAGGAATTTTCTCGATTATGGAGGTGGTAAAAGAGTTCGTCGTAAGGGGTTACGTCGATGCAAACTTTGACACTAATCCGGATGACTCTGAGTAGTAAACTGGATTCGTATAGTAGAGCAGTTATTTGGAATAGCTCCAAGTAGCGCGTGGTAGCTGCATCTACAAGATGACATAGAGATTTGTAAAGCACACACGGATCTGAAAGGTTCAGACCCGTTGACTAATAACCTCTCTCACAAGCGAGATATGAACAACCCCATGGGTGTTGGATTCATTACAATCACATAGTGATGTGAACTAGATTATTGACTCTAGTGCAAGTGGGAGACTGTTGGAAATATGCCCTAGAGGCAATAATAAAATGATTATTATTGTATTTCCTTGTTCATGATAATTGTCTATTGTTCATGCTATAATTGTATTAACTGGAAACCGTAATACATGTGTGAATACATAGACCACAACATGTCCCTAGTAAGCCTCTAGTTGACTAGCTCGTTGATCAATAGATGGTTATGGTTTCCTGACCATGGACATTGGATGTCATTGATAACGGGATCACATCATTAGGAGAATGATGTGATGGACAAGACCCAATCCTAAGCATAGCACAAGATCGTGTAGTTCGTTTGCTAGAGCTTTTCTAATGTCAAGTATCGTTTCCTTAGACCATGAGATTGTGCAACTCCCGGATACCGTAGGAATGCTTTGGGTGTACCAAACGTCACAACGTAACTGGGTGGCTATAAAGGTGCACTACAGGTATCTCCGAAAGTGTCTGTTCGGTTGGCACGAATCGAGACTGAGATTTGTCACTCCGTATGACGGAGAGGTATCTCTGGGCCCACTCGATAATGCATCATCATAATGAGCTCAATGTGACTAATGAGTTAGCCACGGGATCATGCGTTACGGAACGAGTAAAGAGACTTGCCGGTAACGAGATTGAACGAGGTATTGGGATACCGACGATCGAATCTCGGGCAAGTAACATACCGATAGACAAAGGGGATTGTATACGGGATTGATTGAATCCCCGACATCGTGGTTCATCCGATGAGATCATCGTGGAACATGTGGGAGCCAATATGGGTATCCAGATCCCACTATTGGTTATTGGCCGGAGAGGTGTCCCGGTCATGTCTGCATGGTTCCCGAACCCGTAGGGTCTACACACTTAAGGTTCGGTGACACTAGAGTTGTTATGGGAAATAGTATGTGGTTACCGAAGGTTGTTTGGAGTCCCGGATGAGATCCCGGACATGATGAGGAGCTCCGGAATGGTCCGGAGGTGAAGATCGGTATATTGGACGAAGGGTATTGGAGTCTGGAATTGTTCCGGGGGTACCAGGCTATGGCCAGCATGTCCCAAAGGGGTTTCGGAGGCCCCGGCAAGCGTTGGGGGGCCTTATGGGCCAAGGGGAAGGGGCAAACCAGCCCACTAAGGGGCTGTGCGCCCCTCCCAACCCCTCTCACATAACCAGGAGAGGTGGGGGCGCCACCCCTAGGCAGCCGCCCCTCCCGGCTTGGGGGGCAAGTTTCCTAGGGGGTGGGGGCGCCCAAACCCATCTAGGGTTTCCCCTGGCCGCCGCCTCCTCCTCTAGGTCCATCTAGAGGGGCCGGCCCCCTCTCCCCTTCCCCCTATATATAGTGAGGGGGTGGGAGGGAAGCCACACCCTTCTCCTGGCACAGCCCTCTCCTCCTCCAACTCCTCCTCCTCCTCCGTAGTGCTTAGCGAAGCTTTGCCGGAGAACCACGAGCTCCATCGCCACCATGCCGTTGTGCTGCTGGAGTTCTCCCTCAACTTCTCCTCTCCCCTTGCTGGATCAAGAAGGAGGAGACGTCCCCGGGCTGTACGTGTGTTGAACGCGGAGGCGCCGTCCGTTCGGCGCTAGATCGGATCTTCCGCGATTTGAATCGCCGCGAGTACGACTCCATCAACCGTGTTCTTGTAACGCTTCCGCTTAGCGATCTTCAAGGGTATGAAGATGCACTCCCTCTCTCTCGTTGCTAGCATCTCCTAGATTGATCTTGGTGACACGTAGGAAAATTTTGATATATTACTACGTTCCCCAACAGGGAGCATGGAGAGGAGGCAGGGCAGACGACCAAGCCACGCTGGAGGCGTCGCTGGCGGCAGGGGACACGGCCACCGTACCGAGGAGGGCCTCGAGGGGGGGGGGGGGGCGGCGCGGCCTGGCGCCCATGCCCGACATCGGCCGGAGGCGAAGGCGAGCGGGACGGCGACCAAGAGGGCGAGTCATCCGAACCCTCCCCGTCCTCCGGCCGGCGGGAGCGGGGGTGGTGGCGACCGTGGTAGCCCCCACCGGTCCCCGGGTTGCCGCCGGGAGGCCCATCGTCGGTGAAGCGGGGGCGACCGACGTGGTTGGGGGGCTCGGGGGCGATGCGGAGGTCGTAGCCCTGGTCGTTGAAGAAAACACGGACGGTGACGTGAAGCTTGGAGGAGTCTAAGCACTTGACCTTGACCCGGACCTCCTCCTCCTTGCGGAGGGAGAGCTCGTCCACCACCACCACCTTGCCCAGGATCCTGGACATCTGGCGGATGACGAGTTCGGACCGGGCGACGTCGGGGAGACCACCTACAAGGAGCCAGGCGGTATCCAGCACAGCCACCTACAAGGAGCCAGGCGGCATCTGTTTGATTTCGATGCAACTGAACAGCTCCGTACAATTTATCAAGGGAGTAAAGTGTCAATCCAAACTTCCACATCACCTCATCCTCCTGTAAACAAGGGGATTATTAATATAAATTATTGTTAGGGCATATCAGAATCTCAGCATCCTCAGGACTTCTAATTCAAAATTTCTGGCCACTAAAATATCCAGGCTGAATGCTGGGGTCCAATCCTAAAAGGGGGGCTCTGCCCATAGCATATTTGGCGAAGGACAAGATTTGCGCAGATCAAATGACAACAAGTGCAGTTATCATATTATTTCCCTCATTGGGAAGAGCCTTGAACTTGAAAGTAATACATGAAAGGTTATGCTATGATGTTGAAGATCTTAGAAAATTACCTTCCCATTAACACTGGATTCTTTAAAGTCCAGAAACCTTCGCTCTGCAAATAAAAGAAGCTCCCAAATGTCATCTCTTCCCTCTGCACTCTGGACCTATTATACAATTATTACAGTATTAGTGTCATATTAAACAAAAGACTTAAGCACATCGAATTTGCAGAGTGTGCGACACAAATAGGTCCAGTATCAACATATATACATACATGTGTTACCCATGTCAGCACTCGAAAGAATAGTAGAAGAGGAAGCCCAAATGCAAGAAGAGCAAAAATGGTCTTAGATGCCTTCAGAATCCGATCCAGTCCCAGTATTGCCCTGTGTAAGAACAATCCAATCACCACAGATGTATCAGACAAGACAAATGCACAATTGTATGAGTAAATTACATAAAATTCAAAGAAGACATTGGGAGTGGATTCCCAAAATGTGCTAGAGTGTC
The DNA here is from genome assembly GCF_002575655.3 of Aegilops tauschii subsp. strangulata. Taxonomy (NCBI): domain Eukaryota; kingdom Viridiplantae; phylum Streptophyta; class Magnoliopsida; order Poales; family Poaceae; genus Aegilops; species Aegilops tauschii. The sequence goes on along the minus strand of NC_053040.3, from coordinate 438,039,122 downwards.
ATTTTTACCCCCTAGACTCCATATCGGCAACTTTTGTATAGTTGCAGGGTGGACAGGGAATCTGCTACAGTTGCTTTAGCGTTTGTGTCTTACCCAAATCACACAGTTATCTATGCTACAGCTTACGCTTGGGTCCAATTGTCAGTGCCCATGTGCCAAGCCAATGGTACACGTCATCCAGCCACGTTGGCCACATCCTAAGCCAACCTCAACCCCACCCAGTTGTTGACGCCTCTTAAAGGCTCCAGAAACACCCGCTGCTGCACTGGCCTCTGCATCTACGCAGCCAAGCAAGCAGGAGGAATGGAGCCATGCACTACGTTGTGCCCCAACAACTGGAGCTTGCGCTGCACCATGGAAAAAAGGCACCTTGCATTCCTTTTCTCCCTCTGCTCTTCAGCAGATCTAAGTGACACTTAGCTAACCACCCAGTGTAATCCATGTGGAGGCCAGCAGCGGCAGCGGGTTCTGCAACACTTAACAAGCGGCATAGAGGACCATTGGAGTCACATGCAGCAACATCGATGGGGTGGCGTTGGAGAAGAGGACGATCACTTCTACACCTCTATTATCAAACAGGATAACTGAGCGATTTGGGTAAGTTGTAAATTCTTACTACAAAAGTTGTGGTAATGTTCTTTGGACATTCAAAAAAGTGCTTCTGTGGAATAGCAATCCCAAGGGTTGGTGTTTTATGCAATTAACTCTCTATATACATTTTAATCAAGAGGAAAGACGAAAACGGTATAACTTACTCCTGAAGATCCAGTACATTTGCCTTAGCAACCTGATCCAGTTCCAGAATTGACCTGCATAGAACAATCCAATTATCTGTGGTGGGAAATAGACAAAATAAAGGTGGTGGAATATGCAGCATTCCGCTCTTTAGCACAACGCACGATATGAAAATGGAAAGAAAAAATATATCACAGGTGGGATTTGAAACGTTTGGCCTAAGATATGAATGTCAATGCCCCGAGAATATGTATAATTTGAAGTTCAAACAACCCGACCTCTGGATCTCCATCAATGCTTCCCCTGATGCATGTTGTGGCAATGTTTCCTTTGAAGGTTTCTCAGAGAAGGAAAGTAGTATCCTACAAATCCAGGAAGCAAACATTGGAATTAAAGTGCCAAATATTTTAATGATATTTTGATGAATTTGAGAATGAGAAACTTAAAAGTTTGCTTTCAACAATCAGAACAAGTAAATCTTGCACTGAATATTCATTCAGCAACAGTTTTATATTCATTGTGGGTAACACAGTGAAATTTAAGCTAGGATAAATGTCCATTCATTCAGCAATATTACTAACTAATTTTTTAAGCATGGAAAATGCAGACTGCCTTCCATTCCAATGAATAAGGCGCGCATGCATTTCAAAATTCAACTTTGACCATGAATTAAAAATGCATGCACATTATTCATTGGAATGGAGGGGGTATGTTTTATTCAAAAAAGAATCACAAAACAACATCAGAGAATAAAAACCTGCGCAGTGACTCTTCAGTTTGTCGGGCATATTGTTTTTCCATTGCAGGTCTATCTGTTCGCTTCATTGCCTCAAAAGGCCCCTCTCCAACAGAAATGATCTAATTATTGTTAAGAGAGAAAAAAACTGTCAGGGTGGGAGTAGAATGACATAACTGATTTCCAAAGGTAAGGAACTATATAAACCAGCTAGTAGCAGTGAAACAAAACAAAATGGTCTCACATATTATTTTAATGAACAATGTTTAGACTACTGCGATGCAGATGCAAATTAACAAGTGCGATGGCTCATATACAGTCATCTGCCAAAGTTTGCTACAGATATGCTAATACTGTGCCCAAAAAGCACATGTAAGCTGCAAACAATGCGCAAAAATAGCATACATCCCTTTTCAGTTATCCGAATCATAAATGTTGGTCAGAGCCATGGTGCACAAGTGGACTAACAAACACATGCTACAAAAAGTAGCTCACAGAAACATACTCCCTCCATCCCAAAATAAGTGACTCAACTTTGTACTAGCTCTTTGAGTCACTTATTTTGGGACGGAGGAGTATATTACAAGTAGATGACCACTAAAATGTTGTGTCCCCATGAAATAGCTTGATTTTCTTTCAGTTTACTTGCACTAGTCTAACATACAAGATAAAAAAGATATATACACAAATTAAGTATCTTACTGGTTCAACAGGATCACTCCAGAATCTAGCGATGGAATCCTTAGCATGTCGAACCAAGTTACGGTCGTCAGAACTTCCCATCAAGCTACTATGGCGTAATAGCCATAGAGAACATAAAGAGAAACCAATTGCTCCACATGTGTAGGGTAACCAGTATAAGGTCATGTGTGTTGGTTTCTTATGCCTTGAAAGCTGCCATTACCAAAAAATAACTTTGCTTTAGACAAAATGAGGAAAATGACTTTGCATAAGCATATTTACTCATAGATATTTGGGTTTGAACACATTATCCGTAGGTGATTCAAGCGCTTAATTATGATATGAATAGACGGTTGTATCCTGATTTGGTTAAGTATGTATAACAGGTGAAGAAAGAATTACTTACCAAAGCGGAAACAAAATTATCTAGCTTCTCGATGTTTTGATAGATCAAACCTATAGCATTTGCTGAGAATGCATCTGTCCATTGTGAACTATTAATGTCAACTTCTGGCAATCTTTTGAACTGAAGTTCAGACGAGTTTCCATCATGTGTGAATAGAGGAGTCGTTTGCCCCTGAGAATATATAGTTAACTAATTAATTATTGCATCAAAGAAAGAAATATAACATACTTTAAGTATCCAAATATACTTATAGAAAGCAATACATACCCCACCCGCAATTCTATGCAATTCCTCCAACTTGGGAAAGACATGGTTCAAAATGATAATTAGTGTATATAGCGAATCGCAATGACTTCCAGTTAATCCTTCTTTGCATATATCTGCTTGCTGATAAACCTGTCGAAGAGGAGAGGCAGAATTTTAATTCATGTACGTATATGATAATGATAATGTGGTCATGTGACACAGAGGAATATCTAATAGAGGAATAAAGATGGGTTGAAAAATTAACTATAGTAGGACATCAACTATTCTACTTCAGTCAGTATAGTACCGCAGCCATGTTGGTACTTTGCCATTAAAAAGTAAAAACACACTGAACTTACAAACCTCGGCAAGAAAAGCAGCCAAGCAGCGCTTGATACTCATCAGGACATCCATGTTTGTTGAGATAATATTATATGCAGACTTTAAAAGGCCCTGCGACGGACCTCCGTTGTCGTTCCCAAGTCTAGTCAGACGTGGGCATGTTGCTTCAGCAAAAGCACTTGGACCTCTTTGAAATATCATGAAATACATTGTCTGTGAATATGAACCCTGGAAAAGAAATCAACAAACAGAAAAATCAAATTAAGTAGAACAAAAACAAACATAACCAACTTATCTGTGTACTATTACTGATAGTGTAAAGGAAGATTTCTGTAAGAAGGTGTTACCCGGGCCTTGGACTTCCAATACTTCAAATCTTCCTCAATACCGCGCAAATAGGACAGCCTGCGTTGCATAATTTCCTCCAAGATGACACAGCCAATGGGCTTGTTGTAAAAATTCCTGTAAATATCATATGGTAAAAAAATCTCAGTTTTTCATACAGATCAATGGGGTAGCTCAAGGAAAGTGATGTGTTTGCAACTTTGCATATAGCGACTAATTCCACAAGACATTAGTACAACTTCTTCACAGATCACCAAGAATCCGGAAAATTTTAGTTGGTTCAGGCCAAAGTCGAGAAAGCACGAGCACGGCAGTGCTCCAGCAAAAGCCTGTACAGAATAGGAGGCACGCCAACTGGAGATGGGTATTTCTTTTTGACAGGTGGAAGAAGAAGGTTTTTCTCACCGGAGAGAAAGATCGACGGAACTGTGGACAGGGAGCGGGAGAGCAGGGCGCCGGCGCCGGCGACCGCCGAAGAGACGGTCGAAGAGGGAGTTCCATCCACGAGCGGGTACTGGCGGCAAGGTCTCCATGTCGATCGAGTGCGCGGGCGAAGGGGGGGACTGTCTTTCTTTTTTTTCTACGGGACCCTTATAGTGTTTTTATTTTATGATACTGTATAATATACTGTAGTGTTTTTACGGGACCCTTATAGTATATGTCTGCCGCACAGAAAAAGGAGTGGATTAGGATTTTAATAAAACTACACAAACAGGAGATGTGAAGACTCTAAGCAATACACGATGCTCAGCCGGCCGGCAAGGCTGCAAAGCAAACTTGCTGTTAGACTTTAAAGTTAGCACGTGATGTTTCATTAATTAGCACGTGACGTCCCAAGCGGCCAAGAGGCGGCTTCTTCCCCTCCGCTCGGGATCTGGGCTGCCGCGGGACGGCCCACCGACGGAGGCGCCGGGCTGGTGCAGGGCTTGACGGCGCGACGGCGGGCGCGTGGGATGGCGGCAACGTCATCGTACGACGGCACGGCGCCGCTCTTGTGCCCGTGGATGGTGCGCCAGCTGCACAGTCCTCCTCTCAGGTGGTTGAGCGAGGGGCGGCCTCCGGCCAGATCTGCCCAATTCTGCGGCGATCGGGGGATGACGCGTACAATGGGCCGGGGGGGGGGGGGGGGGGGGGAGGGGTGGATGCAAGTCCGATTGCGTCTCTAATGGGCGGTGATCCTCGCTAGTGTGCGACGGTTCAGCTGGCGTCATGTGAGGGTGGTCGCGGTGGCTGGGCTCGTACGTGCCGGCGGCGTGGTCCTGGCGGGATGGCGTCGGGCCTGGTGTGATGGTGCTGCTTGGGCTCCCCCGGGTGGTTGTGGGGTGGCTCTCTACTCTCTTGCAGCGGTGGTCCGGGTCACCAGCGGGCTGCGTCTGCCATCGTGGCGACCCGTATCTGTTTTGAGGTGGTGGATGGCTTTCGGCGGAGTGCAGGTGCAGGGGGTTGACCTACTCCGTGTTGGTACACCTTTGCGTTAGAGCTCTCATTCCTGCTCCATGCGGCGTAAGTCCGAGTAGGTGCCCTTGGGGAAAATATCTGATGCACCTGAGCTTGTGGTGCTACCAGTGCACCGGACTCCTATTGTGCTTTTAAAATGTTCGAAAAATTCTGAAAAAAATTAGCACACTCATACAACATTAATTTAGGTTGTTGTTGGGGAACGTAGTAATTTCAAAAAAAAATCTATGCACACGCAAGATCATGGTGATGCATAGCAACGAGAGGGGAGAGTGTTGTCTACGTACCCTCATAGACCGTAAGCAGAAGCGTTATGACAACGCGGTTGATGTAGTCATACGTCTTCACGATCGACCAATCCTAGCACCGAAGGTACGGCACCTCCGCGGACTACACACGTTCAGCTCGGCTACGTCCCACGAACTCACGATCCAGTAGAGCTTCGAGGGAGAGCTTCGTCAGCACGACGGTGTGATGATGGTGATGATGAAGTTACCGACGCAGGGCTTCGCCTAAGCACCGCTATGATATGACCGAGGTGGAATATGGTGGAGGGGGCACCGCACACGGCTTGAAACAATCAACTTGTGTGTTCTAGGGTGCCCCTGCCCCCGTATATAAAGGAGCAAGGGGGAGGCCGGCCAGCCCTTGGGGCGCGCCAAGGAGGGGGGAGTCCTCCTCCTAGTAGGAGTAGGACTCCCCTTTCCTAGTCCAACTAGGAAGAGGGAAGGGGGAAGGAAAGAGAGGGAGAGGGAGAGGGAAAGAGGGTCCGCACCCCCCTCCCCTAGTCCAATTCAGACTCCCCTTGGGGGAGGGGGCGCCACCTCCTGGGCTGCTGCCCTCTCTCTCCCCTAAGGGACACTAAGGCCCAATACTTTCCGGGGGGTTCCGGTAACCCCTCCGGCACTCCGGTTTTCTCCGAAACCACCCGGGACACTTCCGGTGTCCGAATATAGTCGTCCAATATATCAATCCTTATGTCTCGACCATTTCGAGACTCCTCGTCATGTCCGTGATCATATCCGGGACTCCGAACTATCTTCGGTACATCAAAACACATAAACTCATAATACCGATCGTCATCGAACGTTAAGCGTGCGGACCATACGGGTTCGAAAACTATGTAGACATGACCGAGACACGTCTCCGGTCAATAACCAATAGCGGAACATGGATGCTCATATTGGTCCCTACATATTCTATGAAGATCTTTATCGGTCAAACCACATAACTACATACGTTGTTCCCTTTGTCATCGGTATGTTACTTGCCCGAGATTCGATCGTCGGTATCTCAATACCTAGCTCAATCTGGTTACCGGCAAGTCTCTTTACTCGTTCCCTAATGCATCTCTCGCAACTAACTCATTAGTCACATTGCTTGCAAGGCTTATAGTGATGTGCATTACCGAGAGGGCCCAGAGATACCTCTCCGACGATCGGAGTGACAAATCCTAGTCTCGATCTATGCCAACTCAACAAGTACCATCGGAGACACCTGTAGAGCATATTTATAATCACCCAGTTACGTTGTGACGTTTGGTAGCACACAAAGTGTTCCTCCGGTAATCGGGAGTTGCATAATCTCATAGTCATAGGAACATGTATAAGTCATGTAGAAAGCAATAGCAGTAAACTAAAACGATCAAGTGCTAAGCTAACGGAATGGGTCAAGTCAATCACAGCATTCTCCTAATGATGTGATCCTTTATCAAATGACAACTCCTGTCTATGGTTAGGAAACTTAACCATCTTTGATCAACGAGCTAGTTAAGTAGAGGCATACTAGTGACACTCTGTTTGTCTATGTATTCACACATGTATTATGTTTCCTGTTAATACAATTCTAGCATGAATAATAAACATTTATCATGAAATAAGGAAATAAACAATAACTTTATTATTGCCTCTAGGGCATATTTCCTTCAGTCTCCCACTTGCACTAGAGTCAATAATCTAGATTACACAGTAATGATTCAAACACACATGGAGTCTTGGTGTTGATCATGTTTTGCTCGTGAGAGAGGCTTAGTCAACGGGTCTGCAACATTCAGATCCGCATGTATCTTGCAAATCTCTATGTCTCCCACCTGGACTTGATCGCGGATGGAATTGAAGCGTCTCTTGATGTGCTTGGTTCTCTTGTGAAATCTGGATTCCTTTCCCAAGGCAATTGCACCAGTATTGTCACAAAAGATTTTCATTGGACCCGATGCACTAGGTATGACACCTAGATCGGATATGAACTCCTTCATCCAGACTCCTTCATTTGCTGCTTCCGAAGCAGCTATGTACTCCGCTTCACACGTAGATCCTGCCACGACACTTTGCTTAGAACTGCACCAACTGACAGCTCCACCGTTCAATATAAACACGTATCTGGTTTGCGATTTAGAATCGTCTGGGTCAGTGTCAAAGCTTGCATCGACGTAACCATTTACGACGAGCTCTTTGTCACTTCCATAAACGAGAAACATATCCTTAGTCCTTTTCAGGTATTTCAGGATGTTCTTGACCGCTGTCCAGTGATCCACTCCTGGATTACTTTGGTACCTCCCTGCTAAACTAATAGCAAGGCACACATCAGGTCTGGTACACATCATTGCATACATGATAGAGCCTATGGCTGAAGCATAGGGAACACTTTTCATTTTCTCTCTATCTTCTGCAGTGGTCGGGCATTGAGTCTAACTCAACTTCACACCTTGTAACACAGGCAAGAACCCTTTCTTTGCTTGATCCATTTTGAACTTTTTCAAAACTTTATCAAGGTATGTGCTTTCTGAAAGTCCAATTAAGCGTCTTGATCTATCTCTATAGATCTTGATGCCCAATATATAAGTAGCTTCACCGAGGTCTTTCATTGAAAAACTCTTACTCAAGTATCCTTTTATGCTATCCAGAAATTCTATATCATTTCCAATCAACAATATGTCATCCACATATAATATTAGAAATGCTACAGAGCTCCCACTCACTTTCTTGTAAATACAGGCTTTTCCAAAAGTCTTTATAAAACCATATGCTTTGATCACACTATCAAAACGTTTATTCCAACTCCGAGAGGCTTGCACCAGTCCATAAATGGATCGCTGGAGCTTGCACGCTTTGTTAGCACCTTTTGGATCGACAAAACCTTCTGGTTGCGTCATGTACAACTCTTCTTCTAGAAATCCATTCAGGAATGCAGTTTTGACATCCATTTGCCAAATTTCATAATCATAAAATGCGGTAATTGCTAACATGATTCGGACAGACTTAAGCATCGCTACGGGTGAGAAAGTCTCATCGTAGTCAGCCCCTTGAACTTGTCAAAAACCTTTCCCAACAAGTCGAGCTTTGTAGACAGTAACATTACCATCATCGTCAGTCTTCTTCTTGAAGATCCATTTATTCTCTATGGCTTGCCGATCATCGGGCAAGTCAACCAAAGTCCACACTTTGTTCTCATACATGGATCCCATCTCAGATTTCATGGCCTCAAGCCATTTTGCGGAATTTGGGTTCACCATCGCTTCTTCATAGTTCGTAGGTTCGCCATGGTCAAGTAACATGACCTCCAGAATAGGATTACCGTACCACTCTGGTGCGGATCTTATTCTGGTTGACCTACGAGGTTCAGTAGTAACTTGATCTGAAGTTTCTTGATCAATATCATTAGCTTACTCACTAATTGGTGTAGGTGTCATAGGAACAGGTTTCTGTGATGAACTACTTTCCAATAAGGGAGCAGGTACAGTTACCTCATCAAGTTCTACTTTCCTCCCACTCACTTCTTTCGAGAGAAACTCCCTCTCTAGAAAGGATCCATTCTTAGCAACAAATGTATTGCCTCCGAATCTGTGATAGAAGGTGTACCCAACAGTCTCCTTTGGGTATCCTATGAAGACACATTTCTCTGATTTGGGTTCGAGCTTATCAGGTTGAAGCTTTTTCACATAAGCATCGCAGCCCCAAACTTTAAGAAATGACAACTTTGGTTTCTTGCCAAACCATAGTTCATAAGGTGTCATCTCAACAGATTTAGATGGTACCCTATTTAACGTGAATGCAGCCGTCTCTAAAGCATAACCCCAAAACGATAGCGGTAAATCGGGAAGAGACATCATAGATCGCGCCATATCTAGTAAAGTACGATTACGACATTCGGACACACCGTTACGCTGTGGTGTTCCGGGTGGCATGAGTAGCGAAACTATTCCGCATTGTTTCAAATGAAGACCAAACTCGTAACTCAAATATTCTCCTCCACGATCAGATCGTAGAAACTTTATTATCTTGTTCTGATGATTTTCCACTTCACTCTGAAATTCTTTGAACTTTTCAAATGTTTCAGACTTATGTTTCATCAAGTGCATATACCCATATCTGCTTAAATCATCTGTGAAGGTGAGAAAATAACGATACCCGCCGCGAATCTCAATATTCATCGGACCACATACATCAGTATGTATGATTTCCAACAAATCTGTTGCTCGCTCCATTGTTCCGGAGAACGGCGTTTTAGTCATCTTGCCCATGAGGCATGGTTCGCAAGTACCAAGTGATTCATAATCAAGTGATTCCAAAAGTCCATCACTATGGAGTTTCTTCACGTGCTTTACACCAATATGACCCAAACGACAGTGCCACAAATAAGTTGCACTATCATTATCAACTCTGCATCTTTTGGCTTCAACATTATGAATATGTGTATTACTACTATCGAGTTTCAACAAAAATAGACCACTTTTTAAGGGTGCATGACCATAAAAGATATTACTCATATAAATAGAACAACCATTATTCTCAGATTTAAATGAATAATCGTCTCGCATCAAACAAGATCTAGATATAATGTTCATGCTCAACGCTGGCACCAAATAACAATTATTTAGGTCTAAAACTAATCCCGAAGGTAGATGTAGAGGTAGCGTGCCGACGGCGATCCCATCGACTTTCGAACCATTTCGTACGCGCATCGTCACCTCGTCCTTAGTCAATCTTTGCTTAATCAGTAGTCCCTGTTTCGAGTTGCAAATATTAGCATCAGAACCAGTATCAAATACCCAGGTGCTACTGTGAGCTTTAGTAAGGTACACATCAATAACATGTATATCACATATACCTTTGTTCACCTTGCCATCCTTCTTATCCGCCAAATACTTGGGGCAGTTCCGCCTCCAGTGGCCAATCCCTTTGCAGTAGAAGCACTCAGTCTCAGGCTTAGGTCCAGACTTGGGTTTCTTCTCCTGAGCGGCAACTTGTTAGCCGTTCTTCTTGAAGTTCCCCTTTTTCTTCCCTTTACCCTTTTTCTTGAAACTGGTGGTCTTGTTGACCATCAATACTTGATGCTCCTTTTTGATTTGGGATAATTAGATTTATGCCCCTAGTTGTGTCCCACTCGTCTGTTTTACCCCTAATTTCCAAAAGTCACCGGTTCTGTCCAAGTCACTTTGCTCCTCTTATGCTTTTGCCCTTTGACCGTTTGACTGCCAGTTTGAAAACTTCATGACTAATTCATACTAAATCATAAAAATGCAAATAAGATACCAAAATGTTCAAAAACACATCACCTATATGTCAGTGTCATTTGCATTCATGAAAAAAGTGTTGGAAAGTGCACATCCGAGTTTTAGCTCTTTTGATACCACCATGAATAGTAAAATCTAAAAAAATTCAAAAAAATTCAAAAAAATATGGTGGCAAAGAACGAAAAATGTTCTAAGTGCTTGCCAGGTTTCATCAGGGAACGACATTCGTGGAAGTCGTGGCAAACAACTAATCTATTTTGGTGTGCTGATTGTTTTTTCTGCCGGGGCACCTATGAATGTCATTCCCTCACGAAACTTGGCGAGCACTTAAAACATTTCTCATTCTTTGCCACCAATTTTTTTTGAAATTTTTGAATTTTTTTAGATTTTACTATTCATGGTGGTAGCATAAGAGCTAAAACTCGGATGGGCACTTTCAAGCATTTTTTCATGAATGCAAGTGACACTGACATATAGGTGATGTTTTTCCGAACATTTTGGTATCTTATTTGCATTTTTCTGATTTAGTATGAATTAGTTATGAAGGTTTCAAACTGACGGTCAAACGGTCAAAGGGCAAAAGCATAAGAGGAGCGAAGTGACTTGGATAGAAGCGGTGACTTTTGGAAATTAGGGGTAAAACAGCCGAGTGGCACACAACTAGGGGCATAAATCTAATTATCCCTTTTGATTTCTACCTCCGCAGCCTTTAGCATCGCGAAGAGCTCGGGAATTGTCTTATCCATCCCTTGCATATTATACTTCATCACAAAGCTCTTGTAGCTTGGTGGCAGTGATTGAAGAATCCTGTCAAATGACACTATCATCCGGAAGATTAACTCCCAGTTGAATCAAGTGATTATTATACCCAGACAGTTTGAGTATATGTCACTGACAGAACTATTCTCCTCCATCTTACAGCTATAGAACTTATTGAAGACTTCATATCTCTCAATCCGGGCATTTGCTTGAAATATTAACTTCAACTCCTGGGACATCTCATATGCTCCATGACATTCAAAACGTCGTTGAAGTCCCGGTTCTAAGCCATAAAGCATGGTACACTGAACTATCGAGTAGTCATCAGCTTTAGTCTGCCAGACATTCTTAACGTCATCAGCAGCATCTGCAGCAGGCCTGGCACCCAGTGGTGCTTCCAGGACGTAATTCTTCCGTGCAACAATGAGGATAATCCTCACGTTACGGACCCAGACCGTGTAATTGCTACCATCATATTTCAACTTAGCTTTCTCAAGGAACACATTAAAATTGAACGGAACAACAACACGGGCCATCTATCTACAACAACATAGACAAGCAAAATACTATCAGGTACTAAGTTCATGATAAATTAAAGTTCAATTAATCATATTACTTAAGAACTCCCACTTAGATAGACATCCCTCTAATCATCTAAGTGATCACGTGATCCAAATCAACTAAACCATGTCCGATCATCACGTGAAATGGAGTAGTTTTCAATGGTGAACATCACTATGTTGATCATATCTACTATATGATTCACGCTCGACCTTTCGGTCTCAGTGTTCCGAGGCCATATCTGCATATGCTAGGCTCGTCAAGTTTAATCCGAGTATTTCTGCGTGTGCAAAACTGGCTTGCACCCGTTGTATGTGAACGTAGAGCTTATCACACCCGATCATCACGTGGTGTCTCGGCACGACGAACTTTGGCAACGGTGCATACTCAGGGAGAACACTTGTACCTTGAAATTTAGTGAGAGATCATCTTATAATGCTACCGTCAATCAAAATAGAATAAGATGCATAAAGGATAAACATCACATGCAATCAATATAAGTGATATGATATGGCCATCATCATCTTGTGCCTTTGATCTCCATCTCCAAAGCACCGCCATGATCACCATCGTCACCGGCTTGACACCTTGATCTCCATCGAAGCATCGTTGTTGTCTCGCCAACTATTGCTACTACGACTATCGCTACCGCTTAGTGATAAAGTAAAGCAATTACAGGGCAGTTGCATTGCATATAATAAGCGACAACCATATGGCTCCTGCCGGTTGCCGATAACTCCGTTACAAAACATGATCATCTCATACAATAAAATATAGCATCATGCCTTGACCATATCACATCACAACATGCCCTGCAAAAACAAGTTAGATGTCCTCTACTTTGTTGTTGCAAGTTTTACGTGGCTGCTACGGGCTGAGCAAGAACCGTTCTTACCTACACATCAAAACCACAACGATATTTTGTCAAGTTAGTGTTGTTTTAACCTTCACAAGGAATGGGCGTAGCCACACTCGATTCAACTAAAGTTGGAGAAACTGACACCCGCCAGCCACCTGTGTGCGAAGCACGTCGGTAGAACCAGTCTCGCGTAAGCGTACGCGTAATGTCGGTCTGGCCGCTTCATCCAACAATACCGCCGAATCAAACTATGACATGCTGGTAAGCAGTATGACTATTATCGCCCACAACTCACTGGTGTTCTACTCGTGCATATAACATCCACGCATAAACCTGGCTCGGATGCCACTATTGGGGAACGTGGTAATTTCAAAAAAATTCCTACGCACACGCAAGATCATGCTGATGCATAGCAACGAGAGGGGAGAGTGTTGTCTACATACCCTCGTAGACCGTAAGCGAAAGCGTTATGACAACGCGGTTGATATAGTCGTACGTCTCCACGATCGACCGATCCTAGCACCGAAGGTACGACACCTCCGCGGACTGCACACGTTCCGCTCAGCGACGTCCCACGAACTCACGATCTAGTAGAGCTTCGAGGGAGAGCTTCGTCAGCACGACAGTGTGATGACGGTGATGATGAAGTTACCGACTCAGGGCTTGATAACCCACAAGTATAGGGGATCGCAACAGTTTTCGAGGGTAGAGTATTCAACCCAAATTTATTGATTCGACACAAGGGGAGCCAAAGAATATTCTCAAGTATTAGCAGTTGAGTTGTCAATTCAACCACACCTGGATAACTTAGTATCTGCAGCAATGTATTTAGTAGCAAAGTAATATGGAAGTAACGGTAACGGTAGCAAAAGTAATATTTTTGGGTTTTGTAGTGATTGTAACAGTAGCAACGGAAAAGTAAATAAGCGAAGAACAATATGTGAAAAGCTCATAGGCATTGGATCAGTGATGGAGAATTATGCCGGATGCGGTTCATCATGTAACAATCATAACATAGGGTGACACAGAACTAGCTCCAATTCATCAATGTAATATAGGCATGTATTCCGAATATAGTCATACGTGCTTATGGAAAAGAACTTGCATGACATCTTTTGTCCTACCCTCCCGTGGTAGCGGGGTCCTAATGGAATCTAAGGGATATTAAGGCCTCCTTTTAATAGAGTACCGGAACAAAGCATTAACACATAGTGAATACATGAACTCCTCAAACTACGGTCATCACCGGGAGTGGTCCCGATTATTGTCACTTCGGGGTTGCCGGATCATAACACATAGTAGGTGACTATAGACTTTCAAGATAGGATCAAGAACTCACATATATTGATGAAAACATAATAGGTTCAGATCTGAAATCATGGCACTCGGGCCCGAGTGATAAGCATTAAGCATAGCAAAGTCATAGCAACATCAATCTCAGAACTTAGTGGATACTAGGGATCAAACCCTAACAAAACTAACTCGATTACATGATAAATCTCATCCAACCCATCACCGTCCAGCAAGCCTACAATGGAATTACTCACGCACGGCGGTGAGCATCATGAAATTGGTGATGGAGGATGGTTGATGATGACGACGGCTACGAATCCCCCTCTCCGGAGCCCCGAACGGACTCGAGATCAGCCCTCCCGAGAGGTTTTAGGGCTTGACGGCGGCTCCGTATCGTAAAACGCTATGAATCCTTCTCTCTGATTTTTTTTCTCCCCGAAAGTGAATATATGGAGTTGGAGTTGAGGTCGGTGGAGCGTTAGGGGGGCCACGAGGCAGGGGCGCGCCCAGGGGGGCAGGCGCGCCCCCACCCTCGTGGACAGGGTGTGTGGGCCCCCTGACGTGGATTTTTCTTCCAGTATTTTTAACATTTTCCGAAAAGATGTTCCGTGGAGTTTCAGGTCATTCCGAGAACTTTTGTTTCTGCACATAAATAACACCATGGAAAGTCTGCTGAAAACAGCGTGAGTCCGGGTTAATTCCATTCAAATCATGCAAGTTAGAGTCCAAAACAAGGGCAAAAGTGTTTGGAAAAGTAGATACGACGGAGACGTATCAACTCCCCCAAGCTTAAACCTTTGCTTGTCCTCAAGCAATTCAGTTGATAAACTGAAAGTGATAAAGAAAAACTTTTACAAACTCTGTTTGCTCTTGTTGTTGTAAATATGTAAAGCCAGCATTCAAGTTTTCATCAAAAATTATAACTAACCACATTTGCAATAACTCTTAGGTTTCATGTTTACTCATATCAATGGAATAATCAACTAGCGAGCCATAATAATAAATCTCGGATGACAACACTTTCTCAAAACAATCATAATATGATATAATAAGATGGTATCTCGCTAGCCCTTTCTGAGACCGCAAAACATAAATGCAGAGCACCTTTAAAGATCAAGGACTGACTAGACATTGTAATTCATGGTAAAAGAGATCCAATCATAGTCATACCCAATATAAATTAATAGTAATGAATGCCAATGACAGCAGTGCTCTCCAGCTAGTGCTTTTTAATAAGAGGGTGATGACTCAACATGAAAGTAAATAGATAGGCCCTTCGCAGAGGGAAGCAGGGATTTGTAGAGGTGCCAGAGCTCGGTTTTAAAGCAGAGGTAAATAATATTTGGAGCGGCATACTTTCATTGTCAACATAACAACCTGTTGGAGAACGTAGCAGAAATTCAAAATTTTCTACGCATCACCAAGATCAATCTATGGAGTAATCTAGCAACGAGGGGAAGGGGAGTGCATCTACATACCATTGTAGATCGCGATGCGGAAGCGTTGCAAGAACGCGGATGAAGGAGTCGTACTCGTAGCGATTCAGATCGCGGTTGATTCCGATCTAAGCAACGAACCACGGCGCCTCCGCGTTCAACACACGTGCAGCCCGGTGACGTCTCCCACGCCTTGATCCAGCAAGGAGAGAGGGAGAGGTTGGGGAAGACTCCATCCAGCAGCAGCACGACGGCGTGGTGGTGATGGAGGAGCGTGGCAATCCCGCAGGGCTTCGCCAAGCACCGCGGGAGAGGAGGAGGAGGGAGAGGGGTAGGGCTGCGCCGAAAGAGAGACGTTCTCCTGTGTCTTGGGCAGCCCAAACCTCAACTATATATAGGGGGGGAGTGGGCTGCGCCCCCTCTAGGGTTTCCACCCCCAAAGGCTAGCGGCCAGCCCTAGATCCCATCAAGGGGGCGGCCAAGGGGAGGAGAGGGGGGGCGCCCCACTAGATGGGCCCTAAGGCCCATCTGGACCTAGGGTTTGCCCCCTCCCACTCTCCCATGCGCCTTGGGCCTTGGTGGGGGGCGCACCAGCCCACCTGGGGCTGGTCCCCTCCCACACTTGGCCCACGCAGCCTTCTGGGGCTGGTGGCCCCACTTGGTGGACCCCCGGGACCCTCCCGGTGGTCCCGGTACATTACCGATATCACCCGAAACTTTTCCGGTGACCAAAACGGGACTTCCCATATATAAATCTTTACCTCCGGACCATTCCGGAACTCCTCGTGACATCCGGGATCTCATCCGGGACTCCAAACAACATTCGGTAACCATGTACATACTTTCCCTATAACCCTAGCGTCATTGAACCTTAAGTGTGTAGACCCTACGAGTTCGGGAACCATGCAGACATGACCGAGAGGTTCTCCGGTCAATAACCAACAGCGGGATCTGGATACCCATGTTGGCTCCCACATGTTCCACGATGATCTCATCGGATGAACCACGATGTCGGGGATTCAATCAATCCCGTATACAATTCGCTTTGTCTATCGATATGTTACTTGCCCGAGATTCGATCGTCGGTATCCCGATACCTTGTTCAATCTCGTTACCGGCAAGTCTCTTTACTCGTTCCGTAACTCACATCATCCCGTGATCAACTCCTTGGTCACATTGTGCACATTATGATGATGTCCTACCGAGTGGGCCCAGAGATACCTCTCCGTTTACACGGAGTGACAAATCCCAGTCTCGATTCGTGCCAACCCAACAGACACTTTCGGAGATACCTGTAGTGCACCTTTATAGCCACCCAGTTAGGTTGTGACGTTTGGTACACCCAAAGTATTCCTACGGTATCCGGGAGTTGCACAATCTCATGGTCTAAGGAAATGATACTTGACATTAGAAAAGCTCTGAGCAAACGAACTACACGATCTTGTGCTAGGCTTAGGATTGGGTCTTGTCCATCACATCATTCTCCTAATGATGTGATCCCGTTATCAACGACATCCAATGTCCATGGTCAGGAAACCGTAACCATCTATTGATCAACGAGCCAGTCAACTAGAGGCTTACTAGGGACATGGTGTTGTCTATGTATCCACACATGTATCTGAGTTTCCTATCAATAAAATTCTAGCATGGATAATAAACGATTATCATGAACAAGGAAATATAATAATAACCTATTTATTATTGCCTCTAGGGCATATTTCCAACAGTCTCCCACTTGCACTAGAGTCAATAATCTAGTCCACATCACCATGTGATTAACACTCATAGGTCACATCACCATGTGACCAACATCCAAAGAGTTTACTAGAGACAACAATCTCGTTCACATCACTATGTGATTACCACTCAATGAGTTCTGGTTTGATCATGTTATGCTTGTGAGAGAGGTTATTAGTCAACGGGTCTGAACCTTTCAGATCCGTGTGTGCTTTACGAATATCTATGTCATCTTGTGGATTCTACCACGCGCTACTTGGAGCCATTTCAAGTATCTGCTCTACTATACGAATCCGGTTTACTACTCAGAGTCATCCGGATTAGTGTCAAAGTTCGCATCGACGTAACCCTTTACGACGAACTCCTTTTCACCTCCATAATCGAGAAAATTCCTTAGTCCACTAGATACTAAGGATAAGTTCGACCGCAGTCATGTGATCCATTCCCGGATCACTATTGTACCCCTTGACCAACTCATGGCAAGGCACACTTTATGTGCGGTACACAGCATAGCATACTGTAGAGCCTACGTCTAAATCATAGGGGACGACCTTCGTCCTTTCTCTCTCTTCTGCCGTGGTCAGGTCTTGAGTCTTACTCAATACTCACACCTTGTAACACAGCCAAGAACTCCTTCTTTGCTGATCTATTTTGAACTCCTTCAAAATCATGTCAAGGTGTGCGTTCTTTGAAAGTATCATCGGGCGTCTTGATCTATCTCTATAGATCTTGATGCCCAATATGTAAGCAGCTTTTATCCAGGTCTTCCTTTGAAAAAACTCCTTTCAAACAACCCTTTATGCTTTCCAGAAATTTTACATCATTTCGAATCAACAATATGTCATTCACATATACTTATCAGAAATGTTGTAGCGCTCCCACTCACTTTATTGTAAATACAAGTTTCTAACAAACTTTGTATAAACCAAAAACTTTGATCACTCCATCAAAGCGTATATTCTGACTCCGAGATGCTTGCTCTACTCCATGGAAGGATCGCTGGAGCTAGCATACCTTTTAGCATCCTTAGGATCGACAAAACCTTTCTGATTGTATCACATACTACCTTTCCTTGCGAAAACTGGTAAGGAAACTTGTTTTGACATCCATCTGCCAGATTTCATAAATGCAGCTAATGCTAACATGATTCCGACGGACTTAAGCGTCGCTACGGATGAGAAAATCTCATCGTAGTCAACTCCTTGAACTTGTGAAAATACTCTTTGCCACAAGTCGAGCTTCATAGACGGTAACATTACCGTCCACGTCCTTCTTCTTCTTAAAGATCCATTTATCTCGGATTTCATGGCTTTTAACCATTTGTCGGAATATGGGCCCACCATCGCTTCTCCATAGCTCGTAGGTTCAGTATTGTCCAACAACATGATATCTCAGACAGGATCACGTACCACTCTGAAGTAGTACGCATCCTCGTCGTCCTACGAGGTTTGGTGGTGACTTGATCCGAAGTTTCATGATCACTATCATAAGCTTCCACTTCAATTGGTATAGGTGCCACAGGAACAACTTCCTGTGCCCTGCTACACACTAGTTGAAGTGACGGTTCAATAACCTTATCAAGTCTCCACCATCCTCCCACAAATTCTTTCAAGAGAAACTTTTCCTTGAGAAAGGACTCGTTTCTAGAAGCAATTACTTTTGCTTCCAGATCTGAAATAGGAGGTATACCCAACTGTTTTGGGTATTCTTATGAAGATGTATTTATCCGCTTTGGGTTCGAGCTTATCAGCCTGGAACTCTTTCACATAAGCTTCGCAGCCCCAAACTATTAAGAAACGACAACTTAGGTTTCTCTAAACGGTGTCGTCTCAACGGAATTGCGTGGTGCCCCTTTTAAAGTGAATGTGGTTGTCTCTAATGCCTAACCCATAAACGATAGTGGTAATTCGATAAGAGACATCATGGTATGCACCTTATCCAATAGGGTGCAGTTATGATGTTCGGACACACCATCACACTATGGTGTTCCAGGCGGTATTAATTGTGAAACACTTTCCACAATGTCTTAATTGTGTGCCAAACTCGTAACTCAGATACTCATCTCTATGATCATATCACAGACATTTTATCCTCTTGTCACGACGATCTTCAACTTCACTCTGAAATTACTTGAACCTTTCAATAATTCAGACTTGTGTTTCATCAAGTAAATACACTCAGCATCTACTCAAATCATCTGTGAAGTAAGAACATAACGATATCCACTGCATGCCTCAGCACTCATTGGACTGCATACATCAAAATGTATTACTTCCAACAAGTTGCTCTCTTGTTCCATCTTACTGAAAACGAGGCCTTTCAGTCATCTTGCCCATGTGGTATGATTTGCATGTCTCAAGTGAGTCCAAACGATCCATCTGCATGGAGTTTCTTCATGCATATATACCAATAGACATGGTTCGCATGTCTCAATCTTTTCAAAAACGAGTGAGTCCAAAGATCCATCTACATGGAGCTTCTTCATGCGTTCTATACCAATATGACTCAAGTGGCAGTGCCACAAGTATGTGGAACTATCATTACTATTTTATATCTTTTGGCACGAACATGTGTATCACTACGATCGAGATTCATTTTAGGTGCAAGACCATTGAAGGTATTATTCAAATAAACAGAGTAACCATTATTCTCCTTAAATGAATAACCGTATTGCGATAAACATAATCCAATCATGCTCAACGCAAACACCAAATCTCGATGGTAGAGGGAGCATGCGATGCTTGATCACATCAACCTTGGAAACACTTCCAACACATATCGTCATCTCACCTTTAGCTAGTCTCCATTTATTCCGCAGCTTTTATTTCGAGTTACTAACACTTAGCAACCGAACCGGCATCAAATACCCTGGTGCTGCTAGGAGTACTAGTAAAGTACACATTCATATAATGTATATCGACCTTGCCTGCCTTCTCATCTACCAAGTATCTAGGGTAGTTCCGCTTCAGTCACCGTTCCCCTCATTTCAGAAGCACTTAGTCTCGGGTTTGGGTTCAACCTTGGGTTTCTTCACTAGAGCGGCAACTGATTTGCCGTTTCATGAAGTATCCCTTCTTGCCCTTGCCCTTCTAGAAACTAGCGGTTTTACTAACCATCAACAATTGATGCTCCTTCTTGATTTCTACTTTCGCGGTGTCAAACATCACGAATAGCTCAAGGATCATCATAACTATCCCTGATATGTCATAGTTCGTCACGAAGCTCTACTAGCTTGGTGGTAGTGACTATGGAGAACCATCACTATCTCATCTGGGAGATTAACTCCCACTCGATTCAAGCGATTGTGGTACTCAGACAATCTGAGCACATGCTCAACGATTGAGCTTTTCTCCCTTAGTTTGCAGGCTTAAGAAACTTGTCAAAGGTCTCATACCTCTTGACGTGGGCACTAGTCTGAAATCCCAATTTCAGTCTTCGGAACATCTCATATGTTCTGCGACGTTTCAAAACCATCTTGGTGCCACAATTCTAAACCGTTAGCATTACGCACTGACTATCACGTAGTCATCAGAACATGTATGTCAGATGTTCCACAACATCTACAGACGACGCTGAGGTTCAGCACACCGAGCGGTGCATTAAGGACATAAGCCTTCTGTGCAGCAATGAGGACAATCCTCAGATTACGGACCCAGTCCGCATAATTGCTACTACCAACTTTCAACTAAATTTTCTCTAGGAACATATCTTAAACAGTAGAACTAAAGCGCAAGCTATGACATAATTTGCAAAGAAGTTTGACTATGTTCATGATAATTAAGTTCATCTAATTAATGAACTCCCACTCAGATAGACATCCCTCTAGTCATCTAAGTGATACATGATCCGAGTCAAACTAGGCCGTGTCCGATCATCACGTGAGACGGACTAGTCATCATCGGTGAACATCTCCATGTTGATCGTATCTTCTATACGACTCATGCTCGACCTTTCGGTCTCTTGTGTTCCGAGGCCATGTCTGTACATGCTAGGCTCGTCAAGTCAACCTAAGTGTTTCGCATGTGTTCCGAGGCCATGTCTGTACATGCTAGGCTCGTCAACACCCGTTGTATGCGAACGTTAGAATCTATCACACCCGATCATCACGTGGTGCTTCGAAACAACGAACCTTCGCAACGGTCACAGTTAGGGGGAACACTTCTCTTGAAATTTTAGTGAGGGATCATCTTATTTATGCTATCGTCGTTCTAAGCAAATAAGATGCATAACATGATAAACATCACATGCAATCAAATAGTGACATGATATGGCCAATATCATTTTGCTCCTTTGATCTCCATCTTTGGGGCACCATGATCATCTTTGTCACCGGCATGACACCATGATCTCCATCATCATGATCTCCATCATTGTGTCTTCATGAAGTTGTCACGCCAACGATTACTTCTACTTCTATGGCTAACGCGCTTAGCAATAAAGTAAAGTAATTTACATGGCGTTATTCAATGACACGCAGGTCATACAAAAAATAAAGACAACTCCTATGGCTCCTGCCGGTTGTCATACTCATCGACATGCAAGTCGTGATTCCTATTACAAGAATATGATCAATCTCATACATCACATATATCATTCATCACATCTTCTGGCCATATCACATCACATAGCACATGCTGCAAAAACAAGTTAGACGTCCTCTAATTGTTGTTGCTGCAAGTTTTTACGTGGCTTGTATAGGTTTCTAGCAAGAACGTTTCTTACCTACGTAAAACCACAACGTGATATGCCAATTTCTATTTACCCTTCATAAGGACCCTTTTCATCGAATCCGTTCCGACTAAAGTGGGAGAGACAGACACCCGCTAGCCACCTTATGCAACTAGTGCATGTCAGTTGGTGGAACCTGTCTCACGTAAGCGTACGTGTAAGGTCGGTCCGGGCCGCTTCATCCCACAATGCCGCCGAAACAAGATAAGACTAGTAGCGGCAAGAAGAATTGGCAACATCTACGCCCACAACTACTTTGTGTTCTACTCGTGCATAGAAACTACGCATAGACCTAGCTTATGATGCCACTGTTGGGGAACGTAGCAGAAATTCAAGGTTTTCTACGCATCACCAAGATCAATCTATGGAGTAATCTAGCAACGAGGGGAAGGGGAGTGCATCTACATACCATTGTAGATCGCGATGCGGAAGCATTGCAAGAACGCGGATGAAGGAGTCGTACTCGTAGCGATTCAGATCGCGGTTGATTCCGATCTAAGCACCGAACCACGGCGCCTCCGCGTTCAACACACGTGCAGCCCGGTGACGTCTCCCACGCCTTGATCCAGCAAGGAGAGAGGGAGAGGTTGGGGAAGACTCCATCCAGCAGCAGCACGACGGCGTGGTGGTGATGGAGGAGTGTGGCAATCCCGCACGGCTTCGCCAAGCACCGCGGGAGAGGAGGAGGAGGGAGAGGGGTAGGGTTGCGCCGAAAGAGAGACGTTCTCCTGTGTCTTGGGCATCCCAAAACCTCAACTATATATAGGGGGGGAGGGGGCTGCGCCCCCTCTAGGGTTTCCACCCCCAAAGGCTGGCGGCCAGCCCTAGATCCCATCAAGGGGGGCGGCCAAGGGGAGGAGAGGGGGGGCGCCCCACTAGATGGGCCCTAAGGCCCATCTGGACCTAGGGTTTGCCCCCTCCCACTCTCCCATGCGCCTTGGGCCTTGGTGGGGGGGCGCACCAGCCCACCTGGGGCTGGTCCCCTCCCACACTTGGCCCACGCAGCCTTCTGGGGCTGGTGGCCCCACTTGGTGGACCCCCGGGACCCTCCCGGTGGTCCTGGTACATTACCGATATCACCCGAAACTTTTCCGGTGACCAAAACGGGACTTCCCATATATAAATCTTTACCTCCGGACCATTCCGGAACTCCTCGTGACGTCCGGGATCTCATCCGGGACTCCGAACAAAATTCGGTAACCACGTACATACTTTCCCTATAACCCTAGCGTCATCGAACCTTAAGTGTGTAGACCCTACGGGTTCGGGAACCATGCAGACATGACCGAGACGTTCTCCGGTCAATAACCAACAGCGGGATCTGGATACCCATGTTGGCTCCTACATGTTCCACGATGATCTCATCGGATGAACCACGATGTCGGGGATTCAATCAATCCCATATACAATTCCCTTTGTCTATCGATATGTTACTTGCCCGAGATTCGATCGTCGGTATCCCGATACCTTGTTCAATCTCGTTACCGGCAAGTCTCTTTACTCGTTCCGTAACTCACATCATCCCGTGATCAACTCCTTGGTCACATTGTGCACATTATGATGATGTCCTACCGAGTGGGCCCAGAGATACCTCTCCGTTTACACGGAGTGACAAATCCCAGTCTCGATTCGTGCCAACCTAACAGACACTTTCGGAGATACCTGTAGTGCACCTTTATAGCCACCCAGTTACGTTGTGACGTTTGGTACACCCAAAGTATTCCTACGGTATCCGGGAGTTGCACAATCTCATGGTCTAAGGAAATGATACTTGACATTAGAAAAGCTCTGAGCAAACGAACTACACGATCTTGTGCTAGGCTTAGGATTGGGTCTTGTCCATCACATCATTCTCCTAATGATGTGATCCCGTTATCAACGACATCCAATGTCCATGGTCAGGAAACCGTAACCATCTATTGATCAACGAGCCAGTCAACTAGAGGCTTACTAGGGACATGGTGTTGTCTATGTATCCACACATGTATCTGAGTTTCCTATCAATACAATTCTAGCATGGATAATAAACGATTATCATGAACAAGGAAATATAATAATAACCTATTCATTATTGCCTCTAGGGCATATTTCCAACACAACCAAGAGATGGCGATATCTTCCATGCTACACACATTATAGGCGGTTCCCAAACAGAATGGTAGAGTTTATACTCCCCCTCAACCAACAAGCATCAATCCATGGCTTGCTCGAAACAACGAGTGCCTCCAACTAGCAACAGTCCTAGGGGGAGTTTTGTGCAATTATTTTGATTTAGTTTGCATAAAGCATGGGACTGGGCATCCCGGCGACCAGCCATTTTCTCGTGAGTGAGCGGAGTCCACTCCTCTTGAGAATAACCCGCCTATCATGGAAGATACGGACAGCCCTAGTTCATACCTGAGCTATTCGAGCATACAAAACAGAATTTTATTTGAAGGTTTAGAGTTTGGCACATACAAATTTACTTGGAACGGCAGGTAGATACTGCATATAGGAAGGTATAGTGGACTCATATGGAATAACTTTGGGGTTTAAAGGATTGGATGCACAAGCAGTATTCCCGCTTAGTACAAGTGAAGGCTAGCAAAAGACTGGGAAGCGACCAACTAGAGAGCGACAACAGTCATGAACATGCATTAAAATTAATAGACATTAAGTACAAGCATGAGTAGGATATAATCCACCATGAACATAAATATCGTGAAGGCTATGTTGATTTGTTTCAACTACATGTGTGAACATGTGCCAAGTCGAGTCACTTAAATCATTCAAAGGAGGATACCACCCTACTATACCACATCACAACCATTTTAATAGCATGTTGGCACCCAAGGTAAACCATTATAACTCATAGCTAATCAAGCATGGCATAAGCTACTATGATCTCTAATTGTCATTGCAAACATGTTTATTCGTAATAGGCTGAATCAGGAACGATGAACTAATCATATTTACAAAAACAAGAGAGGTCGAGCTCATACTAGCTTCTCTCATCTTAGTTGGTCCATCATATATCGTCATAATTGCTTTTCACTTGCACGACCGAATGATGTGAATAATAATAAGAGTGCACGTGCATTGGACTAAGCTGGAATCTGCGAGCATTCAATAAACAGGAAAAGACAAGGCAATATGGGCTCTTGGTTAAATCAACAATAATGCATATAAGAGCCACTTCAACAATTTAATTATGGTCTTCTCCTATCGACCCCCAAAGAAAAGAAAAGAAATAAAACTATTTACACGGGAAAGCTCCCAACAAGCAAAAGAAGAACATGAAATATTTTTGGATTTTTTTATTACTACTACTGCAAGAAAAGTAAACTAGCTAAAAGCTACAACTATTTTTTTAGTTTTTCTTAAGGTTTATCAAACACACAAGAAGAAAGCAAGAAAAAGAAAATAAACTATCATGGATAGTACAATGAAAAAGTATGAGCACCGACATCTAGCAATGAGTGTGTGAACATGAATGTAATGTCGGTGGGAAATACGTACTCCCCCAAGCTTAGGCTTTTGGCCTAAGTTGGTTTATTGCCACGGATGGCCTGGCGGATATCCATAGTTGTAGCTGGGGTCGTACTGAGATGAAGAAGACTCTGACTACCATTGGTTGGAAATCATCTCCGGATCCCACTGGTAATTAGACTGTCGTGGAGGTTCAAATTGTGGTTCCGGCTCCGTGGCTGGTGTAGGGTTCCGGTAGGCGTGAATGGCTGCCAACGGAACGCGGTACGGACTGTTCACGTTGGTCGTGGAGGAAGTCGGTGAGGCCTGCATTCTCATCCAATTCATAAAAATCATCATAAATCCCGGCTTCTCTCAAGAAATCATCGAAAGGCCATTCACACGGCCGAACCTCCGCGGTGCGAGGCAGATTATATTTGGGCCTCTGTGCTTCTTCACTTTGCTTTTCCTTCGAGCTTCGGCTCGACGAGCCCCTAAAAAATCTCTTCATTATTTTCTGTAAAATTCTGAAATTTTTAGTAACTTCAAACAAAAGTGAACCAAGCTCAACAAAATTGATAGCGACTACTCCTACAAGTGCCTGGAGACTACATCATGCATTAGAACTACTTGGAACCATATAAATTTGACATGCAAGCTCAAGAACATGGTCACCTAGGCAGCACAAATTTGCAATGAATAGAGCACTAGAACAAAAACTAATTGGACCAATGGAGGAGTCACATACCAAGGAACAATCCCCCCAAGCAGTTTTGTGAGAGGTGCTTTGAGCAAGGAGATCGAAAATCGCAGCAAAATGAGCTAGAACTCGTGCTCGAGCTGGATGGTGAATTTTTTTGGAGGAAGAAGAAGTGTGTGGGTGCAGGGATAAGTGGAGGGGAGCCACCGTGGGCCCACGAGGCAGGGGGTTGCGCCCTGGACCCTCGTGGCCAGGCGCTTGCTCCCCCTGCTGTGTTCTCAGTGCCAGATATTCTTAAATATTCCAGAAAAAATCATATTCCATTTTCAGGGCATTTGGAGAACTTTTATTTTTAGGGTATTTTTATATTGCACGGATAAATCAGAAGACAGATAGAAAAATACTAGTTTTACTTTATTTCAACTAAATAACAGAAAGTAAAAGGAGGGTACAGAAGGTTGTGCCTTCTAGTTTCATCCATCTCATGCTCATCAAAAGGAATCCGCTAACAAGGTTGATCAAGTCTTGTTAACAAACTCATTCCAAATAACATGGAATCGGAGAAATTTCGAATAACACTATGTTACCTCAACGGGGATATGCACATCCCCAATAATAAGAATATCATATTTCTTCTTGACAGTAGGAAGAGGAAATTCAAAACCTCCAAAAATAATCGATGGAATTTTTCCAATAGAACTGATACTGCGGACTTGAGGTTGTTTCCTCGGAAAGTGTATCGTATGCTCATTACCATTAACATGAAAAGTGACATTGCCTTTGTTGCAATCAATAACAGCCCCTGCAGTATTCAAAAAAGGTCTTCCAAGAATAATAGACATACTATCTGTTGGGGAACGTAGTAATTTCAAAAAAATTCCTACGCACACGCAAGATCATGGTGATGCCTAGCAACAAGAGGGGAGAGTGTTGTCCACGTACCTTCGTAGACCGAAAGCGGAAGCGTTAACACAACGCGGTTGATGTAGTCGTACGTCTTCACGATCCGACCGATCAAGTACCGAACGCACGACACCTCCGAGTTCAGCACACGTTCAGCTCGATGACGTCCCTCGAACTCCGATCCAGCCGAGCTTTGAGGAGAGTTCCGTCAGCACGACGGCGTGGTGACGATGATGATGTTCTACCGATGCAGGGCTTCGCCTAAGCACCGCTACGATATTATCGAGGTGGACTATGGTGGAGCGGGCACCGCACACGGCTAAAAGATCAATGATCAATTGTTGTGTCTATGGGGTGCCCCCTCCTCCGTATATAAAGGGGGGAAGGAGGAGAGGGCCGGCCAAGGGGAGGAGGCGCGCCCAAGGGGGGCAGCCCTACTCCAAGTAGGATTCCCCCCTCTTTCCTAGTCCAAGTAGGAGAGGGGAAGGAAGGGAAGGAGAAGGAGAAGGAAGGAGAGGGAGGAAAAGGAGGAAAGGGGGCCGGCCCCCTAGTCCAATTCGGTTTGGGCTAGGGGGGCCGCGAGCCCTTCCACCACTTGGCCCATGAGGCCCATTGCTTCTTCCTCGTATTCCCGTAACTCCCCGATACCCCCGAAAATACCCGAATCACTTGGAACCTTTCCGATGTCCGAATATAGTCGTCCAATATATCAATCTTTACGTCTCGACCATTTCGAGACTCCTCGTCATGTCCCTGAGCTCATCCAGAACTCCGAACTACCTTCGGTACATCAAAACACATAAACTCATAATATAACCATCATCGAACATTAAGCGTGCGGACCCTACGGGTTCGAGAACTATGTAGACATGACCGAGACACGTCTCCGGTCAATAACCAATAGCGGAACCTGGATGCTCATATTGGCTCCTACATATTCTACGAAGATCTTTATCGGTCAAACCGCATAACAACATGCGTTGTTCCCTTTGTCATCGGTATGTTACTTGCCCGAGATTCGATCGTCGGTATCTTAATACCTAGTTCAATCTCGTTACCGGCAATTCTCTTTACTCGTTCCGTAATACATCATCCCGCAACTAAATCATTAGTTGCAATGCTTGCAAGGCTTATAGTGATGTGCATTACCGAGTGGGCCCAGAGATACCTCTCCGACAATCGGAGTGACAAATCCTAATCTCGAAATACGCCAACCCAACAAGTACCTTTGGAGACACCTGTAGAGCACCTTTATAATCACCCAGTTATGTTGTGACGTTTGGTAGCACACAAAGTGTTCCTTCGGTAAACGGGAGTTGCATAATCTCATAGTCATAGGAACATGTATAAGTCATGAAGAAAGCAATAGCAGAATACTAAACGATCGAGTGCTAAGCTAACGGAATGGGTCAAGTCAATCACATCATTCTCCTAATGATGTGACCCCGTTAATCAAATGACAACTCATGTCAATGGCTAGGAAACATAACCATCTTTGATCAACGAGCTAGTCAAGTAGAGGCATACTAGTGACACTCTGTTTGTCTATGTATTCACACAAGTATTATGTTTCCGGTTAATACAATTCTAGCATGAATAATAAACATTTATCATGATATAAGGAAATAAATAATAACTTTATTATTGCCTCTAGGGCATATTTCCTTCAGTCTCCCACTTGCACTAGAGTCAATAATCTAGTTCACATGGCCATGTGATTTAACACAAATAGTTCACATAACCATGTGATTAACACCCATAGTTCACATCGTCATGTGACCAACACCCAAAGGGTTTACTAGAGTCAATAATCTAGTTCACATCGCTATGTGATTAACACCCAAAGAGTACTAAGGTGTGATCATGTTTTGCTTATGAGAGAAGTTTAGTCAACGGGTCTGCCACATTCAGATCCGTATGTATTTTTCAATATGAATCCAGATTGAGACTTAGAGTCATCTGGATCAGTGTCAAAATTTGCATCGACGTAACCCTTTACGACGAACCTTTTGTCACCTCCATAATCGAGAAACATATCCTTATTCCACTAAGGATAATTTTGACCAATGTCCAGTGATCTACTCCTAGATCACTATTGTACTCCCTTGCCAAACTCAGGGCAGGGTATACAATAGGTCTGGTACATAGCATGGCATACTTTATGGAACCTATAGCTGAGGCATAGGGAATGACTTTCATTCTCTCTCTATCTTCTGCCGTGGTCGGGTTTTGAGTCTTACTCAACTTCATACCTAGCAACACAGGCAAGAACTCCTTCTTTGACTGTTCCATTTTGAACTACTTCAAGTCAAGGTATGTACTCATCGAAAAAACTTTTCAAGCGTCTTGATCTATCTCTATAGATCTTGATGCTCAATATGTAAGCAGCTTCACCGAGGTCTTTCTTTGAAAAACTCCTTTCAAACTCTCCTTTATGCTTTGCAGAATAATTCTACATTATTTCCGATCAACAATGTGTCATTCACATATACTGATCAGAAATGCTGTAGTGCTCCCACTCACTTTCTTGTAAATACAGGCTTCACCGCAAGTGTGTATAAAATTATATGCTTTGATCAACTTATCAAAGCGTATATTCCAACTCCAAGATGCTTACACCAGTCCATAGATGGATCGCTGGAGCTTGCATATTTTGTTAGCACCTTTAGGATTGACAAAACCTTCTGGTTGTATCATATACAACTCTTCTTTAATAAGTCCATTAAGGATTGCAGTTTTGTTATCCATTTGCCAGATTTCATAAAATGCGGCAATTGCTAACATGATTCGGATAGACTTAAGCATAGATACGAGTGAGAAACTCTCATCGTAGTCAACACCTTGAACTTGTCGAAAACCTTTTGCGACAATTCTAGCTTTGTAGATAGTAACACTACTATCAGCGTCCGTCTTCCTCTTGAAGATCCATTTAATCTCAATGGCTCGCCGATCATTGGGCAAGTCAATCAAAGTCCATACTTTGTTCTCATACATGGCTCCCATCTTAGATTTCATGGCCTCAAGACATTTTGCGGAATCTGGGCTTATCATCGCTTCCTTATAGTTCGTAGGTTCGTCATGGTCATGACCTCCAGAACAGGATTACCGTACCACTCTGGTGCGGATCTCACTCTGGTTGACCTACGAGGTTCGGTAGTAACTTGATCTGAAGTTACATGATCATCATCATTAGCTTCCTCACTAATTGGTGTAGTAGTCACAGGAACAGATTTCTGTGATGAACTACTTTCCAATAAGGGAGCAAGTATAGTTACCTCATCAAGTTCTACTTTCCTCCCACTCACTTCTTTCGCGAGAAACTCCTTCTATTGAAAGGATCCATTATAAGCAACGAATATCTTGCCTTTGGATCTATGATAGAAGGTGTACCCAACTGTCTCCTTTGGGTATCATATGAAGACACATTTCTCCGATTTGGGTTTGAGCTTATCAGGATGAAACTTTTTCACATAAGCATCGCAACCCCAAATTTTAAGAAACGACAGCTTAGGTTTGTTGCTAAACCACAGTTCATACAGTGTCGTCTCATCAGATTTAGATGGTGCCCTTTTTAACGTGAATGCAGCTGTCTCTAATGCATAACCCCAAAACGGTAGTGGTAAATCGGTAAGAAATATCATAGATTGCACTATATCCAATAAAGTACAGTTATGACGTTCAGACACACCATTATGTTGTGGTGTTCCAGGTGGCACGAATTTGTGAAACTATTCCACATTGTTTTAATTGAAGACCAAACTCGTAACTCAAATATTCGCCTCTGCGATCAGATCGTAGAAACTTAATTTTCTTGTTACGATGATTCTTCACTTCACTCTGAAATTCTTTGAACATTTCAAATGTTTTAGACTTGTGTTTCATTAAGTAGATATACCTATATCTTCTCAAATCATCTGTGAAGGTCAGAAAATAATGATACTTGCCGTGAGCTTCAACACTCATTAGACAGCATACATCAGTATGTATTATTTCCAATAAGTTAGTTGCTTGCTCTATTGTTCCGGAGAACGGAGTCTTAGCCATCTTGCCCATAAGGCATGGTTCGCAAGCATCAAATGATTCATAATCAAGTGATTCCAAAATCCCATCAGCATGGAGTTTCTTCATGCGCTTTACACCAATATGACCTAAACGGCAGTGCCACAAGTAAGTTGCACTATCATTATTAACTTTGCATCTTTTGGCTTCAATATTATGAATATGTGTATCACTACGATCGAGATCCAACGAACCATTTTCATTGGGTGTGTAACCATATAAGGTTTTATTCATGTAAACAGAACAACAATTATTCTCTAACTTAAATGAATAACCGTATTGCAATAAACATGATCAAATCATATTCATGCTCAACGCAAACACTAAATTACACTTATTTAGGTTCAACACTAATCCCGAAAGTATAGGGAGTGTGCGATGATGATCATATCAATCTTGGAACTACTTCCAACACACATCGTCACCTCGCCCTTAACTAGTTTCTGTTCATTCTGCAACTCCCGTTTCGAGTTACTAATCTTAGCAACTGAACTAGTATCAAATACTGAGGGGTTGCTATAAACACTACTAAGGTACACATCAATAACATGTATATCAAATATACCTTTGTTCACTTTTCCATCCTTCTTATCCGCCAAATACTTGGGGCAGTTCCGCTTCTAGTGACCGGTCCCTTTGCAGTAGAAGCACTCAGTTTCAGGCTTAGGTCCAGACTTGGGCTTTTTCACTTGAGCAGCAACTTGCTTGCCGTTCTTATTGAAGTTCCCCTTCTTCCCTTTGCCCCTTTTCTTGAAACTAGTGGTCTTGTTAATCATCAACACTTGATGCTGTTTCTTGATTTCTACCTTCATCGATTTCATCATCATGAAAAGCTCGGGAATTGTTTTGTCATCCCTTGCATACTATAGTTCATCACAAAGTTCTACTAACTTGGTGATGGTGACTAGAGAATTCTGTCAATCACTATTTTATCTGGAAGATTAACTCCCACTTGATTCAAGCGATTGTAGTACCCAGACAATCTGAGCACATGCTCACTACTTGAGCTATTCTCCTCCATCTTTTAGCTATAGAACTTGTTGGAGACTTCATATCTCTCAACTCGGGTATTTGCTTGAAATATTAACTTCAACTCCTGGAACATCTCATATGGTCCATGACATTCAAAACGTCTTTGAAGTCCCGATTCTAAGCCGTTAAGCATGGTGCACTAAACTATCAAGTAGTCATCATATTGAGCTAGCCAAACGTTCATAACGTCGGCATCTGCTCCTGCAATAGGTCTGTCACCTAGCGGTGCATCAAAGACATAATTCTTCTGTGCAGCAATGAGGATAATCCTCAGATCACGGATCCAATCCGCATCATTGCTACTAACATTTTTCAACATAATTTTTCTCTAGGAACACAATAAACGGGGAGCAACATCGCGAGCTATTGATCTACAACATAGATATGCTAATACTACCAGGACTAAGTTCATGATAAATTAAAGTTCAATTAATCATATTACTTAAGAACTCCCACTTAGATAGACATCCCTCTAATCATCTAAGTGATCACGTGATCCAAATCAACTAAACCATGTCCCATCATCACGTGAGATGGAGTAGTTTCAATGATGAACATCACTATGTTGATCATATCTACTATATGATTCACGCTCGACCTTTCGGTCTCAGTGTTCCGAGGCCATATCTGCATATGCTAGGCTCATCAAGTTTAACCTGAGTATTCTAGGTGTGCAAAACTGGCTTGCACCCGTTGTAGATGGACGTAGAGCTTATCACACCCGATCATCACGTGGTGTCTGGGCACGACAAACTTTGGCAACAATGCATACTCAGGGAGAACACTTTTATCTTCAAATTTAGTGAGAGATCATCTTATAATGATACCGTCAATCAAAGCAAGATAAGATGCATAAAAGATAAACATCACATGCAATCAATATAAGTTATATGATATGGCCATCATCATCTTGTGCTTGTGATCTCCATCTCCGAAGCACCGTCATGATCACCATTGTCACCGGCGCGACACCTTGATCTCCATCGTAGTATCGTTGTCGTCTCGCCAATGTTATGCTTCCACGACTATCGCTACCGCTTAGTGATAAAGTAAAGCATTACAGAGCGATTGCATTGCATACAATAAAGCGACAACCATATGGCTCCTGCCAGTTGCCGATAACTCGGATACAAAACATGATCATCTCATACAATAAAATTTAGCATCATGCTTTGACCATATCACATCACAACATGCCCTGCAAAAACAAGTTAGATGTCCTCTACTTTGTTGTTGCAAGTTTTACGTGGCTGCTACGGGCTGAGCAAGAACCGTTCTTACCTACGCATCAAAACCACAACGATAGTTTGTCAAGTTGGTGCTGTTTTAACCTTCGCAATGACCGGGCGTAGCCACACTCGGTTCAACTAAAGTTGGAGAAACTGACACCCGCCAGCCACCTGTGTGCAAAGCACGTCGGTAGAACCAGTCTCGCGTAAGCGTACGCGTAATGTCGGTCCGGGCCGCTTCATCCAACAATATCGCCAAACCAAAGTATGACATGCTGGTAAGCAGTATGACTTATATCGCCCACAACTCACTTGTGTTCTACTCGTGCATATGACATCTACGCATAAAACCAGGCTCGGATGCCACTGTTGGGGAACGTAGTAATTTCAAAAAAATTCCTACGCACACGCAAGATCATGGTGATGCATAGCAACGAGAGGGGAGAGTGTTGTCCACGTACCCTCATAGGCCGAAAATGGAAGCGTTAACACAACGCGGTTGATGTAGTCGTACGTCTTCACGATCCGACCGATCAAGTACCGAACGCATGACACCTCCGAGTTCAGCACACATTCAGATCGATGACGTCCCTCGAACTCCGATCCAGCTGAGCTTTGCGGGAGAGTTCCGTCAGCACAACGGCGTGGTGACGATGATGATGTTCTACCGACGCAGGGCTTCGCCTAAGCACCGCTACGATATTATCGAGGTGGACTATGGTGGAGGGGGGCACCACACACGGCTAAAAGATCAATGTTCAATTGCTGTGTCTATGGGGTGCCTCCCTCCTCCGTATATAAAGGGGGGGAAGGAGGAGAGGGCTGGCCAAGGGGAGGAGGCGTGCCCAAGGGGGGCAATCCTACTCCAAATAGGATTCCCCCCCCCCCCCCTCTTTCCTAGTCCAAGTAGGAGAGGGGAAGGAAGGAAGGAGAATGAGAAGGAAGGAGAGGGAGGAAAAGGAGGAAAGGAGGGCCGACCCCCTGGTCCAATTCGGTTTGGGCTAGGGGGCCGCGCGCCCTGCCTCCTCTCTTCCACCACTTGGCCCATGAGGCCCATTGCTTCTTCCTTGTATTCCCGTAACTCCCCGGTACCCCCGAAAATACCCGAATCACTCGGAACCTTTCTGATGTCCGAATATAGTCGTCCAATATATCAATCTTTACGTCTCGACCATTTTGAGACTCCTCGTCATGTCCCTGATCTCATCCGGGACTCCGAACTACCTTCGGTACATCAAAACACATAAACTCGTAATATAACCGTCATCGAACTTTAAGCGTGCGGACCCTACGGGTTCGAGAACTATGTAGACATGACCGAGACACATCTCTGGTCAATAACCAATAGAGGAACCTGGATGCTCATATTAACTCCTACATATTCTACGAAGATCTTTATCGGTCAAACCGCATAACAACATACGTTGTTCCCTTTGTCATCGGTATGTTACTTGCCCGAGATTCGATCGTCGGTATCTTAATACCTAGTTCAATCTCGTTACCGGCAAGTCTCTTTACTCGTTCTGTAATACATCATCCCGCAACTAAATCATTAGTTGCAATGCTTGCAAGGCTTATAGTGATGTGCATTACCGAGTGGGCCCAGAGATACCTCTCCGACAATCGGAGTGACAAATCCTAATCTCGAAATACGCCAACCCAACAAGTACCTTTGGAGACACCTGTAGAGCACCTTTATAATCACCCAGTTACGTTGTGACGTTTGGTAGCACACAAAGTGTTCCTCCGGTAAACGGGAGTTGCATAATCTCATAGTCATAGGAACAAGTATAAGTCATGAAGAAAGCAATAGCAGAATACTAAACGATCGAGTGCTAAGCTAACGGAATGGGTCAAGTCAATCACATCATTCTCCTAATGATGTGATCACGTTAATCAAATGACAACTCATGTCAATGGCTAGGAAACATAACCATCTTTGATCAATGAGCTAGTCAAGTAGAGGCATACTAGTGACACTCTGTTTGTCTATGTATTCACACAAGTATTATGTTTCCGGTTAATACAATTCTAGCATGAATAATAA
The DNA here is from genome assembly GCF_002575655.3 of Aegilops tauschii subsp. strangulata. NCBI lineage: Eukaryota > Viridiplantae > Streptophyta > Magnoliopsida > Poales > Poaceae > Aegilops > Aegilops tauschii. Next base: position 438,003,871 of record NC_053040.3, on the reverse strand, counting down.
ACATTTATCATGATATAAGGAAATAAATAATAACTTTATTATTGCCTCCAGGGCATATTTCCTTCACTATCGTCCTCGGGAATATCAAGAATAACAAAGTCCGTTAAAATAGTAACGTTTGCTACCACAACAGGTACATCCTCACAAATACCGACAGGTATAGCAGTTGATTTATCAGCCATTTGCAAAGATATTTCAGTAGGTGTCAACTTATTCAAGTCAAGTCTACGATATAAAGAGAGAGGCATAACACTAACACCGGCTCCAAGATCACATAAAGCAGTTTTAACATAGTTTCTTTTAATGGAGCATGGTATAGTAGGTACTCCTGGATCTCCAAGTTTCTTAGGTATTCCACCCTTAAAAATATAATTAGCAAGCATGGTGGAAATTTCAGCTTCCGGTATCTTTCTTTTATTAGTAACAATTTCTTTCATATACTTAGCATAAGGATTCATTTTGAGCATATCAGTTAATCGCATACACAAAAAGATAGGTCTAATCATTTCAGCAAAGCGCTCAAAATCCTCATCATCCTTTTTCTTGGATGGTTTGGGAGGAAAAGGCATGGCTTTCTGAACCCATGGCTCCCTTTCTTTACCGTGTTTCCTAGCGACAAAGTCTCTCTTATCATAACGTTGATTCTTTGATTGTGGGTTATCAAGATCAACAGCAGGTTCAATTTCTACATCATTATCATTACTAGGTTGAGCATCATCATGAACATCTTCATTAATATTTTCACTTGGTTCATGTTCATTACCAGATTGTGTTTCAGCATCAGAAATAGGAATATCATTTGGATTATCAGGTGTTTCAGCAATAGGTTCATTAGAAGCATGCAAAGTCCTATCATTTTCCTTTTTCTTCTTTTTAGAAGGACTAGGTGCATCAATATTATTTCTCTGAGAATCTTGTTCAATTCTCTTAGGGTGGCCTTCAGGATACAAAGGTTCCTGAGTCATTTTACCAGTTCTAGTAGCCACTCTAACAGCATAATCATTATTCTTACTATTTAATTCATTGAGCAAATCGTTTTGAGCCTTAAGTACTTGTTCCACTTGAGTGGTGACCATAGAAGCATGTTTACTAATAAGTTTAAGTTCACCTTTAACATTAGCCATGTAATTACTCAAGTGTTCAATCATATAAGCATTTTGTTTTAACTGTCTACCAAAATAAGCATTGAAATCTTCTTGCTTAACCATAAAGTTATCAAACTCATCCAAGCATTGGCTAGCAATTTTAGTAGGAGGGATTTCAACTTTATCATATCTATAGAGAGAATTTACCTTTACTACCTATGTCGGGTTATCAAGACCATGAGTTTCTTCAATAGGTAATGGATTGAGATCATATGTTTCTTCAACTGGAGGTAAATTAAGACCATGTATTTCTTCAATAGGAGGTAAATTCTTAACATCTTCAGCTTTAATACCCTTTTCTTTCATAGATTTCTTTGCCTCTTGCATATCTTCAGGACTGAGAAATAGAACACCTCTCTTCTTCGGTGTTGGTTTAGGAATTGGCTCAGGAAGTGTCCAATTATTTTCATTGGTCAACATATTATTCAATAGAATTTCAGCTTCATCCGGTGTTCTTTCCCTGAAAACAGAACTAGCACAACTATCCAGGTAATCTCTGGAAGCATCGGTTAGTCCATTATAAAAGATATCAAGTATTTCATTTTTCTTTAGAGGATGATCAGGCAAAGCATTAAGTAATTGGAGAAGCCTCCCCCAAGCTTGTGGGAGACTCTCTTCTTCAATTTGCACAAAATTATATATATCCCTTAAAGCAGCTTGTTTCTTATGAGCAGGGAAATATTTAGCAGAGAAGTAATAAATCATATCCTGGGGACTACGCACACAACCAGGATCAAGAGAATTAAACCATATCTTAGCATCACCCTTTAATGAGAACGGAAATATTTTAAGGATATAAAGGTAGCGGGACTTCTCATCATTAGTGAACAGGGTGGCTATATCATTTAATTTAGTAAGATGTGCCACAACAGTTTCAGATTCATAGCCATGAAAAGGATCAGATTCAACCAAAGTAATTATATCAGGATCAACAGAGAATTCATAATCCTTATCAGTAACACAGATAGGTAAAGTAGCAAAAGCAGGGTCAGGTTTCATTCTAGCATTAAGAGATTGCTGCTTCCATTTAGCTAATAACCTCTTGAGCTCGTATCTATCGTTGCAAGCTAAAATAGCTCTAGCAGCTTCTTTTTCCAGAACATAACCCTCAGGAACAACAGGCGATTCATATTTATTAGGGGGAGAGTCTTCATCATCACTTTCATCAATATTATCAGTTTCAATAATTTCATTCTCTCTAACCCTAGCAAGTTGTTCATCAAGAAATTCACCAAGTGGCACAGTAGTATCAAGCATAGAAGTAGTTTCATCATAAGTATCATGCATAGCAGAAGTGGCATCATCAATAACGTGCGACATATCAGAACGAATAGCAGAAGCAGGTTTAGGTGTCGCAAGCTTACTCAAAACAGAGGTGAATCAAGTGCAGAGCTAGATGGCAGTTCCTTACCTCCCCTCGTAGTTGAGGGATAAATTTTTGTCTTAGCGTCTTTCAAGTTCTTCATAGTGACCAGCAGATATAAATCCCAAGTGACTCAAAGAATAGAGCTATGCTCCCCGGCAACGGCGCCAGAAAATAGTCTTGATAACCCACAAGTATAGGATCACAATAGTTTTCGAGGGTAGAGTATTCAACCCAAATTTATTGATTCGACACAAGGGGAGCCAAAGAATATTCTCAAGTATTAGCAGTTGAGTTGTCAATTCAACCACACCTGGATAACTTAGTATCTGCAGCAAAGTATTTAGTAGCAAAGTAATATGGAAGTAACGGTAACGGTAGCAAAAGTAATATTTTTTGGGTTTTGTAGTGATTGTAACAGTAGCAACGGAAAAGTAAATAAGCGAAGAACAATATGTGAAAAGCTCATAGGCATTGGATCGGTGATGGAGAATTATGCCGGATGCGGTTCATCATGTAACAATCATAACATAGGGTGACATAGAACTAGCTCCAATTCATCAATGTAATGTAGGCATGTATTCCGAATATAGTCATACGTGCTTATGGAAAAGAACTTGCATGACATCTTTTGTCCAACCCTCCCGTGGCAGCGGGGTCCTAATGGAATCTAAGGGATATTAAGGCCTCCTTTTAATAGAGTACCGGAACAAAGCATTAACACATAGTGAATACATGAACTCCTCAAACTACGGTCATCTCCGGGAGTGGTCCCGATTATTGTCACTTTGGGGTTGCCGGATCATAACACATAGTAGGTGACTATAGACTTGCAAGATAGGATCAAGAACTCACATATATTGATGAAAACATAATAGGTTCAGATCTGAAATCATGGCACTCGGGCCCTGGTGACAAGCATTAAGCATAGCAAAGTCATAGCAACATCAATCTCAGAACATAGTGGATACTAGGGATCAAACCCTAACAAAACTAACTCGATTACATGATAAATCTCATCCAACCCATCACCGTCCAGCAAGCCTACGATGGAATTACTCACGCACGGCGGTGAGCATCATGAAATTGGTGATGGAGGATGGTTGATGATGACGACGGCGACGAATCCCCCTCTCCGGAGCCCCGAACGGACTCCAGATCAGCCCTCCCGAGAGGTTTTAGGGCTTGGCGGCGGCTCCGTATCGTAAAATGCAATAAATCCTTCTCTCTGATTTTTTTCTCCCCGAAAGTGAATATATGGAGTTGGAGTTGAGGTCGGTGGAGCGTCAGGGGGCCCACAAGGCAGGGGGCGCGCCCAGGGGGCCAGGCGCGCCCCCACCCTCGTGGACAGGGTGTGGGCCCCCTGACATGGAATTTTCTTCCAGTATTTTTAATATTTTCCGAAAAGATGTTCCGTGGAGTTTCAGGTCATTCCGAGAACTTTTGTTTCTGCACATAAATAACACCATGGAAAGTCTGCTGAAAACAGCGTCCGTCCATGTTAATTCCATTCAAATCATGCAAGTTAGAGTCCAAAACAAGGGCAAAAGTGTTTGGAAAAGTAGATACGACGAAGACGTATCAGGGCTTCGCCTAAGCACCGCTACGATATGACCGAGGTGGAATATAGTGGAGGGGGGCACCGCACACGGCTTGGAACAATCAACTTGTGTGTTCTAGGGTGCCCCTTGCCCCCGTATAAAAAGGAGCAAGCGGGAGGCCGGCCGGCCCTTGGGGCGCGCCAAGGAGGTGGGAGTCCTCCTCCTAGTAGGAGTAGGACTCCCCTTTCCTAGTCCAACTAGGAAGAGGGAAGGGGGAAGGAAAGAGAGGGAGAGGGAGAGGGAAAGAGGGTCCGCGCCCCCCTCCCCTAGTCCAATTCGGACTCCCCTTAGGGGGCGCCACCTCCTGGGCTGCTGCCCTCTCTCTCCCCTAAGGCCCACTAAGGCGCAATACTTCCCCGGGGGGTTCCGGTAACCCCTCCAGCACTTCGGTTTTCTTCGAAACCACCCGGATAACTTCCGGTGTCCGAATATAGTCGTCCAATATATCAATCCTTATGTCTCGGCCATTTAGAGACTCCTCGTCATGTCCGTGATCATATCCAGGACTCTGTACTATCTTCGGTACATCAAAACACATAAACTCATAATACCGATCATCACCGAACGTTAAGCATGCGGACCCTATGGGTTCGAGAACTATGTAGACATGACCGAGAAACGTCTCCGGTCAATAACCAATAGCGGAACCTGGATGCTCATATTGGTCCCTACATATTCTAAGAAGATCTTTATCGGTCAAACCGCATAACTACATACGTAATACGTTGTTCCCTTTGTCATCGGTATGTTACTTGCCCGAGATTCCATCGTCGGCATCTTAATACCTAGCTCAATCTCGTTACCGGCAAGTCTCTTTACTCGTTCCGTAATGCATCATCCCGCAACTAACTCATTAGTCACACTGCTTGCAAGGCTTATAGTGATGTGCATTACCGAGAGGGCCCAGAGATACCTCTCCGACGAGCGGAGTGACAAATCCTAGTCTCAATCTATGCCAACTCAACAAGTACCATCGGAGACACCTGTAGAGCACCTTTATAATCACCCAGTTACGTTGTGACGTTTGGTAGAACACAAAGTGTTCCTCCGGTAATCGGGAGTTGCATAATCTCATAGTCATAGGAACATGTATAAGTCATGGAGAAAGCAATAGCAGTAAACTAAAACGATCAAGTGCTAAGCTAACGGAATGGGTCAAGTCAATCACATCATTCTCCTAATGATGTGATCCCATTTATCAAATGACAACTCATGTCTATGGTTAGGAAACTTAACCATCTTTGATCAACGAGCTAGTCAAGTAGAGGCATACTAGTGACACTCTGTTTGTCTATGTATTCACACATGTATTATGTTTCCGGTTAATACAATTCTAGCATGAATAATAAACATTTATCATGAAATAAGGAAATAAATAATAACTTTATTATTGCCTCTAGGGCATATTTCCTTCAGTTGTCACAAAATTTGAAGTCAAAATTCTCAACATAACTCAAAAAACAAAATGATAAATTCAACACTGAATAGTACACAACATAACTTGGGATTTAGATTTGGCCCATTATCACACTGATGTCAAATTTGACATTTTTATATCTCAAAAAACATTTCAAATTTTTATCCAAAATTTTATGACATCATACATTGATGTTGTATTAACATGAGAGAATTTTTTCAGATTTTTTAAAATGTTCTATGGCATCTGGTGCACCGGTAGCACCACAAGTGCGGGTGCACCGGATACATTCCCGGCTGCTATGTTGTAGGTCGGATTGACGCCGATGGCCACGGATGTGGCGGTGTGCGAATTGTCTCGGCCAAGGTTAGGGACCAGTGCCAGGCCGGGCTCGGCAGTGGCCGTCAGCAGCTACTAGACCATGTTCCCCTCGGTCCACAAGTATTGACTGGGGAGGCATGCATGGACACCTCCTATCATGGAGGCACCCACCCAGGCTAGGTGGCTAATGGCGGGCTAGGAGCGGAAGGAGGTGCCTTCCATTCCTCTCATTGTGGCTGCGTGTTGTGATGTTGACGGTTGGCAGTGACTCGGGATATGGATGTCGAGCGGTGGCCCCGAATGGCGGCCCATATGGTGGCTTTTCTCGCAGGCTTCATGATGGCAGTAGTGGCTACGATTCTTGGTCGTCCGGACGATGAGTGGTGTAGTGGTGTGGGTGGTTCGGGCACACTTTCTTTCCTTGGTAGTGGCGTTGCCAGATCCGGATCTAGAGGCCGATTCTAGCTGTGACTGATCTAGATGCCTCATGGTGACACAGGTGAACTGCAGGAGAACCGACTGCCTTTCGCACACAGCGAAGGACAACTAGCTGTCTTTCGCAAACAACGAATCTAGAATTTTCTTTGCATGGTAATACGTGTCTCATTCATACCATAAAGATCAAAGTACAAGTCACATAAGAATTGACATGGCGAAACTAAAAGGACAGCAAAACGTCTCTTAGCTTGACTCCAACACCTGTCACCTGCCTCTGACACCACTACAGTAGCTACCAAAAAAAATAACGGATCACCTTCTCATCCGAGCACGACGCGGCTCCATCGCTGATATGCAGCTTTGCAGATCTCCAAAGTGGCTCCCCAAATGTGAACTCATTGCCGTTGAATATAATAGACCGAGGCGACACCACGGACATGTCATCGAACTCTACATCTGGCACACCACCACGACTAAAACGCCGGAGGAGGAAACCATACCAACCATCCATCAACCACGAACCCTGCAGATGTTTTGTCTTTCAGATGTCATCAATGCAGACCACTATCCGCATGCGCTCCTGAACTACCTAACTCCACGCCGACGTAGGAGCAGACGCCGTCGCAATGGCGGAACCCAAGGACACATGTCCACCTCAAGGATGTTGCGGCCGCCAGGACATCCCCGCTTAACAGACTGGCTCTCAAATACATCGCCGACCATAGAGACGATTGCCTCACCGGAGAAGCATTCAGAGCTTCTTTATTCAGCATCGCCATCGCCGCCGGCGAAGCCAAGATGTCCAACGATCCAAAAACCTAAGCTACTAGGGCCCTAGAACCTAAATCTGAAATGATCCGCACTGGCGGGATCCGACGACCCCCCTCACTACCGACAACCAAGAGGTCGCCAGCGGAGGGGGGCCGCCGGAAGACGGCGCCGGAAGGTTTGGCTCTCTTGGCGGTGGCTAGGGTTCCTGGTCGCCAACCAAAAATGAAGCGCCTCACAAAATTCAGGATTTATTGGGTCTAACTCTCCAACGAATTAGACTCGGTCTGGTAGAACTTTTTTTCCATCCAAAAAGAGCTGGGAAATTCCCATTCGCCGCTCGTTGCGGCAAGTAGTCGATGCGACACACAGGGGGGAGGGGGGTTGACCAACGTTCGGTTGGGCCGACCCGTTCAAACGTTTGTGCGAGTCCGTTTTTGGGAATCTTCTAGGTGGTTCCCAGCCGGTTTTTTCTGGTTTTGGGAACCTTCTAGGAGGTTCCTGAACCTTTTTTTTCTTCTAATTCCCCCCTTTTCCCCTTTTGTTTCTTTCTTTTTCTTTTTCTTTTTCTATTTCTTTTACTTTTCGTTTAGAAACTTCATTTTATTTTCTGTTTTCTTGTCTTTTTTTGCTCTTTCGTTTTTTTTTTCCTTTTTCATGTTTCTTTTGTTTGAGAATTTCAAATATTTATTCAGAATTTTATAACATGTTCGTGTTTTCAAAATTTGTTCTCAATTTCAAAATATGTTCCCATTTTTAAATTTTGTTCACAATTATAAAAATGTGTGAGTTTCAAAATGTCTTTCAAGAATCTCAAAAAATGTTCTTGTTTTAAATTTTGTTCACAATTTAAAAAATGTTCATGTTTAAAAAAATGTACAGTCAATTCAAAAAAAAAATGTTCTCGTTTTCAAATATTTCTTATGTTCAAAAAATGTTCAGGAATTTCATAAATTGTTCCCATTTTCAAATTTTGTTCACAATTTCAAAAAAGTTCTTGTTTTAAAATTTGTTCACAATTTCAAAAAAATGTTCTCGTTTTCAAATACTTGTTATGTTCATGTTTTGAAAAAATGTTCTCTTTATAAAATCTCTTCAGAATGTCATTCATACAAAATTTATGTTTCATAAAATGTAGAGGAATTTCAAAATATATTCTCATTTCCAAAATTTGCTCACAATTTCATAAAAAAATTAGTGTTTAAGAAATATATTCAAGAATTTCAGAAAATGTTTCTTGTTTTCAAAAAACATTACAATGTCAGAAAATTTTCAATTTTTGTACAATTTTTCACGTTTTAGAAAACTGTTAGGTGGTGTAAAAAATGTCAGTGTTTTTTCTAAATTTCCGGCATTTCGAATTGTTTGAAATTTTGAAGAAATGTTTCTAAAATGTTTTTTCTAAAATCTCAACCCTGCTGTCTGTTGTTATAACGGTTCACGCTTAAATAATAAGTAGCTCCTTTGTGGTGGAGTGGCTAGTTCGTTGCTGGTTGCTCCATGGGATCGAATCCTAACGTAGCCTGCCTGTTTTTCGCCTTTTTTTAGTATGCGCGCGATACAGGAAACATAAGTGGCTTTCGCATCGATGGGCCGGCCCAGCCGTGCGTCGCCCCGTGTGCGTCGAGCTTCTATTTGACGCAGAATGCGTCGGCTAGGAGGTCCCAAAGAGCCGATCTACGGTTGCTCTCCTCATTGAGCAGATCCAAATCAGGCCGTAACTGAAACACACCAGGACAAGAAAAAAGGTCATTTTCCTGCGCGCGTCAGGAAACAACGTGAAGCAGGGGTCAAACTTCGAAAAAACTCAGCCAACCTAGTGCACGAGTTGTTGTTCCACATAACGAACAATGGTGATTTCAATTGCGATTCAGAATTCTGAACGTATCCAACTATAACTTCAGATGTATTCAATCAAGAAACAAAGACAGGTACGGGACATAAAACGCTAATATGTTCTGCAAAAAAAAAACGACTGAACTGATGATACATTTAGAACGATACACACCCTAGATCACCCTAAACAAAGTACTCCTTAAAGACTACAAATAACTGGAGCACAGAAGCATCGACGAACTATATACCTGACGGTCAACTACATTACATGGGCAGACGAACAACACTTCATCAATCTACCTCAAAAGAAAAGGGGGAAAACACTTCAACCAGAGCTGGTATCATTTAATCTTTGGTGCTGGATGAGGAGAAGCAGCCGCAGATGAGCTCCAGGATGCTCTTCTTCACGCCATTGTGATCAGCCATGCTTCTGAAGTTCCGATGGACGATCCTCGGAGAGTCGGAGCTCACCTTCAGAGTCACAGGTGAAACGTTTAAGATGGAACGTCAGAAATGTTTGGAGCTGGAAGTGCTAAACTGAGCAAGCGGGGGAGTTGGAAGCTCGGTGCCTGAGCAAGCCTATCTGATGTCCAATTTATACTAGTACCAGTACTTGGTTCGCACGTATAATGCTGAAGAAGCTGACTAGCTGGCTTGCTTGCTGTGCAAGGAGTAGGAAAAAATTGCATCGATGACCGGGAAAAGGTTCAGTGGACTGAGAACAGGTCCTAGCAAGGGACAGTCCAACACTCCAACTGGGGCGATCGTGACTGGAAAGAGTAAAAAATGACTTACAAGTGTGACGTCCCATTGTGACAGTGTCAGAACGAGCACTCCCAAGTGTGAATTTTGAAGGCGTTCAGACTTCTGACCTTAAGTTCGACAGTTAACTAGATGCCCTTCCATCGCGTGCAACAAGCAGATGGAATATGGTAAACTATTAGCGTCGTACGCGTATTACTGGTGGTGGGACATGATTCCGTGGTCAAATCCATGGCGAGTAATCTTCGTCAAAAAGACAATATGGCGAGTAATCTCCGTCAAAAAGACAATATGGCGAGTAGTGTACAGTAAGTACGTACTGACCATGACTGGAACACCCGTTAGCCTTCAATTCAAAACAACTTGGGCTTAATTATGACCACCGGAACTGTTCGACCTACTACTACAAATCAAGCTTCTTTTTTTCCATATTCCATTCTTGAAAGTATACGGTGTGCTCCCGCGTCTTGGCCTATTTGGTTCATACCAAAAGTTTAGGGACCCATAGGAACAGAAAATTTCCCTACGACGACACTATTCATGCATTTAATTAGAAGGTATAGTGCATAGAAAAAATGAGATTTTTTTCTTCGAATTGTGATTCATAGAAAAACAAAGAAATTTCACAATCCACTGAAACCTCTTCTTTACATTCAGTATGCTCGAAGAACGAGTCAAAAGACATAAGTAGCAAATATTAACTTCACGTGCCTTTCCATATGTTAAAGAGTAAAGTGCATTTTTAGTCCCTCAACTAATCGTGAAGTGTGGCTTTCGTCCCTGAACTTATTTTTTGTGTAACCTTCGTCCCTCAACTCTTAATACCAGGTATTAGGTATAGTTAGAGCAACTCTAGCAGACCCCGCATCAGCCCCCGACCCGCAAAATAACCGTCAAAATGCAGGTACGGGCCGGAAAGCCTGCCCGACCAGACCCCGCATCCCGCCCCGGCCCACAAAACTTTTTAGGGGGGCGCGGCAAATTCCCGACCCCAACCCGGGAAAACGCGGGTTTTCCCCTCGCGGCTGCGGTGCCCTGCATCACAGAGAAGCAGTTGGTGGGAGGGACATTTCAGCCCCGCGCTCTTTTCCCCCTCCTTCCGCCGCCGCCCGCCCTTGCTTCCGCCCACCCGCCGCCGGCGATTCCGGCCATATCTGCGTGCGGAATCACTCCACGGGGCTGCCCCACACCCTCCCGCACTGAGCCGCTGCACCACCCCTCCGGATCTGGCGAGAAGAGCCGCCCCCAGTGGCCGCCGCCGCTGGGATCGACCACCGCCGAGCGCACCCCCCTCGTCGCCGCCCGAGATCACTCGCCACCGGTTAGTCCCTTTTTCGTGATTTTTGCGAGATGTGTAGTAGATTGATGCGCCGGTGTGCGTGTAGATGGAGTTGACCCCGTGCGAGAAGTTCTTGCTATCCGATTCGTCCGATTCGGGCGACTCGGATGTGGAGACCATGCTTGCGACCTTTCGGCAGCAAACATTGGTCATGGCGCTTGCCGTGAAGGAGCATGAAGACGAGTACCGGAAGAGGAAGCGAGGATCTACTGTCGGGCGTCTGTGCATTCCGCGGAATCGCCATCTTGGGAACGAGATGTTGATGCAAGATTATTTTTCGGAGAATCCTACATATCCTGCACACCTCTTCCGCAGAAGGTACCGAATGCGCCGATCCCTTTTTGTGAAAATTGTTGAAGCTTGCGAGGCAAATTGCCGGTATTTTACTCAAATAAGGGATGCCGTGGGCTTAAAGGGATTTAGTGCATATCAAAAAATCTCCGCAGCTATGCGGGTAATTGCATATGGCGTTCCGGCTGACTATGCCGATGAGTATCTTCGCATTGGTGAAGATAGCACAATTGAGTCTGTGCGTAGATTTGCGAAAGTGATCGTCCGTGTCTTTGGTCCCGAGTATCTTCGGGCACCAAATGAAGATGACACAAAGAAATTGATGGCAGCTAATGAGAGGAGAGATTGGCCTGGCATGCTAGGTAGCATTGATTGTATGCATTGGAATTGGAAAAATTGCCCCAAGGCTTGGCAAGGAATGTATTGTGGCAAGTCTCGTGATGCAACAATTGTGCTAGAGGCCGTAGCATCCGATGATTTATGGATTTGGCATTGCTTTTTTGGTATGCCCGGCACACTCAATGATATCAATGTGTTGCAACGCTCTCATTTGTTTGCTAGGCTTGCTAGTGGTGATGCTCCTGCTTGCAACTACACTATCAATGGGCATGAATAGACAAAGGGGTACTATCTTGCAGATGGTATATATCCTCCTTGGTGCACATTTGTCAAGAGCATCAAAGAACCCAAAACAAAAAAACAATGTGAATTTGCAAGGGTGCAAGAGGCAGCCCGAAAAGACATTGAAAGAGCATTCAGTGTTTTGCAATCTAGGTTTGCCATTGTCCGTGGTCCTGCTCATTTTTGGGATAAGAAAACCCTGAAGAACATCATGACTTGCTGTGTTAATCCCGCACAATATGATTCTTGAAGATGAGAGAGGAATGAACTTAGAATTCTTTTACGACAATGTGGGTAGCCGTGTCAAACCAGCTAGAGACCCAAACCGCATTAGAGCTTTTCTTCAGACATACAACGAGATTGAAAATGCAGACACACACTTTCAACTTCAGGAAGATCTCATTGAGCACCATTGGCAAAGGGCTGGACAGTGACTAATTTTTGTATTCATTTGTATTTGTATTCATGAGAAATTTTGTATTGCATTATTTTAAGTTTGCTACGGCTGATGATATGCGGGGATGCAGCGGCGCAAAGAGTAGCACCCGCATAGCCGACCCGTAAAAAAGCATATTCCACGAATATACTTTTTTACGGATCCGTTTGGGGGGTCTGCATCTGTGCCAGCCCGCACCGGCCCGAAAAAGCTGTTTTGCGCGAACTGCAAACACGTTTTGCGGGCCGGCATTTTGCGGGGTCTGCTAGAGTTGCTCTTAGTCCCTCGTAGTGGCATTCCTCGGTCAAACCCAGTTTTGACTTGATGTGCCATTGTTTTGAGCACATATTGGTGCAACTGTTGTCCCTCAACTCTTAATATCGTCTTGAAATAGTCCCTAACATGAGTATTCCTCAGCCAAAATCGGTTTTGACTTCTCATGGCACGGTTTTGATCACATCATCACTATAAGGGGAATGCCCCAAGGGTTTGGGACTGGACCTCGGCGAATTGTGCTCCTTTCTCTCTCCCATGTTGGTTTAGATCCGATGTGCCACCTATTGTCTTGTCCTCACCCAACTATCATGTTAACAATCTAAAGCGGGAGGAGTTGCTCCCATCACCGGCCTCCTAGAGTAGCATCGCGACATTTCTCTCTGCATCACTCAGTGGATATTTAAAGCGGGTGGAGATGCTCCTGTCACTGGAGCAGCGCCAACGGGGTCGATATATATATATATATATATATATATATATATATATATATATATATATATATATATATATATATATATATATATATATATATATATATATAGAGAGAGAGAGAGAGAGAGAGAGAGATTTCTCTCAATGACATTTGACCCTATGCCACCTTGCATTTCAATGGTTCAAAATATTAACAAAAATATTTCGATATATCTTATAATCAAAACATTTCATTCGGACAAGAAGCATAACTAAATAGGTCTCTCTCTCTAAATTTGGCAATGTGATATTGACATAACTAAATACCCTAGTTCTACTCTATTCAACACTTGCTAAAAATTTCTATTACTAAAATTGCAATACCTAAATTTCCTAACTACCAACTTCTATTACTAAATTTAATACCTAAAAATTTCTCATATACCAATGTACACCTAAAAATTTATGTTACTAATTTGTTTTTACTAAAAATTCAAAAACAGAGAGAGGTGAAGGGAGGAACTGGGAGGGATGAGGGAGGGAGGGAGAGAGGTGGAGGGAGGGAGCGAGGGCGAGGGACACTACTAGGGAAAAGCCTAGCAGTAGCGCGGGTTTCGGGTGTATCAATAGCGCGGGCGCCCGCGCTACTGATACGGCGCCACAGCTAACTTGTAGCAGTAGCGCGGGTGAGGGAGTCCTGGATTAGGGGGTCCTCGGACAGCTGGACTATATACTTTGGCCGGACTGTTGGACTATGAAGATACAAGATTGAAGACTTCGTCCCGTGTCCGGGTGGGACTCTCCTTTGCGTGGAAGGCAAGCTTGGCAATTTGGATATGTAGATCTCCTCCCTTGTAACCGACTCTGTGTAACCCTAGCCCCCTCCGGTGTCTATATAAACCGGAGGGTTTAGTCCGTAGGACAACAACAATCATAATCATAGGCTAGCTTCTAGGGTTTAGCCTCAACGATCTCGTGGTAGATCAAATCTTGTAATACTCATATCATCAAGATCAATCAAGCAGGAAGTAGGGTATTACCTCCATCGAGAGGGCCCGAACCTGGGTAAACATTGTGTCCCCCGCCTCCTGTTACCATCCGCCTTAGACGCACAGTTCGGGACCCCCTACCCGAGATCCACGGTTATGACACCGACATTGGTGCTTTCATTGAGAGTTCCACTGTGCCGTCACGATAAAGGCTTGATGGCTCCTTCAATCATCGGCAATGATGCGATCCAGGGTGAGATTTTTCTCCCCGGACAGATCTTCGTATTCGGTGGCTTCGTACTGCGGGCCAACTCGCTTGGCCATCTGGAGCAGATCGAGAGCTACGCCCCTGGCCGTCAGGTCAGGTTTGGAAGCTTAAACTATACTGCCGACATCCGCGGAGACTTGATCTTCGACGGATTCGAGCCCATGTCAGGTGCGCCGCACAGTCACGACGAGCATGACTTAGCTCTGCCGTCGGACGGTGTTCGGGAGATCACACCTGTGGCTACTCTGGCCCTCAATCCGGAGCAGATCGCGCTGTCCGAGGACGGGTGGATGGACCCCGCCACGGAGGCCGCACACTCAGCGGCGATAGAGCCAAATACTGACTTCACCTCCTATGAGACTTGTGTTGCCGGACCCTTGGATTCGTCCCCGGCCACGGGCTCCGAACCGCCTGTGTCTGTGCCTATCGAATCGGATTTGGCACCGATCATGGAGTTTTCCTCCGCGGATATCTTTCAGCACTCGCCCCTGGGCGACGTGCTAAATTCATTAAGGTCTCTCTCCTTGTCAGGAGGCCCTTGGCCGAACTATGTCCGGCTTGAGTGGGAAGCGGACGACGAAGAAATTCGTTCCCCACCCACCACCCACTTAATAGCCACTGTCGACGACTTAACCGACATGCTCAATTTCGGCTCCGAAGACATCAACGGTATGGATGACGATGCAGGAGAAGAACAGAAACCACCGCCCACAGGGCGCTGGACTGCAACATCATCATATGATATATACATGGTGGACACCCCCAAAGAAAGCGATGGCAATTAGGCAACGGAGGATAATCCCCTCGAGAAGCAATCTAAGCACCGGCATCATCGGCGCCACTCTAAGCCCCGCCATAGCAAAAGCAGCGATACCGGCACAAAAGACAATAACGCTGCAGATAGTGCCGAAGACGAAGACAATCCCCTCCAGCCAGGCTTCGAGCGGGATGATGGGCAAGCTAGCCCTAAGGAACAGGCAGCAGACGGAGAATCAGAGGATGACAATTACATGCCCCTCTCCGAAGACGAGGTGAGCCTCGACGATGAAGAATTTATCGTGCCTGAGGATCCCGTCGAGCAGGAGCGCTTCAAGCGCCGGCTTATAGCCACAGCAAAAATCCTGAAGAAAAAGCAACAACAGCTTCAAGCTGACCAAGATCTGCTAGCAGATAGATGGACCAAGGTCCTGGCAGCCAAGGAATACGAACTCGAACGCCCAACCAAAAGTTACCCAAAGTGCAGGTTGCTACACCAACTCGAAGAGGAAGCATTAAAGCCTACACTACCAGCATATGATGCGGCTGACCGGCCACCTCGTGGCCGAGACAAAGAGGCATATCAGCCCGAAGTCCAGCCCGCACCCGTTGCCAGTCAAACAAAAACAACAAGGCCCGAGACAACACGCAGGACCTGCGAGACGTATTGGAAAACAAAGCAGGACATAAAAGATCGATCTACGGATCACCGGGGCGCGCCCCAACGCGTGACGACGACCGTCACGCTGGATATACTAAAAGCAAATCCGGCCGGGCCGGATACAGCAGACAATACTCGTATGAACTGCGTCGTGACATAGCCCGGCACAGAGGCACCGCACACCCCCTATGCTTCACTGAAGAAGTAATGGATCACGAATTCCCAGAAGGATTTAAACCCGTGAACATTGAATCATATGATGGTACAACAGACCCCGCTGTATGGATTGAAGATTTCCTCCTCCACATCCACATGGCCCGCGGTGACGATCTACATGCCATCAAGTACCTCCCACTAAAACTCAAAGGACCGTCTCGGCATTGGCTGAATAGCCTGCCGGCAAACTCCATTGGCAGTTGGGAGAACTTGGAAGACGCGTTCCTTGACAACTTCCAGGGCACTTATGTGCGACCACCGGATGCTGATGACTTGAGTCACATAACCCAACAGCCCCGGGAGTCAGCCATGAAATTATGGACTCGGTTCCTAACTAAAAAGAACCAAATTGTCGACTGTCCGGATGCCGAGGCCTTAGCGGCATTTAAGCATAACATCCGTGACGAGTGGCTTGCCCGACACCTCGGCCAAGAGTGGCCGAAGTCCATGGCAGCTCTCACGACACTCATGACCCGCTTTTGTGCGGGCGAGGACAGCTGGCTGGCTCGCAGCAACAACACATCAAGAAATCCTAGCAATTCAGATGCCAGAGATAGCAACGGCAAGCCACGTCGCAACAGACACAAACGCCACAACAACGGCGACAACGACGAAGACACGGCAGTCAATGCCAGATTCAGTGGCTCTAAATCCGGTCAGCGGAAAAAGCCGTTCAAAAGAAGCAATCCGGGCCCGTCCAGCTTGGACCGCATACTCGATCGCTCGTGTCAAATTCACGGCACCCCCGATAAACCAGCCAACCACACCAACAGAGAATGTTGGGTGTTCAAACAGGCCGGCAAGTTGAATGCCGAACACAAGGAAAAAGGGCTGCATAGCGAGGACGAGGAGGAGCCCCGGCCGCCGAACACAGGAGGACAAAAGAAATTTCCTCCCCAAGTGAAAACGGTGAACATGATATACGCAACCCATATTCCCAAGCGGGAACGGAAGCGTGCACTAAGGGACGTCTATGCGATGGAGCCAGTCGCCCCAAAGTTCAACCCATGGTCTTCTTGTCCGATCACTTTCGATCGCAGGGACCACCCCACCAGTATCCGTCATGGAAGTTCGGACGCATTGGTCCTTGACCCCATTATTGACGGATTTCACCTCACTCGAGTCCTTATGGACGGTGGCAGCAGCCTGAACCTGCTCTATCAGGATACAGTGCGCAAAATGGGTATAGACCCCTCGAGTATCAAACCCACAAAAACCACCGTTAAAGGTGTCATACCAGGTGTAGAGGCATGTTGCACGAGCTCAATCACACTGGAAGTGGTCTTCGGATCTCCGGACAGCTTCCGAAGCGAGGAGTTAATCTTCGATATCGTCCCCTTCCACAGTGGCTATCACGCACTGCTCGGACGAACCGCATTCGCCAGATTCAATGCGGTACCGCATTATGCATACCTCAAGCTCAAAATGCCAGGACCTCGCGGGGTTATAACAGTTAATGGAAACACAAAACGCTCGCTCCGTACGGAGGAGCACACTGCGGCCCTCGCAGCAGAAGTGCAAAGCAGCCTTCTGAGACAAACTGCCAATTCGGCGAAAAAGCCCTCGGACACCGTCAAGCGAGTCCGGAGTACCCTGCAACAGGATCGCCCGGCACGTTCAGAGCTCGCCTAGCAATTCGGCCTCCGTCCTAGTCCCAGTCAAGCGGCAAAATTTGCGCCGCGCGTACATAATTACGCACTTAAGATACCATGGGCATAGGCGGATGCACGGCTATGGCACGGCCCACAATGCGGCTCAACCGCCTCAGGACCCGTATATCTTTAACATTTTCTTCCTTTCAGGCCCTTATTCTCTAAAGGCCCTCTTCGATCGCCTGATTATCGGACTCGTCACGGGAAAGAAACACCAAGGAGGCAAGAAGCTTTGACGTACAAGGCAATCCCCAGGTGGTCTCTGATAACGATCGCTATACCTGTTTTAGATACCCACACGCAGCTTGCTCTTGGATAGGACATGTCAAATAGTCCTATTTTTACTTATTGCACTACTTGTATACATACGTTTTGACATATCATTTAAATAACAATGTACAGCATTAGCTCATTATTGCATTCCTTCATCCTTTTTCCTTGTCTGCTTATTTACGACAAATTGCACCCGTACATTCTGATACGTCCAGTGCGCCAGGGGCTTCAGTATACCCCATAACATGGCAAGAAAAGTCCGAACACTTTCGACAGTGCGGCACCCCGAACTTATAACATTATATGCATCAGCTCCGAATCATGTCTTGGGTCAATAGTTGGGTTTGCCCGGCTCCCATGTTTTGGTACCTTACGTTCCGCTATATCGGCTAAGGTAGCACTGGGAGAACTACTGTGATTGTGTCCCGGTTCTTCCGGACGAGCACCTCAGTAGAGAAAGCCGAAAACTGACTGTCATGATGAGGCGAGAGCTGGTCGCTGTTCGAGAGGTCTCAAATCCTTAAAGATTTTTTCCGCTTCGGGCGAGGAGTCGGCCTTGTCCGATTTAGGCGTACATAGCACCCCAAGTTCGGCCTTCCGAATACTAGGGGCTTCGCCAAAATTTAAAATTGTAGACTTCTATGGCTAAGTGAGAGTGATAAAGCTTTATAGTCCGATTGCCTTGTTCGCTGCGCTAAACACCTCCTTAAAGGACCAAATTTTTTGGATAAAGAGTGTTTAAGATATATCCCGAAGACCTCAGTACTAGTTACATGGGGGCACAAGCCGACGACTAGCCAACTCTCAGATTTTATAAACGGACGCACAGATGGTAATATTTTAAATCAACAAGCGTTATATAGCACACATGAACTCGTTTTCATATTACAGGATCACATGAGTACATTCATTCAAATATTACATCCTTAGCACATTCCTCCGCCACAAGGCGAGCACCCTTCAGGACATGGTCATAATACTTTTTGGGGTGGCGATGCTCCTTGCCCTCCGGCGGCCCCTCCTTCACCAGCTTCTCGGCGTCCATCTTCGCCCAGTGCACTTTCGCACGGGCAAAGGCCATGCGCGCACCCTCAATGCAGACGGACCGCTTTATGACTTCAAACCGTGGGCAGGCATTCACAAGCCACTTTACGAGGCCGAAGTAGCTGCCAGGCAGGGGCTCGCCAGGCCACATCCGGACTATGAGACCCTTCATGGCCAGTTCGGCCGCCATGTGAAGCTCGACCAGTTGCTTCAACTGGTCGCTCAAGGGCATCGGATGTTCGGTCCTAGTATACTGAGACCAGAACAACTTCTCCGTCGAGCTCCCTTCCTCGGCCCGGTAGAACTCCGCGGCATCCGATACGCTGCGGGGTAGATCTGCGCACGCTCCTGGAGAGCTCCGAATTCGGGTAAGTAAAAGGAAAGTTTCCTTCACATGCTTGCTTTGCATAATGAATGCCTTACCCGCCGCTGTCTTCTTGACCGCCTGAATCTCCTGGAGGGCCTTTTGGGCTTCGGCCTTGGCATTTTGTGCGTTCTCGAGGGCCTTCGCAAGCTCGGACCCCTGCGTCTTAGAGTCACGCTCCAAGGACTCGTACTTCTTGACAAAATCCTGGAGCTATTGCTGAACCTCGCCGACTCGGGCCTCTTGCTTCTCGCGCTCGGTGCGCTCCTTGGCTGCTTTGTCTTCGGCCTCGGACAGCGCCTTCTTCAGGGCCGCCACTTCGGACGTGGCCCCTAGCAAAATTCATGACGATCCTATGATCTAACAACCACCTTCCTTTTTCTTTCTCAATATACAGACGAGGTATTACTTAACTTTGTTATCTTCGAGCTGCCTCTTGGTAAGGCCGAGCTCTTCCTCGGACCGCTCAAGGTCCCACTTCAGTCCGGAGACCTCCGCGTTACGAGGGCAGCGGCCAGCAGCGAAGCCTGCTTATTCACATAGACATATTCTGATTAGACTCCTGTGATTATTATTTGATCCTCTGTTCGGCCTTTCTTTGCGAACACCAAACAGAGCATCATGGGCTACTGTCTATGCTGTAACATTTTCTCATAATTTGATTACTTACCTCAAAGCCTGTTAGGAGGCTGGCACAGGCTTCAGTCAGTCCGCTTTTGGCGGACTGAACCTTCTCGACCACCGCACTCATGATAGTGCGGTGCTCTTCGTCAATGGAAGCGCCGCGAAGCGCTTCCAGCAAGTTGCCCGATGCCTCTGGATGGACAAAGGCCATCGGCACAGATGGCTCGCCCCCCTTAGCGAGGGGTCGCCTGACAGAGTCCGGAACCACTGGAGGTTCCGGCGCAGTATTCGGCTAGGGGCCAAACTTGCTACCCCCGTCATTAGAGCCCATGGGAGTCTTGCCCCCCATGCGCCCAGCTTCTGGGATGTCGCCTTGGGGCGCCTCCAGAACTATTTCCCCTTGGTTCAGTGCCCTTTGAGACAACACCTCGACATCGTCCGTAGGGCGGGGGGAGGTGGTGGTCGGGAGTGAATCGATGTTCATCGCCGACTGGCCCAAAGACTCATCTGAAGAGGATACGTCGATATGGGCTTTGGATGGACTGCATGATCATGTTTGGCATGATAAGAAGCAATAAAACAAAACATGCCAGAACTATTATGGTATCCGGATACTTACAACTTCGCCAGGGGCTTGTCCCTGGGCAACCACTCCTAGTCGCTGTAAGCGGCTGTTGTGGAGTAGTCCGGAAGAAGGGTCCTTCCCTTCTTGGACCCTTCGCCCTCCCCAGATGGGGCGGCCTTCCTTTTCTTGTCCCCCCCCCCCCCGGCTGGGGGGGGGGAGAACTTTCCTCTTCCTCCTCCTCGTTTTCGTGGGACGAGGGCGCCTCGGTGTTATCGGGCGATGAGTCCGATACAACCTTGCGCCGGAGACCTTTCCTGGTCCCCGCGGCCTTCTTCTTGGCCTTCTTCTCCGGCGCCTCATAGGGCGCCGGAACCAGCATCTCCGTTAAGATAGCCCTTGCTGGATCTGCGGGCAGTGGGGCCGGACAATCGATCCGCTCCGCTGTCGCTACCCAGTCCTGTTAAAATGGCATGGAGGCTCAGATCCCTCACATGATTATACTGGGGAAAGGAACATCTTATGAGATATAAAGAGCTTACCGGATTGGCAGGGCCCTTTGCGCTGAGTCCGCGATCCTCGGTAAGGGGAGGAGGTACCTCGGCGGCCTTGAACAGCACCTTCCAGACGTCTTGGTGCGTCGTGTCGAAAAGCTCTCGCAGCGTCTGGTGCTTGGCTGGGTCGAACTCCCACATATTGAATGCCCGTCTTTGACACAGAAGGATCCGGCGGAAGAGCATGACCTGGACCACGTTGACAAGCTTGATTTTCTTGCTTATCATGTTTTTAACACAGTTCTCGAGTCCGGTCAGCTCCACCGATGAACCCCAGGATAGGCCCTTCTCTTTCCAGGAGGTGAGCCGCATGGGGATGCTGGATCGAAATTCGGGGGCCGCAACCCAGTTGGTGTCGCGCGGCTCGGTGATGTAGAACCAGCCCGATTGCCACCCCTTCACGGTCTCCACATAGGAGCCTTCGAGCCAGGTGACGTTGGGCATTTTGCCCACCATGGCGCCTCCGCACTCCGCTTGCTGGCCGACCACCACCTTCGGTTTCACGTTGAAGGTCTTCAGCCACAGGCCGAAGTGGGGCTTGATGCGGAGGAAGGCCTCGCACACGAAGATAAACGCCGAGATGTTGAGGATGAAATTGGGGGCCAGATCATGGAAGTTCAGCCCGTAGTAGAACATGAGCCCGCGGACAAATGGGTGGAGGGGAAATCCCAGCCCGCGGATGAAGTGGGTAAGGAATACAGCCCTCTCGTGGGGTTCTGGAGCAGGGACGATCTGCCCCGCGTCTGGGAGCCAGTGCGCGATGTCTGCGGCCAGGTATCCGGCTTCCCGGAGCTTCGTAATGTTCTCCTCCGTAACGGAAGAGACCATCCACTTGCTCCCACTCCGGACATGTTTGGAATGGTTTTGCGGAGAAAATGAGAACTTGGGCACTGGAGCTCGAGTGCGCGAGAATGGATGGGCAGGGAAGAAGAAGGCGTGGGTGAAAAAGAGGAGTCCTTGTCCCTTTATAAAGGAAGTAGAAACTGTGCGCCTCCCTACTTGCCCCCTGAAATCGCTTATTCCCCAAGCGCCGCGATTGATGGCGCGGTTGGGTTACCCATATCCGTATTGATGAGAATCCCGTGATAAGGGGAACACGATCTCTTCTTCGACAACACGTGCCTATAAAACCGCCTCGCAACACGTGCAGTGACAGGCAGGGAAAAACGGTTCGTAATGACCAGGCCACGACAGGACGTCACGTTATGAAAAGTTGTCAGCGGATTAGATTTGTGGAATAACATGCTCTCTACGGTGGTATGTGGAATTTGTTTTGCAGAGCCGGACACGATCCTTGTGTTCAAAATCTTCTAAGGAGTATTCGGAGGAGGAACCCGCCTTGCAATGCCGAAGAAAATCTGCGCGCCGGACTCGTTGTCATTGAAGCCTGGTTCAGGGGCTACTGAGGGAGTCCTGGATTAGGGGGTCCTCGGACAGCCGGACTATATACTTTGGCCGGACTGTTGGACTATGAAGATACAAGATTGAAGACTTTCTCCCGTGTCCGGGTGGGACTCTCCTTTGCATGGAAGGCAAGCTTGGCAATTTGGATATGTAGATCTCCTCCCTTGTAACCGACTCTGTGTAACCCTAGCCCCCTCCCGTGTCTATATAAACCGGAGGGTTTAGTCCGTAGGACAACAACAATCATAATCATAGGCTAGCTTCTAGGGTTTAGCCTCAACGATCTCGTGGTAGATCAACTCTTGTAATACTCATATCATCCAGATCAATCAAGCAGGAAGTAGTGTATTACCTCCATCGAGAGGGCCCGAACCTGGGTAAACATTGTGTCCCCCGCCTCCTGTTACCATCCGCCTTAGACGCACATTTCGGGACCCCCTACCCGAGATCCGCCGGTTTTGACACCAATAGCGGGTGCGCCCGCACTACTACTACGTCTGTTAGTAGTAGCGTGGGTGCCACCGATGCTACTACTATTAATTTCATAAACAAAGAAATTCTCGATCCCGTGCGTGCTGTCAATGGCACCAATGTTACGATCTTGCGACGCTAGGGGTCGCTGATACGTCTCCAACGTATCTATAATTTATGAAGTATTCATGCCATGTTTACAATAGTTTTATATGATTTTGGTATGATTTGATTAGAACTAACCCGGACTGACGCTGTTTTCAGCAGAACTACCGTGGTGTTGTTTTTGTGCAGAAATAAAAGTTCTCGGAATGCCATGAAAATCAGCGGAGAATTTTTCTGGAAAATATGAAAAATACTGGAGTAAAAATCTACCGGAGGGGAGTCCTGTGGGCCCCACGAGGGTGGGGGTCGTGCCCACCCCCCTGGGCGCGCCCCTGCCTCGTGGACTCCCCGAGGGTCCCCCAGACGTGAAATCAACGCCAACTTCTCCTATAAATATAGAAACCTTCGGGAATTAACCTAGATCGGAAGTTCCGCAGCCGCAAGCCTCTGTAGTCTCGAGAAATCAATCCAGACCCTCTCTGGCACCCTGCCGGAGGGGGCCATCATCACCGGAGGCCATGGAGGAGGATCCTGGAGGGGCCATCATCGCCATGAAGGCCAAGGACCAGAGGGAGAACCTCTCCCCATCTAGGGGGGAGGCCATGGAGGAGGAAGCACAAGGGGGAGAACCTCTCTCCTCTCTCTTGGTGGCGCTGGAGTGCCATCGGGAGGGGAATCATCGCCGCGGTGATCGTCTTCATCAACATCACCACCATCATCACCATCCTCATCTATTTTACGCGGTCCACTCTCCCGCACCCCGCTGTAATCCCTACTTGAACATGGTGCTTTATGCCACATATTATGATCCAAATGATGTTTTGCCATCCTATGATGTTTTGAGTAGATATCCCTTGTCTTTGGGTTGATTGATGATCTAGATTGGTACGAGTTGTATGTTTTATTTTGGTGCTGTCTATGGTACCCTTCGTGTCGCGCAAGCGTGAGGGATTCCCGCTGTAGGGTGTTGCAATACGTTCATGATTCACTTATAGTGGGTTGGCGAGTGACTGAAACACAAACCCGAGTAAGGGGGTTGTTGCGTATGGGAATAAAGAGGACTTGATGCTTTAATGCTATGGTTGGGTTTTACCTTAATGATCTTTAGTAGTTGGGGATGATTGCTAGAGTTCCAATCATAAGTGCATATGATCTAAGTAGAGAAAGTATGTTAGCTTATGCCTCTCCCTCATATGAAATTGCAATGACGACTACCGGTCTTGTTAACAATTGCCTAGGACAATTCCGCACACCGATCCATCATTATTCCACACTCGCTATTTATAATATTTAGTAATATATTCTAACTTTATGATAACACCACGTACTTTTATGTTTTAGCTCTCCGTTACCATACAAAGTTATCCTCTTCATACCCACAACATAGTTTTATTTCTCGTTTCTAGTTGGAAGCAAACGCTCGGTATACGTAGAGTCGTATCAGTGATAGATAGGGCTTGAGAGAATATTGATCTTACGTTTAGCTCCTTGTGGGTTCGACACTCCAGACTTATCACTTCCACCTTTGGAAATTGCTACGATGATTCCCTTCACTTGGGGATTATCAAGCTCTTCTCTCGCGCCGTTGCCGGGGAGCAATAGCGTGGGGTTGATATTCTCGTGTGTGCTTGTTTGCTTTCTTCACTAAGTAGATTTTGTTTTTCCTTTTTTTCCGTTTTGTTGTGGGTGAAACATACAAAAAAAATTTAAAGAATGAAAATACCAAAAAATTTACTTGCCTCTCATGCCAAAAAAGTTTTTTAAAAAGAGAAGTGATTGGAAAGTTTTGCATTGAAGAAGTGAGGGTCGACCTTGAGCACTTGTGTTCATGCTCACGGAAACAATGTAGAATTTTTCATGGAAGTTTCTCTGTAAATAATTATCCCCTTTCATATATCCATTGTATTATAAAAATAGTGTGCCAAGCTTTGGTTTTAGGATGATTAGATTGCTTGTTTACTATGTGCAGAACAAAAATAGAAACTTTGGCTGTAGCACGTAATTTTACATTTTTTTACTGGAAAGTCAATTGCGTCTGAAACTTTTTGCACATTACTTCTGTACAAATTGTTCAAATTTGCAAATTTATTTCATAATTTTTGGAGTTACATAAGTTTGCTAGACCTCCAGATTACTACAGACTGTCCTGTTTTTGACAGATTCTGTTTTGCGAGTGTTGTTTGCTTATTTTGATGAATCTATGGCTAGTATCGGGGGGTATGAACCATAGAGAAGTTGGAATACAGTAGGTTTAACACAAATATAAATAAATAGTAAGTTTGCAACAGTACCTAAAGGTAGTGATTTGTTTTTTTATACTAACGGATCTCA
Source organism: Aegilops tauschii subsp. strangulata (assembly GCF_002575655.3). NCBI lineage: Eukaryota > Viridiplantae > Streptophyta > Magnoliopsida > Poales > Poaceae > Aegilops > Aegilops tauschii. Next base: position 437,978,572 of record NC_053040.3, on the reverse strand, counting down.
CAAAGTTTTTGTTAAAGTTTTGTGTGGATGAAGTGTTCGAAGATCGAGGAGCTATCAATATGAGAAGAATAAAGAGAGGCAAGAGTTCAAGCTTGGGGATGCTCAAGGCACCCCAAGTAAATATTCCAAGGATACTCAAGCATCTAAGCTTGGGGATGCCCCGGTTGGCATCCCATCTTTCTTCTTCAACAATTATCGGTATACCTCGGTTTTTGTTTTGTTCACATGATTTGTGTCCTTTGTGTTTTTCTTTTTCTTTAAGAACCATGCTAGTATGATATGTCCCTTAATAAATTTATAGAATAATTCATGTGCTTCACTTATATCTTTTGAGTATGACCTTATAGAATGCTCTTTGTGCTTCGCTTAAATCTTTTGAGTATGGTTTTATAGAATGCTTCGTGTGCTTCACTTATATATTTTGAGTTTGGATATTGGTTAGTCTATATTAATTGTAGAATGATCCATGAACTTCACTTATATCTTTTGGAGTATGAATAATACTATCATCTAAAGCGGGTTTGGAAGAGTGTCAACTTTAGGAATTAGTGATCCCACTATTCCGAATAAGAAGAATTTTGTTTATGTGGAGAGTAGAAAAATTTCTATGCTTATAGATGAAAAGAATGCTTTATGTGATGGTTTTATTGATGAATTCATTCATGATGCTACTGAAAATTATTATGAGGGAGGAATATATGCTTGTAGGAGTTGCAATAATATCAAGTTTCCTCTCTATGTGCTTAAAGTTTTGAAGTTATACTTGTTTTGCCTCCCTATGCTAGTCGATTCTTGTTACTATAAATTATGTGTTCACAAAATCCCTAGGCATAGGAAGTTGGTTAGATTAAAATGTGCTAGTCATATTCTTCATGATGCTCTCTTTATGTTTCAATTCTTATCTTTTATGTGAGCATCATTGAAATCATCATGCCTAGCTAAAAGGCATTAAAGAAAAGCGCTTGTTGGGAGACAACCCAATATTTACCCTTACTTTTTCTGTGTGTTTACATGATTAAGCTACTGTAGTAATCATGTTTTATAGCTTTTGTTTCAATAAAGTGCCAAGTAAGACCTTTGGGAAGACTTGGGTGAAAGTTAATGTGATCTTGCTGTAAAAAACAGAAACTTTGTGCTCACGAGATTAGCTACCATTTTTTACAGAAGAGTGGTTTTGAGTTGATTCTTTTTGGAAAAGATTAATAGGCAAATTCCTCACGTCCACCAATCTATTTCATAAGTTTTGGAGTAGCAGAAGCATGGTTGCTGTTCAGATCATTACAGACTGTTCTGTTTCTGACAGATTCTGTTTTCATCGCATAGTTTGCTTGTTTTCTAGTTTCTATGGTTTATATTTCTCAATATAAATTGTAGAAATGATATGGTACAGTAGGCATTGTGTGAGAACAATTATGAACCTTGTCTTTGACAGTACCAAAGTGAATGGTTTACTCTTTATCATACTAACCTATCTCACGAAGTTCTGTTAAGTTTTGTGTGATTGAAGTTTTCAAGCTTTGTGTGAGATATCGATATGCGGAGAATAAGGACTAGAAAGACCCTAAGATTGGGGATGCCCAAGGCACCCCAATGTAATATTCAAGGAATACTCAAGCGCCTAAGCTTGGGGATGCCCCGGAAGGCATCCCCTCTTTCGTCTTCAAAACTATCGGTATACCTTACTCGGAGCTATATTTTTATTCGTCACATGATATGTGTTTTGCTTGGAGCGTATTTTCAATTTTACTTGGTGTTTGAATAAAATCATTGGATCTGAAATCTTGAATGAAATAGAGTCCTCCCATGGCTAGTTAATTATTTGCCTACTCGGTGTTCTTCACTTATATCTTTTTGGAGTAGTTTGTCGTTTACTCACGTGCTTCATGTACATCCTATGAGTAAATGGTTGAATGAATTGAATATCATAAATCTGAATTTATATATGTTTCATATGCTTATAACATGGGGAGTGATGACTTCACAGAGAATAAGTATAGGTAGTAAACTTATTGAAAGTTAGCAAACGTAGAATTGGTCACTTGAACAATTCATGAAAGAATATTGAAGGAAGAGAGATTTCACATATAAATATACTATCTTGGACATCTTTTGTAATTGCGAGCACTCATTAAAATATGACATGCTAAAAGGTTGATGTTGGACAAGGAAGACACCATAATGGGTTATGTCTTCTTATATCCGAAATAAAGTATATTGTCATGGATCATCCAACATGCTGAGCTTGCCTCTCCCCCTCATGCTAGCCAAATTCTTTGCACCAAGTAGAGATACTACTTGTGCTTCCGAATATCCTTAAACCCGGTTTTGCCATGAGAGTCCACCATATCTACCTAAGGATTGAGTAAGATCCTTCAAGTAAGTTGTCATCGGTACATGCAATAAAAAATGCTCTCTAAATATGTATGATCTATTAGTGTGGAGAAAATAAGCTTTATACGTTCTTGTGATATGGAATCAATAAAAGCTACGGACTGCATAATAAAGGTCCCTGTCACAAGTGGCAATATAAAGTGACGTTCTTTTGCATTAAGATTTTGTGCATCCCACCATAAAATCGCATGACAACCTCTGCTTCCCTCTGCGAAGGGCCTATCGTTTACTTTTATCTTCTACCTTATGCAAGAGTCATGGTGATCTTCACCTTTCCTTTTTACATTTTATCTTTTGGCAAGCACATTCTGTTGGAAAGATCCTGATATATATATCCAATTGGATGCAAGTTATCATGAACTATTATTGTTGACATTACCCTTGAGGTAAAAGGTTGGGAGGCGAATCTATAAGCCCCTATCTTTCTCTGTGTCCGACTAAAACTTTGAACCCATAAATATCACGTGAGTGTTAGCAATTGTGAAAGATTAAATGATAGTTGAGTATGTGGAGTTTGCTAAATCAAAGCTCTGACATAGATCCTTCCTGAAAATAAGATGAATTGCAATTGTTTGATGACTGAGAATACAGTTTGTTAGTTTCAAGAAAGTTTATGATCTATACTTTAACATGTGAATAGCTTGTTACTTGATCATGAAAAGTTTTATGAGTTGAGCTACTGTTATGATATATAATGATGCTAGAAAAGGTGATTGAAATTATCATTGATCAAACTTGTGCACTTGCTAGCATTCACACTTCATAAAATATTTCTTTTATCATTTACCTACTCGAGGACGAGCAGGAATTAAGCTAGGGGATGCTAATACGTCTCCAATGTATCTATAATTTATGAAGTATTCATGCCATGTTTACAATAGTTTTATACGATTTGATTAGAACTAACCCGGACTGACGCTGTTTTCAGCAGAACTACCGTGGTGTTGTTTTTGTGCAGAAATAAAAGTTCTCGGAATGCGATGAAAATCAACGGAGAATTTTTCTGGAAAATATGAAAAATACTGGAGTAAAAATCTACCGGAGGGGAGTCCTGTGGGCCCCACGAGGGTGGGGGGCGCACCCCCCTACCTCGTGGACTCCCCGAGGGTCCCCCTGACGTGAAATCAACGCCAACTTCTCCTATAAATATAGAAACCTTCGGGAGTTAACGTAGATCGGAAGTTCCACCGCCGCAAGCCTCTGTGCCACGAGAAATCAATCTAGGCCATCTCTGGCACCCTTCCGGAGGGGGCCATCATCACCGGAGGCCATGGAGGAGGATCCCGGAGGGGCCATCATCGCCATGAAGGCCAAGGACCAGAGGGAGAACCTCTCCCCATCTAGGGGGAGGCCATGGAGGAGGAAGCACAAGGGGGAGAACCTCTCCTCCTCTCTCTTGGTGGCGCTGGAGTGCCATCGGGAGGGGAATCATCGCCGCGGTGATCGTCTTCATCAACATCACCACCATCATCACCATCCTCATCTATTTTACGCGGTCCACTCTCCCGCACCCCGCTGTAATCCCTACTTGAACATGGTGCTTTATGCCACATATTATGATCCAAATGATGTTTTGCCATCCTATGATGTTTTGAGTAGATATCCCTTGTCTTTGGGTTGATTGATGATCTAGATTGGTACGAGTTGTATGTTTTATTTTGGTGCTGTCTATGGTACCCTTCGTGTCGCGCAAGCGTGAGGGATTCCAGCTGTAGGGTGTTGCAATACGTTCATGATTCACTTATAGTGGGTTGGCGAGTGACTGAAACACAAACCCGAGTAAGGGGGTTGTTGCGTATGGGAATAAAGAGGACTTGATGCTTTAATGCTATGGTTGGGTTTTACCTTAATGATCTTTAGTAGTTGGGGATGATTGCTAGAGTTCCAATCATAAGTGCATATGATCTAAGTAGAGAAAGTATGTTAGCTTATGCCTCTCCCTCATATGAAATTGCAATGACGACTACCGGTCTTGTTAACAATTGCCTAGGACAATTCCGCACACCGATCCATCATTATTCCACACCCGCTATTCATAATATTTAGTAATATATTCTAACTTTATGATAACATCACCTACTTTTAATGCTTTAGCTCTCCGTTACCATACAAAGTTATCCTCTTCATACCCACAACATAGTTTTATTTCTCTTTTCTAGTTGGAAGCAAACGTTCGGTATACGTAGAGTCGTATCAGTGGCAGATAGGGCTTGAGAGAATATTGATCTTACCTTTAGCTCCTTGTGGGTTCGACACTCCATACTTATCACTTCCACCTTTGGAAATTGCTACGATGATTCCCTTCACTTGGGGATTATCAGTCGCCGGAGCTGTGGAAGGGCAGAGGCAGACAAGATCAAGTGTCGGCTGCTGCAGAGGGCCGGGATTCATGGCTGAGCAAGGCGGCGGCATGGGGCTCCTCTTCGCGGCCAAGGCAGCGAGCTCCTGGTCGTCCATGGCGATGACCTGCACGGGCAAGGACATGGGAGGGTGAGTGAAACTAGAGGGCAGAGGGAAAAAGAGAAAGAAAGGAGAGATGAAGGAGACGGAGGGAGCACCGGGGCTAGTTGTTGGCGGTGAGGTGCTCCGGTGTGGTGGCGGGAAGCGAGGGGGAAGACCGGCGAGCTCCTGGATGCCAGCGGCGCGAGGCGACAGCCTCGTTGGGTGCCATGGAGGAGGAGACGCGCATGGGCAGGAGCGCCATGGGAGAGCCTATAGAGAGAGAGAGGGGAGGAGGAGAGGGATGGGGGAGAGGAGTGATTTGGACGAGGAGATGGGGATTTCAGGTCTGTTAAAAAAGCCAGTACTTAGTAGTAGCGCGGGTTTTTACCCCCCGCTACTACTATGGCATGTTTTGGGGGGCACGGTAGAGACCGCTTAGTAGTAGCGAGGGGCAAAAACCCACGCTACTACTATCAACTTAGTAGTAGCGCGGGTTTATAACCCTCGCTACTACTATGGCATGTCCCGGGGGGGCATGGTAGAGACCGCTTAGTAGTAGCGAGGGTTAAAAACCCGCGCTGCTACTATCATCTTAGTAGTAGCAAGGGGTAAAAATCCGCGCTACTAGTAAGTAGTAGTAGCGAGTGGTATAAACCCGCGCTACTAGTACGCGTCTGTGTATAAGCTTTTCCCTACTAGTGGGAGGAGGAGGACGGACGCGCGAGGCAGGGAGGGAGGTGGGAGGAAGGAGGCAGGAGAGAGGGTGGGAGGTTGAGGGAGGAGGAGGACGGGTGAGGCAAGGAGGGAAGAGGCAGGAGGGAGGGAGGGATAGGGAGGTGGAAGGAGGAAGGGAGGAGATACCTCGGTGCTGGAGGAGGGAGGGAGGTGGAAGGAGGAAGGGAGGAGATACCTCGGTGCTGGAGGAGGGAGGGAGGTGGAAGGAGGAAGGGAGGAGATACCTCGGTGGTGGAGGAGGAGGGAGGGAGGAGATACCTCGGTGGAGGAGGAGGGAGAGAGGAGATACCTCGGTGGTGGAGGAGGAGGAGCAGGTGGCGGCGGGCGACGGCGGCGTGGCCTGGGGAGAGAGTGGAGAGGGAGAGTGAGAGGCGACCGTGCGGAGAAGACGATAAGTTTGGGTTAGCAGCAACGCGCGTCAGGGACCAGCGCTACTACTACGGGGCATAGCAGTAGCACTGACTAAGAATCCCACGCTGCTGCTAAGTTAGGCCCACCTACTGGCATAGGCATAGTACACACATAGTGATAGCGCTTTGTCTCGGCCAGCGCTACTGCTACAGGCTTAGCAGAAGTCGTGGTTCCCTAGGATGCGCTACTACTACGGTAGCCCCGTGGGCTAAGGCTGGGACCACTTAGCAGCAGCGCTGGGTGGCGAGCCAGCGCTACGGCTATGAAGCTACCTGTAGCGTCGGTTCACGACCAACGCTGCGCTTTTACCCCACACTATTGCTAAGATTCTATATATAAGCTTTCTGATCGTGAATTAAAGTTTCTTCTTCTTTGTTTTGCGAGCATAGATTATCCCAGAGAATGGGACATTAAATGATGAAGTTGTCAGGTGTTTGTACTTGCCCATGCCATACATGGTCAAACCATCGGAGACGACCTAAGGTCCTTGGTCTTGTCTTTAGGAGAAATGCCTCAATAAGAGTGTGTAGATTACACCGTCCAAGGCGAAGATTCATACTTAGCCAAATACTACATGTGTGCTATGACAACCTCGAGATTGGGTTGAGCATGGTGTACTGCTGAGTAGATCGACTTGGTGAAGTAGTACTACGGGATGCAATTATACAATGAAAAAGATAAATTGGTTAAAAAAAGCAACATGAATAGAACGCCACAAGGATTTAGCAAGGGGGCAAACAAATGTTGTATTCCCGTAAAAAAATGTTGTATTGATTTCTGGTTACCATGAAAACAATATTTTCTGCAACATTTTGGCATATTGAATATCAAATATTCAAACTTCCCACGAAGCCTAGTTACATGACAGGACAACTAATCACATGAACAACCACATACCAACTGAACCAGACAGGAAAATCTAATACCCTGATTAACCACGTCCAACAATTACGTGCGGCAGGACCCCAAGAGATACAATTTTGTTAGAAAAAAATCATCATATACTAATTAATTAAATGTTATTACAATCTTTCATTACAGCATACGCCACGCAAGACAGGAAATAAGTTAAACACCTCTTCTGCACTAGCTCTAGAAGTTATTCATCCGTGGTAGATGACGAGGAGCAGCCGCAGAGAAACTGCCAGATGCTCTTCTTCACACCATTGCCATCAACCATTTTTCCCTTGCTTCCAACCGAGATCGGTCGCTGCCTCCCCGAAGCTGAAAATGCACCAAAAATTTGCTCCTAGTACAACAAAGAATTCCTGGCATAAGTTACCAACTTACCATCTAGAAAACTAAAGAAAGTTTATATGCGGATTTGGGTAGCAGAGCATGTTTCCATCTATCGGTGCCACCGGCACAACAAGGCAGGGAACATACCTGAGAATAGCAACTGCTTGAAGAGCTAATCAAGCAAATCAGGATTTGTGCCTTTGATTGATGCGAATAAGCAGCACTTCCTTTTTTTTTTCAGAAATAGTTTGAATTGCTCACCACGTGTGTCACGTGGTGAATAAGCAGCACTTCCAAACGCCTCTTTATAGAAGTCACACACTCACACTGACACAAAGCAATTACCTACACTTAGTTAATTAGCACCTCTACCCCACATGTCGGTGCCTACAGCAGACTTTACTAGGAAAAGAACACGGGAAACCACAAGAAAATTCAGGGGAGTCAATGTCCTCTGAGTACTCTGCTCATAGTAGTACTCCAAGTCACACAACCGAAGAAACTTGGGTTGCACGTACCTGGAAAAGTACATGAACAATCACACACACAAAAATATAGCTAAGTTGGACTTAGTTTGCGCTTGTCATAGAATGTTCAGTGAAAGATGCTTGCAAAATCTTGCCAAGTATATATTCTGCTCGCGTTAGCTACTCTATTGTCTCCGGTACTTGACCAGTGACCAGTGTTAGAAGTGAAAACTAACTGAAAATGACTTCTGAATGACCCGGGATGACCCGACTTTTTTTTCCTTTTTGACAATTCTGACGCTTTCGTGTGACGCTGTCAGTCAGTGTGAGCGTATGACCACGACTGATAGCTTATGATTTTAACATGGCTCCCAGATGTGATGCCTTCAATGTTCAATCATTCAACGATTTGCTGGTCGGCACCCGTGCGACACAATTCGTTAGGCCACATATAGCACGCGTAAACGGAGACTGAAATACTGAGGATGGTCCGTGTGTCTGAAGCATGACTGCCATGACTGAAGCATGGAACGTTTACACATCGGCTTGGAAGGGTTCAAGTTCAACCACTGCTAATGATGCACGTAATGGTAACCAATGTTTGAGGCAAATTAAACTGACGCGGCTCACCTTTGCAGCGTCGAACTCGAAATGAATGAATAGTGTGGAGATGACCCGTCTGCCCAAACATTGTTAGTTTCGGCTCAAATTTTCTTCGCCAGGTGCGACGAGGTTCCAATCTCCTAGGGATTCACACGCATGACATGTAAACAAAACAAGTTTGCGAGATTTACTTCTGAATCTGATCACATGAAACTCGTTTAGATGCTCCTTAATTTCTGCGGGAGAAGCTAGCCTGATACAACCACAAGACTACAAACCAATTCAACCAAACAACTCAGCAATATCTAATCACATACACTTTTTAAACTCAACATCAAGCAACTTCTGGCGACCTATCGCTTTGTCGTCCATACAATTCCGATCTTGATTAGTTGCGGGTCTCAGGCGACCCACAGCCGCAGAGGAGCTGCCAGATGCTCTTCTTGACGTTGTTGGGGTTGCGTTTTCCCATTCTTCTTCAACAGGTCTCCGAGGGCCACAAGATGAAATGCTCCAAGATGACGATCCTGAAATACATGAGTAGTAAAATGGTGAGCATAAGCCATGGTTGGCCGAAAGTTCAGACAGCTGTACAATCTTGCCACTCTGAACCTAGTACAATACCTGTAAACAACCACTCTGAAAGTGAAACCAGTTAAGCTAGACAACCAGCTCGGTACCTCTGTGGTGCAGCTGTGCAGGCATGCAGGCCTATTTATAGGAATTACCCAAGTACTAGCAAATTCCTGGTCAGATTACTAGGAAAACTTACCGGCAACCCACGAGAATATTCGTTGAAGAATGACTGAATGAGTCCAGAACTTGAACTTGAAATTTGGACCACCTGCAGAAACTTCAGTGACACTTACCAGGGGTTATTGCTTAATGAGATCCCCAGCTTAATTACAGGGAGTCCGACATCGTCTACATACATAGTCAGCATAAAAAGAATCCGAAACTTAGAAATGTTTTACTGCAGCTGTCAGTACATGGTCCTGAGCTCAAATTAATGCACCCCGATGAACAGTAAAACAAAAAACTAAAAAATACTAAAAAATTGGTGGTAAACTTCGAAAAATGTTTTGTATGCTTGAAAATTTCATCACAAAATGACAATCGTGTAAAGTCATGGCAAAAAATAAACAAATGGATGCTCCAAAAATGCTAGTTTGGAAAGCATTTTGGAGTACTGATTTTGTTTTTTTGACACGGCTTCCACGAATGTCATTTCGTCCTGAAATTTTGCAACCATACAAAATATTTGTCAAAATTTACCACAAAACAAATTCAGAATTTTTTGAATTTTTTAACTACTTTTTTGATTTTACTGTTCATGAGAGTGCATTTGAGCTCGTGATCAGAATAGGACTTTCGGCGTGTGTATGATTTCATTGATAGTAGGAAGAAATCAAGCTAAAACGACATCTCTAAGTTATGTATAGGACAAACGACATGAACTAAGAGCGCATGAGCAGAAACAAGGGTTGCTCTACAGAATTAGCGCATCTAACCCACGGGAAGATGGAAAGAAAGAGGACCCTTTGGCTAGGGTTTCTCGTGCCTCCCGCCGGTGCCGTCGCCGGTCTACCTCGTCTCATGTGGTCCTATGTCCATGGAGGCGTGGTGGACCCCGGCCCTTGCTGGTGGGAGGGCCCCATTAAATGACATCACTTTCCTATAAAAATTGAGATACATATCATCTCGTTTTCTATAATTTTTCTATTCGCATAATACTCATGTCATGTGAACCAAAGGAGGCCTTAACCTCCCTGCATTGATGGAATACACGAAGCCTCAAGAAGCTTCGCTTCTTCTGTCTCCTTTTGGTTCATTCCAAATCTCGCAGGGATTCACACGCATGACAAGTAAACAAAACAAGTTTGCGAGATTTATTTCTGAATCTGATCACATGACACTCGTTTACATGCTCCTTGCTGCAAAAGCTAGCCTGACACAACCACACGACTACAAACCAATTCAACCAAACAACTTAGCAATATCTAATCACATAAACTTTTTAAAACTCAACATCAAGCAACTTCTGGCGGCGACCTATATCAATTGGCTTTCACTTGTGGCGAACCACAGCCACAGAGGAGCTGCCAGATGCTCTTCCGATCTTAATTAGTTGCTGGTCTGAGGCGACCCACAGCCGCAGAGGAGCTGCCAGATGCTCTTCTTGACGTTGTTGGGGTAGCGCTTTCCCATTCTGAAATGCACTTCAACAGATCTCCGAGCGACACAGGATGAAATGCTCCAAGATAAGGATCCTGAAAAACAAGAGTAGCAACATGGTAAGCATAAGCCATGGTTGGCCAGAAGTTCAGACAACTGTACAATCTCACCACTCTGAACCTACCTGAAAATAACAACTCTTGAATCAGTTAAGCTACACAACAAGCTCAGTAACTCTGTGGTGCAACCGTGCAGGCATGCCGGGCTATTTATAGGAAAACTCCCTGTCGTCAAATTACTAGGAAAACTTACCGGAAATCCATGAGAATATTCAGTGAAATATGACTGAATGAGTCCAGAACTTGAACTTGAAATTTGGACCCCCAGCAGAAACTTCAGTGACACTTACCAGGTGTTATAGCTTAATGAGATCTCTAGCTTAATTAGTGGGAGTCCTGCTCCTGCATCGTGTACACACGTAGTCAGCGTAAAGCGATTCTGAGGCAGTGCAAACATGTTTTAGTGCAGCACATGCTTGTGTAAGTCAAATTCCAGCTGTTAATTCCTACATATAATTTTATTTGGAAAAGAAAGTTATTTACCGCTCGGTATGAGGAGCGGTTCGCTGTCTCAAAAAACAATCAACAATGGAAAATAAATATATTTATTGACCGCTTGCAAAATTGTCTAGGTGATAAACTCGCACAAGGATGCAAAATTGTTACTATTTAACCACGATTTCTATGATACAAATGTAATTGACTGGTTAATTACTGGGAAATTTCCCATAAAAAAACTCGAAACCTGGATGCCCGCGTGTAAATTGAAAAGGAGGCCGCTGCGTGTACCTGGGGTTGCTGCTGTTGAAGCAATAAAGGTAAATTTACATAAGATTGGTGAAGAATGACTGAGAAGGCATTACTGGCTGGAGCGTTTAAGTTAGGAACGCAATATCTGGGGAACGTTCTCTAGGAGCGTTTTTTCCAGAACGCCCAATTTGCCATGCCAAACCAACTAAAATTGTTATAACTGAAAAATTGCCACGTTTCGTAGAAAAATTGCCATGTAACACATTTAAAATATTGAAAAATTGCCACATTTCATAGAAAAATTGACGTTCGTCCGATCATGATCAGACGGCTTTAAGGGCATTGTCGTGGTTCTAAGTCTGACAGTAGATAGGGGGTACGTAGGACGAGGCAAGATCCTAGCTACGGTGAGATTGTGCACGCAAGATTTACGAGTTCAGGCCCTTCTTGGAGGAAGTAACAGCCCTACGTCTCGGTGCCCGGAGGCTTGGTCGACTGGATTATGGTGAAGTTACAGGGGGTGCGAACCCTTGTCTCAGTGGAGGGGGGTGACTTATATTGAGTGCGCCAGGACCCAGCCAGCCCACGTTACAAGGGGTTCAATGTACATTAAGGCGAAACGTTACTGGTAACGCCAATAATAAAGACATATAAATGATCATTAAGACTATGGAGTGAACGCCTGACCGTTGCCATACTGAGTGACTTTAGATCTTCTGTACTCCGAGTGGTTTCTGGTATGGTCGAATGATTATATCCTGGTCGAACGGAATTGGGTTATCCGAGTGGAATTGTTGCTCGAGTGGGTTGCACTCTGAGGTGATTTCAGTCGGTAGATGCTGTTGTACTTTGAATGCCTTTGACTCTAGGGCAGTGTCCTTGGGAAGGGTGTCTAGGTCAGGCCTATTACCCTACCCTAGGTACATGTCATCATCATTAGCCCCCGAATGGATCGAGGTCTGAGTGGAGAAGGAGTTGAAGATGGTTCCGACCCGATTTTTATGCTTCGGAGGCATTTTACCTGGGCCGGCGAACCATGCTGAAACTTCAACTTCATTTTCAGTCGGCTTGATCCATTCAGAGTTTGTCGAGCGAACTTGTACTGATATGCTTCGAATGTTGAAATGGTATGAAATCTTTGGCGCGATGGTTGCACCTCCGTTACCGGATCTCACGGGATTCGATATTTGGAGAAGCGCGCGGGACGGAGAGCACGGCAGTAAACGGAACGGATTAGGCAGGGACGCCTCGATTCTTGCGCCACCTTTTTCGCCACGTACTGAGCGCTCGACTGTTGCGGGATTTGACAGGATCGTTTGGGCCCACAAGTCAGCCACTCGGAAGCGGGCCTATAAAAGGCGTCGGGGCCGATGTATACTGCAAAGTGCATCTCATTCCCCTTCCTCCTCCTCTGCTTCTCCACCGCGTTCGCCTCCACCCTCGACGCCGCCGCCCCGTCTGTGCGCAGTCTGCTGTGATGGGAATAGGACAAGACGGCGGCCCTAGAGCGCGCGAAGAAGGCGACGGCGGCGGCGAAGGGCAAGATGACGAGTCAGGGGGGGGGGGGGTCGTCGTCGAGGTCCGGCCTGCCACCCGGCTGGATCCAGGGCGACTGGATTCGGTCCACGATCCAGAAGGATGACCTGGAGGATCTGGTTGAAGGGGGCTTGATTGCCCACGGATCTTGGAGGCTGCCGGGAAATGTGACTGAGCCGCGACCGCAGGAGGGTGAGTGCGTCCTCCTTGCGACTCATGTTGACCGTGGTTTCTCCCTGCCCCCATCCTTTTTTCCGGGGTTTCTTGAAATTTTTTGGAGCCCAACTTCATCACTTTTCCCCCAACACCATCACATATCTCGTTGCATTTGTTTCCATGTGTGAGAATTTCCTGGGTTGTCGACCGCATTAGGGTCTCTTTAAGCACATCTTTACTTGCCGCTCCCAGTCTGTGAAAAAGGCAAATCCGAGTGATGAGAGGACGCACGTGATCCAGATGTACGGGTGTCTAGGGATTCAGATGAGGGGTAGGAGTACTTTTCCAGCTATGGCTCTTCCCGATTCAGTTAGAGGGTGGCAGTCGACCTGGTTTTATTGTAAGGACCAACCGACCCCTGGCCAGTCGACTTGCCTTCCTCCCTTCTCCATGAGCGAGTCCAGCAGCCCTCTTCCTTGAAAGTGACTCCAGCAGAGAAAGCAGAGGTGAACATGTTAGTCGAACGGGTAGTCCAACTAGTCCGTGATGGTGTGACCGGCATAGATTTGCTTGAGGTGTTTCTTAGTCGACGCATCCAGCCACTCCAGGCCCGTGATCATCCCATGTGGATGTACTCAGGTATTGATGACACCACTCGGATCCACCCGGAGGAAGTCACCGAGGAGACAGTGGCGCAGTGGTTGCAGGGCATCACTGGAAACAAAGACAACCCCAGGGGGTCCAGGAGGGTTCCACCACTCGCCGCCGCCAATGAACCAGACAAGGTCTGACTTTTACTGCCGAGTGTCTTCTTGTTCTGATTTGTAACTGTCCTTGAACCTGACTGATGCTTGTGCACCCCTTTTCCTTGCAGATCTATACTGAGATGTACTCCATGCCGAATGGAGAGCAAGTCCAGGAGGGAGAGGCAAGCGGAGGTGAGAGCGCCGACGGGAAATCCGATGACGAAGACGAGGAAGAAAGTGAGGACTCAAGCAGCGGCGAAGAGGTCGACTCCCCACCTTGTTCCGAAAGACGTTCCAAGCAAAAGCACGATCCGGCGAGCGTTCGAGGCAAAGCGGTCGCATCGAGCGCGCATGCATCGAAGCGCACTCGGACATCTTCCCCCGAGCCGACTGAAAAGGCCCCAAAGTAGCTCAAGGTTGCGCCTACAAAGGCTCGGAAGGCCCTGCCAAAGATCAAAGTGGACGTCCCCGTTGCCTCTGGGTAAGTATTTTGCTTTATCTCTTTGCTTTTGCATCGTTTGAAAACTTCTATAATTCAGTCGAATCATTCTCTTGCTTGACCGAGTGAATCCTGAAACTTTCAGCGCCGCTACCTCTGTGACCTCCATGGACATTTACAAGGATGACGAGGAGACCGAGGACGCAGCCACTTCCAAAGCAGGTATGACTTCTGCGATCTTGCTTTCATTTTGTCAATTGATTTATCGGTCGACTGAACTCTTGTGGTCGAGTCTTTTGCAGCGCCGCAGAATGTTATTGAACTTCTAGACGACGATGAAGATATGCCCCAGAGGCCTACGGGAAGGAGGGGCAGGTCTTCAGGCAGGAGGGTGCCAGCTAACAAGACACCTCAGATGACGTCAGTGCTAGAACCAGCGACCCAGCAGTCCGGAGACCTCAATCGAGCTTCTGTTACTTTTGCCAATCCTGTGTCGATTGGACGTCCTTCGGCGTCGACTGTCCAAGTCCCTGCTTCGTCCGTGCAACTCCATGCCTCAGATCCCCAGGTTGCTGCGACTGTTCCACCAACTCCGCTTTTCGTCACCCATCATATCCCGGAGGACCAAGTGAGTGCTGCCAAGGAAGCTATACGCCAGGCAGGCCTTATGATGTGGCAGATGAAGGTGGTGCACGAGGCCAGTCAGGCTGCTTATGATGCCAGCTCGGCACTCCAGACCAACGTTCAGGTTAGCTGATTTCCAACTGATCATTTAGCTTGACGCTTGTTCTGTTAGGATATGCTACCCAAAAAACCTTTAATGTGCATCTATTGTCAGTCTGCACCTTGCATCTGTACACCTACTGGGTGTTTTGACTTTTGCTGAGTAGTTTTTCCACTTGAGTCGACTAGGTCGCGTCGAGTGTTTCTTGGAACTAGTGGGGGCACGTAGAGTTCACCCATTGGGTGTAGTCATCGAGGCCACCGTCGAATGTTTGATTCGGCGGGGGTCTTTGAAGAAAAATGTCTCTAGACGGTTCTTCCACTCAGTCTGGGCGGACCATGTCGAGTGGAATCTGGACCAGTGGGGGCACGCTGAGTGCACCCACTGGGTGTAGTCCCCAAGACCGTAGTCGACTGCGGGCAGTCGGCTCTGGTCTGAGAATAACATTTGTCTTTCTTCTTTCTGACTCGAGTGTTATTTCCTTTAGAAAAAATGAGGCAGGCTCTGGAGAAGAAGGACCTTGACCTTGCGGCCGCACAAAAAACGGCGCAAGAGAAATCAGAACTCGCCGACCGGAAGCTGGCTTCAGTCGGTAAGTTAGAAGAAGATAACGCCAAGCTGAAGACTGCCCTTGACTAAGCCATCAAGGAAGTGACGCGACTGAAGAAGGACAAGGGGGGCCAGACTGACAAAGTTGAAGATCTCACTCGAAAGAGAGACGAGTTGGATGTTTATCTGGGAGGACTCGCCCGAAAGCTGTTCCTTATGCTTGAAGGTACTTTTCCTTATACGACTGATTTCCTTTAGTCGACTCGTCACATAGCTGCCGACTCATCATTTCTCTGTATGTGCAGAATTCTGTCAAAACTTCGAGGAAGAGACTGGGAGAATCGAGATGAGCTTGGACCCCATCAACTCCCCTGTTAAGGATGAAGCTGCCATGAACGTGCTCCGACTGGAATCTCGCCTTGCCAGTGCCATGGACTACCTCGCACGACTGAAGGTGGCGGTGTCACGGATTGACACGGCACTCTGGCCAAGGGAGACGTTCCAAAATGACCTCGAGTCCCTGATGACTCGACTCAATGAGATTCCCGGTTGAGTGCAGGAATGGAAGAAGTCATCCGCCCCATGCGGTGCTGATGTAGCTCTGTCTCTGGTTCGCATCCATTGCAAAGAGTCCAAGGAAGAGAAGCTAGCAGCGCTCAAGGTTGCCAACACTAAGAAGCTTCACTTCCAGTCCTTCATGGAGACCTTCATCGAAGCAGCCACTCGCATTGCAGACGGAATCAACCTGGACGAGTTCATCGAGCCTGCCAGCCCTCCTCCTGCGGAGTGAACAAACTTTATGCCCTAATTAAATTTGCCTCGGAATGCCGAGTGATTTTGTAACCGTTAAACTCCTTCGGGCCTGATGCTCGAGCACTTTTATCTACGGTTCGGAACCTCGTGGGACTTATCTGAACTTGGTTTTTCCTTGAATATGCTTGTCTTTGTCTTCGCTGATTTTGAATCTCTCGACTCCGAGTGAAACTTGATTCTTCACTCGGAACTGACATTGTATTTGTGACGCGGCTCTGACGAGAGGGTTGTGGGCATGAGCATTAGGTGCTGCACACGACCTGTACCTCGTCGCCCTTGCGGATCAGGATGCAGCGTATATTGTACTTGTGATGCAGCTCCGTCGAGGGGGTGATGGACAAGAGCACTAGGTGTTGTACACGACCTGCACCTCGTCGTCCTTGCGGATGAGGATGGAGCGCACGTTGTACTTGTGACGCAGCTCTGTCGAGGGGGTCATGGACAAGAGCACTAGGTGCTGTACACGACCTGCACCTCGTTGTCCTTGCGGATCAGGATGGAGCGCACGTTGTACTTGTGACTCGTCCACTCGGAGTGGCTCAAAACTTAGGCGAGTACGGGACTGCAGCTAAGCCCTCGAGTGAGAGGGTTGCTCTTCACTCGGTAGGATTTTTTAAAACTTAGGCGAGTACAGGACTGCAGCTAAGCCCACCGAGTGAGAGGGTTGCTCTTCACTCGGTAGGATTTGTAAAACTTAGGCGAGTACAGGACTGCAGCTAACACTACTGGAATCAGCTAATTTGTCATCTGCCAGCTCTTTGCCGTCTGCTAGCTGACGGCAAAGAAGCTCTTTGCCATCAGCTACCCAAAAGCAGACGGCAAAGAAACGGCAGACGGCAAAGAAGCTGTTTGCCATCTGCGAGCTCTTTGCCGTCAGCCAGCAGACGGCAAAGAATCTTTGCCGTCCGCTGGCAGACGGCAAAGAGTGAGGTGGCCCCCACCCCCCGCCCGTTTGGAAAAAACTTAACGGCCCACCTCTTTGCCGTCCGCTAGCAGACGGCAAAGAGGCAAAAGAGCGGACGGCAAAGATAGGCGGACGGCAAAGAGGGCACTACCTAAGGGCCCGTACCCCCCCGCCCGTTACTCACTTCTTCTCTCCTCGCCGTTCTCTCCTCCCACCCCGCCGCCACCGCCGCCCGCCCCACCCCGCCCCCCCCCCCCGCCGCCCCGGCCCGACCTCCACCGCACCCTCGCCACCTCGACCTCCACCGCACCCTCGCCGCCTCTTCCACATCGCCCCGCCCACACCTGCCCGTGCCTCCGCCGCCGACCCCGTCCGGCGTAGCCGGCCTCCCCGCCGCCCCGCACCCCTCCCCAACCTCCATCGCGGCCCCGCCGCTCCTTCCACGTCGGCCAGCCGCGCCGCGGCCGTCCAAGCCCCGTACCGCCGCGCCCGTCCCCGCCCCCGACCCCCGACCAACCGCCGGTGCCGCTGCAGCCGCGGGTCGACCGCCCCCCGAGGAGCGCCGCCCATCGCCGCCCCTCCCCTCCCCATCGCTGCGCCGCCCCGTCGCCGCCCCCTCCCCGACCCGTCGCCGCCCCCCACGGTGAGCCCCTGCCGCCCCCCGTGTCCTATTTTTTTTTTTCTGTTTTTTGTTTTTCTTTTCTGTTTAGATAAGGTTTTTTAGTTTAAGTTTTTTCAGTTTAGAATTAATTAGTTTAGGTTATTTAGTTTAATTAGTTTAGGTTTAATTAGTTTAAATAGTTTAGTTTTAACTAGTTTAGGTTTTTAGTTTAGGTTTAGGTTATATAGTTAGCTAGATTAGATTAATTAGATTGGATTATATTAGACTAGTGTTAGGTTTTAGTTAAATAGTCATAATTAAAGGAAGTGAAAAAAGATGAAAAAAGAAGACGAAAAGTAGAATAAGTAGAAGGGGGAAGAAGAAGAAGAAGAAGAAGAAGAGGAGGAGGAGGAGGAGAAAGAAGAAGAAGAAGAAGAAGAAGAAGAAGAAGAAGAAGAAGAAGAAGAAAAGAAGTAGAAGACGGGGGATGAGAAGAAGTAGAAGAATGAGAAGAAGTAGAAGTAGTAGAAGAATGAGAATTATTAGTTAGGTCATATATTTTTCGATTTTGTTATGAAAAACATCATATATAATTGTGTTGATCGGGTAGTTTTAAATGTGCAGTTGTTTCATCGCTGCGAGGTTTGGTGTTCGACGACCTCGCCGTGCGTTTGACGAGCTCTGCCCCTTCGTTCGTGGGTGAGCACAAATGACATGTCCTCCTCCCCCATTAATTATTTGATCTATTCCGATGAAACTTGATAGCTAGCTATATATGTGTCTTGAATCATCAGTATGCGTAACCAATATGTGTCTCCCGTTCGAAAGCGTCATAGTTATAAATATGCATGCATTTGCATATTTATAACCTTGATTCTTTCGAATTGTCCAACGCTATCCATGGACAGCCCGAGTATGTTTAGATTGGGTTCGTTTTCCCATATGCTTTGCTCCGGATCCGACGCATAAATTTCGTCAGTGCCTCCCCTGTTGTTCTCCGGGTACACATCCTCTCTGTTTATTGCAGAGACGTGTATCAGGAGAACAGCGGGGAGGTGCTGCCGAAATTTTGCGTAGGATCCGGAGCATAGCATGGGAAAATGAACCCAATCTAAACATACTCGGGTGGGATTAGGACCTATCATTACCTATTAGAGTGTAGGTTGCATGGACGTAATAAAATTGACAAAGTAGATCAACTGATGAATATATACATGGTGAATTATATATATATATTTGTTGTGTGTCTAGTAGCTCTGAAAGTCAAGATGAGTGATCGTGCGTGGATGTACACCGGTCACACTGGTCAGAACAAATGGAGCACTGAATGGTTCATAAAAACCAAGGGGTTTGTGCGAGCCGCATTTGCAAATGGCCAGAGGAAAACCTGGTGCCCCTGTTTACGGTGCGGCAATTGGGAAAAGAGGACAGAGGCTGAAATGGGCAAACACCTGCAGAAGAGTGGTTTTACGCCCGATTATACGGTGTGGACATTTCATGGTGAGTCTGCCCAACGTGACCGAGCTGAGGTGGATCGTCGTCGCACCGACGAGCATGGTACCGGGATGGAAAACATGGTGCAAGACTTTGATGATGCTCGGGATTCGGACGAGGAGATGGAGGAATCTGCAAAGGCCTTCAATGAAATGTTGGAGTCTTCAAAACGTCCGCTCCATGAGCACACTGAGCTTTGTCAGTTGGATGCCATCTCACAAGTAATGGCTCTGAAGGCTCAGTTCAACTTGGGCAGAGAATGCTACGATGCAATGATGACAGTATTTGGACGCTTTCTACCCAAAGGCCATGTAATGCCTGCAAACCTGTACCAATCGGACAAAATCCTCCGTGCACTGAAGATGCCCTATGATAAGATACATGCCTGTGAGAAAGGATGTGTCTTGTTTAGGCTTGACTATGCGGACTTGAACTATTGTCCCATTTGCAAGTCTTCCAGGTATGTTGTGGTAGACAACGGTATGGGTGAGAAGACACAGACCAAAATCCCCGTTAGTGTTCTTCGGTATATGCCAATCGTACCAAGACTTCAACGTCTTTTCATGGTCGAAGAGACGGCCAGACAGATGACATGGCACAAAACGGGCAAAAGAACCGAACTAGATGCAGATGGGAATCTGATGATTGTACACACATCGGATGGTGTTGCGTGGAAAAAGTTTGATGAATTACATGGTGACAAAGCGGCAGATCCGAGGCATCCTCGAGTCGGCATCAGCACGGATGGGTTCAGTGTGTTTGGTATGACGGCAACCCAATACAGTTGTTGGCCCGTATTTTTCTTTCCACTCAATCTCCCCCCCCCCGGACAGATTATGCAAAGAAAGAACATTTTCCTGACGTTGATAATTCCAGGGCCCAACTATCCGGGGAAAAATATGAATGTGTACATGCAACCGCTTAAGGACGAATTGCAAGAAGCCTGGGATAATGGGTTCAAGACATACGATGCCTATAGCAAACGAAACTTCATAATGCGTGTCTGGTACATGTACTCGAAGCATGACTTGCCGGCGTATGCTCTATTCGTTGGCTGGTGTGTGCATGGAAGGTTCCCGTGCCCCACATGCAAGGGAGCTCTTGAGTTTCGTTGGCTTCAGGCCGGTCGCAAGTTTTCTTGCTTCGACATGCATAGACAGTTCCTGAATCCTCGCCATAAGTTCAGGAAAGACAAGAAGAACTTCATTAGAGGTAGAGTTGTCAAAAACTCTGCACCACCTGCATTGACAGGCCAACAGACCCTGGATCAGTTAAACACTCTCGAGCCAAATCCAGAGCGTCCAGGGTACTTCAAGGGGTATAATTCTAAGCACACCTGGACTCACAAAACATGCTTATGGGATCTGCCTTACTTCAAAGACCTCCTTTGCCCACACAACATCGACGTGATGCACACTGAGAAGAATATCGCCGAGGCACTTTTTGGTACATTGTTCGGCATAGATGGGAAGTCAAAGGATAATACTAAGGCTAGAGTCGATCTGGAGGCGCTATGTGATAGGCCGTTACAAAACATGAAAGAACCGAAAGGAAAGCAGAACTGGATGAAGCCAAAGGCATGGTTCAATCTTGGAAGGCCAGCTATGAGGGAAATTATCTTGTGGGTGAAAATGCAGTTGATGTTCCCCGATGGGTATGCAGCGAATCTACAGAGGGGAGCCAGTCTTGATAAATTGAAGATATTTGGTCTCAAGAGTCATGATTGGCACATATGGATTGAGCGGGTAATGCCGGTGATGTTGCGTGGCTTCATCCCTGAGGATGAATGGCTAGTACTGGCAGAACTCAGCTATTTCTTCCGTGTTCTTTGTGCGAAAGAACTATCGCCTGGCGTGCTAGAAGAAATGGAAGAGTTGGCGCCGGAGTTGATCTGCAAGTTAGAGAAGATCTTTCCACCGGGCTTCTTTAATCCAATGCAACATTTGATTTTGCATCTCCCGACCGAGGCAAGATTGGGGGGGCCCGTGCAAAATCGTTGGTGCTACCCAACTGAGAGGATGCAGAAGACGCTTCGACAAAACTGTAAAAATAAACGTAGAATTGAAGCATCGATGGCTGAGGCATTCATCACTGAGGAGGCGGCAAACTTTGTGACAGCACACTACGAAGCCAAAAATCGTCATTTGCATAATCCGAAGCCTCGGTACAATGCTGACGACCCTAAAAAGGGTGGATCCAACCTCAGCCTATTCAAAGGGAATCTCGCACCAGCCAGTGTTTCAAATCCAGTATCTTTGGATAACGAACAATGGCGGACCATTTCGTTGTATATCTTCAACAACCTGATAGAAGTGCGGCCGTACATCGAGTAAGTTCTCGGTACATGTTTCGCAACTTCTATTTCCTTTGAACTGCTCCTATTCCTGGATATTTCATACAGTCGATACGTCGCCTTATTCTCGTATGGAGCGGTGATCCAAAAGGATTCTGTCGAAGAGTATGAGCTTCTCGCAAAGCAAGGAGGCGGCTATCCCGGTTTCATCTCTTGGTTCAAACAAACGGTAATTTCTATTAGACTTGTAGGCTAATTTGTAGGCGGCTATCCCGGTTTCATTCGCTAATTTGTGCGTAATGCAACAATCCTTTCATATTAAACTTGTAGGCTAATTCAGAGTCTATGGACGCCGAATTGAGACAAGTCGCTAATGGTTTTGACTATAAGGTCCGTTCATTTGACAAATACGACATCAACGGGTATCGCTTTCGTACCTATGGCAAAGAGCTATCTATGGCCGACCGAAAGTCTACAAATTGTTGTGTATCTGCTATCGGCGAAGGAGGTACCGAGTATTATGGGAGAGTTGAAGCAATTTATGAACTTCTATTCTATGGTGAAAACCCACCGAATGTCGTAGTCTTCAAATGTTATTGGTTTCAGCCGAAGGAGACTAGAAGGACTCATGAACATATAGGGCTAGTTGAAATCAACCAAAGCACCCATTTAGATGTTCCTGATGTCTATATTACGGCTCAACAGGCGACCCAAGTATTCTATCTACCGTGGGCCTGCCAAACTAATCCAAATCTGAAAGGTTGGGATGTCGTTTATGAAGTGCCGCCACGTGCTAGACTATCTCCCCCAAAGGAAGAGGATTATGAACCTCACATTAACCCAGACACATATGAAGGAGAATTCTTCCAAGAGACACGTCTTTCCAAAAAGCGTTTCAAGAACCGCTATACTTCACCCCAAAACATTGAAGTAGACAGCGACAGTGAATCTGACATCACCCCAGAGGAGGAACAAGAAGAGCCGGAACAAGAAGAGGTTACTGCTGCAGATGACCTGTCATTGCTTGACCGATTACGTCAAGGTGGGAGCACTACGTGGCTGCCCCGGCCCCGCCGGATGAGATTATCGACGGTGTCGTGTGCGACACGAGGGCAGACATGGTGATCAGAAAGTTCTGGGTAATTTCTCCTTTACACATTTAAAAATCTTCAACTAGCTAGTTATTAATTGTACTAATCAATATTGTCTCATTTGATTGCAGACATTCTACAGGTGTGAGGAGGGATACGAGGAGGACGCGGCACATGTTATCGAGAACGTCTGCAAGCGCCTACTCCAGAACTTACGGCACGAGGCTCGGGTGCAGGCTGTTCGAGACTACTACGCCTTGCGTGGTATCAAGAAGACCAAGCCGGCGTGCCGCGATAAGTTCCTGAGTAAGGAGCAGTACATGAAGGTAATTCTTAAGGCCTTCTACTTAAGTTCCTTCATTTAGTAATTCTTAGCCGTAGCGCTCAAGTTTCTATTTGCTAACTTAGGCGCCTGCGAGATGGTGTGCGGATCGGATGGATTGTTGGGAGGTGTTGGTCGATGAGTGGTTCTCAAAAGAATGGCTAGCCCTCCACAACGAGGCCAAGGACAAACGTGCCCAAATGGAAGGTGTGCCACACCATCAAGGCAGCTCCAACTTATATCAGTTCGAGCGCAACTGGGTATGTGGTTTGCTTCATGATTCATGCAATTCATTCATCATGCTAGCTTGAGCCCTTTAATTACTAATTTTCATTGTTTCTCTCTTTCAGGCATGCTACAATAAGGCGGATAAGGTGCCAGAGGTGTACGACCTGTATGCCATGGCCCACACTGTCTCTTTCAAGAAAGTCAAGGCTTTCTCTCAGTCTGACCTCGATAATGCAAACAACTTCACCAACATCTCCTCCCACAACAAGCTCGTGAGATATAGAGATGAGGGGAAGGCGAGGAAAGGGGAGGCTTTAACCCGAGCCAGGGTCCCATTGATCCAGAGCTAGTGATGATATCTGGTGGCGGGAGGTCCCATGGCTCCATAGCCATTGGAGATGGACTTATCCGTTGTCCTAGCACTCTCCCGGAGATCAAGGCGCGCCAGTCGAGCTCCGCTCCTGAGATAAGGCCTCGTGAACGGCCAGTGCAACTCGCCATCAAGGTTAGTGATACATACTCAGTTATCTTTATCCATTACATTGTGTGCGCTTCCATCAATGATTACAAATGGTCATGTGAGTGGTGTTGCAGGCTGCTATACAGACTGAGAGAGATAGAACAGAGAAACTTCTGGCGGAGGCGGCGGAGAGGCAGCGGGAGATGGAGGAGAGGACGAGAAAGATGATGGAGGAGGAGAGGGCACGGAATGACATGCAGGCAAGGGCCATGTACGAGCTCCTTGTGGTAAGTTTCTTCTGCAGATTACTTGCTAGTCTTAACATTTGAGTCTCATTACTAACTAGTATGACTCTGTTGTGAAAACCAAATGTGCAGTCTGTGTGCGAGAAGTCCGGTCAGCCCGCTCCGCCGATGCCAGTGATTGCTCCTGGGAGCACGGTGAGTTTAATTTGAATGGACATTACTTGCTAGTCTTAACATTTGAGTGTCATAATGCTAACGCGACATTGGAAATGATCTTTGGTGCAGCTTAACTCCAGAAACGCATCGCACAATCCTTCTCCAGGTAGCGGCACTAGCCACCCCGCTCCTACACCTCCCTGATCACGGTAAGTTTCTCTAGTGTTTTGCTTAACAAATGCATCAAGACCTAGACTTAGCTTTATTTCCTCCAATATGCTTACCATAATGATCTAGAGTTAGCTTCTTTTCCTCCAAAATGACCCATTTTACCTAGGTTAGCTTATAAATGATGCAGTTCATCCAAGTTAGCTCAAAAATGACCCATTTTACCTAGATTAGCTCCTAAATGATCCATTTTACCTACGTTAGCTTTAAAATGGCCCATTTCACGTAGGTTAACTCCAAAATGACCCATCTTACCTAGGTTATCTCATAAACGATCCATTTCAACTAATTTAGCTCATAAATGATCCATTTGACCTAAGTGAGCTAAAAAAGATCCATTTCACCTAAATTAGCTCTTAAATGATCCATTTCACCTAAGTTAGCTCAAAAAGATCCATTTCAACTAAATTAGCTCATAAATGATCCATTTCAACAAAGTTAGCTCAAAAAGATCCATTTCAACTAAATTAGCTCATAAATGATCCATTTCAACAAAGTTAGCTCAAAAACGATCCATTTCAACTAAGTTAGCTCATAAATGATCCATTTGACCTAAGTGAGCTAAAAAACGATCCATTTCACCTTAGTTACCTCAAAAACGGTCCATTTGACCTTAGTTAGCTCATAAACGACCCATTTCAACTTAGTTAGCTCATATATGATCCATTTCACGTAAGTTAGCCCATAAATGACATACTCTTCTTGTTCTAGTCACCTATTTCTAACTTTCTTATTTTTCATTTTGCAGATTCATTCACTTGACGAAAGCTTGCATAGATGGAGTGCTCCTTATCCCTGTCTCTGTTTCTTTTGTATCGTTGAACTATGCATGTATCTTGGTAGTTGGATGAACTA
Source organism: Aegilops tauschii subsp. strangulata (assembly GCF_002575655.3). NCBI lineage: Eukaryota > Viridiplantae > Streptophyta > Magnoliopsida > Poales > Poaceae > Aegilops > Aegilops tauschii. The sequence continues at coordinate 437,953,460 of NC_053040.3, read as the reverse complement.
TGCTATGTATGATGGAACTTGGTAGTTGGATGGAACATATGTGATGGAACTATGTATGATGGAACTCTGCATGTTGGATATCTTATATGTTTGCTGTGAAAATTGTTGTCATATATATCATATATATATCTTATATGTTTGCTGTGAAATATATCTGTATATGTCATATATATTTGTGATGAAAATTGTTGGATTTAATAAAAAACATAAAAAGAGCCAATATGCAGGCTCTTTGCCGTCTGCCACCGACGGCAACGGGCTCTTTGCCGTCTGCCGCGGACGGCAAAGAGGCCACGTGGCATCCAGCTGTGCTTCCTGGGAGCTGATCAATTTGGTCAATTTGCCTACAGTGGCAGACGGCAAAGAGTAAAAGAGTTTGCCATCAGCGGCGGACGGCAAAGGCCTGCCATGTGGTGACGTGTAGATGACATCATACGGCGGACGGCAAAGACACTAGAAAGTTTGTCGTCCGCTAGCGGACGGCGAAGGCACTAGAAAATTTGCCGTCCGCTGGCGAACGGCAAAGGCCTGCCATTAGCCACTTAACGGACTGAGAGCACAATTTTTGCCGTCCGCTCTCTTTGCCGTCCGCCGCAGACGGCAAAGGGCCTTTGCCGTCAGCCGCCAGGAAGCGGACGGCAAAGCAGCTGTTTACCGTAGCCTACTTTGCCGGAGCCTTTTGCCGTCCGCGGCTGACGGCAAAGGCCTTTGCCGTCCGCCGTTCGTGCCTTTGCCGTCCGCCGTGGCAGACGGCAAAATAGCTGTTTCCTGTAGCCGAGTGAGAGGGTTGCTCTTCACTCGGTAGGATTTTTAAAACTTAGGCAAGTATGGAACTGCAGCTAAGCCCCCGAGTGAGAGGGTTGCTCTTCACTCGGTAGGATTTTTAAAACTTAGGCGAGTACGGAACTGCAGCTAAGCCCCCGAGTGAGAGGGTTGCTCTTCACTCGGTAGGATTTTTAAAACTTAGGCGAATACGGGACTGCAGCTAAGCCCCCGAGTGAGAGGGTTGCTCTTCACTTGGTAGGATTTTTTTAAAAACTTCGGCGAGTATAGGACTGCAGCTAAGCCCTCGAGTGAGAGGGTTGCTCTTCACTCGGTAGGATTTTTAAAACTTAGGCGAGTACGGAACTGCAGCTAAGCCCCCGAGTGAAAGGGTTGCTCTTCACTCGGTAGGATTTTTAAAACAAAGCGAATCAGGTTCGCGGCTAAGCCCCCGAGTGAGAGGATTGCTCTTCACTCGGTAGGATTTTTAAAACTTAACCTCCTTGCATTGATGGAATACACGAAGCCTCAAGAAGCTTCGCTTCTTCTGTCTCCTTTTGCTTCATTCCAAATCTCGCAGGGATTCACACGCATGACAAGTAAACAAAACAAGTTTCCGAGATTTATTTTTGAATCTGATCACATGACACTCGTTTACATGCTCCTTGCTGCAAAAGCTAGCCTGACACAACCACACGACTACAAACCAATTCAACCAAACAACTTAGCAATATCTAATCACATAAATTTTTTAAAACTCAACATCAAGCAACTTCTGGCGGCGACCTATATCAATTGGCTTTCACTTGTGGCGAACCACAGCCACAGAGGAGCTGCCAGATGCTCTTCCGATCTTAATTAGTTGCTGGTCTGAGGCGACCCACAGCCGCAGAGGAGCTGCCAGATGCTCTTCTTGACGTTGTTGGGGTTGCGCTTTCCCATTCTGAAATGCACTTCAACAGATCTTCAAGCGACACAGGATGAAATGCTCCAAGATAAGGACCCTGAAAAACAAGAGTAGCAACATGGTAAGCATAAGCCATGGTTGGCTAGAAGTTCAGACAACTGTACAATCTCACCACTCTGAACCTACCTGAAAATAACAACTCTTGAATCAGTTAAGCTACACAGCAAGCTCAGTAACTCTTTGGTGCAACCGTGCAGGCATGCCGGGCTATTTATAGGAAAACTCCCCGTCGTCAGATTACTAGGAAAACTTACCGGAAATCCATGAGAATATTTAGTGAAATATGACTGAATGAGTCCAGAACTTGAACTTGAAATTTGGACCCCCAGCAGAAACTTTAGTGACACTTACCAGGTGTTATAGCTTAATGAGATCTCTAGCTTAATTAGTGGGAGTCCTGCTCCTACATCGTGTACACACGTAGTCAGCGTAAAGCGATTCTGAGGCAGTGCAAACATGTTTTAGTGCAGCACATGCTTGTGTAAGTCAAATTCCAGCTGTTAATTCCTACATATAATTTTATTTGGAAAAGAAAGTTATTTACCGCTCGGTATGAGGAGCGGTTCGCTGTCTCAAAAAACAATCAACAATGGAAAATAAGTATATCTATTGATTGCTTGAAAAAAACTGGAAACTTGGATGCTGACGTGTAAATTGAAAAGAAGGAGGCCGCTGCGTGTACCTGGGGTTGCTTCTGTTGATGTCAAAAAGGTACTGATAGGGCACTACTGGTTGGAGTGTGTAAGAGCATCTCTAGCAGACCCCGCATCCCGCCCCGACTTGCAAAATAACCGCCAAAATGCGGGTCAGGGCGGGAAAACATGCCCGATCAGACACCGCATTCGCGGCTGACCCGTAAATTTTTGTGCAGGGCGCGGCAAAAGATCTCCCTCGACCTCTAGATTCATGGGGTGGGAGGACGACCCGAGCTCGGCCCCTATCTGCAGCGAGATTGGGCGGGAGGGACATTTCTGTGCGGCCGTTCCCGCTTCCCCCACCCTTCGCCACCATTGCCCCGCCACCTCACGCTCCGGTGCATCTTCCCTGGCCGTCCTTCGCCGCCATTGATGACTCCTAGCTATCCCCTGCTACCTCTTGAGCACTGCGTTGGTTTTCCCTTGAAGGGGAAAGGGTGATGCAGCAAAGTAGCGTAAGTATTTCCCTCAGTTTTTTTAGAACCAAGGTATCAATCCAGTAGAAGGCCACGCTCAAGTCCCTTGCACCTACACAAACAAATAAGAACCTTACAACCAACGCGATAAAGGGGTTGTCAATCCCTTCACGGCCACTTGCAAAAGTGAGATCTGATAGAGATGATAAGATAATATTTTTGGTATTTTTACGATAAAGACTAAAAGTAAAGAAAGGAAAGTAAACGGCGAAAGAAATATCTTGTTGACGGAAGATTAATATGATGGAAAATAGACCCAGGGGCCATAGGTTTCACTAGTGGCTTCTCTCAAGATAGCATAAGTATTACGATGCGTGAACAAGTTACTATCGAGCAATTGATAGAATTGAGCATAGTTATGAGAATATCTAGGTATGATCATGTATATAGGCATCACGTCCGTGACAAGTAGACCGACTCCTGCCTGCATCTACTACTATTACTCCACACATCGACCGCTATCCAGCATGCATCTAGAGTATTAAGATCATAAGAACGGAGTAACGCTTTAAGTAAGATGACATGATGTAGAGGGATAAACTCATGCAATATGATATAAACCCCATCTTTGTATCCTCGATGGCAACAATAAAATACGTGTCGTTTCCCCTACTGTCACTGGGATCGAGCACCGCAAGATTGAACCCAAAGCTAAGCACTTCTCCCATTGCAAGAAAAATCAATCTAGTAGGCCAAACCAAACTGATAATTCGAATAGACTTGCAAAGATAACCAATCATACATAAAAGAATTCAGAGAAGATTCAAATATTGTTCATAGATAATCTGGATCATAAACCCACAATTCATCGGATCTCGACAAACACACCGCAAAAGAAGATTACATCGAATAGATCTCCAAGAGAATCGAGGAGAACTTTGTATTGAGATCCAAAGAGAGAGAAGAATCCATCTAGCTAATAACTATGGACCCGAAGGTCTGAGGTAAACTACTCACACATCATCGGAAAGGCTATGGTGTTGATGTAGAAGCCCTCTGTGATCAATGCCCCCTCCGCCAGGACGCCGGAAAAGGCCCCAAGATGGGATCTCACGGGTACGGAAGGTTGCGGTGGTGGAATTAGGTTTTCGTGGTGCTCTTCGATGGTTTGGGGGTACGTAGGTATATATAGGAGGAAGAAGTAGGTCGGTGGAGCCACGAGGGGCCCACGAGGGTGGAGGGCGCGCCCAGGGGGGTAGGCGCGCCCCCTGCCTTGTGGCCTCCTCGTTGGTTGCTTGACGTCCACTCCAAGTCCTCTGGATCACGTTTGTTCCAAATCACGTTCCCGAAGGTTTCATTCCGTTTGGACTTCGTTTGATATCTTTTTTCTGCGAAACACTGAAATAGGCAAAAAACAGCAATTTGGGCTGGGCCTCCGGTTAATAGGTTAGTCCCAAAAGTAATATAAAAGTGTATAAATAAGCCCATTAAACATCCAAAACAGAATATATAATTGAAGGAAATATGCCCTAGAGGCAATAATAAAGTTATTATTTATTTCCTTATATCATGATAAATGTTTATTATTCATGCTAGAATTGTATTAACCGGAAACATGATACATGTGTGAATACATAGACAAACAGAGTGTCACTAGTATGCATCTACTTGACTAGCTCGTTAATCAAAGATGGTTATGTTTCCTAGCCATAGACAAAGAGTTGTCATTTGATTAACGGGATCACATCATTAGGAGAATGATGTGATTGACTTGACCCATTCCGTTAGCTTAGCACTTGATCGTTTAGTATGTTGCTATTGCTTTCTTCATGACTTATACATGTTCCTATGACTATGAGATTATGCAACTCCCGTTTACCGAAGGAACACTTTGTGTGCTACCAAACGTCACAATGTAATTGGGTGATTATAAAGGTGCTCTACAGGTGTCTCCGAAGGTACTTGTTGGGTTGGCGTATGTCGAGATTAGGATTTGTCACTCCCATTGTTGGAGAGGTATTTCTGGGCCCACTCGGTAATGCACGTCACTTAAGCCTTGCAAGCATTGCAACTAATGAGTTAGTTGCGGGATGATGTTTTACGGAACGAGTAAAGAGACTTACCGGTAACGAGATTGAACTAGGTATTGAGATACCGACGATTGAATCTCGGGCAAGTAACATACCAATGACAAAGGGAACAACGTATGTTGTTATGCGGTTTGACCGATAAAATCTTCGTAGAATATGTGGGAGCCAATATGAGCATCCAGGTTCCGCTATTGGTTATTGACCGGAGACGTGTCTCGGTCATGTCTGCATAGTTCTCGAATCCGTAGGGTCTGCACGCTTAAAGTTCGATGATGGTTATATTATGAGTTTATGTGTTTTGATGTACCGAAGGTTGTTCGGAGTCCCGGATGTGATCACAAACATGACAAGGAGTCTCAACATGGTCGAGACGTAAAGATCGATATATTGGACGACTATATTTGGATACCGGAATGGTTTCGGGTGAGATCGGGATAATACCGGAGCTCCTAGATGTTATCGGAACCCCCCGGGAGGTATATGGGCCTTAATGGGCTTTAGTGGAAAGGAGGGGAAAGGAGCAAGGGAGGGGCGTGCCCCCCATGCCCAATTCGAATTGGGAGGGGGGCCGCCCCCCTTCCTTCCTCCCTCCTTCCTCTTCCTTCCCTCTCCCTTTCCAAATAGGAAAAGGAGGAGTCCTACTCCTGGTGATAGTAGGACTCCCCCCCTTGGGCGCGCCTCCTCCCCTTGGCCGGCCCTCTCCTTCCCCCCTTTATATACGGAGGAGAGGGGCACCCCATAGACACAACAATTGATCTCTTGGATCTTTTAGCCGTGTGCGGTGCCCCTCTCCCCATAGTCCACCTTGATAATATCGTAGCGGTGCTTACGCGAAGCCCTGCGTCGGTAGAACATCATCATCGTCACCACGTCGTCGTGCTGACGGAACTCTCCCTGAAAGCTCGGCTGGATCGGAGTTCGAGGGACGTCATCGAGTTGAACGTGTGCAGAACTCGGAGGTGCCGTGCGTTCGATACTTGATCGGTCGGATCGTGAAGACGTACGACTACGTCAACCGCGTTGTGCTAACGCTTCCGCTTTCGGTCTACGAGGGTACGTGGACACACTCTCCCCTCTCGTTGCTATGCATCACCATGATCTTGCGTGTGCGTAGGAATTTTTTTGAAATTACTACGTTCCCCAACAATAATAGCATGGAACAATAAAAAATTATAGATACGTTGGAGACGTATCAAGCATCCCCAAGCTTAATTCCTGCTCGTCCTCGAGTAGGTAAATTATAAAAACATAATTTTTGATGTGGAATGCTTCTTAGCATAATTTTCAATGTAATTATTTTTATTGTGGCATGAATATTTAGATCCGAAAGATTCAAGATAAAAGTTTAATGTTGACATAAGAACAATAATACTTCAAACATACTAACCAAGCAATTATGTCTTATCAAAATAACATAGCCAAAGAAAGCTTATCCCTACAAAATCATATAGTTAGGCCATGTTTCAATATCGTCACACAAACATTCTCATCATGCATAACCCCGATGACACGCCGAGCAATTGGTTCATACTTTTTAACGCACTTCAGCCTTTTCAACTCTTACGCAATACATGAGCGCAAGCCATGGATATAGCACTATGGGTGGAGCAAAGTATAATGATGGGGGTTATGAGAGAAGACAAAAAGGTAGAAAATCTCACATTGACACAGCTAATCAATAGGCTATGGAGATGCCCATCAATTGATGTCAATGAGAGGAGTAGGGATCGCCATGCAACGGATGCACTACAGCTATAAATATATGAAAGCTCAACAAAAGAAACTAAGTGGGTGTGCATCCAACTTGCTTGCTCACGAAGACCTAGGGCATTTTGAGGAAGCCCATCATTGGAATATACAAGCCAAGTTCTATAATGAAAAATTCCCACTAGTATATAAAAGTGACAACATAGGAGACTCTCTATCATGAAGATCATGGTGCTACTTTGAAGCACAAGTGTGGAAAAAGGATAGTAACATTGTCCCTTCTCTCTTTTTCTCTAATTTTTTTCTTGGGCCTTCTCTTTTTTTTTCTTTGGCCTCTTTTCTCTCTCTTTTTTTATTTAGTCTGTAATCTCATCCCGACTTGTGGGGGAATCATAGTCTCCATCATCCTTTCCTCACATGGGACAATGCTCTAATAATGATGATGATCACACTTTTATTACTTACAACTCAAGAATTACAAGTCAATACTTAGAACAATATATGACTCTATGTGAATGCCTCCGGCGGTGTATGGGATATGCAATGAATCAAGAGTGACATGTATGAAAAATTATGAATGGTGGCTTTGCCACAAATACGATGTCAACTACATGATCATGCAAAGCAATATGACAATGATGAAGCGTGTCATAATAAATGGAACGGTGGAAAGTTGCATGGCAATATATCTCTGAATGGCTATGGAAATGCCATGATAGATAGGTATGGTGGCTGTTTTGAGGAAGATATAAGGAGGTTTATATGTGATAGAGCGTATCATATCACAGGGTTTGGATGTACCGGTGAAGTTTGCACCAACTCTCAAGGTGAGAAAGGGCAATGCACGGTACCGTGGAGGCTAGAAAATTGTGGAAGGTTGAGAGTGCGTATAATCCATAGACTCACATTAGTCATAAAGAACTCATATACTCATCGCAAAAGTTTATTAGCCCTCGAAGCAAAGTACTTCTACGCATGCCCCTAGAGGGATAGATTGGTAGGAAAAGACCATCGCTCGTCCCCGACCGCCACTCATAAGGAAAGCAATAAAAGAGCACCTATGTGTCAAAATTGTCACATAACTTTTACCATACATGCATGCTACGGGACTTGCCAACTTTAACACAAGTATTCCTCAATTTGACAATTACTCAACTAGCACACTCTAATATTACCATCTTTATATCTCAAAACACTTATCAAGCATCTGACTTCTCATGATATTCAATGGACTCAATATGGAAGATAAATTTCACAATTAAAGCAAATTACCATGCTGTTTAAGACTCTCAAAATAATATAAGTGAAGCATGAGAGATCAATAATTTCTATAAAATGCAACCACCACCGTGCTCTAAAAGATATAAGTGAAGCACTAGAGCAAAAACTACATAGCTCAAAAGATATAAGTGAAGCACATAGAGTATTCTAACAAATTCTGAATCATGTGTGTCTCACTCAAAAAGGTGTGTACATCGAGGATGATTGTGGTAAACTAAAAAGCAAAGACTCAAATCATACAAGACGCTCCAAGCAAAACACATATCATGTGGTGAATAAAAATATAGCTCCAAGTAAAGTTACCGATGGATGAAGACGAAAGAGGGGATGCCTTCCGGGGCATCCCCAAGCTTAAGCTTTTGGATATCCATGAATTTTACCTTGGGGTGCCTTGGGCATCCCCAAGCTTAGGCTCTTGCCAATCCTTGTTCCATAATCCATCAAATCTTTACCCAAAACTTGAAAACTTCACAACACAAAACTTAACAGGAAATCTCGTGTGCTCCGTTGGCGAAAGAAAACAAAACACCACTTCAAGGTACTGTAATGAACTCATTCTTTATTTATATTGGTGTTAAACCTACTTTATTCCAACTTTTCTATGGTTCATAAACTCCATTACTAGCCATAGATTCATTAAAATAAGCAAACAACACGCGAAAAAAAGAATCTGTCAAAAACAGAACAGTCTGTAGTAATCTGTAACTAACGCAAACTTCTGGAACTCTAAAACTTCTACCACAATAGGAAGACCTAGATAATTTGTTTATTGATCTACTGCAATTGGAATCAGTATTTTATCACGTTCTGGTGATTTTAAACAATTGTTTTTGTGAACAGAAAGTTTCTGGAATTTTCAGCAAGATCAAATAACTATCATCCAAGAAGATCCTATAGGTTTAACTTGGCACAAACACTACTTGAAACACAAAACCACATCTAAACAGAAGCTAGATGGATTATTTATTCCTAAACAGAACCAAAAAGAAAAAAAAACTAAAATAAAATTGGGTTGCCTCCCAACAAGCGATATCGTTTAACGCCCCTAGCTAGGCATAAAAACACGGATAGATCTAGGTATTGCCATCTTTGGTAGGCAATCCATAGGTGGCTCTCATAATAGATTCATATGGTAATTTAATTTTCTTTCTAGGGAAGTGTTCCATGCCTTTCCTTAACGGAAATTGGAATCTAATATTACCTTCCTTCATATCAATGATTGCACCAATCGTTCTAAGGAAAGTTCTACGAAGAATAATAGGACATGAAGGATTGCAATCTATATCAAGAACAATGAAATCTACGGGCACATAATTCCTATTTGCAACAATAAGAACGTCATTAATTCTTCCCATAGGTTTCTTAATGGTGGAATCCGCAAGGTGGAAGTTTAAAGAACAATCATCAAATTCACGGAAACCTAGCAAATCACACAGAGTTTTTGGAATCGTGGAGACACTAGCACCCAAATCACACAAAGCATAGCATTCATGATATTTAATTTTAATTTTAATTGTATGTTCCCATTCATCATAAAGTTTTCTAGGGATAGAAACTTCCAATTCAAGTTTTTCTTCATAAGATTGCATCAAAGCATCAACGATATGTTTAGTAAAAGCTTTATTTTGACTATAAGCATGAGGAGAATTTAGCACGGATTGCAACAAGGAAATACAATCTATCAAAGAGCAATTATCATAATTAAATTCCTTGAAGTCCAAGATAGTGGGTTCATTGCTATCTAAAGTTTTAACCTCTTCAATCCCACTTTTACCAATTTTAGCATCAAGATCTAAAAACTCCGAATTTTTGGGACACCTTCTAACTAAAGTTGACTCATCTCCAGTCCCATCATCATCAATATTCATATTGCAAAACAAGGATTTAATAGGGGACACATCAATAACTTTTAGATCTTCATCTTTATTCTCATGAAAATTAGAAGAACACGCCTTCACAAAGCAATCTTTCTTAGCACGCATCCTAGCGGTTCTTTCCTTGCACTCATCAATGGAAATTCTCATGGCTTTGAGAGACTCATTGATATCATGCTTAGGTGGAATAGATCTAAGTTTCAAAGAATCAACATCAAGAAAAATTCTATCCACATTCCTAGCAAATTCATCAATCTTAGGCAATTTTTCTACAAGCAAAGCATTGAAATTCTTTTGGGAAATCATAAATTCTTTAACACTAGTCTCAAAAACAGAGGGCATCTTATTAAAATTTCCATAAGAGTTGTTGTAGGAATTACCATAATTATTAGAGTAATTACTAGGATACGGCCTAGGATTAAAGTTTCCTCTATAAGCGTTGTTACCAAAATTATTCCTACCAACAAAATTCACATCCATAGATTAATTATTATTCTGAATCAAGGTAGCCAAAGGCATATCGTTAGGATCAGAAGCAACACTCTTATTAGCAAACAATTTCATAAGTTCATCCATCTTTCCACTCAAAACATTAATTTCTTCAATTGCATGCACCTTTTTACTAGTAGATCTTTCGGTGTGCCATTGAGAATAATTAACCATAATATTATCTAGGAGTTTAGTAGCTTCTCCTAAAGTAATTTCCATAAAAGTGCCTCCCGCGGCCGAATCTAAAAGATTTCTAGAAGCAAAATTCAATCCGGCATAATTTTTTTGTATAATCATCCACAAATTCAAACCATGAGTAGGGCAATTACGTATCATTAATTTCATCCTCTCCCAAGCTTGTGCAACATGTTCATGATCAAGTTGCTTAAAATTCATAATATCGTTTCTAAGAGAGCTGATCTTAGCGGGAGGGAAATACTTAGAGATAAAAGCATCTTTGCACTTATTCCAAGAATCAATACTATTTTTAGGCAAAGACGAAAACCAAGTTTTAGCACGATCTCTAAGAGAAAACGGAAATAGCTTCAATTTAACAATATCATTATCCACATCTTTCTTCTTTTGCATATCACACAAATCAACAAAGCTATTTAGATGGGTAGCGGCATCTTCACTAGGAAGGCCGGCGAATTGAGCTTTCATAACGAGATTCAGCAAGGCATCATTAATTTCACAAGATTCAGCTTCGGTAAGAGGAGAAATTGGAGTGCTAAGAAAATCATTGTTGTTGGTATTGGCAAAGTCACATAATTTAGTATTATCTTGAGCCATCGTGACAAGCAAGCAACCCTACACATGAGCAAACAAGAAGCAAGCGAAAAATAAGGCGAACGGAAAAGAGGGCGAATAAAATGGCAAGGGTGAAGTGGGGGAGAGGAAAACGAGAGGCAAATGGCAAATAATGTAACGCGAGGGATAAGGGTTTGTGATGGGTACTTGGTATGTTGACTTGTGCGTAGACTCCCCGGCAACGGCGCCAGAAATCCTTCTTGCTACCTCTTGAGGTTTTCCCTTGAAGAGGAAAGGGTGATGCAGCAAAGTAGCATAAGTATTTCCCTCAGTTTTTGAGAACCAAGGTATCAATCTAGTAGGAGGCCACGCTCAAGTCCCTTGCACCTACACAAACAAATAAGAACCTTGCAACCAACACGATAAAGGAGTTGTCAATCACTTCACGGCCACTTGCAAAAGTGAGATCTGATAGAGATGATAAGATAATATTTTTGGTATTTTTATGATAAAGACTAAAACTAAAGAAAGCAAAGTAAACGGAGAAAGAAATAGCTTGTTGAGGGAAGATTAATATGATGGAAAATAGACCCGGGGGCCATAGGTTTCACTAGTGGTTCTCTCAAGATAGCATAAGTATTATGGTGGGTGAACAAATTACTGTCGAGCAATTGATAGAATTGAGCATAGTTATGAGAATATCTAGGTATGATCATGTATATAGGCATCACGTCCGTGACAAGTAGACCGACTCCTGCCTGCATCTACTACTATTACTCCACACATCGACCGCTATCGAGCATGCATCTAGAGTATTAAGTTCATAAGAACGGAGTAAGGCTTTAAGTAAGATGACATGATGTAGAGGGATAAACTCATGCAATATGATATAAACCCCATCTTTTTATCCTCGATGGCAACAATACAATACGTGTCGTTTCCCCTACTGTCACTGGGATCGAGCACCGCAAGATTGAACCCAAAGCTAAGCACTTCTCCCATTGCAAGAAATATCAATCTAGTAGGCCAAACCAAACTGATAATTCGAATAGACTTGCAAAGATAACCAATCATACATAAAAGAATTCAGAGAAGATTCAAATATTGTTCATAGATAATCTGGATCATAAACCCACAATTCATCGGATCTCGACAAACACACCGCAAAAGAAGATTACATCAAATAGATCTCCAAGAGAATCGAGGAGAACTTTGTATTGAGATCCAAAGAGAGAGAAGAAGCCATCTAGCTAATAACTATGGACCCGAAGGTGTGAGGTAAACTAGTCACACATCATCAGGGAGGCTATGGTGTTGATGTAGAAGCCCTCTGAGATCAATGCCCCCTCTGGCAGGACGCCGGAAAAGGCCCCAAGATGGGATCTCACGGGTACAGAAGGTTGCGGCGGTGGAATTAGGTTTTCGTGGTGCTCTTCGATGGTTTGGGGGTACGTAGGTATATATAAGAGGAAGAAGTAGGTCGGTGGAGCCAAGAGGGGCCCACGAGGGTGGAGGGCGCGCCCTCCTGCCTCGTGGCCTCCTCGTTGGTTGCTTGACGTCCACTCCAAGTACTCTGGATCACGTTTGTTCCAAAAATCACGTTCCCGAAGGTTTCATTCCGTTTGGACTCCGTTTGATATCTTTTTCCCGCGAAACACTTAAATAGGTAAAAAAACAACAATTTGGGCTGAGCCTCCGGTTAATAGGTTAGTCCTAAAAGTAATATAAAAGTGTATAAATAAGCCCATGAAACATCCAAAACAGAATATATAATAGCATGGAACAATCAAAAATTATAGATACGTTGGAGACGTATCATCCCCCGTCACCGTCGAGGTCGCGCACGCTCAATCCCCTCGGGCGGATCTCATCGCCGGCCATGTTGGCCCCGCCGTCGCCCAACGCACCGCTGCGCCTGCCCGCAAGCGGCAAGGCAACATGGTCGTGTAGGGCGGGAATCTGGCTGCCCCCGCCACGAAGGCCCGCGCTCCGGGCGCCAACGTCGCTGCGCGACCCTGGCCGGCGGCGGAGAAGGTCACGAAGGCCACCAGCGTAAAGAGGAAGAGGATTCCGGCTACAAAGAAGCCGCTTCCTTTATCCACTCCCACCGCCTCGGAAAAAGGTTCCCCGGCGATGCCGCTCAACGGTGCTGCTCCCACCGCAGGCGAGGTGTTTGACGAAATGGCCGGAATGTATGCGTCTTCGGTCATGGCAATTTTCTTTGCTTTTCGCCATTTGCGATAGCTCGTGACTTGTTGTTCACTATAGCGGCGGTACGAACAATGCGACTGTTGAGTTCGTGACCTTGTTAGACACCAACGCCGTTGACATCGATCAAGCCCCGTTCGCCGCATTCGACTACAATGAAACGGGGGGCAGTGTGGATGATCATGGTGATGAGGAATAAGTGGAGGAGATCGATGAGGTAGCGTATGAGCAATCGCAAACAAAAACTGGGAAAAGCCAGAGATCGAAGAACTACACGATCTTGGAAGATCAAATCCCGATCAGGGCATGGAGTGTGGTGTCTCTTGATGCATGCACGGGTACTTCTCACACCGCCAAGAGGTATTGGCAAATGATCGAAGATCAATACTTCGCCATGATGGCAAAGTACCCCAATAGGACTCCACGCACATTTCGGTCACTTCAAGGGCTTTGGGATGTGATCAAGCCTATGTGCAGCCGTTGGGCAACTTGCTTGGAGCAAGTACGCAATGCACCTCCAAGTGGAACCGTGGAATCCGACTATGTCAGTTTGTTTTGCCTTTGTTCAAGTTGTGTACCACATGTTGCATCATATGAAATGATTGCATCATTTAAGTTTGTTCAAATTGTGTAGGACAAAATTGCCCAACATAGATACAAAGACATGGAAGCTTCGGAAGGCAAATTCTTCAAACTAGAGCATTGTTGGGACTTGATCAAAGAGTGTGAGAAGTGGAAGTTGATCGACAAAGAATCCCCACCGAAGAGAGGTTCACTTAAAAAAATGGATGAAGATGAGGATGATGATGGCCCAAGAAATTTGAACAAGCCCGATGGCAACAAGAAGACCAAGGAGAAGATGAAGAGAGAGCACGAAGCATCGAGGTTGAGGGAGAAGATTGATGTCATGGTGCAATCAAATGAGTTGATGTTGTTGAACTCGTTGGAGATCAAGAAAGAGCTGGCCAAGAAGAAGGCAAGGGAGAAGCAAGAAAAGTGGCAATTTCTCAAGGAAGAGGGGCTGCGTAAAGCGGCCATTGAGGAGAGAAGAGCACGTGCCGCTGAAAACAAAGCCATGTCCAAGTTGCTCGCCAAAGAGAACAAGATCATGACAATGAACTGCAATGACATGGACGACCTCACCAAAGAATGGCATGATATGGCAAGGAGAGAAATCTTGAAGAGGAGAATGGTTGCATCGGCCAGTGCGTGTTACAGTGCTGGAGATGTTTTCTCTACTCCATATGGTGCCAAGGTCGATGATTTCGATGTGGGAGTTGGAACAAGCGCCGGAGATGGATTCGGTGGTGGCGATGAACTTCAAGATGGACTCGATGGCGCGGAGTGAAGATCGACCAAGATGATGCCGGACGTGGTCGTCACTTTTGCAAGACCCTCTTTTGCGTTTGTCCTACTAAACTGAAGCTTTTATTTGTGCGTAAACTGTGTTATGTTGTTTGAATTTGAACTTATTTGTCGGAACCGATGTCAAATTCGAGAATTGGGCGTCTTCGGTTTGCGGGTCGACGCGGCGATGCCCGAGCAGACCCCACGTAGCCGACCCGTAAAAGAGCATATTCGCCGAATATCCTCTTTTACCGGTCCATTTTGCGGGGTCTGAGTCTGGCCTCTCCAGTGCCAGCCTGCATATGCATTTTTCCGCGAACTGCAAAAGGCTTTTGCGCGTTGGGATTTTGCAGGGTCTGCTAGAAATGCTCTAAGTTAGGACCGCAATGTTCTCTAGGAGCGCTTTTTTTCCAGCGAACACCCAGTTTGCCAAACCAACTAAAAATGTTATAATTGAAAATTTGCCACGTTTCATAGAAAAATTGCCATGTAACGCATTTTAAAAACTGGAAATTGCCACATTTCATAGAAAATTTGACGTTCGTTTGATGGTGATCAGACGGCTTTGAGGGCATTCCCTGGAACCTCCCTCCCAGGGAACATTATTCCCCGGTTATCTTTTCGGTTAAGTTAACAATTTAGTTCCGAGTAACAAGTGGTTCCTATAGGAGTGCAGCCCTTTGAGAGGGTAACTGAACACTGAAACCAGGAACAAACCAAGGATAAATAATAAAATGAGAACACAATGTAACTCGTTGAGTACTTTTTTTTGTCAATGTGGTCCTTGAGATTATTTTTTCTACTGGTGACCTGTTGAGTTTTAGTCGTGTTTTTTTTGAAAATGAAATGTAGCACCTCCTGGCGTCTTCATCCATGGATGCAAACAATCATTCCATTATTAAATAAGATGTTAGATAAATGGGTCAAAACATCTTACAAACAGAGTACACAAAATGACTACTCGGTCTGTCTCGGTGCATAAGGCATGCGCGTTGTTCTAGGTCATCGATTTAAGTAGCTAAATTTGTATTATATGTAACACAAAAATATAGAAACCCATTTGCGTAAGAATCCAATGATATGCTTTCATGACATATAACACTGTTTTAGGTATTCTAATCAAGGACTTAGAACTATGCGCACGCCCTATGCACCGGGACGGGGGGGGGGGGGGGGTAACAAAGGTTGGCCCATCGCAAGAAGTGACAAAAAGACACCTATAACTAACTAGTCAAACTACCATAGCAAATGGCTTCAAAAATTTAGTTCACACTTGCACAGACGGCGTGATGTCTAGCCTGGAAGCGGGACAATTATTTTCTTGCTCAATGTCGGATCCAACCAATGAAGGTTAGAGCATCAGCATGAAGGCAACACCTTCAACAAGGAGACAATGCAACTTTGCAAGTTTTTCATTGCCGGGTCCAACCAATGAATTAAGTGTAGAACATGAGTTTTCACCTTGGATATGGAGTGGTGCTCTAGTCATTATTTTAACAGTGGATCTTTTAGTAGCTGGTCCACCCATTACTCTAAAGTAGTTCAAACCACCTCCTAGGAGGCATGTAGTCTGTTCCCCAACTTTTCAATGAAAAGAAACGCAAAGTCTTCGCGTTTTCACGGAAAAAAATAGTTCACTGTGGGGTCCTCCGTAGATAGCCACTTAGGCCATTACAAGAACTCCTCTGGGTCATGCACCGACTCGTCCAAGATCTTCTCTTATTAGACCGAATAAGTAGTCTTCCACCTCATGTCACATGCATCCACTTGACAATGAAGGGAAGAGGCAGACACAATGAGCAACCATTTTGAGATGCTAAGCCGCTTCACTCGTGGAATGAAGATGCTCGTATCATCTGCATGTTGTAATATGCAGACACCTCATCTACCAAGTGTGGAGTAAGCACGTCATGTTCCGTAAAGATACTTGTATCATCTGCATATCGCAAGATGCACACACTCCATGTACCAAGTGTGGAATAAGACCACTGACTTACGAATCCTCCTTAGCACGTGCAATAAGGATGGCCATACTAGGATCGATATTGAAGAGTATTGGGGAATCAGATCTCCTTGATGCAAACACTTCCAAGTTTGAAAGTAATGATATATAACATTATTAACTTTCACACCAACACTACTACTAGGGAAAACCCTATAGGTGACCACTTAGTAGTGGCGCCACCTATTTGACCTGCGCTACAGCTAAGCCATAGTAGCAGCGCAGGTACAGAAGGCACGCACTACTACTAAGTGGACCCCACTGTGCCCTTCGGACATGCAGTAGTAGTAACTCTTTCTCTTGGTGTTGCTTAAGTATTATGTTGCATATTATCTATGAATTTTCTTATGACGCATCTGTGTAAGGGATATAGATGATGAAGAAGTGGTATGTCGTGTACGAGAGAGGGTTCTAAGAGTCTACAATAAGTGGTCAGCATGTCAGGCCCAAATGGACCGCTTCTCGGTTAGCAGCCACAAAGGTTTTGAAAGTAAAAGTGAAGTAGAACCTAGTTACTTGAAGTTCACGCTAGCGGGAGAGAGGAAGAAGAACCGGATGAAGAACTACTTCATAATCCCTTTCTTGCTCACCGTGATCGCTTTTTCTGTTGTATGTGATCATAGTTTAGATCGATGATGAAACATGTGTATGTGATCATGTAGTTGTATTTGAGACTTGTAATAACTTGTATCACTATTTTCAATGATAATGAGACATTTGTGGAATCAGTATGATGATGCTGATGATGAGACATTGTTGTATCATATAGGTTCAATGTTGTGTATATATGTTGGACTGTATAAAAACCTATATAATTGATGTATAAATATTGTGTAAATACATAGAAAAAATAAATATTGAAATTTATAGCGGTAAGCTGTAGTACCGCAGGGCACATGCTACTACTACTTCTGTTAGCAGTAGTGCGAAGGCCACACCTGCGCTATAACTAAGTAGTAGTAGCGCAACTGAATCCCACGCTACTACTAACAGTAGTAGTAGTAGCGCGGGTTGGCGCCTATACTACTGCTACCCTGTTAGCTGTAGCGTGGGGGCCCCTGCGCTACTACTAGCTGTTTAACTCGCATCACTACTAGGCTTTCCCTAGTAGTGCGAATGTTCTCAACACACTAACACCAAACATGTCGAAAGCCTTTTGATATGCAGTGGCTCTGCAAGAAAGGTCATATGCTTTTCTCGAAATTGGCCACCAAGATAACCTCATATAGCTTCTTTGAATGAAGCTTGTGTATGTTTCATGCAAGACTACCACCCCCTCAATAATGTGGAGGCCAAGCATAAACATCTACATTGATCTAACCATATTATTTGCAGTGGCGGCAATGCATTAGTGTGGATTTTAGTAAAATATTTGAAATTCAAATATGCCAGTATAGCCGAATCTTAAGCCCACCTCCTTTTTTGGCAAGGAGCGTGACGACTCTGAAGTTGAGCTGGAACATGGGCAAATTCCCCACATACAATTCATGGAACATCGGAGTCATCAAGTCCATAAACCAGTGACAGATACAAATAGCATAAAGAAATGTAACCAACATATATATATATATATATATATATATATATTGAGAATGGACTTTAGTTGTACCAACTGACTAGGCGGCGGGACATGACTAACGCGGCTGAGGCGACTGAGGCGACCGAGCCGCCGCCGCCGGAGCCTCCGCCCGCGCCGCCGACCGCGGTGAACGAGGAGTCTGCCGAGGAGCTGCGGGAGCGGGCGCCGCTGCTGGAATCATCTCCCCTAATCACGCAGGCACGTGAGGGGGATGGAGAGAGGGTGGTGGTCGTGCCGCCGCCGCCATCGCCCCCACTAATCAAGCCGGCGCTTGGGGGCGTGATGTTGATGACATGCAGCTGAGGTGCGCCAAGCGGGCGGGCAAGCTTCGTGATATCGAGATCACTACTGGTATGTCGGTCAACACCTCTAACTCCATTTTGCATTTCTATAATAATGAAATTATTTATAATGCAAATCAGTTAGGAGTTTCACTTGGTAGTAATGATAGTGAAATTTCGAACTCTGTTAATGATCTCCTAGACTTGGAAGCGGAATGCGCTTTAGAAATGATTCGAAATTTAGCAGCGGTAAAACCCATGAATGATGCAGATATTGATGCGTTGGGTGTCAGAGTGCTCGATAATTTTTGTGTGGATCTTGCACCATCCATTCCTGAGTCTGAGGAAGAGGATGCCACTTTAGAAGATACAGTAGTTCGATCCACTGAGCCCGGTTATGAGGACCGGGTGGAGGACCATAGCAAACCCAAACGCAAGTGGAAGCGGAAGGTTTATCCTGTTTCAGCGGTTCGTAGGAGTGCTAGGATCCGTACTACTAAAAAAATTCATGATGAAATATGAAAGGAATCTTTTGGAATAGCAGAGGTCTGAAAGACTTGGCTAAAAGGAGGTTTCTTGCAGATGCGTCTATCGAGCATAGATTAGATTTTATTGCTCTCTCGGAAACTGGTAGAGATAAGTTTGCGCCCCAGTTTCTTAATACTTTATTGGGCGGTGTCGATTTCGATTGGCACTGCCTGCCTCCGCGAGGAAGATCGGGTGGGATCTTACTTGGAGTGAGATGCGATTCGCTGGAAGTCCGAAGTGTCGTGATGGGTGACTTCGCGGTTAAGTTTCGGGTTAGGTCCAAAGCAGATGGGTTTAACTTGGCTCTGGTGGCGGTCTATGGTGCCACGTAGCCCGAGCTTAAACCAGAGTTTTTGGCTGATCTTGTTCGAATTTGCGGCTCTGAGCAGCTCCCAATTTTAGTTGGGGTGACTTTAATATCATTAGGAGGAGAGAGGAAAAGAATAATGATAATTTTGACAACAGATGGTCGTTTATGTTTAATACCATTATTGAAAGCTTGGATCTGAGAGCGATAGAGCTTTCTAGTAGAAAATTTACTTGGGCTAATGCTTTGCCAAACCCGACGTTTGAGAAGCTGGATCGAGTCCTAGCGCGCGTCGAATGGGAACAGAAATTCCCTTTGGTAACGGTCCAGGCTCTCTCGCGTGGAATCTCTGATCACACACCTTTATTCGTGGACTCTGGTGAGCCAAACCACGTGGGAAACAAACACTCCTTTTCATTCGAGCTGGCATGGTTCGAACGTGAAGGATTCTTGGATCTGATAGCCAGGGAATGGGCTAAGGATGCAGGAGGTAGGACTTCCGTTGAGTGCTGGCAGAATAAGATTAGGCATTTGAGGAGTTTCTTACGTGGGTGAGCTAAGCACCGTAGTGGGATTTATAAGGTCGAAAAGGAAAGGCTGCTTACACTTATTCAGTCCCTAGGTTTAAAAGCCGAATCCACAATTTTGCAACCCACAGAGCTTCATGCTAAGCTAGAAGCGGAGATGAGATTGAAAGAGCTGCTCCGTGAAGAGGAATTAAAGTGGGCGTTGCGGGCTAAGGTTCGCAAAGTTGTCCAGGGGGACGCGAACACTCAATTCTTTCACTTGATCACTAATGACAAGCACAGAAAGAAGAGAATCTTTCAGCTTGAACAAGATGAAGGAACTATTTTAGGTCAGGATAACCTAAAATTATACATAACCGAGTACTATAAGCAGTTGTTTGGTCCTCCGGAGGATAACTGTGTGTCCCTGGATGAGTCCAGGATTGAGGATGTGCCTCAACTCACTGCTGATGATAATGATATTTTGGTTGCCCCGTTCTCGGAGAAAGAGGTGTTTGAAGCTATTGTGCAGATGAAAAACAATAAGGCTCCAGGGCCGGATGGATTTCCGGCAGAGTTCTATAAAAAGTGTTGGCATATTATCAAGGGGGATTTGTTACCAATGTTCCATGATCTATTATCTGGACAGCTTCAGCTATTTCACTTAAATTTCGGAATAATAACATTGCTTCCTAAGAAAACGAAGGCTGTGAGAATTGAGCAGTTCAGGCCGATCTGCCTTCTCAATGTTAGTTTCAAAATTTTCACCAAGGTTGGGACTAATAGGCTCACGCAGATTGCGCATTCTATGGTGCAGCAGTCCCAAACTGCTTTCATGCCGGACAGAAGCATCCTAGAAGGGGTGGTGGTCCTTCATGAAACACTCCACGAAATCCACTTGAAAAAATTAGATGGTTTAAGGTGGATTTCGAGAAAGCGTACGATAAAGTCAAATGGCCATTCCTTCAACAGGCCTTCCGTATGAAAGGTTTTGATGAAGCCCGGCGACGCCAAGTAGAATCGTTCACGCAAAAAGGGAGTGTTGGAATTAAAGTGAATGACGACATAGGTCATTATTTCTAGACACATAAGGGCCTAAGACAAGGGGATCCGATGTCTCCTATCTTGTTTAACATTGTAGTTGATATGTTGGCAATTCTGATAGGAAGGGCTAAGGAGGCTGGTCAGGTGGGTGGCTTGGTACCTCATCTAGTTGATGGAGGTGTGTCTATCCTGCAGTACGCCGATGATACGATCATCTTTATGGAGCATGACTTGGCCAAAGCGAGAAATATGAAGCTGGTGTTATACTTATTTGAACAATTGTTCGGGTTAAATATTAACTTTCACAAAAGCGAATTGTTCTGCTTTGGTAGAGCCAATGACGAACAAGAGGCATATAGGCAATTGTTTGGGTGCGCATTGGGGACTTTGCCTTTCACATACTTAGGTATCCCAATTCACCATCGTAAACTGACAAACAGAGAATGGAAGTGCATCAAAGACCGATTTGAAAAGAAACTGAGTTGCTGGAAGGGCAAGCTCATGTCATACGGAGGCCGATTAATTCTGATAAACTCGGTTCTCATGAGTATGCCTATGTTTCTCTTGTTGTTCTTCGAAGTCCCAGTTGGAGTTAGGAAAAGACTGGACTTCTATCGATCACGTTTCTTCTGGCAGAGCGATGAACTAAAAAGAAAGTACCGACTCGCCAAATGGGATATCATCTGTCGACCGAAAGACCAAGGGGGTCTTGGTATTGAGAATCTTGAGGTCAAGAACAGATGTCTTCTCAGCAAATAGTTGTGGAAGTTATCGGTAGAGACTGATGCCACTTGGGCGCAGATCCTTCGTAGCAAGTATCTTCACGCCAAAACTTTGTCCCAGGTGACAGCAAGGCCGACTGACTCACCCTTTTGGAAAGGGCTTATGAAAGTCAAATTAACCTTGTTTAATAGGACAAAGTTTATTATTGGCAACGGCGCTAGCACGCGATTCTGGGAGGATACTTGGCTCGGAGAGACCCCCCTTGCCATTCAATACCCGTCTCTGTATCGTATTGTTCAACGACGTGAGGCATTCGTTGCAACGGTACTTCAATCCATTCCCCTTAATATGCAATTCAGAAGGACACTAATTGGCAATCGTTGGGAAGAATGGCTCCATCTAGTAGGTAGACTGATGGAGGTTCAACTATCTCAACAGCCCGATAAATTACGCTGGAAACTTACTAGGTCTGGAGAGTTTACAGTTAAATCAATGTATCTTGATGTTATCAATTCAAGCTCGATTCCTAGTTCCAAACATGTTTGGGCTGTCAAAGTTCCTTTGAAAATCAAAGTGTTTATGTGGTTTGTCCATATACAAGTAATTTTAACCAAGGACAATTTGGCAAAAGCGTAATTGGACAGGACCTACTAGGTGTAGTTTCTGTGATCGGGATGAAACTATCAAACACCTTTTTCTTGACTGCCCATTAGCCAAAGTTCTATGGCGGACAGTCCATATTGCATTTAATATTACTCCATCGAGTTCTGTCAACACGTTATTTGGAACGTGGCTTAACGGGATAGGGCCCGAAACAGCGAGACACATTCACGTAGGAGTTTGTGCTTTACTGTGGGCAGTCTGGAACTGCAGAAATGATTTGGTTTTTAACAGAACAACAAATATTCATTTTTTTACTGGTTATTTTCCGGGCCACTGCGTCGATCCGTATGTGGTCGCTACTCACTCCGACGGAGGCCAGGGAGCGTTTGGTTACTGGATCTATCCGCTGGGAGATGGTAGCACGGGATATCTTCAACCGGTTTGGATGGCGGTCATGTAATAGGATAGGCAATTAGTTTACCTATCTTTCTTATACCAGCCGGTTGTGGCTTTTTGTGGCGAGTTTGTTTTTGGCCTTTTTGGCTCTTTGTGAGCTCTCCTTTATTTTCGTTTTCAGACTTTAAGACCTTATTGTACCTATTTATTTGTTTAATAAGTTGGCCGTATGCATCATTCTGATGCAGAGGCCGGGGAGTCCCCTTTTCGTAAAAAATATATTGAGAAGAAAAGCAACAATAAAGATTTGGGGCCAAAAACGGTTAGGAGTGGTCATTGAATAACTTTCTTCAGCTTGAGTTTGGATAAAAGTGCAGAAGGTATTTGCACCATCACCTGCGGGAGCCGTGAAGAGCTAGTACGACATATAATACGCTACGTACAGTACGCTTCAGCTGACTACTAGTATTATGCAACACGTCCAATGATATACCAATGAAAAATGACATACCAATCAAATTTGGGATCAAGGCAGCCATGTACCGTCGCGAACAAGACGAGCCTTGCTCAGATCTGTCTGTTCATCTCAACAGTGCACTACGACCGTACGCTCGCCGACACTGCTAATCCACCATCTGGCTCTTAAAGCCTTGCACTTAGATTAACACGTATGTCCGGCCTCTAACGAGCGCGTTCTAGCTGTGGGCTGTGGCTAGAAATGCTGCACGGCTACCAGTTGGTTGGCCATGGACATGCATGAAACCAACCTCTAGCTAGGCCTCGTGTCCTTGCCATGCTTCAACCACAAGTCATATAAGTTTCGTGCATGTGCTAATCAACTAGTGTCTCTTCGATCGCGGGTCCACGTAACATCACACCATACTGGAGTATTATTTTATTCTCTGTACTACGGTCACAACCTCTAACAACAAAGTTCAATGCATGCTGGGAAGCGGCAATGATTGACTGTCCTGCACTGCTCGAACAAATCACATGTTGACCCGGCCGGCCATTTTGTGGCATGCACGTTACACAAAACAGTTTGACACGGGTGTGTATTAATGGCACCGATAATGTGGGCAAGCAAAGAAAAAGTTATAAAATGAATGTAATGTAAAATTGCAATGTAATCGAGAGAAACAAAGTGATGAAGCTGCTAGGTGTAGGCAAGGCACGTAGTACTAGCTAGGAGATCGACGTTGAAATGTTCACGTCATATCATGATCGCCTCTGATAACGGGTGGTGGTTGAGAAACTAATAAAGCTCACATTAATCCCGCGACAACGGCGTCAAACGCTCAACGATCACACACATAGGTACTTACGGTACGTACGTACACAGTATTCTCCCTTGGAGAGAGTTAGACCTAAAGCATGCCCATGCCCATGCATACCCGAGTATGTAACGTAAACCCAATCAGACATAACAAACACATTTATTAACTTCACCAGATGATGCATGGGAGATGCATACCATGTTACCATCTAGAATCATCGTTAATGAGGTGTGTTTGCTATCTTAATTAGGCAAGTATGTAGTTGCCGTGTAAGCGATGGTACTATACTAAGTAATACAGGTATATGCATGTGTCATGTGTGATGCGTATGTCTTCACCAAATTGACATAAAGAATATGCCTCGGGGACTCCCAGCAGTCCGGTTAGCGGGCTGCTGTACAATGGGAAGACAAAGCGATCCGCCGCGGCCGGCCGTAGACTAGTGTAGTGTATCCGTGTCGTGAAAGTGAAGCTCCGCGCGACCGTATGTGCACATAGTTTTAGCTTTTTAGTTGAACCATTTTCACCGATTTGTATAAAATCCGTCATGTTTATATGAAATCCGGCCTTGTTTGCATGAATTTCATCATGTTCGTTAAAAAAGAGTTTGAAATATATGAGGCTACGGTTGGATGGCGTCCTCCTGCATCCATGTCCGCGGACGGATGCGGGAGGAAATTCATGGGTTGCCGTTGGAGATGCCCTTAGACAAGTATATATTTGTCGTATAAGCGATGGTACTATACTAAGTAATACAGGTATATGCATGTGTCATGTGTGATGCGCACGTCTTCACCGAATCACATAAAGTTAGCTAGAGAGGAGGGAGCTATATATACAGCTTGCTGGCTAGAGGTCTCGTTCGTCAACTCACCAAAGACCATATGTTCGGAGGTAGCCTAGGTAATAACATGATGAAGGGCATGGTGTGCCTGGTGGCCGTGGCACTGGTCGTCGCCGGCAGCGCTAGCATTGCGGCGGCGCAGGCGGCCGGGCTGAAGAAGGGCTTCTACAAGAAGAGCTGCCCGCAGGCGGAGGACATCGCGCAGAAGGTGGTGTGGAAGCACGTCGCCGGCAACCGCGAGCTCGCCGCCAAGTTCCTCCGCATGTTCTTCCACGACTGCTTCGTCAGGGTACACACATTCTTCAGTGTCTGCGCTGGTTTGTTTTCAAGGTCGTTGCCACCGATTTACATGTTGCTTTGGGTGTAGGGGTGCGATGCGTCGGTGCTTCTGGACTCGCCGACCAACACGGCGGAGAAGGATGCGCCGCCGAACCTGTCGCTGGCCGGGTTCGAGGTCATCGACGAGGTGAAGGCGGCGCTGGAGCGGGCGTGCCCGGGGGTGGTCTCGTGCGCCGACATAGTGGCGCTGGCGGCGCGGGACTCGGTGTCGTTCCAGTACGGGAAGAAGCTGTGGGAGGTGGAGACGGGGCGGCGGGACGGCACCGTGTCCAGCGACACGCAGGCGTTAAACGAGATCCCGGCGCCGTCCTCCACCTTCGACATTCTCCTCACCAACTTCTCCGGCAAGGGCCTCGGCCTCCAGGACCTCGTCGTCCTCTCTGGTGCGTACCACATCCACATGCCATGGTTGTTAACGTAGATGCATCGATCATTTTAGGCGTGTATACAAAAATGACGGAGAGGTAGTATACGTGCGTACGTACAACACGACCATGCATTGGCACATGCAGCTGCTGGCCATAAATGATCATGCGTGCATTTGCTTGCTCGATCGTCTCCTAATAGTACGAAAAGAACGGAAAAAATAGGAAGTACTGCCCATCTCTTGTTGTTGTTCACGAAAGTACGTATAGTGTTTTTTATAGAATAATAAAGTACGTGTAGTGCTAAGCTTAGTGTTTATTACTGAAATTTGTTCTTGTGCCAAAAAGAGGACATGCCTTGTGACACATCATGTGCAGTTGCATGCAACACGACGACTAATTAATATCACCACAGTGTTTGACAATGACTGCTTGCTAGCTCCACTGGAAAGCGGACGAAGCCGTCGGTGGCCGATCCGTTTCTCCAGGAATTGTTTTCCTTTTTCTTTCTCCCATACGGCCATACCTCTCGTACGTACCATCGACGGTCAGCTGTGTTGCAGGCAGCGTAGCTCTCCAATCAAATTTGATCGATTGATTGATTGCAACTGAAAGACGTGTCGGCTTGCCACCCGGCATAAATCACGGATTCCTTAATGATGATAGGTGTGTGCTGCTAGCAATGCACGTCACCTATTTGTAGAACTGTGTTGACAAGTTAGTAGAGGTTTTACAGTTGCTAGACGAGGTCGTTGGAGCATCGTGAATTTTCCTCATGACGTGTAACAGTGGGGATTTCCAAATATGATCCACCGTGCCATCGTGAGATTCCCACACTTCAAGTAGTATATATATAGGGTGTTAAAGCACCACGGTGTTCCTTGTGTGGCTATCAGCATGAAGTACTCGTCAGTACTAGTAAGAAGGTTGTTGTGACTTGATCGATTTTTATCAACGGAAAATCCAGTACAGATATCACCTGCATGCACATGCCAAAGATGGTGCACCCTACTTGAGGCTATCTTATTAGCTTAGAAGAATTCTAGTGGATGGGGTAGAAAAGTCACATTCAGGGCCTGTTTGGGACTGTTCTGCTCTTTAAAATTCAACTCTGCTCCGGAAAACACAAACCAAACAGGGGTAGCTCCACGATATGCTGCTCCGCAAAAAACTAGAATCTGGGGTATAACTCCTAGTTTTTTATGAAGCTCCTCAGGGGATGCTTCAAAAAACTCTAGAAGCTGGAGTTGGGTGGAAATTACCCACCACTGCCACCAGTAAGTGGATACCCCTTCATTTCTCTGCCCTCAACCAATTAAATAGATCCTTTCCACCAAATTTCACATTCTTGAAGCTGGAGCTAGATGGAAGCCAAACATTATCTTTGGTAGTGCTACAACTTCTGCTTGAAACTGCTGCAAAGTGAATTTATTGGAGCGAAACTGATTTTGATGAAGCGGAGCAGTCCTAAACAAGCCCTCAGTCACGAAGAAAAAGGGAAGTGAAGGAGAACGTTGAACGATCACGAGAGCGGTTGCGCCTAGTACTCTTCTTAGCTGGCTGAAATGATTTCATGAAGGCGACAAGACCACATAGTTCGGTAACAACAACACTGGGCTACTGATCAGAGGACGATCCATATTGGGAGGTTGCTTCCAAATTTTTGTAGATGGAGCTTCTTTCCTAGCAGTTGGTACTGTTGAATCCAATGTGGCCGTTTGGGAATGAACGGTCACGCGGAAGAGGTACGGAACAGAGAAACAGGGTGTAGAAAAGCCAGTCACTAGTGAGTGCTGGTGGGAAGGGTTAGAGTATGCATAAAAGTTTTACTTAGCATAGATGTGTTTATGTAGCAGATTAAAAGCTTCCGTTTTTTTTAATGCTAGTAATAAGAAGTACTCCCTTAGTATGGTGTAAAAACGCTCTTATATTATTGGACGAAAATAGTACTTACTGAACATGTGACCATACTCTAGGCGGACACACCATCGGAATAGGCAACTGCAACCTCTTCAGCTCCAGGCTCTTCAACTTCACGGGCAAGAACAACCCCACCGACACTGACCCCTCCCTCAACCCTCCCTACGCCAAGTTCCTCCAGGTACGCACTACTCCTACTAATCAGCACCTACCATCCTAAGTAAGTAACCATATCTTCATTACATGACATTTTATGTGTGCGGGCTGCAGGGGAAGTGCAGGCGTAACCTGCAGGCCCCGAACGACAACACGACGGTGGTGCCCATGGACCCCGGCAGCAGCACCTCCTTCGACAGCCACTACTTCGTCAACCTCAAGGCGCGGCAGGGGATGTTCACCTCCGATGCCACGCTGCTCACCAACTCCCGCGCCGCCGCGCTCGTCGACAAGCTGCAGGACAACGGCGTCTTCTTCGACCACTTCAAGAACTCCATCAAGCGCATGGGCCAGATCGGCGTCCTCACCGGCGCCAGCGGCCAGATCAGGAACAAGTGCAACGTCGTCAACTCCTAGATACCGGAAGATGCATGTGTACGTGTGTCGATGAATTGCTGACGTGGTATGTATCACAGTGTCTGGAACATTCAGGCACACTGTAACGAGTGTCTTGATGATCCGGGAGCTGTGTGTAAAACTACTAAATAATTATTTTATAAGAAATTAAAATGAAAGAAAGTATTATAGGGTGTACTCCCTCCGTAAAAAAAAAATAAGAGTGTTTAGATCACTACTATATTGCTGCGGCATATGAACATCCTATGCAGCGTGACTGCGATCGTCTCAGCCTCGAAGATGGATATGTTTCTGGCTACAGTGTGTCGACTGTCGTCCCCGTAGCGCCGCTTGGCGGCTGCCACTAGAAGGCTTTTCCCCCTATTTCTTTTATGTTTTATTGGGCATGATTGTGTTGTTGCCCCAGCCGTCGCTCTTGATAAGATGTTTGGATGCTGGTTGTATGGGCCGTTGCTTTATGTATAAAGCATGACGAAAGCCTATTTCAAAAGAAAGAAAAAACATGTTGGTTTAACGGAAAAAGGGATTTTTCATCCAGTCATCATATCGAGGTGATACAACTGTACGTACTAAGTGAATGTCCGACCTCATATACACAACCCACAAGTTGAAAAGAAAGAAAATACATAGTTTGTTATGAAACAATAACAAGAATCCGCCTAGGATCAAGGATAAGTGAGTATAACGTGATACAGAGCCTTAGGTGCCCCCATTATACGAGCTCCCGCGAGCCGTTGGATCTGAAATCCGAGGGTTAGGGTCATAGCCGAGCTCGTAGATTTACGCATAAATATCATATTTCTAGAGGGCTTTCTGCAAATTTATAGGAGTTCAACCAATTCCCCTTCGATCTCAAATCCAACGGCTCGTGGGAGCTCATATCGTGGGAGCACCTAAAGCCCAGTATCACCTGAAATTTTGCTGATCAAGGATGTCTTGTCCAGAGACTACATCGACATCCATGGTGGAAGAAAATCTCCAGGTCATATGCTCGAATTTGGTGAAGGTAATCGCAAAAAGGTCTCTATCCTTTGACCTCTGCACGATAGATCAAGTACGGATTCACTTCGTACATAAATGGATAACCTGCACGAAAGATGAAACATTGTTTTGTTAAAGAGTGTTGCTATACACACGATCCTTTTCAGCCGATGTTTGCACGATGTGGCAAATCAAACCATTATAACAAAGTGAAGCACACCCATCAGATTGTCCATCGTCTCAACGTCAGGCATATAGTATCATCCGTCCAGTAGTTCCGTTTGTTAAAAAACATCATTCCTTGAAAGCTAGATAGCTCAACATATAAGGCGGCCGCTCCTAAGGATATGCGAAGAAAACTTTTTCACCAATGCTCCTCAACTAGTTGCCAAACACGTTACCCACAACCAGTGACGGACCCAGGAAAACAATGGAGGGTGTGCACAATTTTTTTAAAAAAATCTGCCTAATCCAAGTGTCATATCATATACGGCAAAAGAATAACACAAATAGCTCAATCAAGTCTCACAGTATTATGTTTCAGAAAATAATTTCAAATTTGAGAAAGTACAATACAAATAGTTTTACATGAAAGATACACAAGAATAACTTTGGTTTGCCCTTCAGCTGTAACCTTCTTTATTGTGACCTCATGTTCTCAATAAAATGGACATAATACTACCAATCCTCTTTGTCTTGAGTTATGCAAGTACAACAAAACAAGAAGTAAGAGTCCTACAATTGCAACAAAACGGTGAAAATTACATTGCATTCGTCCACGGGCTTGCGGGCGGCTGATGCGGGTGATCCATTCATCCAGCTGGTCAATGGCAAGCGTTTCAGGGCGGACGGATCTTGTGGGATTCGGTCGGTGCTGGTCTTCGGTGGATCTATTTGGATCCGGTCTTTGTTCGTCTTTGTTTAGGTGTTTACATGTTTGATCCTTCTCATCTACGACATTCTTCAACGGCGATGGTTGCTACTCTGGTGCGCTGGTCCTATAGGGCCTTAGCATGACGACTTCGTGACTGTATACTACAACAAGGTTTGCCTGGTTCCGATGAGGGAGGGGAGATGACCGCGGCGCGCCTTCGGCTCGCTCTAGTGCTTGTAGTCGTCGCTAGATGGTCCACGGGCATGATTTTAATTTTTATTACCTTTGTTGTTCTTTTGTACTGCCATGATTGAAAATTAATAGATTGGAAGTTTCTCGCAAAAAAATGACAAGCGTTTCGGGGCGGACGGCCAGTGGTGAAAGGAGGGGAAGGGACCGGGCGACAAGGTGAGCAACCAGGGGGAGTGAAGCACAGGGAGCGTTGATGTCCGAAATGCAGACGAGCAGTCGAGACGAGGGATTAGGTTTGGATGGCTAGCTCCCGCATTCATGTCCGTAGACTGGTCCCTATTTATACGTGGGTGGATACAGGAGAAAATTTGTGGATCAACATTGCAAATATCAAATATTGTTATACCTAGATTTTTTCCCTCTCGCGGCACGTGCACGTGCACGAAGACGGCTCGTTCACTACGGCGCCGGGGCTCTGGTCCTTAGGGGCACGTGCACGAAGACTTTTCGGATGTCATCGACAAGGCCATGCCGGCTCCGGTAGGGGAGTGGCGACAACGGCTCATTCTGGCGGCGGCAATGGTCGTTCGGTGGTCCATGGACCTCGATGTAATTTTTATTATGTTCGAGGTGTTTTATACTTCCGGAACAAACATTGAAAATATCAATTGATAGATCAAAGTTGTCTAAAAATATAACGTGTTAGATCGAAGAGTCCTAATTTTTCTTTTTTCTGTTTGCAATCTACACGAGTCGCCGCTAGAGTTTCCGTCTGAGTTGATCGATGGAATTGATCTAGCTTAGCTTCTAGCGGGCTCATGTATGTACAGGAGTCTTTGGGTGGACACACACGTAGTGCTGCAAGTAGAAAAATCAGTCAAGCTGCTTCTATGGTTTGCTAGGTTTGCATGTACGTGTACAGCTCCAGTGAATTAGTTCTAGTATTGTAAAACCAACAGAATCAGGAAAAGATGGCATATAGTGAAAAAATCAGCAAAATGCTGGGTGTGCCACGGGGTAAATTTGACAAGTTTGACCTATAGACGAAATCAAATCACAGAATGAACTGTCCGTGAAACTATTTCACGCGGCTGACCCGTGGCGCCTAGCTCTCAGGCGCTGCACTAGTGCAACGTCTGGGAGCTAGGCGCTGCACCAGTGCAACGCCTAGGAGCTAGGCGCGACACTGTATAGTGTGGCGCCTAGCTCTCAGGCGCTGCACACTGACTTAGTAATTTGCGGATCACACGGGTGCGACGCTGGCCGTGTAGCGCCTAACTGTGAGGCGGTGCACAGTGTAGTGTGGCGCCTTCGTGTCGGGCGTCACACAAAAAGGTCAGCCGCGTGAAATAGTTTCACGGATAGTTTATTCTGTGATTTGATTTCGTCTATAGGTCAAATTTGTCAAATTTGCCGTGCGACGGCACACTTGGCACACCCTCTAGGTCTGCCAATGCCCACAACCCATGTTGGGTATAGGTAACACTAGTAAAGAACCGAACAGCATTGACCAACCAATTTGTATCACACGCGCTTTTGATCGGTCAATAGGTAGGGGTCACTGATGACATGTTTATCGCTGAAAATCATTTAGTGATAACTACCTTGTACTAACCACAGGCTTGTCACTGTTGTCCAGTCTGGCCAGCCAGTGATGACATACAGGGCAGCCCCAAGCTGCTAAAGCACAAGACTTGCACAGAGCACAACACACAAGCACATCACATGCATTTCATAAGGGCATTGCATTGCATACGTATTTTTTCCCACATGTTTAAGAT
Source organism: Aegilops tauschii subsp. strangulata (assembly GCF_002575655.3). Classification (NCBI taxonomy): domain Eukaryota; kingdom Viridiplantae; phylum Streptophyta; class Magnoliopsida; order Poales; family Poaceae; genus Aegilops; species Aegilops tauschii. Next base: position 437,921,759 of record NC_053040.3, on the reverse strand, counting down.
ATCTTAGCCACTAACCATGTGAAACGTATAATTATCTAGAATTTTAACGAAACAATGATGACGAAAAAAATCTTGGCGTTGACGTGGGGACTTTCACAAAGCAGTAAAACACACTCCTTCCGTTTCATAATGTAGTACATATAGAGTTGTTGAAAAGTGAAACAAAGTTTGATCAGGTTTGTGAGAAAGTCATTTATATCTAAAAAGCCAAACATATATCATTTGATTCATCATAAGATGTAGTTTCATATTTTATGTGCTTGGTATCGTAGATATAAATAGTTTTCTCTATAAACTTGATCAAAGTTGGACTTTTAAAAGTCTATACGCACTACATTATGGAATGGAGGAAGTATAATATTTTATAAGTATCAACAATGCATAGTAAATAGTAACTTGATAAAAGTAGAGAAACTAGAGTAAGTGGCAAACTTACAATTGCTTGAAAAATCGCCAAGAAGAGACCTAACTCAAACCACGGTCATTGTACGATTTGCTTGAAACTTCTTGTGTAAGTGCACCTAAAATAGAGGAATGTCTTTTTATATGACATTTTAGTTGCGCTCCACAAAATACTCTTATGAAAAAGTATTTTATGCGATACACTAAAATTTCACAACAACTCCGATGTTAATCGAGTTAATTGCACAAAACCACCACATTTGGGGCATCGTTTGCAGAAAACCACGAGGTCACTATTTTTTAGCAAAAAACACCGCACATTCAGTAAATGTTTTGCAAAAAGCACTGATCAAGTGATTTAGGTCGTTTAATCACTTTCTGACAAGTGGGACCGAATTGTCGGGAACTGACTTGGCAAAACATTTACATATACACCCTTTGATCTTAAAAATAAAAGAAATCAACCCCTCCCCCTCCTCACGGACAGCAGCTCACACCGGCCGGCGAGCCGGGGACGCCCAGCGCCGCTCGACGCCGTGGATGGGGGCCAACCTCCATGCGCGTCCCTAGGGTAATCTGTTGTGTTGGAGGAGCTCGCTCCCGTGGATGCACGCGCCCAGTTGCCATCGAAGACTTGTCGGATGTGATGCCGCTGCGAGTTTGTCGGCTGCTCATGGGCAGGGGTGAGGCACTTTGAGCTCGTCGCCCCCCCGTGGACGAGGCGAAGGAGGCGTCAGGCGACCGTACTGATGACCATGGCCTCCTGCTCGACCCGGCCATGGTGACCACCTCCATGGGCCAGCTCTCTCAAGGCCTGGTCCCGGCCGAGACGGCGCAACCACGGGGGCTGAAGTTGTGGGCCTGCGGAGGAAAGGGAGGCGCCGGCGGCGAGGTCCGTGTGGTTTGGGGTGGTAGATGCTCGGTGGTTCGATCAATCCACTCGATCTTTGGAGCTTGGCGATAGAGCTTGAAGCGGATAGGAAAGCAGGCCTGTGAGCCGAGGTAGGCGGGCGAAGACGGCTGCAACCTTCACCATCCTGGCCGGCATCATGGACAGCGAGCATCGAGTCTGCTCCTGGCAGTTGTGCACGAGAGGGGGTCAATTGCTTTTTATTTTTTTAGATCCAAGGGGTGTATGTAAATGTTTTGCCAAGTCAGCTCCTGACAATCCAGCCCCACTTGTCAGAAAGGGATTAAACATCCTAAATCACTCGATCAATGCTTAAAAAATACTGAATACACGATGGTTTTTGTAAAAAATTAGTGACCTCGTGGTTTTCTGCAAATGATGCCCCAAATGTGGTGGTTTTGTGCAATTAACTCATGTTTGTGAAGGAAATATGTCCTAGAGGCAATAATAAAGTTATTATTTATTTCCTCATATCATGATAAATGTTTATTATTCATGCTAGAATTGTATTAACCGGAAACATAATACATGTGTGAATACATAGACAAACGTAGTGTCACTAGTATGCCTCTACTTGACTAGCTCGTTGATCAAAGATGGTTGAGTTTCGTAGCCATAGACATGAGTTTTCATTTTATTAACGGGATCACATCATTAGGAGAATGATGTGATTGACTTGACCCATTTCGTTAGCTTAGCACTTGATCGTTTAGTTTACTGCTATTGCTTTCTCCATGACTTATACATGTTCCTATGACTATGAGATTATGCAACTCCCGAATATCAGAGGAACACTTTGTGTGCTACCAAACGTCACAATGTAACTGGGTGATTATAAAGGTGCTCTACAGGTGTCTCCGATGGTGTTCGTTGAGTTGGCATAGATCGAGAATAGGATTTGTCACTCCGATTGTCGGAGAGGTATCTCTGGCCCTCTCGGTAATGCACATCACTATAAGCCTTGCAAGCAATGTGACTAATGAGTTAGTTACGGGATGATGCACTATGGAACGAGTAAAGAGACTTGCCGATAACGAGATTGAGCTAGGTATTGAGATACCGACGATCGAATCTCGGGCAAGTAACATACCGATGACAAAGGGAACAACGTATGTTGTTATGCGGTTTGACCGATAAAGATCTTCGTATAATATATAGGAACCAATATGAGCATCCAGGTTCCGCTATTGGTTATTGACCGGAGACGTGTCTCGGTCATGTCTACATAGTTCTCGAACCCGTAGGGTCCGCACGCTTAACGTTCGGTGATGATGGGTATTATGAGTTTATGTGTTTTGATGTACCAAGGTAGTTCGGAGTCCCGGATATGATCACGGGCATGACGAGGAGTCTCGAAATGGTCGAGACATAAAGATCGATATATTGGACGACTATATTAGGACATCGGAATGGTTCCGGGTGAGATCGGGAATATACCGGAGCACCGGGAGGTTACCGGAACCCCCCGGGAGGTATATGGGCCTTACTGGGCCTTAGTGGAAAAGAGGGGAAAGGAGCAAAGGAGGGGGCGCCCCCCCCAAGGCCAATCCGAATTGGGAAGGCGACCGGCCCCCCTTTCCTTCCTCCCTCCTTCCCATTCCTTCCCTCTCCTACTCCAACTTGGAAGGGGGGGAATCCTACTCCCGGTGGGAGTAGGACTCCCCTAGGGCATGCCATAGAGAGGGCCGGCCCTCCCCCTCCTCCACTCCTTTATATACGGGGGAGGGCGGCACCCCATAGACACACAAGTTGATCATTGATCTCTCTTAGCCGTGTGCGGTGCCCCCCTCCACCATAATCCACCTCGGGCATATCGTAGCAGTGCTTAGGCAAAGCCCTGCATTGGTAAACTTCATCATCACCGTCATCACGCCATTGTGCTGATGAAGCTCTCCCTCGAAGCTCTACTGGATCGTGAGTTCGTGGGACGTCGCCGAGCTGAACGTGTGCAGTCCGCGGAGGTGCCGTAACTTCGGTGCTGGGATCGGTCGATCGTGAAGACGTACGACTACATCAACCACGTTGTCATAACGCTTCTGCTTATGGTCTACGAGGGTACGTAGACGACACTCTGCTCTCCCGTTTCTATGCATCACCATGACCTTACGTGTGCGTAGGAATTTTTTTAAATTACTATGTTCCCCAACAGTAGCATCAGAGCCAGGTTTATGCATAGATGTTATATGCACGAGTAGAACACAAGTAAGTTGTGGGCGATACAAGTCATACTTCTTACCAGCATGTCATACTTTGGTTCGGCGGTATTGTTGGATGAAGCGGCCCGGACCGACATTACGCGTACGCTTACGCGAGACTAGTTCTACCGACGTGCTTTGCACACAGGTGACTGGCGGGTGTCAGTTTCTCCAACTTTAGTTGAACTGAGTGTGACTACGCCCAGTCCTTGTTGAAGGTTAAAACAACACTAACTTGACGAAATATTGTTGTGGTTTTGATGCGTAGGTAAGAACGGTTCTTGCCCAGCCCGTAGCAGCCACATAAAACTTGCAACAACAAAGTAGAGGACGTCTAACTTGTTTTTGCAGGGCATGTTGTGATGTGATATGGTCAAGACATGATGCTATATTTTATTGTATGAGATGATCATGTTTTGTAACCGAGTTATCGGCAACTGGCAGGAGCCATATGGTTGTCGCTTTATTGTATGCAATGCAATCGCCCTGTAATTGCTTTACTTTATCACTAAGCGGTAGCGATAGTCGTAGAAGCAATAGTTGGTGAGACGACAACGATGCTACGATGGAGATCAAGGTGTCGCGCCGGTGACGATGGTGATCATGACGGTGCTTTGGAGATGGAGATCAAAGGCCCAAGATGATGATGGCCATATCATATCACTTATATTGATTGCATGTGATGTTTATCCTTTATGCATCTTATTCTGCTTTGATTGACGGTAGCATTATAAGATGATCTCTCACTAAAAATTTCAAGGTACAAGTGTTCTCCCTGAGTATGCACCGTTGCCAAAGTTCGTCGTGCCGAGACACCACGTGATGATCGGGTGTGATAAGCTCAACGTTCTTATACAACGGGTGCAAGCCAGTTTTGCACACGCAGAATACTCGGGTTAAACTTGACGAGCCTAGCATATACAGATATGGCCTCGGAACACTGAGACCGAAAGGTCGAACGTGAATCATATAGTAGATATGATCAACATAGTGATGTTCACCATTGATAACTACTCCATTTCACGTGATGATCGGTTATGGTTTAGTTGATTTGGATCACGTGATCACTTATATGATAAGAAAGATGTCTATCTAAGTGGGAGTTCTTAAGTAATATGATTAATTGAACTTAAATTTATCATGAACTTAGTACCTGATAGTTTTTTGCTTGTCTATGTTGTTGTAGATAGATGGCCTGTGCTGTTGTTCCGCTGAATTTTAATGCGATCCTTGAGAAAGCAAAGTTGAAAGATGATGGTAGCAATTACACGGACTGGGTCCATAACTTGAGGATTATCCTCATTGCTGCATAGAAGAATTACGTCCTGGAAGCACCGCTGGGTGCCAGGCCTGCTGCAGATGCTACTGATGACGTTAAGAACGTCTGGCAGAGCAAAGCTGATGACTACTCAATAGTTCAGTGTGCCATGCTTTACGACTTAGAACCGGGACTTCAACGACTTTTTGAACGTCATGGAGCATATGGGATGTTTCAGGAGTTGAAGTTAAAATTTCAAGCAAATGCCCGGATTGTGAGATATGAAGTCTCCAATAAATTCTACAGCTGCAAAATGGAGGAGAATAGTTCTGTCAGTGAACATATACTCAAAATGTCTGGGTATAGTAATCACTTGATTCAACTGGGAGTTAATCTTCCAGATGATAGTGTCATTGAAAAAATTCTTCAATCACTGCCACCAAGCTACAAGAGCTTCGTGATGAACTATAATATGCAAGGGATGGATAAGACAATTCCCGAGCTCTTCGCAATGTTAAAGGCTGCAGAGGTAGAAATCAAGAAGGAGCATCAAGTGTTGATGGTCAACAAGACCACCAGTAGATCGGTTTTGTCGGAACTCCGTGTCCGCACGTATGGGAGTGCGAGACCATGGGTTCCGTGGTGTGGGTACAATGTGCTAACCTAGATCAATCTACGCCTGCCACGGTTGCTCTATGCAAGCAGCAGAACAACACGACGCAACGGAATGACTACTGGCAGCGGAACAGCGACGACGGTGATGAACTCCACTCCGCAGGGACTCTGGCTTGAACACTTATCCTAGCGCGCAAACAAGGGATCCACGGCAAACAAGCAATCATATCCGGCATGACCTGCAAACTGGCATGACACGCCAGGTCAGTACATTGAATGTACTTGCAAGCTCACAGCAACCAAAGCAATCAAGACAAACAATAGCATGGCAATTACAGGTTAACAAGGATTAACATGATACTATCAGATCAATCATAGCATGAACAAGATAATACAGCTAGAACAATACGAGCATGGCATAAACATATGAACATGATGATACTAGCATGCAAAATGATGAAACTATCATGCACCAACTTACTATGTTCGGGTTACCTCGTAACCATCACCTGTATCACATACCATCACGGATATCACACCATCATCTCAGGATCCAATCAAGCTTGGTATTAACAATACCGTAGCAATCATTTATGACCACAAGGAGCATGACCTTTACCCTTGACTCTTGCATAACATTCCAAATATCCAACAAGTTGGTATTCACGATACTACAGTGATCCTTTCACGATCACATAAATATCAACCAACTTCTTTCATCATTGAACCGGGTTGTTATTAATCAAATTATTATTATTACTTTTGACCCATAGTGTGACCGACACGAACTGGGCCCTTATCCGCGGGCGCGGCTATCGATAGATTTAACACATACTCCGCAGAGGTTAGCACATTGTACCCACACCACGGAACCCATGGTCTCGCACTCCCATACGTGCGGACACGGCGTTCCGACAAAACCGATCTACTACCATGACACTCTCCCGGCCACTCCGACCAACTCCCCTTTGGGCTAAGTCCTGGGTGGCCCCGTGCCTACCAAAGGCACCAACGGCCACCGTCATGGCAAAACGGTCCCAAACGGGGACATGAGCTCAAAACCAAACACGGGCACACAAGGCTTATGCCGTCCTACCCGGCCAAGGTAGCGCCCGCGCATAACCTTCCCTCACGGGAGGCACCGGTGAGAGGCATGACAATAGACCCAGTTAGGGCCTTCCCATAAGGCAAACGTGGTTGCACTGGTTAGATCGATATGGTGGCACCATGACTCAGCCAACAGTTGTTCAAGTTCAATTTAATCCGGCTAAACTTGAATGCAATATGCTGAGCCATGATAAAATAACATGATGCAACTACAGTGCATGAACATGATATCAAAATAAGCATGGAGGTGCAACATAATCAACGAGCAGAACAACAACATTTAATCATTTATCCAGATGAGCATGGCATGCTGATGAGCATGAATATCACAACTAGAACACTACTCATAACATAACCTAACCACTAGCATCAACAATAAATATCATGCAAGAACATACCGATAAAACTACCATGCAAGTATTTAATCAACTGGATGCAAAGGAACATGCATAACAACGGTACTCGGAACCGACGATAGTCAGGCACCGAAGGACATCACCAACATGTACTACTACCAAACATGGTCCATAAGAAAGTAATACTAGCATGAAGAGCATAATAACAGAGTGCAAGAAAACATAGCATGACGGTAAACACTGATCCATAAGCATAACCGAAATACCTACAGCAGTAGCAAAACAAACAGACAGTTATTAAAGATTCAAGTTGAAAACCAATGCTTCTGCATGGCTATCATGCAAGGTGGTTGTGGCTTGCCTGGGGATGGAGAAGGCTCAGGGAAGAAGTGCGGAATGACCGCAGAAGGAATCGCCGGAAAGGGTACTCTCTCGGAGGGGGATGACTTAGCGTAAGGGCAAAGTGGTCATTTCCAGTATGTCAAACCATAATGAAAATGATACCAAAAGTTCGGGCTTGAAGAGAAGAAGAAGTAGGCATTGGATTCACCTCAATCGGACGGAGATATGAGGTGTAGAAGATGAAGGACCAATCTGTGAATATTTTCATCACCAACAGGTCCCTGAGTGGATAAGGCAGAGGCGGTTTTCAAGAAATACACTTTCCCGAGAGGAAAGCATACTCACGACGAAGAAGAAAACGAATGTGCTTGCGGTTAAGGGAAAGCGTACTCCGGGGAGTGCGTCTACATTTAACCACGTCAGCGGGGCGGGGTCAACACGGGGCCGGCTCCTGGCTCGCTTACAGGTGGGTCCCGTGGTGCTATCTCTCTCCTCCCGCTGGTCTCCTTCTTCCTCTCGACAGAAGCAGGGGAGAGGCGAGGCCGTGCGGCGCCGGCGATGGCCCGGGCAGCTCCGGCCGTCCCCGGTGGAGCTGGGACCACCGGCGGGCGTGGAACGGAGTGCTGCTCCCTCCTGGAGCAGCAGCAGGTGCTGGGGAGGCCTGGAGTGACGGCGGCTCGCGGAGGCCGAGGGCAACGGCGGCGGTTGATCTTGGGGCACGCGGCCATGGGCGCTCCGGCGATGAAACGAGGAGTTTGGGAGGGGCGCCGGACTCCGGGGAAGATGATGGTGTGGTCAGGGAGTTGATAGGGCTCGGGCTTTGGGCTAATTTAGGAGGTCCAAGGCGGTGGCCATGGCGACAGAGGGAGGACAGGAGAGCTTCTTGAGCTCGATACCGAGGCTAGGCAGGGCTCTGGGAGTGAGGTGAGGTGCGTGGTGTGCTCGGGAGGGGTCGGGGCTGGCTTATATAGCCGTGGCAAGGCGGTTCGAGCTCGGTTGCCACCGCGGACGCGTGTCCGGCGCCGCGGACGCGTGTGCTTGCGGCCAAGCTCAAACAGCGACGAGGGGTAAGTGGAAGAGGGTCACGGAGACGAGAGGGGCTCGGGGACAAGGGAGGGAAGAAGGCACGGCGCCATTAATGCCTTGTCGGCACTGTGCACCCGTGGACGCGCTCTGTTCACGACGGGGACGGCTCACCGGGGAAGAGGACGGAGGGATCAAGGGCTCTAGAGGGACGGCGACGGCTCGGGGAAGTCGCTGGACATAGCTAGGCGACGGGCGGACAAGCAAGCAGCGAGGGAGAAGAAGACAGTGGCACTAGAGCGCGAGAAGCGCCATGCCAAAATAGTGGTCACCACTGTGACCGGCAAGGAGGGGACGCGAGAGGCTGCAGCGAGCTGTCTGGTGATTAGTCCTTACATACTAGAGGCCAAGGGAGTTGATGGATCGACAAAAGGAGCCAAGGTGATGCGTGAGTGATCGACTGAAGTTTGCTGTATCAGTTTTGGCTGTGTACTGCTGATCAACAGGGAGCTAATTGGGTCAAATGGTGCTGTCTGGGAGGTTTAGATTAGGAAGGACTATGATCCTGGAAAGTTTGAGGGGAAATGGATCACAAAACAACAGGGTTGCTTTGTAACCTCAGATTAGGTCCAGAAACTTGATCATGATGATGCTCTCACATGGATTAACCAATTGATCTGAAATTTGGCAAGGCATTATGATTTGGACATATAGAGATGCTGTAAAAATTTCATACCAATTGGATTCACCAAAAAGGTACTTCCTTCACAGCTATTCTCTCTGTCCAGAAACTTGCAAAAATTCTAGAGGAAAATTGGCTAGATGGAATATGCCCAAATTGGGTGGAGATAGGTTATATGGATAAGAGAAGTCCTAGGAAAATTTTCAGACATAATGGAGCAAGATAGAATATACTTGCTTCACTAACTGAAAATTTGGGCAGAAACAAAGATTTGAAGTTGTGCTCACATGGAGGCATTAAATGAGCTCAACTTTGGTGGAGGGCTATGATATGATGATATTGAGGTCATGCATAAATTTCAACTCATTTCAATTAACCTAGCTAGTACTTCCTTCACAACCAATTCCCTCAGATAGGAACTTTGAAAAATTGCTCAGGAATATTTACTAGGTAAATTAAGTTAAAATTTGTCATGAGGCAATTATTTGGACATGAAAAGATGTCCAAGAAGTTTGGAGTCAATTGGGAAAAGATAAATGACACTTGCTTCACAATCTGCCATTCAGGACAGAATATGAAAGAATTTATTGAGCATGATGGGAAACATGGCCAATGAAATATTTTGCCATATTTGAGGAAGATATGACCCAAACAATTTATGAGAATTATTTGGGAATTTTATGATTGATGGAAATATAGGTTGCTTTACAACCTGGGGCAATTAGGGTTATTCCTTTAATAGAAAAGGAATATTCCCAATAAAAAGAATATTGGGATTTGGGCTAGGATGAAAATGGAAAGGTCTAGGGAAGGATTTGAGGTTGACAAGCCACTCTGGAAGCAAAGAAGAGGCCATCTTCTTCAGTTTCCAGACCACCAAGCCACAGAGAAAGAAAACCCAAGCAAAAACCTCAGAAAAACAAATGAAAAAGAAGGGCCAAAAATCAGGCTGTGACAAACCTTCCACCCTTAAAGAAATCTCGTCCTCGAGGTTTGGTTGCTCAGGGAACAAGTATGCATATACTGACTTAAGGAAACCGTTTCCAACTCGGGTATCCTTTTTCCTTTGTTGATTGTTTCCATTAAATTCTTCATCTGACTTTCTGGGCTGGCTCTGGGGCGGTTTGCTTCACTGTATCCATATCCTGGGAGATCTTACTTCCCATTTTCCTACTTATACTGGCTCCAATTCTGCTCATATCTGCTGACTTATCTGAGATTTACCATGTTTGAAATATATGCGTGTCTCACAAATCCGAGAGTGATTTCCAATTACTGTGTCGGTACTGAAAACTGTCCATGAATTGGTGATCAGGTTTTTCTGATGAACACCCAAGCTCTGACTCCTTGCATTGGGCTCCTCCACTAAATCCAGGTCCTTCGGATTCCAAACAGTGAGTTGAGGCATAACCGCTTTCCTGACAGATTCTGACTTATCGCAGGAATTTCTGAATCATGTTGACTAGCTCCACTGTCTTGAGTACCAGATCTGTACCAAATATTTGATTGTCGCTTGTCGTGGCCAGCATAAGGGGTATGACCTTATACGATAATATCCTTATCCTTGGCTGGCGTTGGTTCAAAATTGAGTAGACCCCCCTTAGGGGAATATCCATGGCGGTCGATCCTAACTCAGACTGTCCGGGGTATATGCACCATGTGGATCATGCAAAAATTATCAGTCTTGCTCCTTCATTACTTCTTTCTTTGCCTGGATCCTTGGGTGAAGGAGCGGGGTCATATTGTTTCTCCGTGTGACCATATCTTCTGTCGGGTGCAATATTCTGACACGTGTACTCTTATCCTCATTTCCTGACATGGTAGCATTATTCAAATTGCCGGTTCATCACCTCTCAAGTTCTGACCGTAGGAAAATGATCATCTGAACCCTTGCAAGAAATTGGCAAATAAATCAGTAGCCACCAGAACGGTCTTTACAACTCACATCTGGGACATTACTGAAATAGCTCAACCATGGCTCAAGACGGTCGAAAGCAGCTCAGAGCATGAGACCGTGTTGATAAGAAGAAAGTGGCTGTTCCCTAAGATGGCCGAAAAGCAACTCAGAGCAAAGGGCCACTGTCAAAAAGAAACTCAACAGCTGTACGAGACGGCCGGAAAGCAGCTCAGAACTCGTGACACTTGTTGAATAGAGAAATATAAAGTCGGCATCCACCCTGGACGGCCAAAAACGGCTTAGAACACAGGCGTGGTGCCGTTACCAGAGAAAAGAAGACAATGGCTGATCAGGATCATATTCCGGGTTCACCGGTACTTGTACAGAGCTCAGTGTTGTCGTCAATCCTCATGGTCCTTTGTCACACTGAGGTGTATATCTGGCTTCCTTCACATATTTCTGAGATTCTGATTCCCGAGGCAGACTTGTGTTCTGACTGATTCTTGCTTCTAACCAACTGTTACGGATCTGATTCTGACATCTGCTGTCAATTCACAATGTACTATCTTGCACCAGTGCTGTACTAAGGACGGTTGGATGGCTTATGCTGAAATCCATCGAGAGTATATTGCTGAGGAAGACTGGGCTTCGTGCTGAAACAGGAATTGCTGGACCATCCTCCTTTGTGAGTATGTGGCACATCCTTGCTTTATTCCAGGCATATCATGTTTCAAAATCATCCTCCACGAAGAATCAAACCTTGTATCTGAACCATACCTTTGACTGAAATTGCACTGTTGGTCTTGCACATAGCTTATCTTCTTGCTGATCTGATCATTTCTGTCATGAAGAGTGCACACTTAGGCAAACTTGATTATCCGTATTGTTGTAAGGAGTGCATGCTGATGCAAACATGATACTGACTCTTCATCCAGGATTCCTTTTGCATTCAGACGAGATATTCCAAATTTCACTGCTGTATGCTGGTAACTTCATTCCGTTTATCTAAGCTTCCAAATATTTGAATTCCTTGCTGATTCTTCAGGTCCGGTGTTGGTTGACGAGCAACTTTAATGAGGGGAAAATAATGCCACACCAAGGGCCCAAACAAAGAAGCAAAAGAAACGACGAAAACAACAAAACAAACACACAAGCATACAAATAATATAATCAAGCAATATCACACATTACTGCTACTCACACAATAATATGCATGCACAACTAAGCACACAAGTCTCACGGAAACTCCGGTATTGCGATCTAATATGCTGTGGCGGTGTGCACGAAAGTGAATTCACGTGTGGAAGGAGTTGGTGTAACCAATGCTACACCAAGCGTTGGCTGAACACCGGTCGCAATCGGATGGATACGGGGTGAGGACGGACTTGGTGATCAAGTAGCGAGACACAAGGTCACGACCACGTCATCATCAAGCGTATGAAGGGGAACCGTACACGTTCCAAAGAATGGAATGAAAGGGCAATATAGTGGAGGAAAAGCAAGGCTTGATGGCATTGCCCTTTTCTGATAACAAGTATCAGTAAGGATTGCCAACGGGATGAGATGGATGGCATGATTCGGGATAAAGACATGGCTATCACCTAAATAATATGGGTGGGTGGCGGAAAGATATCGATGTGATACCTGAGCATAACTCCCGCAAATGGTGTCTGGAACACTTGGTACTAGGGCATCACTCTGCTGGGACAAAGATGACGCCAAATACCGAAGAGCAGGCATGCAAAGAAGGAGGGTGCAGGTAGTGGATCGAAACCGATACCACCTACACTCACAAGATTAACCGTTAGCGACAAGATAATAATCTATATGCATGCTATGCAACAAACAAATGCAGCAATCAAGTGCAACAACCCAACGGGGCTCTATACTACCGCATTCTAGCGTTCGCGCGGGCTAGGGCATCCTACAGCCAGACATGCTCTGATACCAAGCCTGTGGCACCCCGGCTCAGAGAAAACCGGAACGCCCCGTATTCCAGCCCAGAGATCGAGGAGAAGTCTTCTGGAATACAACACTGCTTAGCATAGAACAACTCAACTCTTTATTGCAATCTATTTGGGTACAAGGGGATTACATCGGCACGGCGACACTACGCCTGCCACGGTTGCTCTATGCAAGCAGCAGAACAACACGATGCAACGGAATGACTACTGGCAGCGGAACAGCAACGACGGTGATGAACTCCACTCCGCAGGGACTCTGGCTGGAACGCTTATCCTAGCGCGCAAACAAGGGATCCACGACAAACAAGCAATCATATCCGGCATGACCTGCAAACTGGCATGACATGCCAGGTCAGTACATTGAATGTACTTGCAAGCTCACATCAACCAAAGCAATCAAGCCAAACAATAGCATGGCAATTACAGGTTAACAAGGATTAACATGATACTATCAGATCAATCATAGCATGAACAAGATAATACAGCTAGAACAATACGAGCATGGCATAAACATATGAACATGATGATACTAGCATGCAACATGATGAAACTATCATGCACCAACTTACTCTGTTCGGGTTACCTCGTAACCAACACATGTATCACTTACCATCACGGATATCACACAATCATCTCAGGATCCAATCAAGCTTGGTATTAACAATACAGTAGTAATCATTTATGACCACAAGGAGCTTGACCTTTACCCTTGACTCTTGCATAACATTCCAAATATCCAACAAGTTGGTATTCACGATACTACAGTGATCCTTTCACGATCACATAAATATCAACAACTTCTTTCATCAACGAACCGGGGTTGTTATTAATCAAATTATTATTATTACTGTTGACCCATAGTGTGACCGACACGAACTGGGCCCTTATCCGCTGGCGCGGCTATCGATAGATTTAACACACACTCTACAGAGGTTAGCACACGGTACCCACACCACGGAACCCATTGTCTCGCACTCCCATACGTGCGGACACGGCGTTCCGACAAAACCGATCTACTGCCATGACGCTCTCCCGGCCACTCTGACCAACTCCCCTTTGGGCTAAGTCCTGGGTGGCCCCGTGCCTACCAAAGGCACCAACGACCACCGTCGTGGCAAAACGGTCCCAAACGGGGACATGAGCTCAAAACCAAACACGGGCACACAAGGCTTATGCCGTCCTACCCGGCCAAGGTAGCGCCCGCGCATAACCTTCCCTCGCGGGAGGCACCGGTGAGAGGCATGATAATAGACCCAGTTAGGGCCTTCCCATAAGGCAAACGTGGTTGCACTGGTCAGATCGATATGGTGGCACCATGACTCAGCCAACAGTTGTTCAAGTTCAATTTAATCCGGTTAAACTTGAATGCAATATGCCGAGCCATGATAAAATAACATGATGCAATTACAATGCATGAACATGATATCAAAATAAGCATGGAGCTGCAACATAATCAACGAGCAGAACAACAACATTTAATCATTTATCCAGATGAGCATGGCATGCTGACGAGCATGAATATCACAACTAGAACACTACTCATAACATAACCTAACCACTAGCATCAACAATAAATATCATGCAAGAACATACCGATAAAACTACCATGCAAGTTTAATCAACTGGATGCAAAGGAACATGCATAACAACGGTACTCGGAACCGAGATAGTCAGGCACCGAAGACCAGCACCAACATGTACTACTACCAAACATGGTCCATAATAAAGTAATACTAGCATGAAGAGCAAAATAACATAGTGCAAGAAAACATAGCATGACGGTAAACACCGATCCATAAGCATAACCGAAATACCGACAGCAGTAGCAAAACAAACAGACAGTTATTAAAGATTCAAGTTGAAAACCAATGCTTCTCCATGGCTATCATGCAAATGGTGGTTGTGGCTTGCCTGGGGATGGAGAAGGCTCCGGGAAGAAGCCGCGGAAGGAATCGCCGGAAAGGGTACTCTCTCGGAGGGGGCTGATTTAGCGTAAGGGCAAAGTGATCATTTCCAGTATGTCAAACCATAATGAAAATGATACCAAAAATTCTGGATCGAAGAGACGAAGAAGTAGGCGTTGGATTCACCTCAATCGGAGTTACGGTTGCGGAGATATGAGGTGTAGAAGATGAAGTACCAATCTGTGAATATTTTCATCACCAACGGGTCCCTGAGTGGATAAGGCGGAGGCGGTTTTGAGAAAATACGCTTTCCAGATAGGAAAGCGTACTTACGGCCGAAGAAGAAAAGGAATGCGCTTTCGGTTAAGGGAAAGCGTACTCCGCGGAGTACGTCTCCATTTAACCACGTTAGCGGGGCGGGGTCAACGCGGGGCCGGCTCCTGGCTCGCTTAAAGGGGGTCCCGCGGTGCTCTCTCTCTCCTCCCGCTGGTCTCCTTCTTCCTCTCGACAGAAGCAGGGGAGAGGCGAGGCCGTGCGGCGCAGGCGATGGCCCGGGCAGCTCTGGCCGTCCCCGGTGGAGCTAGGACCACCGGCGGGCGCAGAACGGAATGCTGCTCCCTCATGGAGCAGCAGCAGGCGTAGGGGAGGCCTGGAGTGACGGCGGCTCGGGGAGGCCGAGGGCAACGGCGGCGGTTGATCTTGGGGCACGCGGCCACGGGCGCTCCGACGATGAAACGAGGAGTTTGGGAGGGGCGCCGGACTCCGGGGAAGATAATGGTGTGGTCAGGGAGTGGATAGGGCTCGGGGTTTGTGCTAATTTAGGAGGTCCGAGGCGGCGGCCATGGCAACAGAGGGAGGACATGAGAGCTTCTTGAGCTCGAGACCGAGGCTAGGCAGGGCTCTGGGAGTGAGGTGAGGTGCGTGGTGTGCTCGGGAGGGGTCGGGGCTAGCTTATATAGCCGTGGCAAGGCGGTTCGAGCTCGGTTGCCACCGCGGACGCGTGTCTGGCGCCGCGGACGCGTGTGCTCGCGGCCAAGCTCGAACGGCGACAAGGAGGAAGTGGACGAGGGTCACGGAGACGAGAGGGGCTCGGGGACAAGAGAGGGAAGAAGCCACGGCGCCATTAATGCCTTGTCGGCACTGTGCGCCCGTGGACGCGCTCTGTTCAAGACGGGGATGGCTCACCGGGGAAGAGGACGGAGGGGGCAAGGGCTCCAGAGGGACGGCGACGGCTCGGGGAAGGCTCTGGACATAGCTAGGCGACGGGGGGACAAGCGCGCAGCGAGGGAGAAGAAGACAGTGGCGCTAGAGCGCAAGAAGCGCCATGCCAAAATGGTGGTCACCACTGTGACCGGCAAGGAGGGGACGCGAGAGGCTGCAGCGAGCTGTCTAGTGATTAGTCCTTACATACTAGAGGCAGAGCGAGTTGATGGATCGACAAAAGGAGCCAAGGTGATGCGTGAGTGATCGACTGAAGTTTCTTGTATCAGTTTTGGCTGAGTACTGCTGATCAACAGGGAGCTAATTGGGTCAAATGGTGTTGTCTGGGAGGTTTAGATTAGGAAGGACTACGATCCTGGAAAGTTTGAGGGGAAATGGATCACAAAACAACAGGGTTGCTTTGTAACCTCAGATTAGGTCCAGAAAATTGATCATGATGATGCTCTCACATGGAGTAACCAATTGATCTGAAATTTGGCAAGGAATTATGATTTGGACATATAGAGATGCTGTAAAAATTTCATACCAATTGGATTCACCAAAAAGGTACTTCCTTCACAGCTATTCTCTCTGTCCAGAAACTTGCAAAAATTCTAGAGGAAAATTGGCTAGATGGAATATGCCCAAATTGGGTGGAGATAGGTTATATGGATAAGAGAAGGCCTAGGAAAATTTTCAGACATAATGGAGCAAGATAAAATATACTTGCTTCACTAACTGAAAATTTGGGCAGAAACAAAGATTTGAAGCTATGCTCACATGGAGGCATTACATGAGATCAACTTTGGTGGAGGGATATGATATGATGATATTGAGGTCATGCATATATTTCAACTCATTTGAATTAACCTAGCTAGTACTTCCTTCACAACCAATTCCCTCAGACAGGAACTTTGAAAAATTGCTCAGGAATATTTACTAGGTAAATTAAGTTGAAATTTGTCGTGAGGCAATTATTTGGACATGAAAAGATGTCCAAGAAGTTTGGAGTCAGTTGGGAAAAGATAAATGGCACTTGCTTCACAATCTGCCATTCAGGACATAATAGGAAAGAATTTATTGAGCATGATGGGAAACATGGCCAATGAAATATTTTGCCATATTTGAGGAAGATATGACCCAAACAATTTATGAGAATTATTTGGGAATTTTAGGATTGATGGAAATATAGGTTGCTTTACAACCTGGGGCAATTAGGGTTATTCCTTTAATAGAAAAGGAATATTCCCAATAAAAAGAATATTGGGATTTGGGCTAGGATGAAAATGGAAAGGTCTAGGGAAGGATTTGAGGTTGACAAGCCACTCTGGAAGTAAAGAAGAGGTCATCTTCTTCAGTTTCCAGACCACAAAGCCCCGAAGAAAGAAAACTCAAGCAAAAATCTCAGAAAAACAAATGAAAAAGAAGGGCCAAAAATCAGGCTGTGACAAGAAACCTATGTCTGGACCTAAGCCTGAGACTGAGTGCTTCTTCTGCAAACAGACTGGTTACTGGAAGCGGAACTGCCCCAAGTATTTGGCGTATAAGAAGGATGGCAAGGTGAACAAAGGTATATGTGATATACATGTTATTGATG
The DNA here is from genome assembly GCF_002575655.3 of Aegilops tauschii subsp. strangulata. NCBI lineage: Eukaryota > Viridiplantae > Streptophyta > Magnoliopsida > Poales > Poaceae > Aegilops > Aegilops tauschii. Next base: position 437,904,307 of record NC_053040.3, on the reverse strand, counting down.
TGTACCTTACTAAAGCTCGCAGTAGCACCTGGGTATTTGATACTGGTTCTATTGCTAATATTTGCAACTCGAAACAGGGACTACGGATTGAGCGAAGATTGGCTAAGGACGAGGTGACGATGCGCGTGGGGAATGGTTCCAAAGTCGATGTGATCGCCGTCGGCACGCTACCTCTACATCTACCTTCGGGATTAATTTTAGACCTGAATAATTGTTATTTGTGCCAGCGTTAAGCATGAACATTATATCTGGATCTTGTTTGATGTGAGACGATTATTCATTTAAATCTGAGAATAATGGTTGTTCTATTTATATGAGTAATATCTTTTATGGTCATGCACCCTTGAAGAGTGGTCTATTTGTGTTGAATATCGATAGTAGTGATACACGTATTCATAATGTTGAAGCCAAAAGATGCAGAGTTGATAATGATAGTGCAACTTATTTGTGGCACTGCCGTTTGGGTCATATTGGTGTAAAGCGCATGAAGAAACTCCATACTGATGGACTTCTGAAATCACTTGATTATGAATCACTTGGTACTTGCGAACCATGCCTCATGGGCAAGATGACTAAAACGCCGTTCTCCGGAACAATGGAGCGAGCAACAGATTTGTTGGAAATCATACATACTGATGTATGTGGTCCAATGAATATTGAGGCTCGCGGTGGGTATCGTTATTTGCTCACCTTCACAGATGATTTGAGCAGATATGGGTATATCTACTTAATGGAACATAAGTCTGAAACATTTGAAAAGTTCAAAGAATTTTAGAGTGAAGTGGAAAATCATCGTAACAAGAAATAAAGTTTCTACAATCTAATCGTGGAGGAGAATATTTGAGTTACGAGTTTGGTCTACATTTGAAACAATGCGAAATAGTTTCGCAACTCACGCCACCCGGAACACCACAGCGTAATGGTGTGTCTGAACGTCATAATCGTACTTTACTAGATATGGTGCGATCTATGATGTCTCTTACTGATTTACCGCTATCATTTTGGGGTTATGCTTTAGAGACGGCTGCATTCATGTTAAATAGGGCACCATCGAAATCCGTTGAGACGACGCCTTATGAACTGTGGTTTGGCAAGAAACCAAAGTTGTTGTTTCTTAAAGTTTGGGGCTGCGATGCTTATGTGAAAAAGCTTCAACCTCATAAGCTTGAACCCAAATCGGAGAAATGTGTCTTCATAGGATACCCAAAGGAAACTGTTGGGTACACCTTCTATCACAGATCCGAAGGCAAGACATTTGTTGCTAAGAATGGATCCTTTCTAGAGAGGGACTTTCTTTCGAAAGAAGTGAGTGGGAGGAAAGTAGAACTTGATGAGGTAACTGTACCTACTCCCTTATTGGAAAGTAGTTCATCACAGAAACCGGTTCTGTGACACCTAAACTAATTAGTGAGGAAGCTAATGATATTGATCATGAATCTTTAGATCAAGTTACTACCGAACCTCGTAGGTCAACCAGAGTAAGGTCTGCACCAGAGTGGTACGGTAATCCTATTCTGGAAGTCATGTTACTTGACCATGGCGAACCTACGATCTATGAAGAAGCGATGGTGAGCCCAGATTCCGCAAAATGGCTTGAGGCCATGAAATCTGAGATGGGATCAATGTATGAGAACAAAGTGTGGACTTTGGTTGACTTGCCCGATGATCGGCAAGCCATAGAGAATAAATGGATCTTCAAGAAGAAGACTGATGCTGACAGTAATGTTACTGTCTACAAAGCTCGACTTGTTGCGAAAGGTTTTCGACAAGTTCAAGGGGTTGACTATGATGAGACTTTCTCACCCGTAGCGATGCTTAAGTTTGTCCGAATCATGTTAGCAATTGCCGCATTTTATGATTATGAAATTTGGCAAATGGATGTCAAAACTGCATTCCTGAATGGTTTTCTGGAAGAAGAGTTGTATATGATGCAACCAGAAGGTTTTTGTCGATCCAAAGGATGCTAACAAAGTGTGCAAGCTCCAGTGATCCATTTATGGACTGGTGCAAGCCTCTCGGAGTTGGAATAAACGTTTTGATAGTGTGACCAAAGCATATGGTTTTATATAGACTTTTGGTGAAGCCTGTATTTACAAGAAAGAGAGTGGGAGCTATGTAGCATTTCTAATATTATAGGTGGATGACATATTGTTGATTGGAAATGATATGGAATTTCCGGATAGCATAAAAGGATACTTGAATAAGAGTTTTTCAATGAAAGACCTCGGTGAAGCTGCTTATATATTGGGCATCAAGATCTATAGAGATAGATCAAGATGCTTAATTGGACTTTCACAAAGCACATACCTTGATAAAGTTTTGAAAAAGTTCAAAATGGATCAAGCAAAGAAGGGGTTCTTGCCTGTGTTACAAGGTGTGAAGTTGAGTCAGACTCAATGCCCGACCACTGCAGAAGATAGAGAGAAAATGAAAAGTGTTCCCTATGCTTCAGCCATAGGCTCTATCATGCATGCAATGCTGTGTACCAGACCTGATGTGTGCCTTGCTATTAGTTTAGTAGGGAGGTACCAAAGTAATCCAGGAGTGGATCACTGGACAACGGTCAAGAACATCCCGAAATACCTGAAAAGGAGTAAGGATATGTTTCTCGTTTATGGAGGTGACAAAGAGCTCGTCGTAAATGGTTACGTCGATGCAAGCTTTGACACTGATCCAGACGATTCTACATTGCAAACCGGATACGTGTTTATATTGAACGGTGGAGCTGTCAGTTGGTGCAGTTCTAAACAAAGCGTCGTGGCGGGATCTACGTGTGAAGCGGAGTACATAGCTGCTTCAGAAGCAGCAAATGAAGGAGTCATGATGAAGGCATTCATATCCGATCTAGGTGTCATACCTAGTGCATCGGGTCCAATGAAAATCTTTTGTGACAATACTGGTGCAATTGCCTTGGCAAAGGAATCCAGATTTCACAAGAGAACCAAGCACATCAAGAGACGCTTCAATTCCATCCGGGATCAAGTCCAGGTGGGAGACATAGAGATTTTCAAATTACATACGGATCATAATATTGTAGACCCGTTGACTAAGCCTCTTCCACGAGCAAAACATGATCAGCACCAAGACTACATGGATGTTAGAATCATTACTGTGTAATCTAGATTATTGACTCTAGTGCAAGTGGGAGACTGAAAGAAATATGCCCTGGAGGCAATAATAAAGTTATTATTTATTTCCTCATATCATGATAAATGTTTATTATTTATGCTAGAATTGTATTCACCGGAAACATAATACATGTGTGAATACATAGACAAACATAGTGTCACTAGTATGCCTCTACTTGACTAGCTCGTTGATCAAAGATGGTTGAGTTTCCTAGCCATAGACATGAGTTGCCATTTGATTAACGGGATCACATCATTAGGAAAATGATGTGATTGACTTGACCCATTTCGTTAGCTTAGCACTTGATCGTTTAGTTTACTGCTATTTCTTTCTGCATGACTTATACATGTTCCTATGACTATGAGATTATGCAACTCCCGAATATCGGAGGAACACTTTGTGTGCTACCAAACGTCACAACATAACTAGGTGATTATAAAGGTGCTCTACAGGTGTCTCCAATGGTGTTCGTTGAGTTGGCATAGATCGAGAATAGGATTTGTCACTCCGATTGTCGGAGAGGTATCTCTGGGCCCTCTCGGTAATGCACATCACTATAAGCCTTGCAAGCAATGTGACTAATGAGTTAGTTACGGGATGATGCACTATGGAACGAGTAAAGAGACTTGCCGGTAACGAGATTGAGCTAGGTATTGAGATACCGACGATCGAATCTCGGGCAAGTAACATACCGATGACAAAGGGATCAACATATGTTGTTATGCGGTTTGACCGATAAACATCTTCGTAGAATATGTAGGAACCAATATGAGCATCCAGGTTCTGCTATTGGTTATTGACCAGAGACGTGTCTCGGTCATGTCTACATAGTTCTCGAATCCGTAGGGTCCGCACGCTTAACGTTCGGTGACGATCGATATTATGAGTTCATGTGTTTTGATGTACCGAAGGTAGTTCAGAGTCCCGGATATGATCACGGGCACGACGAGGAGTCTCAAAATGGTCGAGACATAAAGATCGATATATTGGACGACTATATTTGGACATCGGAATGGTTCCGGGTGAGATCGGAATATACCGGAGCATCGGGAGGTTACCGGAACCCCCCGGGAGGTATATGGGCCTTAGTGGAAAAGAGGGGAAAGGAGCAAAGGAGCCCCCCCAAGCTCAATCCGAATTGAGAAGGGGGCCGGCCCCCCTTTCCTTCCTCCCTCCTTCCCTTTCCTTCCCTCTCCTACTCCAACTTGGAAGGGGTAATCCTACTCCCGGTGGGAGTAGGACTCCCCTAAGGCGCGCCATAGAGAGGGCCGGCCCTCCCCCTCCTCCACTCCTTTATGTACGGGGGAGGGGGGCACCCCATAGACACACAAGTTGATCATTGATCTCTCTTAGCCATGTGCGGTGCCCCCTCCACCATAATCCACCTCGGTCATATCGTAGCGGTGCTTAGGCGAAGCCCTGCGTCGGTAAACTTCATCATCACCGTCATCACGCCGTCGTGCTGACGAAGCTCTCCCTCGAAGCTCTACTAGATCGTGAGTTCGTGGGACGTTGCCGAGCTGAACGTGTGCAGTCCGCGGAGGTGCCGTAACTTCAGTGCTGGGATCGGTCGATCGTGAAGACGTACGACTACATCAACCGCGTTGTCACAACGCTTCCGCTTATGGTCTACGGGGGTACGTAGACGACACTCTCCCCTCTCGTTGCTATGCATCACCATCATCTTGCGTGTGTATAGGATTTTTTTTGAAATTACTACGTTCCCCAACAGTTTGTCCATAAGCTTGTTGGCACAAGACATCGGACATATTTACTTGATATACTAGATAGCCAAGTACAAAGTGTATTATAAGGCCGACAAGGGTGTGTCTCTGTTTTGATGTCGTGCAAGGGCACCCTAGCCTTGCCTTATATAGGGCAAACAAGGCTAGTTTATGATGGCTGAGTTGGTCGTGTCATGGTAAGATGGTTATTGAGCAGGTGTTTCTTGTATTGTATAGAGCTTTTTTTCGAGGGTACGCCAAAGGCGTACCATAGCTTTATAGAAGAAGAGAAAGTTATATACAAGAGATTAAATGGTAGGTGGATGGCCCTCAAATGATGCCTCCACCGTACCCTCCGCTCATCGAAACTCTACCCCACTACTCACACCATGTAGATACTCCGGTAGCTCCTGCTCTAGACCACAGTTCTAATTCTTGCCAAATCAGGTCCATGGTTCCACCGACATTCCTTAGGTCAATCCTCCCAAAGACCCTCCCATTACGTTGCTTCCATATGTTCCAGCAGATCGAAGTGACCACTGAATCAAAACCCTTCCTCTGCCTCTTCGGGATATGCTTCCTCGTGGTATTCCACCAGTCGCTGATTGTGGAATGCTGTGTCGGGCAAAGGTCCGGGTTGATGCTCATTCTGCAGAAGCAAATGTACCACACCTGCCTCGCAAACACACACTGCATAGTGATGTGATCCACAGTGTCTTCCTCCTGCTCGCACAGGTAACATGGTGATCTTTGGTCCTGTAAACCATGACGAAACCGTCTGTCTGCCGTCCAGAGCCTGTATTGCACCGCTAGCCACATGAAAAGCTTGCACACTAGCGGTGCCCAACACTTCCAAATGGCCGCATAAGCTTGAAACCTGATCCCTCCCATGCAAAGCATCTTGTAAGCCGAAGACGCTGTGTAGACTCCTTCCCGGTTCCAAGACCAGATAGGCTTGTCCTCGGTCCCAGTCTCCAGCTGCATATCAATCAGAATCTCCCACAAGCGAATGAATTGCGCCAGCCCTTCCATGCATAGCTGGCCTGCGATGTCATCCGTCCATCCATGCATCCACAGCGCATCCTTCACTCTCCTTTTATTCAAATACGTGTTCTGACTTGTTTATATACCAGTTGTGCCAGCTCGCCAATTGTAGCCCCGCTGATCCATCTATCTTTCCAGAATAGCGTTTTCCTTCCCTCGCCAACCTGCCACTTCACAAGACTAGCAAACGCTGCACTTGCTTGTTTGTCCGGGGTCCAGTTCAAACCTTGCCACGGTCTCCTGTCGTCTGTCCTAGATAACCACTCCCATCTCATTCTGAGCGCGATCCCTTGCTTGCACAGGTCGATTACTCCCAGCCCTCCAAGCTCTTTGGGTCTACAAACACGCTTCCATGACACCAAGCAGCGGCCACCATGAAGTTCCTCTGATCCAGCCCAGAAGAAGGCTCTGCTGCCCTTGTCCACTCGCTCCAACGCCCATTTTTGAGCCTCGGCAATGGTCAGATGGTGGGTCGGCCACACCCTCATGACCTGGTTGACCAAAATCAATCTTCCCGGCCTTGTCACAAACCCTCTTTCCCATCCCGGAACAATACGAAGTGTCGCATCCACTACCAGCTGCCACTCTGACCTCTTAAGCTGCTTGACACTAAGTTGTAAACCCAGGTATTTGCACAGGAAAGTCTCCATCTTCCATGGCAAGGCCTCCTTTACGACATATTCATCCTCGTCCTCTGCTCCGATCATAATAGCTGCCGATTTATTATAGTTGACTTTCAATCCCGAAGCTTCTCCAAAGATCCCAAGCACCTCTTTAACAAAGAACATATCTGACACAGTGGGTTTAATGAAGAGCACCACATCATCCGCGTATAGAGATAAACGCTGCATTGGGTTACAGTCCTTCATGCTGCTAAACACTTCAGAATCATGGGCCTTGATCACAATCTCTGTTAACACGTGCATGGCAATGACGAAAAGGAGGGGCGATATAGAATCTCCTTGCCTCAGCCCCTTTGCATGCGTGAATTTTGGCCCGGCCGAGCCATTTACCACCACTCTAGAACTTGCCGATGTGAGCAACGACCTGACCCATGCAATCCAGTGCTCCGGGAACCCTTTTGCTCTAAGAACCTCAAAGAGGAAAGGCTAGGATAGCGAATCAAAAGCCCTAGAAATGTCCAGCTTCAGCAAAACCCCTTTACCCTTCCTTTTATGCAGTCTTCTCGCCATTTGCCGGACCAACAGAAAGTTGTCATGTATGTTTCGGCCTTTTATGAACGCAGATTGATTTATATGCACCAGCTACCCCATTCTCGGCCTTAATCTGGTTGCCAGCAGCTTGGACGCAAGTTTTGGCAGAAGATGGTTATCAAGCAGGTGTTCCTTAGGCAGGCCTCTTACTCCTTTAAATTTCTTGTGTTCTTGGAGCACTCGCACCCGCTAGCTAGGCAGCAGAACCGAGACCATCTGGGACAGATGTTGCATGCGCTTCATGTCATCGCTCGGCGCCTATCTATGTTGCGGGCCCCACATGATGTGGCCACTTGGTGGTCTTTTTTCTCATTTTCTCTCATGTTTTCTTTGGCCGTCCTTGTGTTGTTGCCTCAGCGAAGTTTTTTGTCTTAGTGATCTCATACGTGTTGTCTGGATATGATGGTTGGTTTATTTATAAAATGGTGCGCAAGCCTATTTCAAGAGAGAATTAAGAGCATCTCTAGACGTTGCCCCCCAGGAGGCATAAAAATTGCCGCTTGGGGGCGAGCCGGCGGTATAATTGGCTCTGGGGCGGTTGGGTACCCAGCCGTCGCCCCCAGGCGCCGATATCGGCCCATTTTTGGCGCAAATGTGCCCGCTTTTCGGCCCACTTTCAGCAAAAAATGGCCGAATATCGGCGCAAATCGGCCCATATTCACGGTGGTTCGGCGTGAATTCAGCATAAGTAATTTTTTATCACATAGTTCATCACAAAAAATCAATAGAGATCAAATAGTTCAACAACAAATAGTTCAATACAAATTATATAGTTCAACAAATAAAAACTCATATTTCATCACACGTCGAGATATGCATTGTCCATGAGCCTCCATAGGTGCTCCACCAGATCATTGTTGGGGAACGTAGTAATTTCAAAAAATTCCTACGCACACACAGGACCATGGTGATGCATAGCAACGAGAGGGGAGAGTGTGTCCACGTACCCTCGTAGACCGAAAGCGGAAGCATTAGCACAACGCGGTTGATGTAGTCGTACGTCTTCATGATCCTACCGATCCAAGTACCGAACGCACGGCACCTCCGAGTTCAGCACACGTTCAGCTCGATGACGTCCCGCGAGCTCCGATCCAGCAAAGCTTCGCCGGAGATTTTTGTCAGCACGACAGCGTGATCACGGTGATGATGATGCTATCGACGCAGGGCTTCGCCTAAGCACCGCTACGATATGATCGAGGTGGATTATGGTGGAGGGGGGCACCGCACATGGCTGGGAGAGATCAACAGATCAACTTGTGTGTCTAGAGGTGCCCCCTGCCCTCGTATATAAAGGAGCAAGGGGGAGGCCGGACGGCCCCTGTAGGGCATGCCAGGAGGAGGAGTCCTCCTCCTAGTAGGAGTAGGACTCCCCTCTTTCCTATTCCTACTAGGAGGGGGAAAGGAAGGGGGAGAGGGAGAAGGAAAGGTGGCGCCTCTTGGGAATCGTAGCAGAATTTTAAAATTTCCTACGCATCACCAAGATCCATCTATGGAGTATACTAGCAACAAGGGGAAAGGAGTGCATCTACATACCCTTGTAGATCGCGAGCGGAAGCGTTCTAATGAACGGGGTTCATGGAGTCGTACTCGCCATGATCCAAATCACCGATGACCGAGTGCCGAAGGGACGGCACCTCCGCGTTCAACACACGTACGGAGCAGCGACGTCTCCTCCTTCTTGATCCAGCAAGGGGGAAGGAGAGGTTGATGGAGATCCAGCAGCATGACGGCGTGGTGGTGGATGTAGCGGGGATCTCGGCAGGGCTTCGCCAAGCTTCTGCGAGAGGGAGAGGTGTTGCAGGGGGAGAGGGATGCGCCAGGGGCTGTGGTATTGCTGCCCTCCCTCCCCCCACTATATATAGGGTCCCTGGGGGCGCCGGCCCTGGGAGATCAGATCTCCAAGGGGGGCGGCGGCCAAGGGGGGGGGGGGAAGGTGGCTTCCCCCCCAAGCCAAGTGGGGGGCGCCCCACCCCTAGGGTTTCCAACCCTAGGCGCAGGGGAGGCCCAAGGGGGGGCGCACCAGCCCACCAGGGGCTGGTTCCCCTCCCACTTCAGCCCATGGGGCCCTCCGGGATAGGTGGCCCCACCCGGTGGACCCCCGGGACCCTTCCGGTGGTCCTGGTACAATACCGATAACCCCCGAAACTTTCCCGGTGGCCGAAACTGGACTTCCTCGTGACGTCCGGGATCTCATCCAGGACTCCGAACAACTTTCGGGTTTTCGCATACTAATATCTCTACAACCCTAGCGTCACCGAACCTTAAGTGTGTAGACCCTACGGGTTCGGGAGACATGCAGACATGACCGAGACGCCTCTCCGGTCAATAACCAACAGCGGGATCTGGATACCCATGTTGGCTCCCACATGTTCCACGATGATCTCATCGGATGAACCATGATGTCGAGGATTCAATCAATCCCGTATACAATTCCCGTTGTCAATCGGTATGTTACTTGCCCGAGATTCGATCGTCGGTATCCCAATACCTTGTTCAATCTCGTTACCGGCAAGTCTCTTTACTCATACCGTAATGCATGATCCCGTGGCTAACTCCTTAGTCACATTGAGCTCATTATGATGATGCATTACCGAGTGGGCCCAGAGATACCTCTCCGTCATACGGAGTGACAAATCCCAGTCTCGATCCGTGCCAACCCAACAGACACTTTCGGAGATACCCGTAGTGCACCTTTATAGTCACCCAGTTACGTTGTGACGTTTGGCACACCCAAAGCACTCCTACGGCATCCGGGAGTTGCACGATCTCATGATCTAAGGAAATGATACTTGACATTGGAAAAGCTCTAGCAAACGAACTACACGATCTTTTGTGCTATGCTTAGGATTGGGTCTTGTCCATCACATCATTCTCCTAATGATGTGATCCCGTTATCAATGACATCCAATGTCCATAGTCAGGAAACCATGACTATCTGTTGATCAACGAGCTAGTCAACTAGAGGCTTACTAGGGACACGTTATGGTCTATGTATTCACACATGTATTACGATTTCCGGATAATACAATTATAGTATGAACAATAGACAATTATCATGAACAAAGAAATATAATAATAACCATTTATTATTGCCTCTAGGGCATATTTCCAACAGTCTCCCACTTGCACTAGACTCAATAATCTAGTTAGATTGTGATGAATCGAACACCCATAGCGTTCTGGTGTTGATCATGTTTTGCTCTAGGGAGAGGTTTAGTCAACGGATCTGCTACATTCAGGTCCGTATGTACTTTACAAATATCTATGTCTCCATTTTGAACACTTTCACGAATGGAGTGGAAGCGACGCTTGATATGCCTGGTCTTCCTGTGAAACCTGGGCTCTTTGGCAAGGGCAATAGCTCCAGTGTTGTCACAGAAGAGAGTCATCGGGCCCGACGCATTGGGAATCACCCCTAGGTCGGTAATGAACTCCTTCATCCATATTGCTTCTTGCGCTGCCTCTGAGGCTGCCATGTACTCCGCTTCATATGTAGATCCCGCCACGACGCTTTGCTTGCAACTGCACCAGCTTACTGCCCCTCCATTCAAAATATACACATATCCGGTTTGTGACTTCGAGTCATCCAGATCTGTGTCGAAGCTAACGTCGACGTAACCCTTTACGACGAGCTCTTCGTCACCTCCATAAACGAGAAACATATCCTTAGTCCTTTTCAGGTACTTCAGGATATTCTTGACCGCTGTCCAGTGTTCCATGCTGGGATTACTTTGGTACCTTCCTACCAAACTTACGGCAAGGTTTACATTAGGTCTGGTACACAGCATGGCATACATAATAGACCCTATGGCCGAGGCATAGGGGATGACACTCATCTTTTCTCTATCTTCTGCCGTGGTCGGGCATTGAGCCGTGCTCAATTGCACACCTTGCAATACAGGCAAGAACCCCTTCTTGGACTGATCCATATTGAACTTCTTCAATATCTTGTCAAGGTACGTACTCTGTGAAAGACCAATGAGGCGTCTTGATCTATCTCTATAGATCTTGATGCCTAATATATAAGCAGCTTCTCCAAGGTCCTTCATTGAAAAACACTTATTCAAGTAGGCCTTTATACTTTCCAAGAATTCTATATCATTTCCCATCAATAGTATGTCATCCACATATAATATGAGAAATGCTACAGAGCTCCCACTCACTTTCTTGTAAACACAGGCTTCTCCATAAGTCTGTGTAAATCCAAACGCTTTGATCATCTCATCAAATCGAATGTTCCAACTCCGAGATGCTTGCACCAGCCCATAGATGGAGCGCTGGAGCTTGCATACCTTGTTAGCATTCTTAGGATCGACAAAACCTTCCGGCTGCATCATATACAATTCTTCCTTAAGAAAGCCGTTAAGGAATGCCGTTTTGACGTCCATTTGCCATATCTCAGAATCATAGAATGCGGCAATTGCTAACATGATTCGGACGGACTTCAGCTTCGCTACGGGTGAGAAAGTCTCATCGTAGTCAACCCCTTGAACTTGTCGATAGCCCTTAGCGACAAGTCGAGCCTTATAGATGGCACATTACCATCCGCGTCTGTCTTCTTCTTAAAGATCCATTTATTTTCTATGGCTCGCCCATCATCGGGCAAGTCAGTCAAAGTCCATACTTCGTTTTCATACATGGATCCTATCTCGGATTTCATGGCTTCTAGCCATTTGTCGGAATCCGGGCCCGCCATCACTTCTTCATAGTTCGAAGGTTCACCGTTGTCTAACAACATGATTTCCAGGACAGGGTTGCCGTACCACTCTGGTGCGGAACGTGTCCTTGTGGACCTTCGAAGTTCAGTAGTAACTTGATCCGAAGCTTCATGATCATCATCATTTACTTCCTCCCCAGTCGGTGTAGGCACCACAGGAACATATTCCCGCGCCGCGCTACTTTCTGGTTCGGAAGGGGTGACTATCACCTCATCAAGTTCCACTTTGCTCCCACTTACTTCCTTCGAGAGAAACTCTTTCTCCAGAAAGGACCCGTTCTTGGCAACAAAGATCTTGCCTTCAGATCTGAGGTAGAAGGTATACCCAATGGTTTCCTTAGGGTATCCTATGAAGACGCATTTCTCCGACTTGGGTTCGAGCTTTTCAGGTTGAAGTTTCTTGACATAAGCATCGCATCCCCAAACTTTTAGAAACGACAGCTTAGGTTTCTTCCCAAACCATAATTCATATGGTGTCGTCTCAACGGAGCCCTATTTAAAGTGAATGCGGCAGTCTCTAAAGCATAGCCCCAAAATGAGAGCAGTAGATCGGTAAGAGACATCATAGATCGCACCATATCCAATAGAGTGCGATTACGACGTTCGGACACACCATTTCGCTGAGGTGTTCCAGGCGGCGTGAGTTGTGAAACTATTCCACATTTCCTTAAGTGTGTGCCAAACTCGTGACTTAAATATTCCCCTCCACGATCTGATCGTAGGAACTTTATTTTCCTGTCACGTTGATTCTCAACCTCACTCTGAAATTCCTTGAACTTTTCAAAGGTCTCAAACTTGTGTTTCATTAGGTAGACATACCCATATCTACTTAAGTCATTAGTGAGAGTGAGAACATAACGATAGCCTCCGCGAGCCTCAACACTCATTGGACCGCACACATCGGTATGTATGATTTCCAATAAGTTGGTTGCTCGCTCCATTGTTCCGGAGAACGGAGTCTTGGTCATCTTACCCATGAAGCATGGTTCGCACGTGTCAAATGATTCGTAATCAAGACACTCCAAAAGTCCATCTGCATGGAGCTTCTTCATGCGCTTGACACCAATGTGACCAAGGCGGCAGTGCCACAAGTATGTGGGACTATCGTTATCAACTTTACATCTTTTGGTATTCACACTATGAATATGTGTAACATCACGTTCGAGATTCATCAAGAATAAACCATTGACCAGCGGGGCATGACCATAAAACATATCTCTCATATAAATAGAACAACCATTATTCTCGGATTTAAATGAGTAGCCATCTCGAATTAAACGAGATCCTGATACAATGTTCATGCTCAAAGTTGGCACTAAATAACAATTATTGAGGTTTAAAACTAATCCCGTAGGTAAATGCAGAGGCAGCGTGCCGACGGCGATCACATCGACCTTGGAACCATTCCCGACGCGCATCGTCACCTCGTCCTTCGCCAGTCTCCGCTTATTCCGCAGCTCCTGTTTTGAGTTACAAATATGAGCAACCGCACCGGTATCAAATACCCAGGAGCTACTACGAGTACTGGTAAGGTACACATCAATTACATGTATATCACATATACCTTTGGTGTTGCCGGCCTTCTTGTCCGCTAAGTATTTGGGGCAGTTCCGCTTCCAGTGACCACTTCCCTTGCAATAAAAGCACTCAGTCTCAGGCTTGGGTCCATTCTTTGACTTCTTCCCAGCAACTGGCTTACCGGACGCGGCAACTCCCTTGCCGTCCTTCTTGAAGTTCTTCTTACCCTTGCCCTTCTTGAACTTAGTGGTTTTATTCACCATCAACACTTGATGTTCCTTTCTGATCTCCACCTCCGCTGATTTCAGCATTGAATATACCTCAGGAATGGTCTTTTCCATCCCCTGCATATTGAAGTTCATCACAAAGCTCTTGTAGCTCGGTGGAAGCGACTGAAGGATTCTGTCAATGACCGCGTCATCCGGGAGATTAACTCCTAGCTGAGACAAGCGGTTGTGTAACCCAGACATTCTGAGTATGTGCTCACTAACAGAACTATTTTCCTCCATTTTACAGCTGAAGAACTTGTCGGAGACTTCATATCTCTCGACCCGGGCATGAGCTTGGAAAACCATTTTCAGCTCTTCGAACATCTCATATGCTCCATGCTTCTCAAAACGCTTTTGGAGCCCCGGTTCTAAGCTGTAAAGCATGCCGCACTGAACGAGGGAGTAATCATCAGCACGTGATTGCCAAGCGTTCATAACGTCTTGGTTCTCTGGGATGGGTGCTTCACCTAGCGGTGCTTCTAGGACATAATCTTTCTTGGCAGCTATGAGGATGATCCTCATGTTCCGTACCCAGTCCGTATAGTTACTGCCATCATCTTTCAGCTTGGTTTTCTCTAGGAACGCGTTGAAGTTGAGGACAACGTGGGCCATTGGATCTACAAGACATATTGTAAAGATTTTAGACTAAGTTCATGATAATTAAGTTCATCTAATCAAATTATTCAATGAACTCCCACTCAGATAGACATCCCTCTAGTCATCTAAGTGAAACATGATCCGAGTTAACTAGGCCGTGTCCGATCATCACGTGAGACGGACTAGTCAAGATCGGTGAACATCTCCATGTTGATCGTATCTTCTATACGACTCATGCTCGACCTTTCGGTCTTCCGTGTTCCGAGGCCATGTCTGTACATGCTAGGCTCGTCAAGTCAACCTAAGTGTATTGCGTGTGTTCCGAGGCCATGTCTGTACATGCTAGGCTCGTCAACACCCGTTGTATGCGAACGTTAGAATCTATCATACCCGATCATCACGTGGTGCTTCGAAACAACGAACCTTCGCAACGGTGCACAGTTAGGGGGAACACTTTCTTGAAATTATTATAAGGGATCATCTTACTTACTACCGTCGTTCTAAGCAAATAAGATGCAAAACATGATAAACATCACATGCAATCAAATAGTGACATGATATGGCCAATATCATTTTGCTCCTTTGATCTCCATCTTCGGGGCGCCATGATCATCTTCGTCACCGGCATGACACCATGATCTCCATCATCATGATCTCCATCATCGTGTCTTCATGAAGTTGTCACGCCAACGATTACTTCTACTTCTATGGCTAACGCGTTTAGCAATAAAGTAAAGTAATTTACATGGCGTTATTCAATGACACGCAGGTCATACAAAATAATAAAGACAACTCCTATGGCTCCTGCCGGTTGTCATACTCATCGACATGCAAGTTGTGATTCCTATTACAAGAATATGATCAATCTCATACATCACATCTTCTGGCCATATCACATCACAAGGCACATGCTGCAAAAACAAGTTAGACGTCCTCTAATTGTTGTTGCAAGTTTTTACGTGGCTTCTATAAGTTTCTAGCAAGAACGTTTCTTACCTACGTAAGACCACAACGTGATATGCCAATTTCTATTTACCCTTCATAAGGACCCTTTTCATCGAATCCGTTCCGAGTAAAGTGGGAGAGACAGACACCCGCTAGCCACCTGATGCAACTAGTGCATGTCAGTCGGTGGAACCTGTCTCACGTAAGCGTACGTATAAGGTCGGTCCGGGCCGCTTCATCCCACAATACCGCCGAAACAAGATAAGAATAGTAGTGGCAAGAAAAATTGACAACATCTACGCCCACAACTGCTTTGTGTTCTACTCGTGCATAGTAACTACGCATAGGCCTGGCTCATGATGCCACTGTTGGGAATCGTAGCAGAATTTTAAAATTTCCTACGCATCACCAAGATCCATCTATGCAGTATACTAGCAACGAGGGGAGAGGAGTGCATCTACATACCCTTGTAGATCGCGAGCGGAAGCGTTCTAATGAACGGGGTTGATGGAGTCGTACTCGCCGTGATCCAAATCACCGATGACCGAGTGCCGAACGGACGGCACCTCCGCATTCAACACACGTACGGAGCAGCGATGTCTCCTCCTTCTTGATCCAGCAAGGGGGAAGGAGAGGTTGATGGAGATCCAGCAGCACAACGGCGTGGTGGTGGATGTAGCGGGGATCTCGGCAGGGCTTCGCCAAGCTTCTGCGAGAGGGAGAGGTGTTGCAGGGGGAGAGGGAGGCGCCAGGGGCTGTGGTATTGCTGCCCTCCCCCCCACTATATATAGGGTCCCTGGGGGGGCGCCGGCCCTTGGAGATCAGATCTCCAAGGGGGGCGGTGGCCAAGGGGGGGGGAGGTGGCTTCCCCCCCCCCCCCGCAACCCAAGTGGGGGGCGCCCTCACCCCTAGGGTTTCCAACCCTAGGCGCAGGGGAGACCCAAAGGGGGCGCACCAGCCCACCAGGGGCTGGTTCCCCTCCCACTTCAGCCCATGGGGCCCTCCGGGATAGGTGATCCCACCCGGTGGACCCCCGGGACCTTTCCGGTGGTCCCGGTACAATACCGATAACCCCCGAAACTTTCCCGGTGGCCGAAACTGGACTTCCTATATATAATTCTTGACCTCCGGACCATTCTGGAACTCCTCGTGATGTCCGGGATCTCATCCGGGACTCCGAACAACTTTAGGGTTTCCGCATACTAATATCTCTACAACCCTAGCGTCACCGAACCTTAAGTGTGTAGACCCTACGGGTTCGGGAGACATGCAGACATGACCGAGACGCCTCTCCGGTCAATAACCAACAGCGGGATCTAGATACCCATGTTGGCTCCCACATGTTCCACGATGATCTCATCGGATGAAGCATGATGTCGAGGATTCAATCAATCCCGTATACAATTCCCTGTGTCAATCGTTATGTTACTTGCCCGAGATTCGATCGTCGGTATCCCAATACCTTGTTCAATCTCGTTACCGGCAAGTCTCTTTACTCGTACCGTAATGCATGATCCTGTGGCTAACTCCTTAGTCACATTGAGCTCATTATGATGATGCATTACCGAGTGGGCCCAGAGATACCTCTCCGTCATACGGAGTGACAAATCCCAGTCTCGATCCATGCCAACCCAACAGACACTTTCGGAGATACCCGTAGTGCACCTTTATAGTCACCCAGTTACGTTGTGACGTTTGGCACACCCAAAGCACTCCTACGGCATCCAGGAGTTGCATGATCTCATGGTCTAAGGAAATGATACTTGACATTGGAAAAGCTCTAGCAAACGAACTACACGATCTTTTGTGCTATGCTTAGGATTGGGTCTTGTCCATCACATCATTCTCCTAATGATGTGATCCCGTTATCAATGACATCCAATGTCCATAGTCAGGAAACCATGACTATCTGTTGATCAACGAGCTAGTCAACTAGAGGCTTACTAGGGACACGTTATGGTCTATGTATTCACACATGTATTACGATTTCCGGATAATACAATTATAGCATGAACAATAGACAATTATCATGAACAAAGAAATATAATAATAACCATTTATTATTGCCTCTAGGGCATATTTCCAACAGCGCCGCCCCCCTTCTCCTAGTCCAATTTGGACCAGAGGGGGAGGGGTGCGTGGCCTGCCCTAGACCAGCCCTCTCTCTCTCCACTAAGGCCCATAAGGCCCACTATTTCCCCCGGGGGGGTTCCGGTAACCCTCCAGCACTCCGGTTTTCTACGAAACCACCCGGAACACTTCCGGTGTCCGAATATAGTCGTCCAATATATCGATCTTTATGTCTCGACCATTTCGAGACTCCTGGTCATGTCCGTAATCATATCCGGGACTCCGAACTACCTTCGGTACATCAAAGCACAAAAACTCATAATACCGATCGTCACCGAACTTTAAGCGTGCGGACCCTACGTGTTCGAGAACTATGTAGACATGACCGAGACACGTCTCTGGTCAATAACCAATAGCGGAACCTGGATGCTCATATTGGCTCCCACATATTCTACGAAGATCTTTATCGGTCAAACCGCATAACAACATACGTTGTTCCCTTTGTCATCGGTATGTTACTTGCCCGAGATTCGATCGTCGGTATCTCAATACCTAGCTCAATCTCGTTACCGGCAAGTCTCTTTACTCGTTACGTAATGCATCATCCTGCAACTAACTCATTAGTCACATTGCTTGCAAGGCTTATTGTGATGTGCATTACAGAGAGGGCCCAGAGATACCTCTCCGACAATCGGAGTGACAAATCCTAATCTTGATCTATGCCAACTCAACAAGTACAATCGGAGACACCTGTAGAGCACCTTTATAATCACCCAGTTACGTTGTGACGTTTGGTAGCACACAAAGTGTTCCTCCGGTAATCGGGAGTTGCATAATCTCATAGTCATAGGAACATGTATAAGTCATGAAGAAAGCAATAGCAGTAAACTAAACGATCATGTGCTAAGCTAACAGAATGGGTCAAGTCAATCACATCATTCTTCTAATGATGTGATCCCGTTAATCAAATGAAAACTCATGTCTATGGTTTAGGAAACTCAACCATCTTTTATTAACGAGCTAGTCAAGTAGAGGCATACTAGTGACATTATGTTTGTCTATGTATTCACACATGTATTATGTTTCCCGGTTAATACAATTCTAGCATGAATAATAAACATTTATCATGATATGAGGAAATAAATAATAACTTTATTATTGCCTCTAGGGCATATTTCCTTCAGTCTCCCACTTGCACTAGAGTCAATAATCTAGATTACATAGTAATGATTCTAACACCCATGGAGTTTTGGTGCTGATCATGTTTTGCTCGTGGAAGAGGCTTAGTCAACGGGTCTGCAACATTCAGATCCATATGTATCTTGCAAATCTCTATGTCTCCCACCTGGACTTGATCCCGGATGGAATTGAAGCGTCTCTTGATGTGCTTGGTTCTCTTGTGAAATCTGGATTCTTTTGCCAAGGCAATTGCACCAGTATTGTCGCAAAAGATTTTCATCGGTCCTAATGCACTAGGAATGTGCTACCTCTTGAGCACTGCGTTGGTTTTCCCTTGAAGAGGAAAGGGTGATGCGGCAAAGTAGCGTAAGTATTTCCCTCAGTTTTTGAGAACCAAGGTATCAATCCAGTAGGAGGCTACGCGCGAGTCCCTCGCACTTACACAAAACAAATAAATCCTCGCAACCAACGCGATAAGGGGTTGTCAATCCCTACACGGTCATTTACGAGAGTGAGATCTGATAGATATGATAGGATAATATTTTTGGTATTTTTATGATAAAGATGCAAAGTAAAATAAAAGCAAAGTAAAAGGCAACGGAAATAGCTAAGTGTTGGAAGATTAATATGATGAAGATAGACCCGGGGGCCATAGGTTTCACTAGTGGCTTCTTTCAAGAGCAGAAGTATTTACGGTGGGTGAACAAATTACTGTTGAGCAATAGACAGAATTGAGCATAGTTATGAGAATATCTAGGTATGATCATGTATATAGGCATCACGTCCGAGACAAGTAGACCGACTCCTGCCTGCATCTACTACTATTACTCCACACATCGACCGCTATCCAGCATGCATCTAGAGTATTAAGTTCATAAGAACAGAGTAACGCCTTAAGCAAGATGACATGATGTAGAGGGATAAATTCATGCAATATGATAAAAAACCCATCTTGTTGTCCTCGATGGCAACAATACAATACGTGCCTTGCTACCCCTACTGTCACTGGGAAAGGACACCACAAGATTGAACCCAAAGCTAAGCACTTCTCCCATTGCAAGAAAGATCAATCTAATAGGCCAAACCAAACTGATAATTCGAAGAGACTTGCAAAGATAACCAATCATACATAAAAGAATTCAGAAGATTCAAATATTGTTCATAGATAAACTTGATCATAAACCCACAATTCATCGGTCTCAACAAACACACCGCAAAACAAGATTACATCGAATAGATCTACACGAGAGAGGGCGAGAACATTGTATTGAGATCCAAAAAGAGAGAGGAAGCCATCTAGCTAATAACTATGGCCCCGAAGGTCTGAGGTAAACTACTCACACTTCATCGGAGAGGCTATGGTGTTGATGTAGAAGCCCTCCGTGATGGATGCCCCCTCCGGTGGAGCTCCGGAACAGGCCCCAAGATGGGATCTCGTGGGTACAGAAGGTTGCGGCAGTGGAATTAAGTTTTTGGCTCCGTATCTGATCATTTGGGGGTACGTAGGTATATATAGGAGGAAGGAGTACGTCGGTGGAGCAACAGGGGGCCCACGAGGGTGGAGGGCGTGCCCAGGGGGTAGGCGCGCCCCCTACCTCGTGGCTTCCTGGAAGCTTCCTTGACATAGGGTCCAAGTCTCCTGGATCATGTTCGTTCCGAAAATCACGTTCCCGAAGGTTTCATTCCGTTTGGACTCCGTTTGATATTCTTTTTCTGCAAAACTCTAAAATAGGCAAAAAACAGCAATTCTGGGCTGGGCCTCCGGTTAGTAGGTTAGTCCCAAAAATAATATAAAAGTGGATAATAAAGCCCAATAATGTCCAAAACAGAAGATAATATAGCATGGAGCAATCAAAAATTATAGATACGTTGGAGACGTATCAAGCATCCCCAAGCTTAATTCCTGCTCGTCCTCGAGTAGGTAAATGATAAAAACAGAATTTTTGATGTGGAGTGCTACTTGGCATAATTTCAATGTAATTCTTCTTAATTGTGGTATGAATATTCAGATCCGAAAGATTCAAGACAAAAGTTCATATTGACATAAAAATAATAATACTTCAAGCATACTAACTAAGCAATTATGTCCTCTCAAAATAACATGGCCAAAGAAAGTTCATCCCTTCAAAATCATATAGTTTAGTCATGCTCCATTTTCGTCACACAAGAATGCTCTCATCATGCACAACCCCGATGACAAGCCAAGCAATTGTTTCATACTTTAGTAATTGTAGGAGATATGCCCTAGAGGCAATAATAAATGATATTATTTATCTCCGAGTTCATAATTATGTTTATGTTCCATGCTATAACTGCAATGATTCTCGAGTTTGCAATATCCACGAGGCTCGGAGGAAGACTCATATGCACGTGTGGAATTATAAACGGTAAGAAGTATTCCTAGTCTGGCCTCTAAGACTAGCTCAAGTTTTGCATGATGGTTCTGTTTTCCTGATCATGGGCATGTTTATGCCAGCAATTTTGAGGGCACAATGTTAAGAGAACATTTGTGTTGAATCGACCCGGATTGATGTTATGCTAAGAGATTCATTCGTCACAAGTTAATGGTGCATAACACAGAGATGGTTAACGTTTGCATGATTCCTTAGACCATGAGAGTATCGAGTTTCTTCATGCTTGCTTCATGAACTTTGGGGTTTGTTAAACGTCATCCGTAAATGGGTGGCTATTACGGCGGCTTACGGGTTCATGGAAAAGTGTGTCAAGTAACTTGATAGCTCAAGATTGGGATTTGCTCCTCCGACGATGGAGAGATATCTCTGGGCCCTCTCGGTGTTACGGTATCCATCATCGTCTGGCCAGACACTTTGTGATTTGATCACGGGGATGCCGGAACACGATAACGAGAAAAGAGAACAATACCGGTAACGAGGTAACTAGCATAGTGGACAAGTTGTTGATCCACGGGAATGCCAACATGTCTCACCTCGGGTATTTGTAACATATCGCGAAGCAACAGGAATAGCACACGGCAACTGGAGGTTCACTCGAATATTTATTCGTGTGGGTATAGGGGTCAATATGGGTGTCCACGGCTCCGATGTTGATCATTGATCGGAAAGGGTTCCATTCATGTCTACACTTCACCGAACCTATAGGGTCACACACTTAAGGGTCATCTATCTGTTGAATACTAGACAAGAAGTCTGAGAGAAAATCACCGAAAAAGTTTCGGACACCGGAAAAGTTTCGGGCAGCGGAAAAGGTTCCGCAGAAAGAGGTCATCGGATGAGTTTCGATGAAACTGAAAAGTTGTTTCAGGGGATACCATAAAGTGAAATTGGTTTCGGCACATGCCTGATAATTCTTGGAGGGTGCCAGAATCATTCTGGAAGCTTTTTGGAATTTTCCGGGATAATAACCGGATATGCTCCGGAGCTGCCGGAACCACTTCAGATGCTTTTCGCGGATGAAAATCACTAAACCGGAATTGTTTCGGAACGCGTTGAAAATAATTTTGGTGGTTACTGGAAATGTTCTAAGCCTACATAAATATTTTCAATTCGAACAGACGCTGAAAAATGTCGTCGTGAATAGTAAAAGTGCTTTTTGGGATATTTTATGGTGAGTCACCTTTTGGGATATTTCCAAAAGGCTTCTAGAAGGGCTTGGGGGCCAAGCATGCTCCTCATGGGGGTCCCCCAAGGGGGTTGGCCGGCCACATGTGTGGGGCTCCATGGAGCTCCACTTCACTCTCCATTATGCCCTTCATGTGTGACATTTGCATCGGCATTTTGGGTTTTTGTGAGCCATCCCTACCCCTTGGCTTTCCTATAAATAGAGGAGGAGTGGGCAGCCCAAACCTCATCCCTTCTCACATACAAGTGCCATGCATGATCTGGCTTCTCTCTCCCTCCCAGCGAAATAGTTTCGTAGAGCCGAAAGGCTGTCTGGGTTCCGGTGGGAACTAGTTCTGGACGGCGAAGCCCTGCCGGATAGATGACACCGTATGTGTGCAACTCTATAGAGAGATCGTAGTTTCGGTCTTAGTTCGTGAGTGCCTCCCGAAGGGCTGTCCGTGTGACCGTCCGAGTTTCGAAGGTCCTCCCGAAGGGCTGTCCGAGTGACCTTTCGAGTTTCGAAGGTCCTCCCGAAGGGCTGTCCGCGACACCGTCCGGGGGGGCTGTTCGACCGCCTCCCGGAGGGCTGTCTGAGGAGCAGATGACGGTATACATCCTCGCGGTTGGGAGGTTGTAAATCCTAGCTGCGGGGATCTGCACCGCCGATCGTCATCGACTCTACTTCCCGCTGCGCTATGAGTCGGTAACGAAAAAGATCAAACCATGTATGCGGTCTCCATAGTGGTCCTGGGCTGGTGCGTAGGTCAGAATTTTTTTGTTTTCTGCTACGTTTCCCTACAGTGGCATCATGAGCCGTGCTATGCGTAGATGCAGGTTGCGATCTAGAATACATAGAGATGTATGGGTATTGCATAATATAATTAGGTAGTAGATGAGATCTATTGCTGAAAATTATTTATGCGGGTGACAGATGAAATCTGTGACCCGACATTCTTGTTGCTTCCCTAGAATTTGCGTTTGCTCAATCTCAAGACAGCATGGTGGAATTTGACAAAGTTCTGGCAATCCGTGATCCTGATTGATCATGGAAGTGCTATCAGTTCTTTGGGTTCTGCCGTAGTCAAAAGAAAGATGAAATTCGCAGATGAAAGGGCATTGCAGATATGATCTGCACGGGGGTCATGCGTATGGCGAAGTTTAGTATGGGGCTCGAGATTTAATTATCTCGTGTTTCATACACCCCGAGATGTTAATCTAGCAACTTGAATAATCATACTTGATGATAAAACGTTGGTAGCTGCGGTTTAAGTCAAAACCTTAGAAGCCACGTAAAATAAATTTTTGCATAAACCGATTAGAGGCGTCTAACTTGGTTTTGCAGGATGTGCATGTGATGTGGTATAGCAATGCTCATATTCAATTTGATTATGTATGAGATGACTATATGATGTAATTAACATGACCTGCGTGTCATGATTCGGCATGATGGCTGGAGCCATATGATTGTCACTTTAATGACCTGCGTGTCAACCTTAAGTAATGCACTTATTTTATTAGCTATAGAGATAGCAATATTATCTGGTGCATCGACAAGGTGGTGGCAATCTTTGCGAAGGTGAACACCAACGCGAATGCCGAAGACGAAGAAATGAAAGACTTCTCCGTCAGAAAGGGCTATACCATATCATGCTATTATGAATTGCCTGAGATGTTTATCCCTTATGATGCACCCTTCTTGATTGCGCGGTAGTCGCTTTTTATTAGGGTGATCTCTCACTTAAAATATCAAAGTAGTTAGTGTTCACCCAAGTGTAGCACCGTCTGAAATTCGTATCTTTTCAGGGTGCGCCATGTACACATGAGCACGAACGAATCGAGAGGAATGAGGCGGGTGAGGTCAGACCTCGCAGCAAGATCACTTGGTTGTCTTTGACGTTCGGGCAGGAGAGTCCTGAGCTTGGAACACGCCCATCGAAAGATGAACAAGAATCACATAGAGATGTGATCGGCAAGTTGGCCTACCGATTGAAATTCGTGTCATCAGTCATGAACCTGTCAATGGCATCGAATAGAAATATGGATCTTGAATCACTCTAAATCAATTATGAGAGATATTGATTTGAGTGGGAGCGCACTGTTGAATTAACATGTTTAATTCTCAATGCAATTAATTATGAACACTGTGTAAGTGTTTCTTGCAAAATAGTTGTAGAATGATGGCTCGCGATTCCACTTTCCCTGTTAAAATTGAATAGCTGTTAAATATCTGGTTAAAACTTTACGATTGGTAACGTAATATGAGGATTGTCCTCAAAAGTGCCGAGAAGGATTTTGTCCTATCGCATGCTTTCTGTATCCTCCCGCTAATGCTATGGATCATGTGACTCTCGTCCTTCGATCCAAAAGCTAGAATTCTGTTACGGTCAAGTGGAATATGTTTGCTTCCATGAAACTCAAACTTCGAAAGTTGGGATAGTCATATGATATTCATGGAACTGAAAATTATTTTCAGATACAAACAAAGCAATGTTTGTTTGCAAGTATTAGTAGAAGTGTTTACTATGCATTTGACTGTTGGGAAAGGGATCCAGAAGAACGCCTGTCATATAATGAAAGGTGAATAAAACAACAACTTAAAGAGAAAGGAAGTGTCCAAAGGGTGTTAGTATGACTTACACGCCTAGGAAGTCTGGGGCTAACGCCACTCTTAAGTTGGGTGCTTCTTTTGCGAGTAGGAGAAATACTAAAAGTTAAACTGTTAGAAGTATAAAGGCAGAAAGAAATATGACTAGAATATCCAGCTCATGTATGAATGTCATACAAGTTTTTGATGTATAGTAGGCTGGTCAAAGATATAGTTCTTGGGAATTATGGTTAAACATGTTAATCACTAATTCTTGGGTATTGTGAGTTAATCACAAAGACACCCGCTCGATTGCATTCTGTTGCGAATCAATGTAAGAGCTACTATGGCCTAAAAAGACTAGCCAGAAATGAGGTTAAGGTATACACAGGGAACATAGTAAATGTTACTATACCTTCCATCAGTGTATTGACGTTTGTATTTATTTTCATAATTCATTTAGAGTTTTACAAACTCTAGCCCATTGCATAAGGTATCTTGCAAGAAGGTTGTTCATAAGAGACCTTTTTATGTTCGATGTTATGAATAACACAAGGGCCATACTTTCATTATGAATGAGATGTATGTTATGAATATTGATAATAATACAATACCTCTTAGTTTACTTTCATAATTCATTTTAGAGTTTCATACACTCTAGCCCATTGCACAATGTTTGTTGCAAAAGAGTTGTTCATAAAAACAACAATTGTTGTTAAGTATTATGAATAACATGAAGGGCCATGCTTCAATCCAAGATGGGATGTATGTTATGAATATTGATGGTAACATGATACATCCATAACACTGACGCTAAATGTCGCAAGACTAAAAGAATACCACACAAGTGTGGCACTACATTTGGTCACATTGGAGAAGCCCGCATGGAAAATTCCATTATGATGGATTTTGAAGTCTTTTTGATTTTGAATCATCTGACACTTGCAACTTTCCTTCGAAAAGTGAAGTCACTAAAATACCATTCACAGGCCATAAGGAACGAACAACAAACTTATTAGTGATCATACATTTGATGTGTGTAGTCCGATAAGTGTTGTTAGTGGTGGATTTATTTATCTTCAGAAATGCCTCAAGTAGATATATGGATATTTACTTGATGAAGACGTAAGTCTGGATCTTTTGAAATCATTCGAAAGGTTTTCAAAAATGAAGTAGAAGTTATTGTAACAAGAAAATTATGTTTCTGCAATTTGATTGCACAAAGGAATATTTGAGTTACATGTTTAGCGAATGTCTGATGAGTTGTGAAAGGGGTTTCATAACTTGCACCTCCCGGAACACCACTGCAAGTGGAAAGTCCGTGGAGATGTAATCAAACCATTTATGACATGGTAAGATCAAAGGTGACATAAATAAATTTGCCATTATCATTTTTGAAGAGTAATGCTTTAGAGATTGCGGCTTTTACACTGAAAAGAGCTCCATCAGGTCGGTTGAAATGACGGCATGGTATGGTACGCCCAACCATGTTATATCTTTTCTTAACATTTGGAATATGGGGCTTGTGTAAAAGGTTACAAACCTATTCCAAATCAGACAAGTGCTACTTTGTAGGTTATACCAAAATGTTGGGTATTCCTCTCTCACTATACCGAGGCAAATAGTTTTGCCGCGAAACGGTGTGCTTTTAAAGAGAATGGTTCTTTCAAAAAGGTGAGTGGGAGAATAGTGCAACTCGACGAGATAAACAGTATCTTCGTCATCAGATCAAAGGAAAGAGACCTTGGAAGTAATTCCAGAGTTTCCTACTGCGACTCATACGGAAGTCTCTACAATAAAATGTATGAACTTCGGTCGAACTTGCAGCTGAACCACGTAGGCAAGGCTCGTGCAAACCTCTCAGGTGCGCAAACGAGATATTGTTGTTAGACAACATTATACCTACGACACACAAGGAAGCGTTGATGGGCCCTGACTCCGAAATTGGCTAAATGCCAATACAACCCGAGTTAGTTTCCATATAAGTGAATCAAGATTAAAACCTTGATACACCTTTCGGAAGACTTAGAGTCTAACAAATATTTATGGAACTTAAAACTGATACGGATAAAAATGTTTTAACCATAAAGCTCGACTTGTTGAAATAACAAGTTCAAAAGTTGACTACGATGAGGTTGTTTTCATCGTAGCGATGCTTAAAGT
Source organism: Aegilops tauschii subsp. strangulata (assembly GCF_002575655.3). NCBI lineage: Eukaryota > Viridiplantae > Streptophyta > Magnoliopsida > Poales > Poaceae > Aegilops > Aegilops tauschii. The sequence continues at coordinate 437,877,573 of NC_053040.3, read as the reverse complement.
CGGTTCAGGTTGAACTAGCAATTAATACATATTTCAATCATGAGATATGGAACATGGATGACAATAGGATTTCCATCTGATGGAAATGAAACCAAGGACTTGCATGCATTACAGTCCAAGGCATTTTGTCTATCCAGAGGATGCTAGTAAGGGTGCAAACTTCAGAGTTCCAGCGATGGACAGAAGAGAGAAAAATGGAGTTTGAATCTTCGTGCTTTGATGAAATGGTCAAAGGGTTCTAACTTCATCAATGGGTAACGAAGATGCTTGTAATTCAAGAAAGTTAGTGGGAGCATAATAATATTTCTAAAAACCTTGTGTGCTTGACACATTGTTAATTGGAAATAAATTTCTTGACATGAATTAGGACTTCATTTGAAATTGTTTTTGATGAAGTGCTTAGGCTAAATAGCCTCAATTTTAGGCATGATGATCTATGGAGATAGATTTACCTAATATGGCTAAGCAATGAATACATATTGACAAGGTGCTAAAACCTATTTAGCATTTAAAACGCCAAGGAGTGATTCTTGACTAAGTCACATGGAAAGAGTTTTTACAAGTCTCGGTGTCCCAAAACACTGAGGAGTAAAATACATGATGGAGATTCCACACACCTTCGTGTTTTGGATTAATCATGTATTCCATGGTATGTAAAACAACCAGATATGTCCGATACTCCCAAGGTGTTGCGAGTATGGATACTAAAGTGATCAAAGTACTGATCATGGGACAACGGTGAAAGATATCATTGAGTACTAGAGTAAGTACTGATGATATGTTTTCTCGCAAGCGGAGATCATGAAGAGTTCGTTGTAAAATGTTACATTGATACAGCCTTCATCTTTTCTCCATGCGATTTTCGATTTAAGTTCAGGGTTTTGTGTAATACACAATATGGTGGCACGGTAGTTGGAAATTGTTCCCAACAGGATACTGTGGCGAATTCTATAACAAATGACTAAGTATGTTGACGCTTTAGAAGCGACAAACAAGATGTTGAATCATATAGTTCATTCATGAACTAAGTATGGTTCCAAGATGGCTTTTGTCAATGGGACACTACTGTAGGTAGTTTCTCCATAACTCAGTCTGAGGAATCCAGGTTCGACCTATGATTCACATACATAAAAGCCAAGTCCGCACAAAATATGAATTTTTTGAAAGCGTGAAAATGCGAGGATATGCAGAGATAGACACGGAGCTGAAGTTGTCAGATCCGATGGACATCAGGCTATACCACATGCGAAGCATTTTTTACACCAGTATGCCATAGGTGTAAAGTACATTAGCATTAACTAGATTATTGACTCTAGTACAAGTGGGAGTCTGTAGGAGATATGCCCTAGAGGCAATAATAAATGATATTATTTATCTCCGAGTTCATAATTATGTTTATGTTCCATGCTATAACTGCAATGATTCTCGAGTCTGCAATATCCACGAGGCTCGGAGGAAGACTCATATGCACGTGTGGAATAATAAACGGTAAGAAGTATTCCTAGTCTGGCCTCTAAGACTAGCTCAAGTTTTGCATGATGGTTCTGTTTTCCTGATCATGGGCATGTCTATGCCAGCAATTTTGAGGGCACAATGTTAAGAGAACATTTGTGTTGAATCGACCCGGATTGATGTTATGCTAAGAGATTCATTCATCACAAGTTAATGGTGCATAACACAGAGATGGTTAACGTTTGCATGATTCCTTAGACCATGAGAGTATCGAGTTTCTTTATGCTTGCTTCATGAACTTTGGGGTTTGTTAAACGTCATCCGTAAATGGGTGGCTATTACGGCGGCTTACGGGTTCATGGAAAAGTGTGTCAAGTAACTTGATAGCTCAAGATTGGGATTTGCTCCTCCGACGATGGAGAGATATCTCTGGGCCCTCTCGGTGTTACGGTATCCATCATCGTCTGGCTAGACACTTTGTGATTTGATCACGGGGATGCCGGAACACGATAACGAGAAAAGAGAACAATACCGGTAACGAGGTAACTAGCATAGTGGACAAGTTGTTGATCCACGGGAATGCCAACATGTCTCACCTCGAGTATTTGTAACATATCGCGAAGCAACAGGAATAGCACACGGCAACTGGAGGTTCACTCGAATATTTATTCGTGTGGGTATAGGGGTCAATATGGGTGTCCACGGCTCCGATGTTGATCATTGATCGGAAAGGGTTCCAGTCATGTCTATACTTCACCGAACCTATAGGATCACACGCTTAAGGGTCATCTATCTGCTGAATACTAGACAAGGAATCTGAGACAAGGATAACACAGGATGAAGACAAACAGACTGAAGAAATTGAACTGAGGAAATTGAGAAAGTCTTCAGTCAAAGTCTTCAAACAGAGATATGAACAAGTGCACAACATAGTTATGAGGAAATGAAAGAGTTGAGGAAATAGAACCAGTTGGCTTGGTGAAGACAATGATTTGGTAGACCAGTTCCAACTGCTGTCTCAGTTGTACGTCTGGTTAGGGCGGCTAGGTATTTAAACCAGAGGACACACATTCCCGGACACACAGTCCTGAAGACGCAGTCGAGGACACTTAGTCCTCACCGTATTCCCCTTGAGCTAAGGTCACACAGACCTCGCCCAATCACTCGTGGTAAGTCTTCAGGTGACTTCCGAACCTTCACAAGCTCGGTCACTCGGCGATCCACAATTTCCTCTTGGATGCTCTAGACCATGACGCCTAACCGTCTGGAAGAAGCACAGTCTTCAAAGGTAACAAGTGTCGGATCCACGCAGGATCAATCTCTTCAGAGATGCTCAATCACTTTGGGTTTGTAGGTGTTTGGGTTTGGGTTTTTCCTCACTTGATGATTTTCGCTCAAAGTCCTCGGAGGATGGGATGCTCTCAAATGACAAATGTCAGTTTCTCTCGGAGCAGCCAACCAGCTAGTGGTTGTAGGGGGCGGCTATTTATAGCCTAGGGAGCAGCCCGACATGATAAGACATAAATGCCCTTCAATGATATGACCGTTAGGTGGGAAGATATTTTGGGACAGCTGGCGCGTAGCACAACAACGGTCGGAATTTTGAGTGTCTAATTCCTTAGGGCTATCATGTTCCTCACAGTGTAGGCAATCCGCACTAGCGAATTCCTAACTCCTCAGTCAGAACAAATTCCTCAGAGACCAGAAGAACTTCGTCTCTGTCACTGAAGAATATGACTGAACTGTATGAGATTTCCAAGTATTGGTAGGTGTAGGATTTTGAGTTGAGCATCACATGGAAACTTTTCCTTAGTATTTCCTCGACCCCCTTTAACAGTACGGTGTTTCCTATGACTCAAGAAGGAGAAAATGAAACTACGAAAACAAAAGTCTTCACGCTTCATGTTCCTCAAATGAATACCAAGTCTTCAAGGTCACACCAATTTCTTCACTTTCAAAGTCTTCAGAAAGTCTTCAGAAATCCTAAGTCTTCAGTCGAAGAATTTCATTTTTAGGGGTCGACTTTCTCTGTAAATATCAAACTCCTCATAGACTTATAGACCTGTGTACACTCACAAACGCATTAGTCCCTTAACCTATAAGTCTTCAATACACCAAAATCACTAAGGGGCACTAGATGCACTTACAATCTCCCCCTTTTTGGTGATTGACGACAATATAGGTTAAGTTTTCAACGGGGATAATCATATGAAGTGTAAAAACTGATATTGAGGAATTTGATTGCAAGACATAGAAGAACTCCCCCTGAAGATGTGCATAGTGAGGAATTTGCTTTTGAAGCAATGCACACTTGAAGAGTAGAATCATGGAGATCTCCCCCTATATCCTGTAATTCATACACGCATTTGACATATAATATGAAGAATTTGAAATGCATGATGAAATATGGTGACTGATGTAATTCAGCATGCGTGCAATAACATTAACGAGGAATAAGCATGCAGAGGAAACAACAAAAGTATCAGGCCACCATAGAGTTTAAGTTTACAACTCGATCCAATAAAGTTTCAGAAGAACGAGAGTTGTAACTTAGCAAAAAAAGCCCATATAATAGACCCGCTTGAAGACTAACTCAAATTTCTCCCCCTTTGTCATCGAATGACCAAAAGGATCGAAAATGAGGACTAACGCCCCTGAAGAATATCAAGTTGATGAAGGAGCGCCAGTGTTGTTGGGGTCGTTTGTTGATGTAGGGCCTGCCGCAATGTCGTCCAAGTCTTCATGCTCATCGGTGTCGGGCGATGAAGAATAGGAGCTGGCCCCCAAGGGAGGAACCTTGACCTTCTTGTATTTCTTCGGTGGAGGTGCAGACCAGTCAAAGTCTTCCTTGAGACCCATATTCTTTAGTTCTTCTTTGCTATAGATGTGAGACATAACAGCCCAGGTGCGACCGAAGACTTCATGGAGGTAGTAATGGTTTTTCTTCACTGCATTATGTGTAGCAGTCATGTTGTGAAGAATTGAACCAAACTGACGCTTAACCCATTTATGGTTTCGATCCACCTTCTGGTGAAGACTTAGCAGAAGCTCACGGTCAGTCATCACACGAGGAGCAGTAGCTTGAGGATTTGGCTTGGAGGCATGGGCAGCAGAATCATGAGTGGCAGAGTCATCATTGGTGGAATAAGATGCAGCCTTGCGAAATTGACCATCCAATGGACGAATGCCTTCATCTATAACAGCTGGTGCCTTGCCCTTTTCGTCAGCAGAAGAATAAGTCCGCTTGAGGACTTCAATTGGGGGCAAGTAGCTGAGGTGATTCTGAAAATCAGCCTTGTAGTTGAGTGAAGACCTTGTTCTGAGGAATCTCATAATCCAAGCTGCATAAGGCTTCAGCTCAAAAGGAGAGAGTGCAACATTTGCCAGAGTCCTCATGAAGAAATCGTGATAATTGACAGGAATGCCATGAATGATGTTGAATACCAGATTCTTCATGATGCCAACATTTTCCTCATCAGATGAGTCGTGGCCTTTGATTGGACTCATAGTCTTCGTGAGAATGCGATAGACTGTCCTTGGTACATACTGCAATTCCTTCACGAGGAATTTTGTCCTTGAGGCTTGACCGGGTTTCAATGGCTTCATCAGCACTTGCATATAGTGATCTGTAAGCTCAGGCTCTTGGTACATGCAACGAGCTCCTTCAGGTGGAGGACTGATGGGCAGGGCATGAAGTAATTCAGAGGCCGGTGCTTTGTAATGAGTGTTTTCAGTCATCCAGTCCAAAACCCAGGAGTTCACATCGTCAGGATCTCCTGTGATGTGCAAAGTTGCGTAGAATTGAAGAATGAGTTCTTCATTCCAATCAACTAAGTCAGTGCAAAAGTTGAGGAGGCCTGTGTCATGAAGCACATTGAGGACAGGAGTGAAGCATGGCAGTGATTCCATGTCCACATGAGGAATATGCTCGTGGTCGAAGACTTTGTCCTTGTTGAAGAGCAGTGAAGAATAGAAGTTGGCCTGGCTGGCGGTCCAGAAGCGCTTCCTTCTAAGACGAGCAGAATCATAGGGATTGTAGTCAGTGAAGAACACGTGCTCGCCGAAGAAATCATCAGCCTTGAATTTCTGCTTCTTTGAGAATGGATCCTTTGGCTTGGGCTGAGGAGTGTCAGTCAATTGCATCACCACCTCAGGTTCCACAATCTCAGGTTCCACAGGATGAGGAATTTCAGCTTCTTCAGTGACAGCCTGGGTCTTCAATTCTTCATGTACATTTTCTTCAGCACTAGTGGCTGGAATTTCTTCATGGACAGACGATGTGGCATGTGGTTCATTAGATCCCATTTGAACTGTAGTTGCTGGGGACTGAGGAATTTGTTGCAATGGTGTGAAGAGTGGAGAGTTGGGGTGCTGACTTTCCCAAAAGTCATCATTTAGCACAGGTGTGGTATAGCCAATGTCCACATCTTCATCTTCCATTTCTTCAACGTCGGCCTCTTCAGCAGTAAACTGAGGCATAGGCGAGGAAACAGCTGGAGTTGAAGGGATTTCATCCACTTCAATTTCTTCATCCATCTGCTCTGACGTAGCAGCGGAAGGATTTCTTCATCAGATCCGCTAGGGATCAATATTCTTCATCAAAAGGGACGATATCCTTTGATGGCATGGTGGAAACAGGAACATCATCAATTGGATTTTCAAATGAGCTGGTCAATTTCTTCATCTTCTTCGGAGCTAAAGAATCTGATGGAGCTGATGCTTTCCTTTTCCTCACTGCAGTATGTTCTGCAGCCTTGGCCTTCTTCACATATGAAGCAGATGGAAGGATTGGAGTTGGGGTAGGCGCAGGAGGAGCAGAGGAATGTGGTTGATTTTCTTCAGACACAACTGATGCAGTTGCCCTGACCTCTTCATTTTCTTCAGGCGCACCACTAGTGGATGCCCTGGCAATTTCATCAGCGGCTGGAATGCAGTCATCAGCCCTGGAACTCACATTTTCTTCAGCAGCCTGAATGTCATTAGTGGTGCTGGCATGTTCTTCAGTCGGCTGAGCAGAAGCTTCAGCCTGAGGAATTTCTTGCTGTGATGGAGCTGCAACTTTTGGAGTGAATTTTTCAGTCAGTTTTACAAACCTGACCTTGGCTCCTTGCCAATCAGCATAGTAAGCATTGAAATTATCGCTGAGGACTTTGATTTCAGACTGGATCTTCACAAGTTCATCAGTTGTCATAGAGACAACGTTGTTCTTCAGGAATTTCTCCTTCCTGTACTGCGCTTTCTTGATCTGCCTGGCCTTCTCATATTTCCATTTTTCTTCTTGGATGAAAGCAGTCAGCATATGACTTTGGCCAGGAGTCAACTTGAAATCAGGCATAGGAGTGTTTGGGTCAATGTAGTCGAGGATCAGCTTTGGATCCAAAAGCAGTGGCACATTTGTTCCCTTGGCTCTAGCGGCCCTGACTTGCTTATCTCTCATGATTTCGGCAAGTTCATCATCATCAGCTTCGTCTTCTTCAGACGGTACTTGGAAGGCGACCTGCTTCTTGTGAGGACTTGGTCGAGAACCTCCTCTAGCAGTGGCCTTTGTCTTCAGCAAAGAGGGGCCAGTTGAAGATTTCGGTGCAGCTGGGGAACTAGCAGAAGCTCCTGAGGCAATAGAGATGCCTGTCGTCCTTTGACACGTGGCAAGATGCACAGGTGCTGAGGATTTGATCGGAGCAGCTGAGGACTTTGGAGGAGCAGGAGCAGCGTGAGGAATTGGCCGTGAGGGCTTTGAGGATTTTGGCCGTGAGGGCATAGAAGAAGAAGCACTTGACTTGTGCGCAGGCTTCTTTGCCATGGATTTCTTCGGCTTGACAGAGGCCTCAGCGGCAGCAGCAGCAGCAGAGTCTTCATTGAATTTCCTCACTGCTTATTTTGCCTGTTTGGCCAACTTGGCGTGGCGCTTGGCCCATTCATCAGGATAATCCTCACCATGCTTGAGGCTGGTAGGATCAGCTTCTTGGCCAGGTGCCAACGGAGGTCTTGGGCATGGAGGATTGAGTGCGAATTTCTTCATGTACTTGGGAGTCACATACCTGTACTCCCTCCACTCTCTTGCCCATCTCCTCTCTATCTTCTGAATGCGCACCTTACGCTGATTTTTATCTTCCTCAGGGGGTGTGCAGTACCCAGCATAGATGTCCTCAGGGATTTCAAATGCAGTGTTGACCTCAGGCCTCTTTCCTCCTTTCTGTGGCTTCTTTCCATCAGCCATTTTCTTCAGATGAGGAATTTGAACAATTGAATTCTCTGAAGAAGTATGCAACTTTTCTTCGAGGAACGCTGGAAATGAGTTAAGTTGATGAGAACCTAGAGATTCAGCAGCGGACATGAGTACCTGTGAACAGAGTATAGTTGCGAGGAATTTGGAGAGGTCATATGCGTTCTCAGAAGGTTTTTTTAAAAAGAACAAGTTTGAGGAATTTGACCAGATGAGTCTTGAAGAATTTCGCTAAGTGTTCTTTGTCTTAGGTTCCAGAGTTGTATAGATCGAAGATCCACACAATTGAGGAATCTTGAAGTGGTCCTGGGCTGGTGCGTAGGTCGGAAATTTTTTGTTTTCTGCTACGTTACCCTACAGTAATCTCAAACTTTTTCAACCATCACGCAATATATGAGTGTGAGCCATGGATATAGCACTATGGGTGGAATAGAATATGATGATGGGGGTTATGTGGAGAAGACAAAAAAGGAGAAAGTCTCACATCAACGAGGCTAATCAATGAGCTATGGAGATGCCCATCGATTGATTTTAATGCAAGGAGTAGGGATTGCCATGCAACGGATGCACTAGAGCTATAAATATATGAAAGCTCAACAAAAGAAACTAAGTGGGTGTGCATCCAACTTGCTTGCTCACGAAGACCTAGGGCACTTGAGGAAGCCCATTGTTGGAATATACAAGCCAAGTTCTATAATGAAAAATTCCCACTAGTATATGAAAGTGACAAAACAAGAGACTCTCTATCATGAAGATTATAGTGCTACTTTGAAGCACAAGTGTGGTAAAAGGATAGTAACATTGTACCTTCTCTCTTTTTCTCTCATTTTTTTATATTCCTCACTTGGGACAATGCTCTAGAAAATGATGATCATCACACTTCTATTTATTTACAAGTCAAAGATTACAACTCGATACTAGAACAAAGTATGACTCTATATGAATGCCTCCGGCGGCGTACCGGGATATGCAATGAATCAAGAGTGACATGTATGAAAGAATTATGAACGGTGGCTTTGCCACAAATACTATGTCAACTACATGATCATGCAAAGCAATATGGCAATGATGAACGTGTCATGATAAACGGAATGGTGGAAAGTTGCATGGCAATATATCTCGGAATGGCTATGGAAATGCCATAATAGGTAGGTATGGTGGCTGTTTTCAGGAAGATATAAGGAGGTTTATGTGTGAAAGAGCGTATCATATCACGGGGTTTGGATGCACCGGCGAAGTTTGCGCCAACTCTCAATGTGAGAAAGGGCAATGCATGGTACCGAAGAGGCTAGCAATGATGGAAAGGTGAGAGTGCGTATAATCCATGGACTCAACATTAGTCATAAAGAACTCACATACTTATTGCAAAAATCTACAAGTCATCAAAAACCAAGCACTACGCGCATGCTCCTTGGGGGATAGATTGGTAGGAAAAGACCATCGCTCGTCCCCGACCGCCACTCATAAGGAGGACAATCAAAGAACACCTCATGTTTCAAATTTGTTACATAACGTTTACCATACGTGCATGCTACGGGACTTGCAAACTTCAACACAAGTATTTCTCAAATTCACAACTACTCAACTAGCACAACTTTAATATCACTACCTCCATGTCTCAAAACAATCATCAAGCATCAAACTTCTCTTAGTATTCAACACACTCATAAGAAAGTTTTTACTTGTCTTGAATACCTAGCATATTAGGATTATTTAAGCAAATTACCATGCTATTTAAGACTCTCAAAATAATCTAAGTGAAGCATGAGAGATCAATAGTTTCTATAAAACAAATCCACCACCGTGCTCTAAAAGATATAAGTGAAGTACTAGAGCAAAACTACATAACTCAAAAGATATAAGTGAAGCACATAGAGTATTCTAATAATTTCCGAATCATGTGTGTGTCTCTCAAAAGGTGTGTACAGCAAGGATGATTGTGGTAAAATAAAAAGCAAAGACTCAAATCATACAAGACGCTCCAAGCAAAACACATATCATGTGGTGAATAAAAATATAGCTCCAAGTAAAGTTACCGATGGAAGTAGACGAAAGAGGGGATGCCTTCCGGGGCATCCCCAAGCTTTGGATTTTTTGTGTCCTTAGATTATCTTGGGGGTGCCATGGTCATCCCCAAGCTTAGGCTCTTGCCACTCCTTGTTTCATAATCCATCAAATCTTTCACCCAAAACTTGAAAACTTCACAACACAAAACTCAGCAGAAAATCTCGTGAGCTCCGTTAGCGAAAGAAAACAAAGGACCACTTCAAGGTACTGTAATGAACTCATTATTTATTTATAACGGTGTTAAACCTACTGTATTCCAACTTCTCTATGGTTTATAAACTCTTTTACTAGCCATAGAATCATCAAAATAAGCAAACAACACATGAAAAACAGAATCTGTCAAAAACAGAACAGTCTGTAGTAATCTGTAAATAACGCAAACTTCTGGAACTCCACAAAATCAGCCAAAATAGGAAGACCTAGGAAATTTGTTTATTGATCAGCAGCAATTGGAATCAATATTTTATCACGTTCTGGTGATTTTTAGCAATTGTTTTCGTGAACAGAAAGTTTCTGGAAATTACGGCAAGATCAAATAACTATCATCCAAGAAGATCCTATAGGTTTAACTTGGTACAAACACTAATTAAAACATAAAAACACATCTAACCAGAGTATAGATCAAATATTTATTCCTAAACAGAAGCAAAAAGCAAAAAAAAAACTAAAAATAAAATTGGGTTGCCTCCCAACAAGCGCTATCGTTTAACGCCCCTAGCTAGGCATAATAGCGAGGATAGATCTAGGTATTGCCATCTTTGGTTTTAGGGAAAAGGAGAGCAAACTTGTTATCTATGGAATTAATCTTTCTATTTTGACAATGTACATGACCATTAATGGTAGAAGAAAGATTAAGTATGTTGCGGAAATTGGCATCTGGGCTAGCTTTTATCTCTTTGATAGATTCGTTTTGGTACGAAAGCAAAAGAGATGTGATTTCAACTTTCTCATTAATGGGGTGCCCAAATATAGTTTTCATCTTTTCATAGGTATCTATGGGGTCCCCTTCGAGAAAACCCTCTTCGAAAATAGAATCTAAAACTTGTTTGAACGAAGCGGGCAACCCAACATAAAAGCTCTTTAAGTAAACCTCAATTTGATATTGAGGTACATAGCTAGCCCGGATCCTTAATAGCCTATCCCAAGCATCTTTCAAAGATTCATCGAGTAAATAACGAAAAATTCCAGAATCATCTTCATCAAAATTACTAAGGTTTTCATTGATAACTCCGGCAGGTTTTTCCATAGTATTTTTATTTATGAGTTTAGATAAGATAGCAGGATTGTCTAAAGCGCTAAAACTCGGGAGAGAAACCCCAAATCTTTTTGGTTCCATCATGGCAAGGGAAAAGTGAACGAAAAGAGGCAACCGGAAAAGAGGGGGCGAATAAAACGGCAAGGGTGAAGTGGGGGAGAGGAAAACGAGAGGCAAATGGCAAATAATGTAATGCGGGAGATAAGGGTTTGTGATGGGTACTTGGTATGTTGACTTTTGCGTAGACCTCCCCGGCAACGGCGCCAGAAATCCTTCTTGCTACCTCTTGAGCACTGCGTTGGTTTTCCCTTGAAGAGGAAAGGGTGATGCAGCAAAGTAGCGTAAGTATTTCCCTCAGTTTTTGAGAACCAAGGTATCAATCCAGTAGGAGGCTACGCGCGAGTCCCTCGCACCTACACAAAACAAATAAATCCTCCCAACCAACGCGATAAGGGGTTGTCAATCCCTACACGGTCACTTACGAGAGTGAGATCTGATAGATATGATAGGATAATATTTTGGATATTTTTATGATAAAGATGCAAAGTAAAATAAAAGCAAAGTAAAAGGCAACGGAAATAGCTAAGTGTTGGAAGATTAATATGATGAAGATAGACCCAGGGGCCATAGGTTTCACTAGTGGCTTCTCTCAAGAGCATAAGTATTTTACGGTGGGTGAACAAATTACTATTTAGCAATTGACAGAATTGAGCATAGTTATGAGAATATCTAGGTATGATCATGTATATAGGCATCACGTCCGAGACAAGTAGACCGACACCTGCCTGCATCTACTACTATTACTCCACACATCGACCGCTATCCAGCATGCATCTAGAGTATTAAGTTCATAAGAACAGAGTAACGCCTTAAGCAAGATGACATGATGTAGAGGGATAAATTCATGCAATATGATAAAAAAAACCCCATCTTGTTATCCTCTATGGCAACAATACAATACGTGCCTTGCTGCCCCTACTGTCACTGGGAAAGGACACCGCAAGATTGAACCCAAAGCTAAGCACTTCTCCCATTGCAAGAAAGATCAATCTAGTAGGCCAAACCAAACTGATAATTCGAAGAGACTTGCAAAGATAACCAATCATACATAAAAGAATTCAGAAGATTCAAATATTGTTCATAGATAAACTTGATCATAAACCCACAATTCATCGGTCTCAACAAACACACCGCAAAAGAAGATTACATCGAATAGATCTCCATGAGAGAGGGGGAGAACATTGTATTGAGATCCAAAAAGAGAGAGGAAGCCATCTAGCTAATAACTATGGACCCGAAGGTCTGAGGTAAACTGCTCACACTTCATCGGAGAGGCTATGGTGTTGATGTAGAAGCCCTCCGTGATGGATGCCCCCTCCGGCGGAGCTCCGGAACAGGCCCCAAGATGGGATCTCGTGGGTACAGAAGGTTGCGGTGGTGGAATTAGGTTTTTGGCTCCGTATCTGATCGTTTGGGGGTACGTAGGTATATATAGGAGGAAGGAGTACGTCAGTGGAGCAACATGGGGCCCACGAGGGTGGAGGGCGCGCCCAGGGGGGTAGGCGCATCCCCCCTACCTCGTGTCTTCCTAGAAGCTTCCTTGACGTAGGGTCCAAGTCTCCTGGATCATGTTCGTTCCGAAAATCACGTTCCCGAAGGTTTCATTCCGTTTGGACTCCGTTCGATATTCTTTTTCTGCGAAACTCTGAAATAGGCAAAAAAACAGCAATTCTGTGCTGGGCCTCCGGTTAGTAGGTTAGTCCCAAAAATAATATAAAAGTTGATAATAAAGCCCAATAATGTCCAAAACAGAAGATAATATAGCATGGAGCAATCAAAAATTATAGATACGTTGGAGGCGTATCAGTATGACACCTAGACCGGATATGAACTCCTTAATCCAGACTCCTTCATTTGCTGCTTCCGAAGCAGCTATGAACTCCGCTTCACACGTAGATCCCGCCACGACGCTTTGTTTAGAACTGCACCAACTGACAGCTCCACCGTTCAATGTAAACACGTATCCGGTTTGCGATTTAGAATCGTCCGAATTAGTGTCAAAGCTTGCATCGACGTAACCATTTACGACTAGCTCTTTGTCACCTCCATAAACGAGAAACATATCCTTAGTCCTTTTTAGGTATTTCAGGATGTTCTTGACCGCTGTCCAGTGATCCACTCCTGGATTACTTTGGTACCTCCTTGCTAAGCTAATAGCAAGGCACACATCAGGTCTGGTACACAGCATTGCATACATGATAGAGCCTATGGCTGAAGCATAGGGAACTTTCATTTTCTCTCTATCTTCTGCAGTGGTCGTGCATTGAGTATGACTCAATTTCACACCTTGTAACACAGGCAAGAACCCTTTCTTTGCTTGATCCATTTTGAACTTTTTCAAAACTTTGTCAAGGTATGTGCTTTGTGAAAGTCCTATCAAGTGTCTTGATCTATCTCTATAGATCTTGGTGCCCAATATGTAAGCAGCTTCACCGAGGTATTTCATTGAAAAACTCTTATTCAAGTATCCCTTTATGCTATCTAGAAATGCTATATCATTTCCAATCAGCAATATGCCATCCACATATAATATCAGAAATGCTACAGAGCTCCCACTCACTTTCTTGTAAATACAGGCTTCTCCAAAAGTCTGTATAAATCCATATGCTTTGATCACACTATCAAAACGTTTATTCCAACTCCGAGAGGCTTGCACCAGTCCATAAATGGATCGCTGGAGCTTGCACACTTTGTTAGCTCCCTTTGGATCTACAAAAGCTTCCAGTTGCATCATATACAACTCTTCTTCTAGAAAATTATTCAGGAATGCAGTTTTGACATCCATCTGCCAAATTTCATAATCATAAAATGCGGCAATTGCTAACATGATTCGGACAGACTTTAGCATCGCTACGGGTGAGAAAGTCTCATCGTAGTCAACCCCTTGAACTTGTCGAAATCCTTTCGCAACAAGTCGAGCTTTGTAGACAGTAACATTACCATCAGTGTTAGTCTTCTTCTTGAAGATCCATTTAAGCTCTATGGCTTGCCGATCATCGGGCAAGTGAACCAAAGTCCACACTTTGTTCTCATACATGGATCCCATCTCAAATTTCATGGCCTCAAGCCATTTTGCGGAATCTGGGCTCACCATCGCTTCTTCATAGTTCGTAGGTTCGCCTTGGTCAAGTAACATGACCTCCAAAATAGGATTACCGTACCACTCTGGTGCGGATCTTACTCTGGTTGACCTACGAGGTTCGGTAGTAACTTGATCTGAAGTTACATGATCATCATCATTAGCTTCCTCACTAATTGGTGTAGGAGTCACAGGAACAGATTTCTGTGATGAACTACTTTCCAATAAGGGAGCAGGTACAGTTACCTCATCAAGTTCTACTTTCCTCCCACTCACTTCTTTCGAGAGAAACTCCTTCTCTAGAAAGGATCCATTCTTAGCAACGAATGTCTTGCCTTCGGATCTGTGATAGAAGGTGTACCCAACAGTTTCCTTTGGGTATCCTATGAAGACACATTTCTCCGATTTGGGTTCGAGCTTATCAGGTTGAAGCTTTTTCACATAAGCATCGCAACCCCAAACTTTCAGAAACGACAACTTTGGTTTCTTGCCAAACCACAGTTCATAAGGCGTCGTCTCAACGGATTTCGATGGTGCCCTATTTAACGTGAATGCAGCCGTCTCTAAAGCATAACCCCAAAACGATAGCGGTAAATCAGTAAGAGACATCATAGATCGCACCAAATCTAGTAAAGTACGATTACGATGTTCGGACACACCATTACATTGTGGTGTTCCGGGTGGCGTGAGTTGCGAAACTATTCCGCATTGTTTCTAATGTAGACCAAACTCGTAACTCAAATATTCTGCTCCATCATCAGATTGTAGAAATTTTATTTTCTTGTTACGATGATTTTCCACTTCACTCTAAAATTCCTTGAACTTTTCAAATGTTTGAGACTTATGTTTCATTTAAGTAGATATGTCCATATCTTCTCAAATCATCTGTGAAGGTGAGAAAATAATGAAACCCGCCGTGAGCTTCAATATTCATCGGACCACATACATCAGTATGTATGATTTCCAACAAATCTATTGCTCGCTCCATTGTTCCAGAGAACGGCGTTTTAGTCATCTTGCCCATGAGGCATGGTTCGCAAATACCAAGTGATTCATAATCAAGTGATTCAAAAAGTCCATCAGTATGGAGTTTCTTCATGCGCTTTACACCAATATGACCCAAATGGCAGTGCCACAAATAAGTTGCACTATCATTATCAACTCTGCATCTGTTGGCTTCAACATTATGAATATGTGTATCACTACTATCGAGATTCATCACAAATAGACCACACTTCAAGGGTGCATGACCATAAAAGATATTACTCATATAAATAGAACAACCATTATTCTCATATTTAAATGAATAACCGTCTCGCATCAAACAAGATCCAGATATAATGTTCATGCTTAACGCTGGCACCAAATAACAATTATTTAGGTCTAAAACTAATCTCGAAGGTAGATGTAGAGGTAGCATGCCGACGGCGATCACATCGACTTTGGAACCATTTCCCACGCGCATCGTCACCTCATCCTCAGCCAGTCTTCGCTTAATCCGTAGTCCCTGTTTTGAGTTACAAATATTAGCAACAGAACCAGTATCAAATACCCAGGTGCTACTGCGAGCTCTAGTAAGGTACACATCAATAACATGTATATCACATATACCTTTGTTCACCTTGACATCCTTCTTATCCGCCAAATACTTGGGGCAGTTCCACTTCCAGTGACCAGTCTGTTTGCAGTAGAAGCACTCAGTCTCATGCTTAGGTCCAGACTTGGGTTTCTTCTCTTGAGCAGCAACTTGCTTGCTGTTCTTCTTGAAGTTCCCCTTCTTCTTCCCTTTACCCTTTTTCTTGAAACTGGTGGTCTTGTTGACCATCAACAGTTGATGCTCCTTCTTGATTTCTACCTCCGCAGCCTTTAGCATTGCGAAGAGCTCGGGAATTGTCTTATCCATCCCTTGCATATTATAGTTCATCACAAAGCTCTTGTAGCTTGGTGGCAGTGATTGAAGAATTCTGTCAATGACACTATCATCCGGAAGATTAACTCCCAGTTGAATCAAGTGATTGTTATACCCAGACATTTTGAGTATATCACTGACAGAACTATTCTCCTCCATTTTGCAGCTGTAGAACTTATTGGAGACTTCATATCTCTCAATCCGGGCATTTGCTTGAAATATTAGCTTCAACTCCTGGAACACCTCATATGCTCCATGACGTTCAAAACGTCGTTGAAGCCCCAGTTCTAAGCCGTAAAGCATGGCACACTGAACTATCGAGTAGTCAGCTTTGCTCTGCCAGACATACTTAACGTTGTCAGTTGCATCTGCACCAGGCCTGGCACCCAGCGGTGCTTCTAGGACGTAATTCTTCTATGCAGCAATGAGGATAATCCTCAAGTTACGGACCCAGTCCGTGTAATTGCTACCATCATTTTTCAACTTTTCTTTCTCAAGGAACGCATTAAAATTCAACGGAACAACAGCACGGGCCATCTATCTACAACAACATAGACAAGCAAAATACTATCAGGTACTAAGTTCATGATAAATTTAAGTTCAATTAATCATATTACTTAAGAACTCCCACTTAGATAGACAGCCCTCTGATCATCTAAGTGATCACGTGATCCATATCGACTAAACCATAACCGATCATCACGTGAAATGGAGTAGTTTTCAATGGTGAACATCACTATGTTGATCATATCTACTATATGATTCACGCTCGACCTTTCGGTCTCAGTGTTCCGAGGCCATATCTGCATATGCTAGGCTCGTCAAGTTTAACCCGAGTATTCTGCGTGTGTAAAACTATCTTACACCCGTTGTAGATGAACGTTGAGCTTGTCACACCCGATCATCACGTGGTGTCTCGGCACGACGAACTTTGGCAACGGTGCATACTCAGGGAGAACACTTTAACCTTGAAATTTAGTGAGAGATCATCTTATAATGCTACCGTCAAACAAAGCAGAATAAGATGCATAAAGTATAAACATCACATGCAATCAATATAAGTGATATGATATGGCCATCATCATCTTGTGCCTTTGATCTCCATCTACAAAGCACCGTCATGATCACCATCGTCACCGGTGCGACACCTTCATCACCATCGTAGCATCATTGTCGTCTCGCCAACTGTTGCTTCTACGACTATCGCTACCTTTTAGTGATAAACTAAAGCAATTACAGGGTGATTGCATTGCATACAATAAAGCGACAACCATTGGCTCCTGCCATTTGCCGATTACTCCGTTACAAAACATGATCATCTCATACAATAAATATAGCATCATGTCTTGACCATATCACATCACAACATGCCCTGCAAAAACAAGTTAGACGTCCTCTACTTTGTTGTTGCATGTTTTACGTGGCTGCTACGGGCTGAGCAAGAACCGTTCTTACCTACGCATCAAAACCACAACGATAGTTCGTCAAGTTGGTGCTGTTTTAACCTTCTCAAGGACCGGGGTAGCCACACTCGGTTCAACTGAAGTTGGAGAAACTGACACCCGCCAGCCACCTATGTGCAAAGCACGTCGGTAGAACCAGTCTCGCGTAAGCGTACGTGTAATGTCGGTCCGGGCCGCTTCATCCAACAATACCGCCGAACCAAAGTATGACATGCTGGTAAGCTGTATGACTTGTATCGCCCACAACTCACTTGTGTTCTACTCGTGCATATTACATCTACGCATAAACCAGGCTCGGATGCCACTGTTGGGGAACGTAGTAATTTCAAAACAATTCCTACGCGCACACAGGATCATGGTGATGCATAGCAACGAGAGGAGAGAGTGTGTCCACGTACCCTCATAGACCAAAAGCGGAAGCGTTTGCACAACGCGGTTGATGTAGTCGTACGTCTTCACGATCCGACCGATCCAAGTACCGAACGCACGGCACCTCCGAGTTCAGCACACGTTCAGCTCGATGACGTCCCGCGAGCTCCGATCCAGCAAAGCTTCGCCGGAGAGTTTTATCAGCACGACGGCGTGATGACGGTGATGATGATGCTACCGACGCAGGGCTTTGCCTAAGCACCGCTACGATATGATCGAGGTGGATTATGGTGGAGGGGGCACCGCACACGGCTAGGAGAGATCAACAGAGCAACTTGTGTGTCTAGAGGTGCCCCCCTGCCCCCGTATATAAAGGAGCAAGGGGGAAGCCGGCCGGCCCCTGTAGGGCGCGCCAGGAGGAGGAGTCCTCCTCCTAGTAGGAGTAGGACTCCCCTCTTTCCTACTCCTACTAGGATGGGAAAGGAAGGGGGAGAGGGAGAAGGAAAGGGGGCACCGCCCCCCTCTCCGAGTCCAATTCGGACCAGAGGGGGAGGGGTGCGCGGCCTGCCCTAGGCCAGCCCTTTCTCTCTCCACTAAGGCTTATAAGGCCCACTATTTCTCCGGGGGGTGTTCCGGTAACCCTCCGGCACTCCGGTTTTCTCCGAAACCACCCGGAACACTTCCGGTGTCCGAATATAGTCGTCCAATATATCGATCTTTACGTCTCGACCATTTCGAGACTCCTCGTCATGTCCGTGATCATATCCGGGACTCCGAACTACCTTTGGTACATCAAAACACAAAACTCATAATACCGATCGTCACTGAACTTTAAGCGTGTGGACCCTACGGGTTCAAGAACTATGTAGACATGGCCGAGACACGTCTCTGGTCAATAAACAATAGCGGAACCTGGATGGTCATATTGGCTCCCACGTATTCTACAAAGATCTTTATCGGTCAAAGCGCATAACAACATACGTTGTTCCCTTTGTCATCGGTATGTTACTTGCCCGAGATTCGATCGTCGGTATCTCAATACCTAGCTCAATCTCGTTACCGGCAAGTCTCTTTACTCGTTCTGTAATGCATCATCCCGCAACTAACTCATTAGTCACATTGCTTGCAAGGCTTATTGTGATGTGCATTGCCGAGAGGGCTCAGAGATACCTCTCCGACAATCGGAGTGAAAAATCCTAATCTTGATCTATGCCAACTCAACAAGTACCATCGGAGACACCTGTAGAGCACCCTTATAATCACCCAGTTACGTTGTGACGTTTGGTAGCACACAAAGTGTTCCTCCGGTAATCGGGAGTTGCATAATCTCATAGTCATAGGAACATGTATAAGTCATGAAGAAAGCAATATCAGTAAACTAAACGATCATGTGCTAAGCTAACAGAATGGGTCAAGTCAATCACATCATTCTTCTAATGATGTTGTCCGGTGGTAGGTGCGACATATGCCAACGGGTGGCTTATCATTGTGGGAGCCAGTAAGACGTCGCCGGTGCCTGGAAATGGGATGAGGCGAAGACGTGCACGCCGGCGAATCTTACCCAGGTTCGGGGCTCTCCGTGGAGATAACACCCCTAGTCCTGCTCTGCGGGGTCTCCGCATGATCACTAGGCCAAAACAAGTAGCTACAAGTGCTCCTTGAGCTGTCGGGTTCGAGGGAGAAGAAGAGCAAGGCTAGCCCTCCCTTTCTCTCTATATGGTGTGTGTAACTCTACGAGACCAACCCTTCGCATGGGTGCCCCGGGGGGTTTATATAGGCCTACCCCCCAGGGTACAATAGTAATCCGGCAGGGCGCAGGTCCCAGCCGTCAGTGTCTGTGTTCGCCGACTTCTCCGCCGGCCATTGGGGCCCGCCGACTGGTGGGCCCCGCCGGCTGCCGGCCTCTTGGTCGACAGGCCGGCCCCACCGCTTGGGGGACTTGTCGGCGGCTGGTTACTGTTGCCTCGCCCCTGATGACGAGGGCTTTGTCGAGGTAAGCATGGCTACAGTGTAGCCGCCTTGCGGGCTCTTACTGTAGCCTTACCTCGTCTTGTCTCGTTAATGTGGCACATGTTTCGAGGGACGGAGGTAGCCGGCTCCTGGGGGCCGGCTACTGTTGGAAATATGCCCTAGAGGCAATAATAAATTAGTTATTATTATATTTCCTTGTTCATGATAATCGTTTATTATCCATGCTAGAATTGTATTGATAGGAAACTCAGATACATGTGTGGATACATAGACAACACCATGTCCCTAGTAAGCCTCTAGTTGACTAGCTCGTTGATCAATAGATGGTTACGGTTTCCTAACCATGGACATTGGATGTCGTTGATAACGGGATCACACCATTAGGAGAATGATGTGATGGACAAGACCCAATCCTAAGCCAAGCAAAAGATCGTATAGTTCGTTTGCTCAGAGCTTTTCTAATGTCAAGTATCAGTTCCTTAGACCATGAGATTGTGCAACTCCCGGATACCGTAGGAATGCTTTGGGTGTACCAAACGTCACAACGTAACTGGGTGACTATAAAGGTGCACTACAGGTATCTCCGAAAGTGTCTGTTGGGTTGGCACGAATCGAGACTGGGATTTGTCACTCCGTGTAAACGGAGAGGTATCTCTGGGCCCACTCGGTAGGACATCATCATAATGTGCACAATGTGACCAAGGAGTTGATCACGGGATGATGTGAGTTACGGAACGAGTAAAGAGACTTGCCGGTAACGAGATTGAACAAGGTATCAGGATACCGACGATCGAATCTCGGGCAAGTAACATACCGATGGACAAAGGGAATTGCATACGGGATTGATTGAATCCCCGACATCGTGGTTCATCCGATGAGATCATCGTGGAACATGTGGGAGCCAACATGGGTATCCAGATCCCGCTGTTGGTTATTGACCGGAGAACGTCTCGGTCATGTCTGCATGGTTCCCGAACCCGTAGGGTCTACACACTTAAGGTTCGATGACGCTAGGGTTATAGGGAAAGTACGTACGTGGTTACCGAATGTTGTTCGGAGTCCCGGATGAGATCTCGGACGTCACGAGGAGTTCCGAAATGGTCCAGAGGTAAAGATTTATATATGGGAAGTCCTGTTTTGGTCACCGGAAAAGTTTCGCGCGATATCGGTAATGTACCGGGACCACCGGGAGGGTCCCGGGGGTCCACCAAGTGGGGCCACCAGCCCCAGAAGGCTGCATGGGCCAAGTGTGGGAGGGGACCAGCCCCAGGTGGGCTGGTGCGCCACCCCCACCAGGGCCCAAGGCGCATGGGAGAGTGGAAGGGGGCAAACCCTAGGTCCAGATGGGCCTTAAGGCCCACCCTAGTGGCGCCCCCCCCCCTCTCCTCCCCTTGGCCGCCCCCCTTGGATGGGATCTAGGGCTGGCCGCCTCCTCTTGGGGGTGGAAACCCTAAAGGGGGCGCAGCCCCCCTCCCCCCCTATATATAGTTGAGGTTTGGGCTGCCCAAGACACATGAGAACGTCTCTCTTTCGGTGCAGCCCTACCCCTCTCCTTCCTCCTCCTCTCCCGCGGTGCTTGGCGAAGCCCTGCGGGATTGCCACGCTCCTCCACCACCACCACGCCGTCGTGCTGCTGCTGGACGGAGTCTTCCCCAACCTCTCCCTCTCTCCTTGCTGGATCAAGGCGTGGGAGACGTCACCGGGCTGCACGTGTGTTGAACGCGGAGGCGCCGTGGTTCGGCGCTTAGATCGGAATCAACCGCGATCTGAATCGCTACGAGTACGACTCCTTCATCCGCGTTCTTGCAACCCTTCTGCATCGCGATCTACAAGGGTATGTAGATGCACTCCCCTTCCCCTCGTTGCTAGATTACTCCATAGATTGATCTTGGTGATGCGTAGAAAATTTTGAATTTCCGCTACGTTCTCCAACAGTGGCATCATGAGCTAGGTCTATGCGTAGTTTCTATGCACGAGTAGAACACAAAGTAGTTGTGGGCGTAGATGTTGCCAATTCTTCTTGCCGCTACTAGTCTTATCTTGTTTCGGCGGCATTGTGGGATGAAGCGGCCCGGACCGACCTTACACGTACGCTTACGTGAGACAGGTTCCACCAACTGACATGCACTAGTTGCATAAGGTGGCTAGCGGGTGTCTGTCTCTCCCACTTTAGTCAGAACGGATTCGATGAAAAGGGTCCTTATGAAGGGTAAATAGAAATTGGCATATCACGTTGTGGTTTTACGTAGGTAAGAAACGTTCTTGCTAGAAACCTATACAAGCCACGTAAAAACTTGCAACAACAATTAGAGGACGTCTAAGTTGTTTTTGCAGCATGTGCTATGTGATGTGATATGGCCAGAAGATGTGATGAATGATATATGTAATGTATGAGATTGATCATATTCTTGTAATAGGAATCACGACTTGCATGTCGATGAGTATGACAACCGGCAGGAGCCATAGGAGTTGTCTTTATTTTTTGTATGACCTGCGTGTCATTGAATAACGCCATGTAAATTACTTTACTTTATTGCTAAGCGCGTTAGCCATAGAAGTAGAAGTAATCGTTGGCGTGACAACTTCATGAAGACACAATGATGGAGATCATGGTGTCATGCCGGTGACGAAGATGATCATGGTGCCCCGAAGATGGAGATCAAAGGAGCAAAATGATATTGGCCATATCATGTCACTATTTGATTGCATGTGATGTTTATCATGTTTACATCTTATTTGCTTAGAACGACGGTAGCATAAATAAGATGATCCCTCACTAAAAAAATTCAAGAGACGTGTTCCCCCTAACTGTGCACCATTGCGAAGGTTCGTTGTTTCGAAGCACCACGTGATGATCGGGTGTGATAGATTCTAACGTTCGAATACAACGGGTGTTGACGAGCCTAGCATGTACAGACATGGCCTCGGAACACATGCGAAACACTTAGGTTGACTTTACGAGCCTAGCATGTACAGACATGGCCTCAGAACACAAGAGACCGAAAGGTCGAACATGAGTCGTTTAGTAGATACGATCAACATGGAGATGTTCACCGATGATGACTAGTCCGTCTCACGTGATGATCGGACACGGCCTAGTTTGACTCGGATCATGTGTCACTTAGATAACTAGAGGGATGTCTATCTGAGTGGGAGTTCATTCAATAATCAGATGAACTCAATTATCATGAACATAGTCAAAAGATCTTTGCAAATTATGTCATATGCTTTAGTTCTACTGTTTAAGATACGTTCCTAGAGAAAATTTAGTTGAAAGTTGGTAGTAGCAATTATGCGGACTCACTACAGGAATCAGCTATTTTGCCGTCTGCCACGGCGGACGGCAAAGGCATGAACGGCGGACGGCAAAGGCCTTTGCCGTCAGCCGCGGACGGAAAAAGGCTCCGGCAAAGTAGGCTACGGTAAACAGCTACTTTGCCGTCTGCTTCCTAGCGGCTGACGGCAAAGGCCCTTTGCCGTCTGCCGCGGACGGCAAAGAGGACGGACGGCAAAAATTGTGCTCTCAGTCCGTTAAGTGGCTAACGGCAGGCCTTTGCCGTCTGCCGCGGACGGCAAACTTTCTAGTGCCTTTGTCGTCTGCCATATGATGTCATCTACACGTCACTACATGGCAGGCCTTTGCCGTCCGCCGCGGACGGCAAACTTTCTAGTGCCTTTGCCGTCTGCCATATGATGTCATCTACACGTCACTACATGGCAGGCCTTTGCCGTCCGCCACTGACGGCAAACTCTTTGCCGTCTGCCACTGTAGGCAAACTGACCAAATGGGTCAGCTCCCAGGAAGCACAGCTGGATGCCACGTGGCTTCTTTGCCGTCCGCGGCAGACGGCAAAGGGCCCGTTGCTGTCGGTGGCAGACGGCAAAGAGCCTGCATGTTGGGTCTTTTTCTGTTTTTTATTAAATCCAACAATTTTCACAGAAAATATATATGGCACATATAGATATATTTCACAAGGCAGAGTTCCATCACATAAGATATATATGACAACATATAAGATATCCAACATGCATAGTTCCATCATACATAGTTCCATCACATAACTTCATCACATATGTTCCATCCAACTACCAAGTTCCATCATACATAGCATAGTTCATCCAACTACCAAGATACATGCATAGTTCAACGATACAAAAGAAACAGAGAAAGGGATAAGGAGCAGTCCATCTATGCAAGCTTTCGTCAAGTGAATGAAATCTGCAAAATGAAAAATAAGAAAGTTAGAAATAGGTGACTAGAATAAGAAGACTAGAACAAGAAGAGTAGAACAAGAAGAAGACTAGAACAAGAAGAGTAGAACAAGAAGAAGACTAGAACAAGAAGAGTATGTCATTTATGAGCTAACTTACGTGAAATGGATCATATATGAGCTAACTAAGTTGAAATGGGTCGTTTATGAGCTAGCTAAGGTGAAATGGATCATTTATGAGCTAACTTAGTTGAAATGGGTCGTTTATGAGCTAACTAAGGTCAAATGGATCGTTTTTGAGGTAACTAAGGTGAAATGGATCGTTTTTTTAGCTAACTAAGGTGAAATGGATCGTTTTTGAGCTAACTTAGGTGAAATGGATCATTTATGAGCTAATTTAGTTGAAATGGATCTTTTTGAGCTAACTTAGGTGAAATGGATCATTTAAGAGCTAATTTAGGTGAAATGGATTGTTTTTTAGCTAACTTGGTGAAATGGATCGTTTATGAGCTAAATTAGTTGAAATGGATCGTTTATGAGATAACCTAGGTAAGATGGGTCATTTTGGAGTTAACCTAGTTGAAATGGGTCATTTTAAAGCTAACGTAGGTAAAATGGATCATTTAGGAGCTAATCTAGGTAAAATGGGTCATTTTTGAGCTAACTTGGATGAACTGGATCATTTATAAGCTAACCTAGGTAAAATGGGTCATTTTAGAGCTAACTTAAGTAAAATGGATCGTCTATGAGCTAACTAAGCTAATTAAAGCTAAGTCTAGGTCTTTATGCATGTGTTAAGAAAAACACTAGATAAACTTACCAAGATCCAGGAGGTGTAGGAGCGGGGTGGCTCGTGTCGGTAGCTGGAGAAGGATCGTGCGATGCTTGTCTGGAGTTACGATGCACCAAAGATCATTTCCAATGTCTTGTTAGCATGATGACACTCAAATGTTAAGACTAGCAAGTAATGTCCATTCAAATAAAACTCACCGTGGTCCCAGGAGCAATCACTGGCATCGGCGGAGCGGTCTGACCTGTCATCTCGCACACAGACTGCACATTTGGTTTCGACGACTCAATCATACTAGTTAGTAATGAGACAAACACTACATGAATGTTTTGGCTAATCTGCAGAAGAAACTTACCACAAGGAGCTCGTACATGGCCCTTGCCTGCATGTCATTCCGTGCCCTCTCCTCCTCCATCATCTTTGTCGTCCTCTCCTCCAACTCCCGCTGCCTCTCCGCCGCCTCCGCCAGAAGTTTCTCCGTTCTATCTCTCTCACTCTGTATAGCAACCTGCAACACCACTCACATGACCATTTGTAATCATTGATGGAAGCGCACACAATGTAATGGAGAAAGATAATTGAGTACGTATCACTAACCTTGATGGCGAGTTGCACTGGCCGTTCACGAGGCCTTATCTCAGGAGCGGAGCTCGACTGGCGCGCCTTGATCTCCGGGAGAGTGCTAGGACAACGGATAAGTCCATCTCCAATGGCTATGGAGCCATGGGACCTCCCGCCACCAGATATCATCACCAGCTCTGGATCAATGGGACCCTGGCTCGGGTTAAAGTCCTCCCCTTTCCTCGCCTTCCCCTCATCTCTATATCTCACGAGCTTGTTGTGGGAGGAGATGTTGGTGAAGTTGTTTGCATCATCGAGGTCAGACTAAGAGAAAGCCTTGACTTTCTTGAAAGAGGCAGTGTGGGCCATGGCATACAGGTCGTACACCTCTGGCACCTTATCCACCTTATTGTGGCATGCCTGAAAGAGAGAAACAATGAAAATTAGTAATTAAAGGGCTCAAGCTAGCATGATGAATGAATTGCATGAATCGTGAAGCAAACCACATACCCAGTTGCGCCCGAACTGATATAAGTTGGAGCTGCCTTGATGGTGTGGCACACCTTCCATTTGGGCACGTTTGTCCTTGGCCTCGTTGTGGAGGGCTAGCCATTCTTTTGAGCACCACTCATCGACCAACACCTCCCAACAATCCATCCGATCCGCACACCATCTCGGAGGCGCCTAAGTTAGCAAATAGAAACTTGAGCGCTACGGCTAAGAATTACTAAATGAAGGAACTTAAGTAGAAGGCCTTAAGAATTACCTTCATGTACTGCTCCTTACTCAGGAACTTATCGCGGCACGCCGGCTTGGTCTTCTTGATACCACGCAAGGCGTAGTAGTCTCGAACAGCCTGCACCCGAGCCTCGTGCCGTAAGTTCTGGAGTAGGCGCTTGCAGACGTTCTCGATAACATGTGCCGCGTCCTCCTCATATCCCTCCTCACACATGTAGAATGTCTGCAATCAAATGAGACAATATTGATTAGTACAATTAATAACTAGCTAGTTGAAGATTTTTTAATGTGTAAAGGAGAAATTACCCAGAACTTTCTGATCACCATGTCTGCCCTCGTGTCGCACACGACACCGTCGGTAATCTCATCCGGCGGGGCCGGGGCAGCCACGTAGTGCTCCCAGCTCAATCCAAGCTCTGGAAGCCGACCCTCACCAGGCAACGTGACAAACCCCGGGAAGTTTTGCCGGCAAAGAACTCCAAGGACGGAGTTGGGCCGGCGGACACTATGATGGTGGTCCCAACCCCTGCAGCATGACAAGGCCAACGCATTAGTTATTTGAAGAAACGTGAATGCACAAGGTACAAAAATATTAAATGCACTTACGTACCTCTCCCCATCAGGGAAAATCAACCACCTCTGCTCGTGGGTCGCCGGCACGGACGGGAGCCATGTAGCACCACGCTGGTAGACGGTGCCCCCTCCTCCTCAAGATCAGTCGGCTCCCCGCCATCATCAGCATGGGCACTCGGCTCCTCGGGCTGATCCGGCCAGGTACCCCATCCGGACGTGTGCTCCTCCGGGGTCTCGTGGGCTGAAGGCCAGTCGACCCGAGGCTCGTGGGCCCAAGACCCGTGGACCGGAGGCTCGTGGACCGGAGTCCGTGTAGCCTCCTCCTCGGACGAGTCCACCCTAGCAGTCACGTGCTTGGGTGAAACAGCTGGGGGTGGCGGCGAGGAAGGCGCCGTAGCAGTCACCCTGCCTCCTCTCCCGCGACCACGTGCCCCACCTCCTCTCTTCCTACCTCGTCCCCTGCTGGGCACCGCGGTCGACGAAGAAGGGCCCGGCGGTGTGGCCATACTGTCCAGCAACGCTCGGCGGAGAGGTGCGTCTGGAATGGAAGACCTCAGACCACGCGCCGACGAAGAAGGGGCCTTGGAGCGCTCCCGACCAGCGCCCACCATCTTTCAACACCTGCCATGACAAACAGTAAACGAAATTAGTACAACATAAAAAAAAGACCGACATGAATAATAATATGTGTATCACTTAAGTGTATCATCATCAAGTACAACATTAAAAAATTTAATACCTAACACTACTAATAATCTCGATCAGTATCATCAATAAATGCATAATCATCATCATCACTATAATCAATGACGGGCTCATAGGGTTCAGTGGCATCAACATGTGCAAGGCCACCTTGACGTAATCGGTCAAGCAATGACAGGTCATCCGCAGCAGTAACCTCTTCTTGTTCCTCTTCTGGGGTGATGTCGGATTCACTGTCGCTGTCTACTTCAATGTTTTGGGGTGAAGTATAGCGGTTCTTGAAACGCTTTTTGGAAAGACGTGTCTCTTGGAAGAATTCTCCTTCATATGTGTCTGGGTTAATGTGAGGTTCATAATCCTCTTCCTTTGGGGGAGATAGTCTAGCACGTGGCGGCACTTCATAAACGGCATCCCAACCTTTCAGATTTGGATTAGTTTGGCAGGCCCACGGTAGATAGAATACTTGGGTCGCCTGTTGAGCCGTAATATAGACATCAGGAACATCTAAATGGGTGCTTTGGTTGATTTCAACTAGCCCTATATGTTCATGAGTCCTTCTAGTCTCCTTCGGCTGAAACCAATAACATTTGAAGACTACGACATTCGGTGGGTTTTCACCATAGAATAGAAGTTCATAAATTGCTTCAACTCTCCCATAATACTCGGTACCTCCTTCGCCGATAGCAGATACACAACAATTTGTAGACTTTCGGTCGGCCATAGATAGCTCTTTGCCATAGGTACGAAAGCGATACCCGTTGATGTCGTATTTGTCAAATGAACGGACCTTATAGTCAAAACCATTAGCGACTTGTCTCAATTTGGCGTCCATAGACTCTGAATTAGCCTACAAGTTTAATATGAAAGGATTGTTGCATTACGCACAAATTAGCGAATGAAACCGGGATAGCCGCCTACAAATTAGCCTACAAGTCTAATAGAAATTACCGTTTGTTTGAACCAAGAGATGAAACCGGGATAGCCGCCTCCTTGCTTTGCGAGAAGCTCATACTCTTCGACAGAATCTTTTTGGATCACCGCTCCATACGAGAATAAGGCGACGTATCGACTGTATGAAATATCCAGGAATAAGAGCAGTTCAAAGGAAATAGAAGTTGCGAAACTATGTACCGAGAACTTACTCGATGTACGGCCGCACTTCTATCAGGTTGTTGAAGATATACAACGAAATGGTCTGCCATTGTTCGTTATCCAAAGATACTGGATTTGAAACACTGGCTGGTGCGAGATTCCCTTTGAATAGGCTGAGGTTGGACCCACCCTTTTTAGGGTCGTCAGCATTGTACCGAGGCTTCGGATTATGCAAATGACGATTTTTGGCTTCGTAGTGTGCTGTCATGAAGTTTGCCGCCTCCTTAGTGATGAATGCCTCAGCCATCGATGCTTCAATTCTATGTTTATTTTTACATTTTTGTCGAAGCGCCTTCTGCATCCTCTCAGTTGGGTAGCACCAACGATTTTGCACGGGCCCCCCCAATCTTGCCTCGGTCAGGAGATGCAAAATCAAATGTTGCATTGGATTAAAGAAGCCCGGTGGAAAGATCCTCTCTAACTTGCAGATCAACTCCGGCGCCAACTCTTCCATTTCTTCTAGCACGCCAGGCGATAGTTCTTTCGCACAAAGAACACGGAAGAAATAGTTGAGTTCTGCCAGTACTAGCCATTCATCCTCAGGGATGAAGCCACGCAACATCACCGGCATTACCCGCTCAATCCATATGTGCCAATCATGACTCTTGAGACCAAATATCTTCAATTTATCAAGACTGGCTCCCCTCTGTAGATTCGCTGCATACCCATCGGGGAACATCAACTGCATTTTCACCCACAAGATAATTTCCCTCATAGCTGGCCTTCCAAGATTGAACCATGCCTTTGGCTTCGTCCAGTTCTGCTTTCCTTTCGGTTCTTTCATGTTTTGTAACGGCCCATCACATAGCGCCTCCAGATCGACTCTAGCCTTAGTATTATCCTTTGACTTCCCATCTATGCTGAACAATGTACCAAAAAGTGCCTCGGCGATATTCTTCTCAGTGTGCATCACGTCGATGTTGTGTGGGCAAAGGAGGTCTTTGAAGTAAGGCAGATCCCATAAGCATGTTTTGTGAGTCCAGGCATGCTTAGAATTATACCCCTTGAAGTACCCTGGACGCTCTGGATCTGGCTCGAGAGCATTCAACTGATCCAGGGTCTGTTGGCCTGTCAATGCAGGTGGTGCAGAGTTTTTGACAACTCTACCTCTGATGAAGTTCTTCTTGTCTTTCCTGAACTTATGGCGAGGATTCAGGAACTGTCTATGCATGTCGAAGCAAGAAAACTTGCGACCGGCCTGAAGCCAACGAAACTCAAGAGCTCCCTTGCATGTGGGGCACGGGAACCTTCCATGCACACACCAGCCAACGAATAGCGCATACGCCGGCAAGTCATGCGTCGAGTACATGTACCAGACACGCATTATGAAGTTCCGTTTGCTATAGGCGTCGTATGTCTTGAACCCATTATCCCAGGCTTCTTGCAATTCGTCCTTAAGCGGTTGCATGTACACATTCATATTTTTCCCCGGATAGTTGGGCCCTGGAATTATCAACGTCAGGAAAATGTTCTTTCTTTGCATAATCTGTCCGGGGGGGAGATTGAGTGGAAAGACAAATACGGGCCAACAACTGTATTGGGCTGCCGTCATACCAAAGACACTGAACCCATCCGTGCTGATGCCGACTCGAGGATGCCTCGGATCTGCCGCTTTGTCACCATGTAATTCATCAAACTTTTTCCACGCAACACCATCCGATGTGTGTACAATCATCAGATTCCCATCTGCATCTAGTTCGGTTCTTTTGCCCGTTTTGTGCCATGTCATCTGTCTGGCCGTCTCTTCGACCATGAAAAGACGTTGAAGTCTTGGTACGATTGGCATATACCAAAGAACACTAACGGGGATTTTGGTCTGTGTCTTCTCACCCATACCGTTGTCTACCACAACATACCTGGAAGACTTGCAAATGGGACAATAGTTCAAGTCCGCATAGTCAAGCCTAAACAAGACACATCCTTTCTCACAGGCATGTATCTTATCATAGGGCATCTTCAGTGCACGGAGGATTTTTTCCGACTGGTACAGGTTTGCAGGCATTACATGGCCTTTGGGTAGAAAGCGTCCAAATACTGTCATCATTGCATCGTAGCATTCTCTGCCCAAGTTGAACTAAGCCTTCAGAGCCATTACTTGTGAGATGGCATCCAACTGACAAAGCTCAGTGTGCTCATGGAGCGGACGTTTTGAAGACTCCGACATTTCATTGAAGGCCTTTGCAGATTCCTCCATCTCCTCGTCCGAATCCCGAGCATCATCGAAGTCTTGCACCATGTTTTCCATCCCGGTACCATGCTCGTCGGTGCGACGACGATCCACCTCAGCTCGGTCATGTTGGGCAGACTCACCATGAAATGTCCACACCGTATAATCGGGCGTAAAACCACTCTTCTACAGGTGTTTGCCCATTTCAGCCTCTGTCCTCTTTTCCCAATTGCCGCACCGTAAATAGGGGCACCAGGTTTTCCTCTGGCCATTTGCAAATGCGGCTCGCACAAACCCCTTGGTTTTTCTGAACCATTCAGTGCTCCATTTGTTCTGACCAGTGTGACCGGTGTACATCCATGCACGATCACTCATCTTGACTTTCAGAGCTACTAGACACACAACAAATATATATATATATAATTCACCATGTATATATTCATCAGTTGATCTACTTTGTCAATTTTATTACGTCCATGCAACCTA
The DNA here is from genome assembly GCF_002575655.3 of Aegilops tauschii subsp. strangulata. Lineage (NCBI taxonomy): Eukaryota > Viridiplantae > Streptophyta > Magnoliopsida > Poales > Poaceae > Aegilops > Aegilops tauschii. The sequence continues at coordinate 437,846,345 of NC_053040.3, read as the reverse complement.
CACTCTAATAGGTAATGATAGGTCCTAATCCCACCCGAGTATGTTTAGATTGGGTTCATTTTCCCATGCTATGCTCCGGATCCTACGCAAAAGTTCGGCAGCACCTCCCCGCTGTTCTCCTGATACACGTCTCTGCAATAAACAGAGAGGATGTGTACCCGGAGAACAACAGGGGAGGCACTGACGAAATTTATGCGTCGGATCCGGAGCAAAGCATATGGGAAAACGAACCCAATCTAAACATACTCGGGCTGTCCATGGATAGCGTTGGACAATTCGAAAGAATCAAGGTTATAAATATGCAAATGCATGCATATTTATAACTATGACGCTTTCGAACGGGAGACACATATTGGTTACGCATACTGATGATTCAAGACACATATATAGCTAGCTATCAAGTTTCATCGGAATAGATCAAATAATTAATGGGGGAGGAGGACATGTCATCTGTGCTCACCCACGAACGAAGGGGCAGAGCTCGTCAAACGCACGAAGAGGTCGTCGAACACCAAACCTCGCAGCGATGAAACAACTGCACATTTAAAACTACCCGATCAACACAATTATATATGATGTTTTTCATAACAAAATCGAAAGATATATGACCTACCTAATAATTCACAAATATATGACCCCGTCGGCTTCTGGAAGGCCAAAGAACACCTTTTCGGGAGGTGTCGGGGGTCGGGGTGTCATGTCGGTCTCGGGGTGCCGTGCCGGGGTCGGGGTCGGGGTCTCGGGGTCGGGGTGTCGGGTCGGGGTGCCGGGTCGGGGTCGGGGTGCCGTGTCGGTGTCGGGGTCGGGGTGTCGGGTCAGGCTCGGGGTCGGGGTGTCGAGGTCGGGGTCGGGGTCGGGGTCGGGGTCTCGGGGTCGGGGTGTCGGCTCGGGGTGCCGGGTCGGGGTCGGGGTGCCGTGTCGGTGTCGGGTTCGGGGTGTCGGGTCAGGCTCGGGGTCGGGGTCTCGGGGTCGGGGTGTCGGGTCGGGGTGCCGGGTCGGGGTGTCAGGTCGGGGTGTCGGGTCGGGGTGCCGTCTCGGGGTCGGGGTGTCGGGTCGGGGTCGGGGTGCCGTGTCGGTGTCGGGGTAAGGGTGGGTGTGGTGTCAGGGTGTCGGTGTCGGGGTGTCGTGTCGGTGTCGGGGTCGGGGTCTCGGGGTCGGGGTGTCGGGTCGGGGTGCCGGGTCGGGGTCGGGGTGCCGTGTCGGTGTCGGGGTCGGGTGTCGGGTCAGGCTCGGGGTCGAGGTGTCGGGGTCGGGGTCGGGGTCGGGTGCCGTGTCGGTGTCGGGGTCGGGGTGTCGGGTTAGGCTCGGGGTCGGGGTGTCGGGGTCGGGGTCGGGGTCGGGGTGTTGGGGTCGGGGTCTAGGGTGTCGGTGTCGGGGTCGGGGTCTTCTTCCTATTCTTCCTTTTTTCCTTCTTCTTCTTCTTCTTCTTCTTCTTCCTCCTTTCCTTTTTCCTCTTCTTCTTCTCCTCCTCTCCTCTTTTTTCTTCTTCTTCTTCCTCTTCTTCTTTTTTCTTCTCCTCCTCCTCTTCTTCTTCTTCCTTTCCTTTTTCCTCTTCTTCTTCTCCTCCTCTCCTCTTTTTTCTTCTTCTTCTTCCTCTTCTTCTTTTTCTCCTCCTCCTCCTCTTCTTCTTCTTCCTTTCCTTTTTCCTCTTCTTCTTCTCCTCCTCTCCTCTTTTTCTCTTCTTCTTCTTCTTTCCTCAAACTAAACTAAACCTAAAACTAAAACTAAAACTAAAACAAAACCTAAAACTACAACTAAAACTAAATCTAAACTAAAACTAAAACTAATAAGGAAACAGAAAAAACAGAAAAAAAAAACAGAAAAAAAGGAGGGGGGCTCACCTGGGGCAGGGCCGGTGGAGGAGGGGGGCGTGGCGGTGGAGGAGGTGGCCGGGGCGCGGGGGCGGCCTGGGGCGGCGGGGGGCCGGGCCCGGGGTGGTGGGGCGCGGGGCGGTGGGGGGCCGGGGCGCCGGGCGACGGGGCGGTGGGGCGGCGGGGCCCCGGGGCGGCGGAGAGCCGGGGCGGTGGGGCGACGGGGCGGCGGGGGCGACGGGTGGTGGGGCGACGGCGGGCGACGGGCGGTGGGGCGGCGGGGGCGACGGGCGGTGGGGCGGCGGCGAGTGGTGGGGGCGGCGGCGCGCGGCGGCGGCGGCGGCGGGGTGTGAAGTGGTGGCGGGGCTCGGCGAGGAGAGAACAGAGTAACGGGCGGGGGGGTACGGGCCGTTAGGTAGTGCCCTCTTTGCCGTCCGCCTCTCTTTGCCGTCCACCCTTTTGCCTCTTTGTCGTCTGCTGGCAGACGGCAAAGAGGTGGGCCGTTAAGTTTTTCCAAACGGGCGGGGGGTGGGGGCCACCTCTCTCTTTGCCGTCTGCCAGCGGACGGCAAAGATTCTTTGCCGTCTACTGGCAGACGGCAAAGAGCTCGCTGATGGCAAAGAGCTTCTTTGCCGTCTGCCATTTCTTTGCCGTCTGCTTTTGGGTAGCTGATGGCAAAGAGCTTCTTTGCCGTCAGCTAGCAGACGGCAAAGAGCTGGCAGATGGCAAATTAGCTGATTCCAGTAGTGACTGGGTCCGTAAACTGAGGATTGTCCTCATTGCTGCATAGAAGGCTTATGTCCTTAATGCACCGCTCGGTGTGCTGAACCTCAGCGTCGTCTGTAGATGTTACGAAACATCTGACATACACGTTTTGATGACTACGTGATAGTTCAGTGCGGTTTAGAATTGTGGCACCAAAGACGTTTTTGAAACGTCGCAGAACATGTGAGATGTTCCGAAGACTGAAATTGGGATTTCAGACTAGTGCCCACGTCAAGAGGTATGAGACCTCTGACAAGTTTCTTAAGCCTGCAAACTAAGGGAGAAAAGCTCAATCGTTGAGCATGTGCTCAGATTGTCTGAGTGCCACAATCGCTTGAATCGAGTGGGAGATAATCTCCCAGATGAGATAGTGATAGTTCTCCATAGTCACTGCCACCAAGCTAGTAGAGCTTCGTGATGAACTATAACATATCAGGGATAGTTATGATGATCCTTGAGCTATTCGCGATGTTTGACACCGCGAAAGTAGAAATCAAGAAGGAGCATCAATTGTTGATGGTTAGTAAAACCACTAGTTTCTAGAAGGGCAAGGGCAAAAAGGGATACTTCGTGAAACAGCAAATCGTTTGCTGCTCTAGTGAAGAAACCCAAGGTTGAACCCAAACCGGAGACTAAGTGCTTCTGTAACAAGGGGAACGGTCACTGAAGCAGTACTACCCTAGATACTTGGTAGATGAGAAGGCGGGCAAGGTCGACAGAAGTATATTGGATATACGTTATATGAATGTGTACTTTACTAGTACTCCTAGCAGCACTAGGGTATTAGATACCGGTTCGGTTGCTAAGTGTTAGTAACTCGAAATAAAAGCTGCGGAATAAACGGAGACTAGCTAAAGGTGAGATGATGATATGTGTTGGAAGTGTTTCCAAGGTTGATGTGATCAAGCATCGCATGCTCCCTCTGCCATCGAGATTTGGTGTTTGCGTTGAGCATGATTGGATTATGTTTATCGCAAAACGGTTATTCATTTAAGGAGAATAATGGTTATTCGGTTTATTTGAATAATACCTTCAATGGTCTTGCACCTAAAATGAATCTCGATCGCAGTGATACACATGTTCGTGCCAAAAGATATAAAATAGTGATGATAGTACCACATACTTGTGGCACTGCCATTTGAGTCATATTGGTATAGAACGCATGAAGAAGCTCCATGTAGATGGATCTTTGGACTCAGTCGTTTTTGAAAAGATTGAGACATGCGAACCATGTCTATTGGTATATATGCATGAAGAAACTCCATGCAGATGGATCGTTTGGACTCACTTGATTTTGAATCACTTGAGACATGCAAATCATACCACATGGGCAAGATGACTGAAAGGCCTCGTTTTCAGTAAGATGGAACAAGAGGGCAACTTATTGGAAGTAATACATTTTGATGTATGCAGTCCAATGAGTGCTGAGGCATGCAGTGGATATCGTTATGTTCTTACTTCACAGATGATTTGAGTAGATGCTGAGTGTATTTACTTGATGAAACACATGTCTGAATTATTGAAAGGTTCAAGTAATTTCAGAGTGAAGTTGAAGATCGTCATGACAAGAGGATAAAATGTCTGTGATATGATCATAGAGATGAGTATCTGAGTTACGAGTTTGGCACACAATTAAGACATTGTGGAAAGTGTTTCACAATTAATACCGCCTGGAACACCATAGTGTGATGGTGTGTCCGAACATCATAACTGCACCCTATTGGATATGGTGCATGCCATGATGTCTCTTATCGAATTACCACTATCGTTTATGGGTTAGGCATTAGAGACAACCGCACTCACTTTAAAAGGGGGCACCACGCAATTCCGTTGAGACGACACCGTTTAGAGAAACCTAAGTTGTCATTTCTTAAAAGTTTGGGGCTGCGATGCTTATGTGAAATTTTTTGAAGCTGATAAGCTCGAACCCAAAGCGGATAAATACATCTTCATAGAAACCCCAAAACAGTTGGGTATACCTCCTATTTCAGATCTGGAAGCAAAAGTAATTGTCACGACCGATTTTTCAATAAAATAATTATTGAGAAACCAATCCCTGTTACGGACCAGCGAGGAAGAATTCCTTCTCACTGATAGACAATACATTGGTCACAGAAGAAAAATACCAGGAGTACTAAATATAATACAAAGTTGAGCAGAGGCTGCCCAACAATTTATTACATGCACGCCGATAAAACAATACGGCGGATAGGGTGGAAAACTTCTAACTCACGATAATAACGGTGGTGGAAATATCACTGCAAAGCGAGTGACATGATTCTAGAAAACTACAACTCTTCGAGCGTCGGAGTGAGGCTCGAGAAGACTTATTACGGGTGGCGGAAGCGTAAACGATACAAGTGACCAATATCCGGGATCGCACAGGACTGACTGGGACTCCTCTAGGCGTCGGACGCGCTATCAAACTCTTCATCCAAGAGATCGCCTTCGTCAACATCTGGCCAAATCAACAAGCCAGGTGAGTACTATGAAAGTACTCGCAAGACAGTTCGGACATAAGGTATAACAAATGCAAACATGAAGCACATGAATAAGTTAACCAGTGCGATCAGACATAGAGATAATAAATACTGGGTGCCAAGCGAGGGTCTGAATGACGCCTCGAGCGGAAACTGCCGAATAGTAATACTGGTGCCAAACGAGTGTCTGAAAGACTCCTCGAGCGGAAAATGCGGAATAATAATACAGGTGCCAAACGAGTGTCTGAAAGACTCCTCGAGCGGAAAATGCGGAATAATAATACAGGTGCCAAACGAGTGTCTGAAAGACTCCTCGAGCGGAAAATGCGGAATAATAACACAGGTGCCAAACGAGTGTCTGAAAGACTCCTCGAGCGGAAAATTCAGAATAATAATGCCACAGTCGGGCGTCGGGGCGACACCACATAAAGGGCTTATAACAGAAAGTAAAGACAGTGCATGCCGCAGTCGGACGTCTGAGCGACATCACGTAAAGGGCTTATATCGAAAGTGGGAAACGAGTACACGCCACAGTCGGACGTCTGCGCGACGTCACATAAAGGGCTTATGTCACAACTCATTAATACAATAGCTCGGAGACATAAATTATCACAAGCATGAGACACAAAATAAAGTTAGTCCATCAACTGGAATAACAATAAATCTGAGATTTACCACTTGAGCTTGTTCACCGGAGGCAAGATTTTCACACGGATAGATTTGGATGTAAAGTCTACATTACTGATCATGGATACGATGATTTGGAAAGAATTGACTCTGCAGAGTTTGTACTTAACCACGGCCAACGGATTTCAGTAGTCACGGTGACTAGTTCCGTCTACGGTGTTCTGGAAGGAACACGTCTAACCAGTACACACCCAATTTAACCATCCGAAGCCAGGGATCACCCTCGGCAACATTCAGGAAAAACCCTGAGTCGGGGAGGCTACAACCTCGCGTAGCATGGGATCAAATTTCTATACGCGCGCTATAAGGGGGTGCCCCCCCTCTCGGTCCCAACCGGAAACACCCATGCCCCCTGACCGAATGACTGGCTTTAATCCTGGGCCAAGGTACCATCATCCCGGCCTCTCTGTTTGGTGTGTACACGGAAAGAGGTTACCAACTTACTAAACCGTATCCTGGCAATGAGACATGTGGTAGCACGGAAGGGGAAGGGACGATAACACGGCTCCAACCATGTTAACGTCGGAAAAGTCGGATGACACAAGGCTGGTATGCTACAACAGTACCACCTTGCTGCCCTTCATGTCACCACATGATTAGGCCACCTCTCATCAGAGGTCATCGCAACTTTGGAACATGCGGGAAAAGATCGATAACGTGGCTCCAACCACGTTAACATCGAAGAAAGTCGGATGACCCAAGGCTGGCATGCTACAACAGTACCACCTTGCTGCCCTTCATGTCACCACATGATTAGGCCACCTCTCATCAGAGGTCATCGCAACTTTGGAACAACCGGGTCGTTGCCTTACAAGCAACGAGATATTTACCGACACTCATATGCCACACACAAACTTTCACATGAACATGCAAAACATCTGCCATATCAAATGTTCAAACATGCTTGCCTGGTTCGGAGAAGTCGGAGTCTAGCTCGGCGAAGTTCGCGGCTCCGTCACCTCTCCCGGAACCTACGGCAATCACGAAACGGGGTACTAACGTGAAAACCAACACATGCACAGAAACTTTGCCAAATATTTTTCAAATAAATCCCATAAAAAACTAGACAAAATTTGGTGATTGACAGAAAAAGAATCACTCAAAAATACCTTTTCATTAAAAAGTTATAAAGGTTTCTGTCCAGGGACCTTTCTGTAATGAAACAGAAAAGTTCCAGGGTTTTAACTGAGAAAACAGAAAACGCTTCGGCTGGGAATGCGCAAGCGCAAGGAGAAAGCGTATTTTGCCCGAAGGCGCCAACAGAAAACGGTTCGGGGAAATAAAACAGAGGCTGACACGCGGGGCCCGCATGTCAGGTTTGAAAGCTCGCCGACGCCCGAAGACGGCGATGGACGCCGGCGTCGAACCACGGCGAGTTAGGCGAAACGGAGGGTACCAAGAGCTTCAGTGTCTTCTTCCGCGTCGGTGGGTGGTGGACTCGTCCAACGGGGAGCACCACGTCGACGGCGACACTATCTCCGGCGGACGGCGGTTCGGGTGAGGTTGGGGAACTCCGGTGGAGGGCTGCAAAGTACGAATTGAGGCGCGGGTCAGAACGGGTGATGCAAGGAGAAGCTACTGGCAAGAGAATGGGGGCTGTGGAGCAGACACGGGGGCGAATCGGGCTGGATCCCGTGGCGGATTGCGGTGGCCGGAGTCGAGGAAGGAGACCCCCTCGCGGCTCTTCCAGTGGCTGGGCGTGCTCTAGGGGAAGTGTAGGGCTGGTGGGTGCTCGAGTTGAAGCTCGGGGCCCCTATTTATAGGTAGATCGACGGGGTGGCCGTGAACGAAGAATCTCCGGCGAGCGATTACGGCGGAGCAGTGGGTTGGCAGAGGGTTTGAGCGGTCGGGCAGCATCAGTGGATGTTACGGGACTCGTTTTGCAGCTAAACGGGGTTGGTCTTGGCGTAATGGCGTCTGTCCACGGTGAGGTGACCGCACGGGCTCAACGGTGGCAGAGAGCGCGCTCCGCGCCCTGGGGTTCACGACGAGAGCGGCAGCGCATTCGGGGGAGTGGACGGCCACGCGGCGGGCTCCGGTGGTTTGGGCGGCGCTGGGTGGAGTCGGCGGCGCCGTGTCTCCCGCTGGCGTCCGCAAAGCCGCCGCCGGCGTCGGTCACGGGGCGGCGCACCTTCTGCTGCTTGTCGCCGACGCCCGCAAGATGCCAGGCACCCGTGCGGTGCAGGAACAAATGGGCGAGGACGAGGAGCAAGGCGACGCGATGGCACTGGCGAGATCGATGCCCGTTTCTGAAGAAAACGACAGCAGCCACTTGACTGAACTCTGAACTTACTGAATCTTGACAGTGACCAAGCATTGCAGGTGTTCGACAGTAGGTTTTGGTAAAGAGATAAATTTTGCTGGAGCTGTAACTTGGTGAGCTGGTCACTCAGTGCACCCAGAGGCTGCATGAATTTACTTGGAATTTTTGGAGAAGGTTTTGAATGAATTTCACCAAATTTGGCAAATCTGGTCCAAACTTGCAGTTGATGTAGTTTGAAATTTTTGAACTGGAGACCAGTGGATCTTCATGGTTCCAGGTTGAGGGTTCAAAGGACTAGGAGGGGAAAAAGGTTTGGTGGCAAAAATCAAAACAGAAAAAGGAGTTCCTTTGTAAATCTCCAAGTGCTATAAGAGAAGACAGAAATTTATTTGAATAGAATTTGAATGGAAATGATCACATGAGGAGGTTCAACTTGCTGGATTTGATGCAAATCATGATCCAAAGGTGAGGGAAGGGTTAGGAGAGAGGATTTGCACTAATGCCATGGCAAGAAGGAATAGTTGAAAGTGGCAAAGGACTTTCCAAAAGCCATAGTGCATTCTCAAAAAGGATTTTCAAAGGTTATTTTCCCAAATGAAAACCATTTTGTCTTGAGTCCAAAAGGAAAGCAAGAACCTCCAAGGTCAAAGGCAGATCTTGGGTGAATCCAAATAAAAAAATTTTGCCATAAAGAAAATATATGAGAGGGAGAGTTCTCTTGAAGAAAATTTTTTAAATCACTCCCCTCAAGTCAAATAAAAATCTTTTTGAAAAATCCAAATAAAAACTTGGGTGTCACAACACCTACCCCCTTAGGAAAAATCTCGTCCTCGAGATTTCTGCTGATCCTCAAATAGATATGGATACTCCGCTCGGAGGAAATCTTCCCTTTCCCATGTGGCTTCATCCTCAGTGTGGTTGCTCCACTGGACCCTGAAATTTTTTGTCGTTTTCTGATGGGTCCTCCGTTCAGACTCTTCTAAAATCTTTACTGGCTTTTCTCTGTAGGTGAGATCTGGTTGCATATCAATGTCCTCATGAGGTACATGTTTCTCCGGGTTACTCACACATTTCCTCAACTGCGAGACGTGGAATACGTCATGGACGTCTGACAGCTCCTTGGGTAGGTCTAGCTGGTAGGCTACCGTGCCTCTTCGTGCCTTCACACAAAATGGTCCAATAAATCTTGGGGCTAGCTTCCCCTTAATTTTGAACCGTTGCAGACCCCTCATGGGAGATACTCGGAGGTATACGGAATCACCAGGTTCAAAGCTGACCTCACGATGCTTCTGATCATAGTAGCTCTTTTGTCGGCTCTGTGCTGTCTTGAGTCTGTCCCTGATTTGTTTAACTTTTTCCTCGGCCTCCTTAAGCATATCTGGGCCGAAGATACGGCTGTCACCTGTTTCTGACCAATTCAATGGGGTACGACACCTCCGTCCGTACAATGCTTCAAACGGTGCCATTTGCAAGCTGGCTTGGTAACTGTTGTTGTACGCAAATTCGGCATACGGCAAAGTCTCTTCCCAACTGGTTCCATAGGTGAGCACACAGGCTCTTAGCATATCCTCTAGGATTTGGTTTACACGCTCTGTTTGTCCATCTGTCTGAGGGTGGTATGCTGTACTGAAAGCTAGTTGCGTGCCCAGAGCTTGTTGTAGGTGATCCCAAAATTTGGAGACGAATTGGGTGCCTCGGTCTGATATTATAGTCTTTGGGACTCCGTGCAAGCAAACTATACGGGAGAGATAGAGTTTTGCCAGTCTTTGTGTGGAGTAGGTAGTCTTCACGGGAATGAAGTGAGCAACCTTGGTTAGTCGGTCTGTGATGACCCATATGGCGTCATTTCCATGCTGTGATCGGGGTAATCCGACAATGAAGTCCATTCCGATTTCATCCCATTTCCACTCCGGTATCCTGTTAGGCTGGAGTAGCCCTGCTGGCTTTTGGTGCTCGGCCTTGATGAGCTGACATGAATCGCAACAAGCAACGAATGTGGCTATATCTCTTTTCATACCGTGCCACCAAAATCTTTCCTGAATGTCCTTGTACATTTTGGTTCCTCCAGGATGTATCGAGTATGCAGCGGTGTGGCTCTCCGTCAAGATCTGTTGCTTGAGTTCCTCAATGTTAGGTACGCAAAGTCTGTCCTGGTACCATAATGTTCCTTCACTGTCCGTGACGAATTCTGAAGTCTTACTACGGTTCATTTTCTTCTTTATGCCTTCGATACTGGGATGTCCCTGTTGAGCCTTCTTGATTTGTTCCACTAGGGTGGGTTGTATCTCCAGGTTCGATATGGTGCCCTTAGAGACTAACATCATGTTGAGCCGAGTGAACTCTCGCTGAAACTCAGGCCTCAAGTTTTGCTGACCGTCACTGTCCGGGCTGGGGTTTCGGCTAAGGGCATCGGCCACTACATTTGCTTTTCCTGGGTGGTAGTGGATGCCGACGTCATAGTCTTTGACCAGTTCCAACCAGCGTCGTTGGCGTAAATTCAGCTCTGGCTGTGTGAAGATATATTTGAGGCTCTTATGGTCCGTATATATTTCACAGCAATTTCCCAACAGAAAGTGCCTCCACTCCTTGAGTGCATGTATGACCGCTGCTAGCTCCAAGTCATGTGTTGGGAAATTTTCCTCATGCTTTCGCAGTTGCCTGGAGGCATATGCGACAACTTTGCCATCCTGCATTAGTACACATCCGAGACCTTTTCGGGACGCGTCACAATATACTTCAAAACTCTTGTGTATGTCTGGCACAGTTAAGACTGGTGCGGTTGTCAGCTTTTTCTTGAGTTCTTGGAAGCTCTGCTCACATGCTTCCGTCCATACGAATTTCTTGTCCTTCTTGAGTAACTGTGTTATAGGTTTTGCCACAGTGGAGAATCCTTCAATAAACCTCCTGTAATACCCGGCCATTCCTAGGAAACTCCGCACATCTGTAACATTCGCGGGTGGCTTCCAGTCCAGTATGGCCTTGACCTTTTCTGGGTCTACGGCCACGCCTTCTTGGTTCAGTATATGGCCCAAGAAACCAACTTGTCTTAGCCAAAATTCACATTTGCTAAACTTGGCGTACAACTGATGCTTCCTCAATTCTCCCAAGACCATTCTGAGGTGCTCAGCATGTTCTTCTGGTGTCCTTGAGTAAACCAGAATGTCGTCAATGAATACCACCACAAATTTGTCCATGAATTTCATGAATACTTTGTTCATGAGGTGGACGAAATATGCGGGGGCGTTCGTTAGTCCAAAAGGCATCACTGTGAACTCGTATAACCCATATCTGGAAGTGAATGATGTCTTGGGGATATCCTCTGTTCGCACCTTCAGTTGATGATATCCCGATCTCAAGTCAATTTTCGAGAATACTTTAGCTTGTGCGAGCTGGTCAAACAAATCATTTATCCGTGGCATCGGGTATTTGTTTTTGATGGTGACCATATTGAGGGCTCGATAGTCTATGCATAGTCTCAGTGTCCCATCCTTCTTCTTGGCGAACAATACGGGCGAACCCCATGGTGAGGAGCTGGCTCGTATAAACCCCTTGTCCAGTAATTCCTTTATCTGCTTCTTCAACTCCACCAATTCTGAGGGTGCCATTCTATACGGCTTCTTATAAATGGGCGCGGTGCCAGGTGCTAATTCAATGCTGAATTCGATCTCTCGGTCTGGTGGCATACCTGGTAGTTCTTCCGGGAACACATCAGGGAACTCGCATACCACTGGCACTTTTCTTAATTCTACGATGTCCATCTTGTTCAGTTTTGGTTTCTGTGATCGTGGCCTTTCTTGAGCGGAAACTCTTATTGTCTTGCCGTGATGGTGAGTGAGAATCACTGTCCGATTGAAACAGTCGATGAATCCTTTGTTGGTGGTTAACCAGTCCATTCCTAAAATGACATCCAGTCCTTTACTTTCCAACACGATGAGATTCGCGTGGAATGGTAGTCCTTCGAACTCAATGACCACTCCTTGGCAGTAACCCTGAGCAATTTGCTTATTTCCGGGGGACTCGATGATCATAGATTTTTCCAAGGGGAGTATCGGAAAACCATGTTGCGAAACAAAACTCTTCGAAACGAACAAATGGGAAACTCCAGAATCAAACAAAACCGTGGCAGGTACTGTGTTGACAGGGAACGCACCGAGCACGATGTCTGGGGCATTCTGCGCTTCTTCCCTGGTCACATGGTTCAAGTGACCCTTCCTGTGGTTGTTGCTGGGATTGAAGTTGTTGCGCTTGGGGGCTGGATTGTTCCCACCATTGTTTGGCTTGGGTGCCGTGTCTCTTGGCTTCGGGCACTGTTTAGCATAATGCCCTTGTTGACCACAAGCGTAGCAGGTGACCCCTGGACGGTATGTGAACTCCTTGTCTCTGGCATGAAATTGTCCGACGGGTCTTGGCTCAGTAGCCGTGGATCTCCTCGTGTCTGTCCTTGGGACCTCAGTCTTGCCTCGGTTGCTGCGGGCAAGAGTCGTCTTGTCCCTCTTCCGCTTGCGGATATCTTCCAGACTACAGCGCTCATTCTCCAGGGTGATGGCCTTGTCCACCAGCGTCTTAAAATCCGGAAAGGTGTGTACAATCAGTTGGCATCTTAATGCCGGTGCCAGGCCGTCCAGGAATTTTTCCATCTTCTTGTTTTCTGTCATGTGCTCGTCGTAGGCATAACGAGACAGTTGGGTAAACTGGCCGTTGTATTCTGTGACGGTCATGCCTCTTTGCTTCAGGTCATCAAACTCTCTCTTCTTGATCTTTAGGATGCTCCTGGGAATGTGTGCCCCACGGAATCCTTCCTTGAATTCTTCCCAGGTGATGTTGTGTTCCCTGGGGTGCATGTGTAGGAAGTTTTCCCACCATGCTGCGGCTGCTCCAGTAAGGTAGTGTGGTGCATAAAGCACTTTCTCATGATCTGAGCATTGAGCGATAATCAGTTTCCTTTCAATCTAGCGAAGCCAATCATCGGCTTCCAGTGGCCTGTCGGTGTGAGCAAAAGTTGAGGGGCGAGTCTTCTGTAACTCAGATAACTTGGAATGTGGTTGATAGGGTTCACGGTGGTTTCCCATATTGATGACATGGTTCATCATCTCCTGGTGCTGTTGCTGGCTTTGCTCGAAGAGACGGCATACTTGAGATAGTGCCGCTTCGCTGTCCTGTTGGCTGGACTGACCCTGAGTGAAATTGTTGCTGGTCTGCGTTCCGTAAACCTCTTCTGGCTGATTGGGCATAGAGCGAGTCCAAGGGCGAGACATTTTTCCAGTCTGGGGTATCATTTGCAAAACCCATGAGAAAAACCGTGTAGCGCAGGAAAACCCTTGCAAAGGCAATAATCAAAAAGGCTTCAAGGTTTTCAAGAAACACAAATGATTTTCACGGAGAAGAAGTGCTTAACACAAATCTTACATGCGAAAGCAAACACAAGATACAGCACTCAGGTTGTGCGTACACAATCCTGACATGTTATTAAAAACTAGCGTACTACTCCGGAAGGCAGCAAACACACCAATACAAACTAGCGTACAGATAAAAACAACACATCATACAAGCAGGCATAACACGCGGCTACTCGGTGCTCTCAGTCGGAGATGGTGAAGATCTCCTTCCCCTTGCCGATGGCAAGGCTCAGCGGTCCAGGAGAATCAACCTCCTCCTCTCTAGCTGGTTCCTGGCGTGCGACGCTGCGCTGCGGTGATGGTGCGGGGGCGACTGGCGGTAGAGCGCGTGCGGCAGGCGGTGCGGCTCTGACTGGAGTAGGAGCGATGACTCGGTCGAACTCCTCAGTGGTAGGCAGACGGCGAGCAGTGGCCAAAACGGCCGGTGCATACGAGGCTGAAGACGAGACGAATGTCAGAGGCGGCGCCGTGTGGAGAAGCTCCTTCCTGCTGGCAGGACCGCCCCGGACTAAGTCCATGCGGGCAGCCACAAGATCATCTACGAGGTTGTCGAAAGACTCCTCCAGAGCCTTGAGATACTCCACAACCATCTCGATGGCTTCATCTCGCTCTCCCCGATGGCAGGCGAACGCATAGTGGCTAGTGTAAGGCACATGGCATGGGAGGTAGCGGTAGCGACGAGTCTTCATCGTAGGAAGGATGTCCCGAAGGCGAGCTATCGCCTCACGGGAAGCCATCTGCATGGCATGCCTCTCCGTAGGCATGGCCCTTCCCGTAAAACGGAAATGGCGTGCAGCTGAACGTCCTCCCTTGAACTGCACCACAGCCTGGTGCATAGACACGTCGTCACTGAGCTTGTGCTGATAGAGTGTGAACTCCGGGCGAGCTGCTGGCCCGATCGCGAGCTTGGTGATGGAGACGAGGAGCTTGACAAACCCCTCGGGCACGTTGGTGAACACTCAATTCTCACAGCTACTGCCAGCCATCTACAAAAGTAGGCAAAAATTCTGAGTAGTCATGTCATAAATTTTATGATGACCAACAGAAAATAGCTACAATTGCAAAATGCTGAAGAAGCACTAAAGACGCTAATAACCGATTAGCGATCGCACCTAGTGGTTTCCTACAGTCAGCCTGGCTCTGATACCAAGCTTGTCACGACCGGTTTTTCAATAAAATAATTATTGAGAAACCAATCCCTGTTACGGACCAGCGAGGAAGAATTCCTTCTCACTGATAGACAATACATTGGTCACAGAAGAAAAATACCAGGAGTACTAAATATAATACAAAGTTGAGCAGAGGCTGCCCAACAATTTATTACATGCACGCCGATAAAACAATACGGCGGATAGGGTGGCAAACTTCTAACTCACGATAATAACGGTGGTGGAAATATCACTGCAAAGCGAGTGACATGATTCCAGAAAACTACAACTCTTCGAGCGTCGGAGTGAGGCTCGAGAAGACTTATTGCGGGTGGCGGAAGCGTAAACGATACAAGTGACCAATATCCGGGATCGCGCAGGACTGACTGGGACTCCTCTAGGCGTCGGACGCGCTATCAAACTCTTCATCCAAGAGATCGCCTTCGTCAACATCTGGCCAAATCAACAAGCCAGGTGAGTACTATGAAAGTACTCGCAAGACAGTTCGGACATAAGGTATAACAAATGCAAACATGAAGCACATGAATAAGTTAACCAGTGCGATCAGACATAGAGATAATAAATACTGGGTGCCAAGCGAGGGTCTGAATGACGCCTCGAGCGGAAACTGCCGAATAGTAATACTGGTGCCAAACGAGTGTCTGAAAGACTCCTCGAGCGGAAAATGCGGAATAATAATACAGGTGCCAAACGAGTGTCTGAAAGACTCCTCGAGCGGAAAATGCGGAATAATAATACAGGTGCCAAACGAGTGTCTGAAAGACTCCTCGAGTGGAAAATGTGGAATAATAATACAGGTGCCAAACGAGTGTCTGAAAGACTCCTCGAGCGGAAAATGCAGAATAATAATGCCACAGTCGGCCGTCGGGGCGACACCACATAAAGGGCTTATAACAGAAAGTAAAGACAGTGCATGCCGCAGTCGGACGTCTGAGCGACATCACATAAAGGGCTTATATCGAAAGTGCGAAACGAGTACACGCCACAGTCGGACGTCTGCGCGACGTCACATAAAGGGCTTATGTCACAACTCATTAATACAATAGCTCGGAGACATAAATTATCACAAGCATGAGACACAAAATAAAGTTAGTCCATCAACTGGAATAACAATAAATCTGAGATTTACCACTTGAGCTTGTTCACCGGAGGCAAGATTTTCACACGGATAGATTTGGATGTAAAGTCTACATTACTGATCATGGATACGATGATTTGGAAAGAATTGACTCTGCAGAGTTTGTACTTAACCACAGCCAACGGATTTCCGTAGTCACGGTGACTAGTTCCGTCTACGGTGTTCTGGAAGGAACACGTCTAACCAGTACACACCCAATTTAACCATCCGAAGCCAGGGATCACCCTCGGCAACATTCAAGAAAAACCCTGAGTCGGGGAGGCTACAACCTCGCATAGCATGGGATCAAATTTCTATACGCGCGCTATAAGGGGGTGCCTCCCCTCTCGGTCCCAACCGGAAACACCCATGCCCCCTGACCGAATGACTGGCTTTAATCCTGGGCCAAGGTACCATCATCCCGGCCTCTCTGTTTGGTGTGTACACGGAAAGAGGTTACCAACTTACTAAACCGTATCCTGGCAATGAGACATGTGGTAGCACGGAAGGGGAAGGGACGATAACACGGCTCCAACCATGTTAACGTCGGAAAAGTCGGATGACACAAGGCTGGTATGCTACAACAGTACCACCTTGCTGCCCTTCATGTCACCACATGATTAGGCCACCTCTCATCAGAGGTCATCGCAACTTTGGAACATGCGGGAAAAGATCGATAACGTGGCTCCAACCACGTTAACGTCGAAGAAAGTCGGATGACGCAAGGCTGGCATGCTACAACAGTACCACCTTGCTGCCCTTCATGTCACCACATGATTAGGCCACCTCTCATCAGAGGTCATCGCAACTTTGGAACAACCGGGTCGTTGCCTTACAAACAACGAGATATTTACCGACACACATATGCCACACACAAACTTTCACATGAACATGCAAAACATCTGCCATATCAAATGTTCAAACATGCTTGCCTGGTTCGGAGAAGTCGGAGTCTAGCTCGGCGAAGTTCGCGGCTCCGTCACCTCTCCCGGAACCTACGGCAATCACGAAACGGGGTACTAACGTGAAAACCAACACATGCACAGAAACTTTGCCAAATATTTTTCAAATAAATCCCATAAAAAACTAGACAAAATTTGGAGATTGACAGAAAAAGAATCACTCGAAAATACCTTTTCATTAAAAAGTTATAAAGGTTTCTGTCCAGGGACCTTTCTGTAATGAAACAGAAAAGTTCCTGGGTTTTAACTGAGAAAACAGAAAACGCTTCGGCTGGGAATGCGCAAGCGCAAGGAGAAAGCGTATTTTGCCCGAAGGCGCCAACAGAAAACGGTTCGGGGAAATAAAACAGAGGCTGACACGCGGGGCCCGCATGTCAGGTTTGAAAGCTCGCCGACGCCCGAAGACGGCGATGGACGCCGGCGTCGAACCACGGCGAGCTAGGCGAAACGGAGGGTACCAAGAGCT
The DNA here is from genome assembly GCF_002575655.3 of Aegilops tauschii subsp. strangulata. NCBI lineage: Eukaryota > Viridiplantae > Streptophyta > Magnoliopsida > Poales > Poaceae > Aegilops > Aegilops tauschii. The sequence goes on along the minus strand of NC_053040.3, from coordinate 437,829,229 downwards.
TCAGTGTCTTCTTCCGCGTCGGTGGGTGGTGGACTCGTCCAACGGGGAGCACCACGTCGACGGCGACACTATCTCCGGCGGACGGCGGTTCGGGTGAGGTTGGGGAACTCCGGTGGAGGGCTGCAAAGTACGAATTGAGGCGCGGGTCAGAACGGGTGATGCAAGGAGAAGCTACTGGCAAGAGAATGGGGGCTGTGGAGCAGACACGGGGGCGAATCGGGCTGGATCCCGTGGCGGATCGCGGCGGCCGGAGTCGAGGAAGGAGACCCCCTCGCGGCTCTTCCAGTGGCTGGGCGTCCTCTAGGGGAAGTGTAGGGCTGGTGGGTGCTCGAGTTGAAGCTCGGGGCCCCTATTTATAGGCAGATCGACGGGGTGGCCGTGAACGGAGAATCTCCGGCGAGCGATTACGGCAGAGCAGTGGGTTGGCAGAGGGTTTGAGCAGTCGGGCAGCATCAGTGGATGTTACGGGACTCGTTTTGCAGCTAAACGGGGTTGGTCTTGGCGTAATGGCGTCTGTCCACGGTGAGGTGACCGCACGGGCTCAACGGCGGCAGAGAGCGCGCTCCGCGCCCTGGGGTTCACGACGAGAGCGGCAGCGCATTCGGGGGAGTGGACGGCCACGCGGCGGGCTCCGGTGGTTTGGGCGGCGCTGGGTGGAGTCGGCGGCGCCGTGTCTCCCGCTGGCGTCCGCAAAGCCGCCGCCGGCGTCGGTCACGGGGCGGCGCACCTTCTGCTGCTTGTCGCCGACGCCCGCAAGATGCCAGGCACCCGTGCGGTGCAGGAACAAATGGGCGAGGACGAGGAGCAAGGCGACGCGATGGCACTGGCGAGATCGATGCCCGTTTCTGAAGAAAACGACAGCAGCCACTTGACTGAACTCTGAACTTACTGAATCTTGACAGTGACCAAGCATTGCAGGTGTTCGACAGTAGGTTTTGGTAAAGAGATAAATTTTGCTGGAGCTGTAACTTGGTGAGCTGGTCACTCAGTGCACCCAGAGGCTGCATGAATTTACTTGGAATTTTTGGAGAAGGTTTTGAATGAATTTCACCAAATTTGGCAAATCTGGTCCAAACTTGCAGTTGATGTAGTTTGAAATTTTTGAACTGGAGACCAGTGGATCTTCATGGTTCCAGGTTGAGGGTTCAAAGGACTAGGAGGGGAAAAAGGTTTGGTGGCAAAAATCAAAACAGAAAAAGGAGTTCCTTTGTAAATCTCCAAGTGCTATAAGAGAAGACAGAAATTTATTTGAATAGAATTTGAATGGAAATGATCACATGAGGAGGTTCAACTTGCTGGATTTGATGCAAATCATGATCCAAAGGTGAGGGAAGGGTTAGGAGAGAGGATTTGCACTAATGCCATGGCAAGAAGGAATAGTTGAAAGTGGCAAAGGACTTTCCAAAAGCCATAGTGCATTCTCAAAAAGGATTTTCAAAGGTTATTTTCCCAAATGAAAACCATTTTGTCTTGAGTCCAAAAGGAAAGCAAGAACCTCCAAGGTCAAAGGCAGATCTTGGGTGAATCCAAATAAAATTTTTTTGCCATAAAGAAAATATATGAGAGGGAGAGTTCTCTTGAAGAAAAAATTTTAAATCACTCCCCTCAAGTCAAATAAAAATCTTTTTGAAAAATCCAAATAATAACTTGGGTGTCACAGTAATTGCTTCTAGAAACAGGTCCTTTCTCGAGGAAAAGTTTCTCTCGAAAGAATTGAGTGGGAGGATGGTGGAGACTTGATAAGGTTATTGAACCGTCACTTCAACTAGTGTGTAGCAGGGAACAGGAAGTTGTTCCTGTGGCACCTACACCAATTGAAGTGGAAGCTTATGATAGTGATCATGAAACTTCGAATCAAGTCACTACCAAACCTCATAGGACGACGAGGATGCGTAATACTTCAGAGTAGTACGTGATCCTGTCTTGGAAGTCATGTTGTTGGACAACGATGAACCTATGAGCTATGGAGAAGCGATGGTGGGCCCATATTCCGACAAATGGTTAGAAGCCATGAAATCCGAGATAAATGGATCTTTAAGAAGAAGACGGACATGGACGGTAATGTTACCGTCTATGAAGCTCGACTTGTGGAAAACAGTATTTTCACAAGTTCAAGGAGTTGACTACGATGAGATTTTCTCATCCGTAGTGATGCTTAAGTCCGTCGGAATCATGTTAGCATTAGCTGCATTTATGAAATCTGGCAGATGGATGTCAAAACAAGTTTCCTTACCAGTTTTCGTAAGGAAAGGTTGTATGTGATACAATCAGAAAGGTTTTGTCGATCCTAAGGATCCTAAAAGGTATGCTAGCTCCAGCGATCCTTCCATGGACTAGAGCAAGCATCTCGGAGTTAGAGTATAAGCTTTGATGGAGCGATCAAAGTTTTTGGGTTTATACAAAGTTTGTTAGAAACTTGTATTTACAATAAAGTGAGTGGGAGCACTACAACATTTCTGATAAGTATATGTGAATGACATATTGTTGATCCGAAATGATGGAAAGCATAAAGGGTTGTTTGAAAGGAGTTTTTCAAAGGAAGACCTGGATAAAGCTGCTTACATATTGGGCATCAAGATCTATAGAGATAGATCAAGACGCCTGATGATACTTTCAAAGAACGCACGCCTTGACATGATTTTGAAGGAGTTCAAAATAGATCAGCAAAGGAGTTCTTGGCTGTGTTACAAGGTGTGAGTATTGAGTAAGACTCAAGACCTGACCACAGCAGAAGAGAGAGAAAGGACGAAGGTCGTCCCCTATGCTTTAGACGTAGGCTCTACAGTATGCTATGCTGTGTACCGCACATGAAGCGTGCCTTGCCATGAGTTGGTCAAAGGATACAATAGTGATCCGGGAATGAATCACATGACAGCGGTCGAATTTATCCTTAGTATCTAGTGGACTAAGGAATTTTCTCGATTATGGAGGTGAAAAGGAGTTCGTCGTAAAGGGTTACGTCGATGCGAACTTTGACACTAATCCGGATGACTCTGAGTAGTAAACCGGATTCGTATAGTAGAGCAGTTATTTGAAATGGCTCCAAATAGCGCGTGGTAGCATCCACAAGATGACATAGATATTCGTAAAGCACACGGTTCTGAAAGGTTCAGACCCGTTGACTAATAACCTCTCTCACAAGCATAACATGATCAAATCAGAACTCAGTGAGTGTTAATCACATAGTGATGTGAACTAGATTGTTGACTCTAGTAAACTCTTTAGATGTTGGACACATGGTGATGTGACCAGTGAGTGTTAATCACATGGTGATGTGAACTAGATTATTGACTCTAGTGCAAGTGGGAGACTGTTGGAAATATGCCCTAGAGGCAATAATAAATTAGTTATTATTATATTTCCTTGTTCATGATAATCGTTTATTATCCATGCTAGAATTGTATTGATAGGAAACTCAGACACATGTGTGGATACATAGACAACACCATGTCCCTAGTAAGCCTCTAGTTGACTAGCTCGTTGATCAATAGATGGTTACGGTTTCCTGACCATGGACATTGGATGTCGTTGATAACGGGATCACACCATTAGGAGAATGATGTGATGGACAAGACCCAATCCTAAGCCTAGCATAAGATCGTATAGTTCGTTTGCTCAGAGCTTTTCTAATGTCAAGTATCAGTTCCTTAGACCATGAGATTGTGCAACTCCCGGATACCGTAGGAATGCTTTGGGTGTACCAAACGTCACAACGTAACTGGGTGACTATAAAGGTGCACTACAGGTATCTCCGAAAGTGTCTGTTGGGTTGGCACGAATCGAGACTGGGATTTGTCACTCCGTGTAAACGGAGAGGTATCTCTTGGCCCACTCGGTAGGACATCATCATAATGTGCACAATGTGACCAAGGAGTTGATCACGGGATGATGTGAGTTACGAAACGAGTAAAGAGACTTGCCGGTAACGAGATTGAACAAGGTATCGGGATACCCACGATCGAATCTCGGGCAAGTAACATACCGATGGACAAAGGGAATTGCATACGGGATTGATTGAATCCCCGACATCGTGGTTCATCCGATGAGATCATCGTGGAACATGTGGGAGCCAACATGGGTATCTAGATCCCGCTGTTGGTTATTGACCGGAGAACGTCTCGGTCATGTCTGCATGGTTCCCGAACCCATAGGGTCTACACACTTAAGGTTCGATGACGCTAGGGTTATAGGGAAAGTACGTACGTGGTTACCGAATGTTGTTCGGAGTCCCGGATGAGATCCCGGACGTCACGAGGAGTTCCGGAATGGTCCGGAGGTAAAGATTTATATATGGGAAGTCCTGTTTTGGTCACCGGAAAAGTTTCGGGCAATATCGGTAATGTACCGGGACCACCGGGAGGGTCCCGGGGGTCCACCAAGTGGGGCCACCAGCCCCAGAAGGCTGCATGGGCCAAGTGTGGGAGGGGACCAGCCCCAGGTGGGCTGGTGCGCCCCCCCCCCCCCCACCAGGGCCCAAGGCGCATGGGAGAGTGGAAGGGGGCAAACCCTAGGTCCAGATGGGCCTTAAGGCCCACCCTAGTGGCGCCCCCCCTCTCCTCCCCTTGGTCGCCCCCCTTGGATGGGATCTAGGGCTGGCCGCCTCCTCTTGGGGTGGAAACCCTAAAGGGGGCGCAGCCCCCCTCCCCCCTATATATAGTTGAGGTTTGGGCTGCCCAAGACACATGAGAACGTCTCTCTTTCGGTGCAGCCCTACCCCTCTCTTTCCTCCTCCTCTCCCGCGGTGCTTGGCGAAGCCCTGCAGGATTGCCACGCTCCTCCACCACCACCACGCTGTCATGCTGCTGCTCGACGGAGTCTTCCCCAACCTCTCCCTCTCTCCTTGCTGGATCAAGGCGTGGGAGACGTCACCGGGCTGCACGTGTGTTGAACGCGGAGGCACCGTGGTTCGGCGCTTAGATCGGAATCAACCGCGATCTGAATCGCTACAAGTACGAAACCTTCATCCGCGTTCTTGCAATGCTTCCGCATCGCGATCTACAAGGGTATGTAGATGCACTCCCCTTCCCCTCGTTGCAAGATTACTCCATAGATTGATCTTGGTGATGCGTAGAAAATTTTGAATTTCCGCTACGTTCTCCAACAACTATGCCCCTGGCCGACTAGGGGAGGCCGGGCCGCCTTCGTGCGTCTCTCTGGCTAAAGGGGCCTGCCGCCTGCGGGCCATACTGGCGTCTGCCGTGGATGACGTTGAGGCCAACATGGCTACAGTGCCGCGCCGGACGGGAGAAGGCTGACCCGTACGGCGTCCTGTGGCCATGCCTGCTTCGGGATTCGGGGGTAGTGGCCTGTACTGTGGCCACGCCCCGTCTTATCACCGTTATGTGGACACAGTCTTGGTGGGTGCGGTCTTGGCCGGCTTCTTGGAGTCGGCGTTTTTCATGGCCGGCTTATGGGAGTCGGTCCTTTTGGAGCCGGCTTTCTGGAGTCGGCCATCTCGTAGCTTTCTTGGGGAAGGTTTCTGGGACTGGGTCGCCTTCTGAGAGTCGGCCCTGGGGATAGTCGGTCGGGGGAAGGCGGCCCTATGCTTCGAATGCTTGAAGGTTTAAATGACCTGATAATTTTTTGAGGAGCCAGGGGGAGTCGGTTAGGCTACCCGTGGCCATTTACTCCGACAGTAGTCCCCGAAGCTGATTGAGCTTCGAGGTTGGGTGGAAGTCGAGAAGCTCGGTCAGCTTCCTATCTTGATGAGCCGGCAGCTGGGAGCCGGCTTCGGTTGGGCGCGCCGTCTTGGCGAAATTTTTTGAAGTCGGAGGGCGGGAGTCTGCTGGCTCGTGCGTCGGGCTGCGGGCCGGCCACTCGCCGCCTGCGAACCACGTGGCATCCCTTGGCTAAAAAGCCTGCCAGCCCACGCGCGCGACAAGACGTCGCCGCGGGTCGGGGGCCCACCACTCCTACGCCCGGGCCCAGGCGCGGATTCTCTGCGGCCCAAAATCGCCCGCACGTCTTCCTGCGGCGGTTTCGGCATGTCTTTAGGGCGCAGTAATCGCGGGGCATGGGAGGAGTGGGTGCAGTTAATCCCACGTCCCACCCCACGCCTCGCCTCCTCGGCTTCGCCGCGTGAAGCTATAAGTAGGGGGAGGGGGGAAGCGGCAGGCGCTCGCACGCCCCTCTCCTCTCCGCCATCTTCTTCCTTCTGCTCTCCCTCACAGCAGCGTCTCGCCGCCGTACCGTTCCTCCACTCCTTTCTCCGCCGCCGCGCTCACTCTCGCCGGTCTCACGCCGCGATGCAGTACGGCGGGGATTGGGATGGCTCCAACGTCCATGAGGACCACGTCGAGTTCCTCCGCAAGACGCGGCGGCTGCCCGGCGCGGACAAGGTGCGGGTCCGTCTTGCGCCCGCGAAAGAGATCACGCCGGAGCCGGAGGAGGGCGAGCGGGTGGTCTTCCACTCGCATTTCTTGCGCGGCATCGACTTGCCCGCGAGCGCCTTCTTCCGCTCCTTTCTTGAATTCTACCAACTCCAGCCGCACCACCTCACCCCGAACACGGTGGTGCTTCTGTCCGCCTTCGTCACCTTGTGCGAAGGCTACCTCGGTGTCCTCCCCACCCTCGAGCTCTGTGGGGAGTTCTTCCAGTCCAAGCCGGGCACGTGTATGCAGGGCGTGCCGGCTCAGAGTGGCACCTTCATCGCGATGCGGAGGGTGACAGCCGACAACCCCCTCCCCGTCATCACGCTGATCCAGTCGGTGAAGCTATGGCAGAAGTCATACTTCTATGTGAAGAACGTCGCCCCGCAAGGCGACTACGTCAATTTGCCGGCTTACGAAGCCGGCCCGCCGGCGGGTAGGCGGCCCTAGTGGTCCTATCGGGTCGTGACGCTGACGCCGGCTGGAGCCGCGGCTGTCGCCCGACTGCGGGTGATGATCCAGTCGGAGGGCCTATCTGGGCCCGACCTGCTGGCCGCCTTCATCACGCGCCGGGTGCTTCCACTCCAGAGCCGCCCTCATCTGATCTGTCAGATAAGCGGCCAGCTCGATCCGAGTCGGATGTGCACCAAAGACATGCCGCACGACGAAGTGGCCCACATGGTGAACTACCTTGCGAATTGCAAGCTCTCCGCAGAGTGGCAGTTTGGCAAGGAGCCATATTGCCGAGCTCACCCGCCACCCACGGTATGTTCTCTTTTTCCCTTTCTTCTCTCGGTTTTGTCGCCGAGTTCCTTTTGGCCGACTCTGACTAGTCGGCTTGTCTCGACAGAGCCCTCTTCTTCGGCCTGCATGCGGGTCGGACGCGGAGCGCCGATTCATCCCCGACCGGACGGAGCACGACCTGGAGGACCCCGACTTGGGGGCGGCCGCCATGGATGATAACACCGAGGCGGGCGGTGGCCAAGCCGGCGGCGAGGCAGGCGGCTCCAGGCTTGGAGTCAGTTTTGACGACTGGCCGGACGACGACGAGGCGGAAGTCGTCCCACGCAGCCAGCCGGCGCCTGGCCACGGCGCGGGTTCCTCCGCCGCGCCGCCTGCTCGGGGCGGCGGGCAAAAGCGTCGCGCCGCGCCGGGCTTGTTCGGCAGTCGGCCGAAGAAGCCCAGGGGCGGGGCAGCAGCGACCAGGCGGGAAGAGGCAGCCGCGAAGGCGGCCCGCTTCCGCAAGACGATGAAGCAGCCGCGAAGGCGGCCCGCTTCCGCAAGGCGGTGAAGCAGCCGCAGACGGTGTCGGCGTAAGTATATACTGCTTCGTGTATTCTTTCTTCTTTTCTCTGATAGTTCCTGAATCCTTGTCCTTTCTCAAAAAACCAGGGCTCCATTGTCGCTCGAGCGGGTTGCTGCCGCCTCCGTCGTTGGGTCGCCGGGAGGATCCGGGAGCACCACTCGCCGCGTGGACCCCCGTGCCGATCTTCAGGCGGCGACGGAGCGAAACGCGCGGGAGGCGCGGGAGGAGCGGGAGGCGGAGGCATTGAGGGCGGCCGCCGCCAAGGCGGCGCAGAGGAGGAGGCGGCAAAGGCGCGCGCCGACGCCGCGGCCAAGGCCTAAGCGGAGGCTGCGGCGATGGCGGAGGGGGCCTTGCTGGTCATCCCACTACGCGTCGCGGCGCCTGGGGCCCCAGAGCCCTCGCCAGAAGAAGCCAGCGGTGACCAGCCGGGGCTGGAGAGGGAGGACGACGTCGTCATCCTGGAGAGGGAGGCGGCACCGGCCCCGCCGACTGGGGCGACTCAAGGCGGCCGGCCTAACCTGCCGCCTGTGCAATCGGCCGGGGGCGAGCCGGCCGTGAGGACTGATCTGGTGGTCTGGACGCCGTCGCGCCAGCGCGCGGGGAAGGCCGCATCAGAGCCGTAGAAGGCTGCATCGGAGCCGCAGCCGGCCGTGGGCTCTAGCTCGTCGGCCCAGGACATGGAGGCGGCCAGCGCCAGCTCGGGGTGGACGCCGGGCGGAGGGACGGCCGTGATGAACGTGGCCGCGCAGGACGTCCGGACCCGGCTTCAAGCCCAGGCTACGGCGCTGAGGAAGTACAACGACGAGTTCCTTGCGACGCGGGCGGCTATCCGGGTTAGTCTTCTTGTCTTTGCTTTTTTGATCTTGGTTTCTTCCGTGGGGGCGCGTCAGCGCACCCACTGGGTGTAGTCCCCGAGTTCCGAGTCGGCTGCTGAGCAGGCGGCTTGAACTTCCTAGCGGACCTTGTTTTGCTATTCTTGTTCTCATTCGCTCTTCTGCCTGACTTGCAGGACTACCACAACCTCTGCGCGGCTGCCTTCAATTCCCAGGCTCGGGAGCTGACCCAGAAGACTGCTGACCTATCTGAGAGCCGGGGTAAGTGCTTCGTCTTTTGTCTCACGTGGGGGCGCGTCAGCGCACGCACTGGGTGTAGTCCCCGAGATTCAGGCCGACTGCTGAGCAGTCGGGTCGGATCTTTCTTGACGACTTCTTCTTATTGCTTCTTTTTTCTCTACCATCCCTGCAGCGGCCAACGCCAGTCTAAGGGAGCAGCTGGGAGGGTCTCAGGCCGCCCTCCGTGCTAAGGAGGCCGAGTTTGCCGCCTTGGCGCAGGAGCATGACCGCCCGGCCAAGAGGTTGGCCGACCAGGAGGAGAGCCACAAGGCGGCCCTGAAGGCGGTGTAGGACAGCGAGGCCGCCCTCCAGGCCGAGTATGAGACAGAGGCGGCTAGCTGGGCCGAAGCGAAGCAGACGCTGATCAACGGCTATGGCCAGATCGAAGATTTGGTTGACAGTAAGCCGCCTTCTTCTTCGTCCTTGCTTGCCGCTTGCCGTTTTGTCTCGTTTTCTGACTTGGTGTTCTTCTCTTATTTCTCTTTCTTTCTTGCGCAGAGTACTTCCCTGGCTACTCTACCGCCACCAACCAGATCATCGAGGCCCGCCGCGAGGCACAGAGGCAGGCTGGGGCCGAGATCGCGCCAAACGCTCGCCGGTCGCTAGAGGAGCAGCTCTTGGCGATCCAGGCCCGCCTCCAGCCGGCTCATCGCTTGCTCCGCCGGCTTCAACGTGTCGGGGCGCAGGTGCTGGCCGCTCTCTGGCCTGGTGAAGTGATTCCTCGCACCCCCAGTCGGACTGCCGACTGGCTGGAGGTGGCAGTCGGCCGCTTCGAGGCCTGGAAGGCTTCGGCGGCTCGGTCCGGCGCCAGGCGGGCGCTGGAGTTCGTCAAGGCCTGGTATCCCGGGCTGAGTCTGGACCAGCTGGCCACCTGGCGGCAGCAGGCCGACACGGAGCTGGAGCCGGCGCGGCCGGCTATCATCCGGCAGGCTTCGGCGATCGCCGACTACGCCGACACCCGCGCCTTCGCTCCTGAGGTGGACGGCAGCGGTGTTGCCCAGCCGGAGGAGTGGTTCGGGCTAAACCCGGCAGACGGCGAAGACTCGGCGGAGGAGATCGACTCCAGCGACGAGGGCGAAGAGGAGGAGGAGGGTGGGGACGTCGGGCCAGATGGTGGAGCGGCCGGTCAGCCTCAGCTTGACCGTGCCTCCAGCAACATGGCATGCGCGGGTGCACTGCCTGCAGCCGGCGATGATCAAGCCGAGACCCGCCGGCCGGCCACTCCTCCAGCCGATGGCGCCGTCTCCACCGACCAACCTGGCTCCCACACCGCGCCCTTAGTCTAGTCTGCCGCCTTTATTTTCCTGTCTTGCCACTCTTGGAACATTATTTTGTTAGGCTTGCACAATTCCACCCACTGGGGGTGTATTCGAACTATGTTGATTGCCGGCCTGTTGGGGGGCCTTATATGTAAATATGATTATGCATGCGTTTGGCTTTCCATTGTTCTTTGCTTTTCATCCTTCTGTCGTTTCCTTTGCCGCCCTCCCTTGGTTGCCGCCTCCCAGTCGGACAGTTGCTCTGCAATCCGTGACTGGAGAAGTGTTTGGCCAGTTGGGAGGGCAAGTACTTTAGCTTTGATGGATTATAGAGAAGTGCTTGGGAGGCCGGCCGGCCGGCTGTTTTGACAGTCGGCAAGCGTGGTTGGAGGCCGTCTTTTCGTTATACAAGTTCGTTAGTCCTTAGCCGTTTTTCGTGTGGGCATCCTTTCTGCCTTTGGCTCTTGCTAGTCGGACAGTCGGTTCTTCGAGCTGCGACCTTCAACAAGAGAGGACTCGGGAGCCGGCACACTACTTGTCTGACTTCAGGTAGAACTTTAATATAAATTAAGGCGGCCAGTCCCCGGGCCGACTAGTCGAACCCGGTGCCAGACAGAAAATCAAATGTAATAATACATTCATGAATATGACACTCGTCATTCATAGATAAAGGAAGGCAGTCCCCGAGTGCTCCTCGGGGGGGCTGTTGTTTCGTACTTAATACAAAAGGGTAGCATGATACATACTGCTTTTAACTGTAAAATCTTCTCAGGAGGTTCGCGTTCCATGGTCGCTCCGACTCCTTGCCAGAATCATCCCTCTTGCGTCCTCTTGGCTTTTGCGTGTCAACCAGATAGTAGGAGTCGTTGCCTAGTGCCTTGCTGATGACGAAAGGGCCTTCCCAAGGGGGCGAGAGCTTGTGCTGGCCGGCTGTTCGCTGGATCAGCCGAAGCACAAGGTCGCCCTCCTGGAAAGATCTTGGCTTGACCTTGCGGTTGTGGTAACGGCGCAACCCCTGCTGGTAGATGGCGGACCGGCTGAGTGCTAACAGCCGGCCTTCTTCCAGCAGGTCGACGCCGTCTTCTCGCGCTTCCTTGGCCTCCGCCTCCGTGTACATGGTGACCCGAGGCGAGTCGAACTCGATGTCGGTTGGGATGACAGCCTCGGCACCATATACAAGGAAGAACGGAGTGAAGCCGGTTGACTTGTTAGGGGTAGTACGCAGACTCCAAAGGACAGCCGGCAGCTCATCGAGCCAGCAGCCGGCCGATAGCTCCAGTGGTACGACCAGTCGGGGCTTGATGCCGGAGAGGATGAGTCCATTTGCTCGCTTGACCTGGCCGTTTGACTGCGGGTGGGCAACGGACGCTAAGTCCAGTCGAATACCCTGCGTCGCGCAGAAACGTGCCAGTGCTCCTTTGGCAAAGTTTGTGCCATTGTCGGTGATGATGCTGTGTGGCACGCCGTACCGAGTAGTGATGTCGGTGATGAATGTCACGGCAGTCGGCCCGTTCAGCTTCTTGATCGGCTTTGCTTCGATCCACTTGGTAAATTTGTCCACGGCGACAAGCAGATGTGTCAAGCCGCCGCGGGCTGTCTTGAATGGGCCCACCATGTCCAGCCCCCAGACGGCAAAGGGCCAGGTGAGGGGGATGGTCTTGAGTGCAGAAGCCGGCAGGTGTTGCTTGGAACTGAAGACTTGGCATCCTCTGCAGCTCTTGACTATCTTTTTGGCATCTTCCAAAGCAGTCGGCCAAAAGAAACAGTGGCGGAAAGCTTTGGCCACAAGTGATCTTGAGGCTGCGTGGTGGCCGCATTCGCCTTGATGGATATCCTTGAGGATTGCCACTCCTTTCTCTGGCTCGACGCAGCGCTGGAAGACTCCAGTGACGCTGCGCTTCACAAGCTCTCTATTTATTATTGCATATGCTCCGACTCGACGTTGCACTAGTCTTGCCGAGATCTCATCAGCCGGCAGCTCTCTGTTGACTAGAAAGTTGAGGATGGTCTGGGCCCATGATGGAGCTGAGACTTCCTCTACTGTCAATACGGCCACCATGACTCGGGTGGGTGGGTTGGGTGGTGTGGAATTGGAGTCGGCCACCGCTTCTTGTGTCGCTGCAGTCCCCGGGCCGACTGCTGCAGTCCCCGGGCCGGGTTCTGAAGTCCCCGAGCCGGGTGTGACTACGGCAGTCCCCGGGCTGGTTGCCGAAGTCCCCGTGCCGCCTGCTGGGTTCCTCCAGTCGGATCCGGCTGCATCGGGGGCAGGCGGTACGAAGATAGAGTCCGACTCTGGAGACGGCTTGATGGACGGCTTGAGGAGGTGCTGGAGAGAGACACCGGTCGGTATAGCCTGTCGGGTGGAGCCGATCCGCGCCAGGGCATCTGCTTAGTCATTGTCGGCCCATGGTACGTGAAGGAACTCGCACCCTTTGAAGTACCCACTGATCTGCTGGACGAGGAATCGATAGCTCGCCATGTTTGCATCCTTGGCGTCCCAGTCGCCAGATGACTGCTGGACCACCAAGTCTGAGTCGCCATAACACAGGATCCGGCGTATGCCGAGCTCTTTGGCTAGCCGGAGCCCGTGTATGAGCGCCTCGTACTCGGCCACGTTGTTGGAGGCGGCGAAGTGGATTTGCAGCGTGTATCTGAGTTTGTCGCCTTTGGGAGAGGTGAGGACGATGCCGGCTCCCAAGCCGGTGTGCATCTTGGACCCGTCGAAGTGCATCCGCCTCTGGGTAGAGTCGGGAGCCGGCGGTAGGTACTGGGTCTCGGCCCAGTCGATGAGTAAGTCGGCTAATGCTTGGGACTTGATGGCGGTGCGGGGTTGGTAGAAGATTGTGTATGGTGCCAGCGCAATGGCCCATTTAGCCACCCGGCCGGATGCATCCCGGCTGCCTATGATCTCGGCGAGCGGGGCGGTGCACACGACCGTGATGGGATGCTCTTGGAAGTAGGGCTTCAGCTTCTTGGCGGCGAAGTACACCACATAGCACATCTTCTGGTAGTGCGGATAGTTTTGCTTTGAGCTGGATAGTACTTCGCTTAGATAATACACCGGCCTCTGGACTAGCTGGGCTCGGCCTTCTTCCGGGCGCTGGACCACGACAACTGTACTGACCACTCAGCTAGTCGCGGCAATGTAGAGGAGCATGGGCTCCTTCTCAGTCGGCGCCGCCAGGACAGGTGGAGTAGTCAGCATCTTCTTCAACTCATGGAAGGCTTGGTCGGCTTGGTCATTCCACTCGAAATGAGTGGATTTCTTCATGAGTCGGTACAGGGGGAGAGCCTTCTCTCCTAGCCGGCTGATAAAGCGGTTTAAGGAGGCCAGGCACCCAGTGAACTTCTGCACATCTCGCAACTTGGTGGGAATCTCCATCCTCTCAATGGCCTTGATCTTCATAGGGTTGCACTCAATGCCGCGTTCGGAGACCAGAAAGCCTAGCAGCTGGCTGGCTGGTACTCCGAACACGCATTTCTCGGGGTTGAGCTTGATCTGGAATCGGCACAAGTTGGCAAATGTTTCTTTGAGGTCCTCCAGCAGGAAGCCGCGCTTCTCTATCTTCACCACAATATCGTCTACGTAGACGTGGGCATTTCTGCATGCAACGCTGAAAAGTGGCACCGGCATTCCTTAAGCCGAATGTCATAGTCAGGTAACAGAAAGCTCCGAATGGTGTGATGAAGGCAGTCTTCAGGCGGTCTGCTGGGTCCAACTTGATCTGATGGTACCCTGAGTAGGCATCCAAAAAACTCAACAGCTCGCATCCGGCCGTGGAGTCTATCACTTGGTCAATCCGTGGCAAAGCAAACGGATCTTTGGGGCAGGCCTTGTTCAGGCTGGTGTAGTCTATACACATACGCCACTTGTTGTTCTTCTTCAACACCAAGACTGGGTTGGCAAGCCACTCTGGGAAAAATACTTCCATAATAAAGCCGGCGGCGAGGAGCCGGGCTATCTCTTCTCCTACGATTCTTCGCTTCTCTTCTGACAGTCGGCGGAGGGGCTGCTTGACCGGCTTTGCGTCGGTTCGGACGTGTAATTTGTGCTCGGCGAAATCCTTCGGAACACCCGGCATGTCCTTTGGGGACCATGCAAAGATGTCTCGATTCTCACGGAGGAAGTCGACGAGCTCGCCTTCCTATTTACTGTCCAGGTTTGCCCCAATGACAGCAAACCTTTCCGGGTTCTCCGGGTCCAGAGGTATCTTCTTCGTCTCCTTGGTCGGCTGGAAGGAGACCTGCGCATCATAATCCTTGGGGTTGGGGGACAAGGCCGGCTGCTTGCCGGCCATGGCCACAACCCGTTCCAGTATCTTCTTCTCTTCTGCCACTACGAGGGACTCGGGCAGCCGACTGCTGGCTGTAGCGCACTCGATGGACTTCTTGTAGTCGCCGGCCACAGTGATGATCCCCTTCGAGCTCGGCATCTTCATTTTCAGGTAGGCATAGTGGGGCACAGCCATGAGCTTGGCCAGAGCAGGTCGGCCAAGCAAGGCATGATAAGGGCTCTCCAGATCCACTACCTCGAACCAGATCGCTTCTCGGCGAAAATGATCCTTGTCTCCGAAGAGAACATCCATCTTGATCTTGCCGATCGGGGAACAGGACAAGCCGGGTACGATGCCATGGAACACGGTCCGGCTTGGCATGAGCTGCTTCGCCTTGATGTTCAGGTTCTCCATGGTATCGCGGTACAGTATGTTGATACTGCTTCCGCCATCAATCAGGACGCTGGAGAATCGGGCAGCTCGCCTCTCCGTCGCGAGGGTGACATCCAATACTAATGCGTAGGAGCCAGGGGACGGCATCACCTCTGGGTGGTCGGCCTGGCTCCAGTTGATGGGCTTCTCGGACCAGTGCATGAACTCGGGGTCGCTGGAGGCGACTGCGTTGACCTCTTGGTGCTGTCGGCGCCGACTGCGCTTGTCTTCAACTTGGCTTGTGAAGACGACGTAGGCGGCGTGCTCTTCAGGGAACTCATCTTGAATGGCTCCGACTGCTGGTCGAGCCGCCGGCTGCTAGGGGGCTGGAGGCGGCGGGCTGGGAGGCGGAGGCGGCACCAGCCCCTCGCCCTTGGAGATCCGTGTGAGCCAGTGGCACTTTCGGGTCGTGTGGTTGGACGGCTTCGTGCCGCTGTGGAACTTGCAGGGGGCATCGAGAGTCTGCTCGTAGGAGAAAGCCGGCTGCCAAGCCGGCCTGCCACCCTTCTTCTTGGGAGCGGGCCGCTCTTCGGGCTGCTCATCTTCAACCGTGGCCACTTGCCGACTGGTGGAAGGTGGAATAGGGGCCTTGCGCTTGTGATCGTTCTGGTAGGGGCGCCGATTGGAGTCGCCAGCCGGTGTCTTGGGAGCCGGAGCGATCACCTTCCCAGAGGCGTCCACTCGGAGCTCGGTCTTCATCGAGGAGTCGGCCGTGGCGTACTTGTCCGCGATGATCAGCAGTTCGTCGAGGGTAGCCAGCTCGTCGCAGAGGAGTCGGTGCTTGAGGAGGGTGCCCTCTCGGCACCCGGCGGTGAAGTACTCGATGGCCTGAACCTCGTGCACCCCCTCGCAGGAGTTGCGGAGCTCGGCCCACCGCGTGAGGTAGTCGCGGGTCGACTCGTTGGGCCCTTGGATGCATACGGAGAGTTGGCGAGGCTTGGGAGGCCGCTTGTACGTGCTGGTGAAGTTGCGGACAAAGACTTCCGTGAAGTCCAGCCAGCTGTTGATGTTGTAGGGCTTGAGGCTGTTGAGCCAGGTGCGCGCCGTATCTTGCAGCATGAGGGGGACGTACTTCACGGCCACGCGCCTGTTGCCGTTGGCTATGCTGACAGCAGTAGAGTAGTCGATAAGCCAATCTTCCGGCTTCACAGAGCCGTTGTGCTTGGGCGTGTCTCTGGGGAGCGAGAACCCTTTGGGGAAGGGCTCATCGCGGATGCGGGGGCCAAAGCATGACGGACCGACATCATCTTCTTCTTCTAGCACCAGGGATCGAGCCAGGCGGTCGATCCTGTGGCGGGCGTCGTTCTTGCCGACTCCTTCGCGGTGGCCTAGTCGGCCACCAAGAGTCGGATGCGTGACAGGCGGCGGGGTGGGATATCTCTCCCCTCGAGGCGGGGGAGGAGGCGGATTTCCTTGGCGCTCCACCGCTCGTGGGCGGCCTTCCGCGTCGCGCTCGATGGTGATCCGAGTCTGGCTGTGGCTAGCAGCCAGCTCCTTGTCTTTCCTCGCGCGGGCACCGCTCGCAGTCGGCGACCGGGATGTCGCGGCGTGCTCTCGGCGCGGGGGAGGACTCTCAGCGTGGGCGCCGGCTTCGTGCCGTTCTGCGGCCGCGTCGATCAGCTGCTGGATTCACCTCGTCATGTAGGGGAGCTCATCGGCTCCCAGCCCATTTAGCTCTTCAGCGGCCGCCTGAGCGGCTAGCAGATTCTCGAGCGGGGTGGCGTAGACGGGGCGGTCCGCCCCCAGCATGCTGGCGATGGCCGCGCCGCGCTTCTGGACAAGGCCGGCTCGGCTCGGCCCGCCATGAGGCGGCGTGCCAAAGGCGGCGCGGTCGACTTCGCGCTGGTGAGCCTCGGTGAGGCGTCTCATAGAGGCTATCTTCTGGCCTTCCACGATGAGGGCGAGGCGGCGCGCCTCCAGGGTCTCGGCGTCGGCGTCAGCCGGGATGGGGACGGATAAGTCATGCATCGCCGCTTGCAGGGCGTCGTGGGCATTCTCGCCCGAGTTGACGACGTGACTGATGACTAGCACTTCGGTGACAGCGCTGCTGCCGCTGTCAGCTCGAGGGAGAGGGTCGTCGAAGACTACCACATCGGAGGGGTAGACGTCGAGCGATGCCGTGTCGGAGTCGACAAGCATCGGGTCGGTGGAGCCGACCGACTCCAAGTCTACAGCAGGCTCGCTGGAGACGTGAAGTTGGTCGAGGAGGCTGACGAGGCAGCTTTTGGGGTAGTCCGTGCCTGCGTCGGATGCGGGCTCGTTGGAGATGTGAGTCTCGCCGAGCAGATTGGCGAGGCAGCTCGCTGCGCAGGCGTCGTCGACGCCTTGCAGCGCGTCGGGGCAAACGCCATCGGGCGCAGCGGGCTGGCTGCGCTCGCGGGGGAGGAAAAGGGTTCCCGTCCAGAACAGGTCTCCGGACGACGGTGCACCTGGCCCCATGGTGGGCGCCAAATGTCGGGTGGTAGGTGCGACCTATGCCAACGGGTGGCTTATCATTGTGGGAGTCAGTAAGACGTCGTCGGTGCCTGGAAACGGGATGAGGCGAAGACGTGCACGCCGGCGAATCTTACCCAGGTTCGGGGCTCTCCATGGAGATAACACCCCTAGTCCTGCTCTGCGGGGTCTCCGCATGATCACTAGGCCAAAACAAGTAGCTACAAGTGCTCCTTGAGCTGTCGGGTTCGAGGGAGAAGAAGAGCAAGGCTAGCCCTCCCTTTCTCTCTATATGGTGTGTGTAACTCTACGAGACCAACCCTTTGCATGGGTGCCCCGGGGGGTTTATATAGGCCTACCCCCCAGGGGTACAATAGTAATCCGGCTGGGCGCGGGTCCCAGCCGTCAGTGTCTATGTTCGCCGGCTTCTCCGCCGGCCATTGGGGCCCGCCGACTGGTGGGCCCCGCCGGCTGCCGGCCTCTTGGTCGACAGGCCGGCCCCACCGCTTGGGGGTCTTGTCGGCGGCTGGTTACTGTTGCCTCGCCCCTGATGACAAGGGCTTTGTCGAGGTAAGCATGGCTACAGTGTAGCCGCCTTGCGGGCTCTTACTGTAGCCTTACCTCGTCTTGTCTCCTTAATGTGGCACATGTTTCGAGGAAGGGAGGTAGCCGGCTCCTGGGGGCCGGCTACGCCCCTGGCCGACTAGGGGAGGCCGGGCCGCCTTCGTGCGTCTCTCTGGCTAAAGGGGCCCGCCGCCCGCGGGCCGTACTGGCGTCTGCCGTGGATGACGTTGAGGCCAACATGGCTACAGTGCCGCGCCGGACGGGAGATGGCTGACCCGTACGGCGTCCTGTGGCCATGCCTGCTTCGGGATTCGGGGGTAGTGGGCTGTACTGTGGCCACGCCCCGTCTTATCACTGTTATGTGGACACAGTCTTGGTGGGTGCGGTCTTGTCCGGCTTCTTGGAGTCGGCGTTTTTCATGGCCGGCTTCTGGGAGTCGGTCCTTTTGGAGCCGGCTTTCTGGAGTCGGCCATCTTGTAGCTTTCTTGGGGAAGGTTTCTGGGACTGGGTCGCCTTCTGAGAGTCGGCCCTGGGGATAGTCGGTCGGGGGAAGGCGGCCCTATGCTTCGAATGCTTGAAGGTTTAAATGACCTGATAATTTTTTGAGGAGCCAGGGGGAGTCGGTTAGGCTACCCGTGGCCATTTACTCCGACAGATGTGATCCCGTTAATCAAATGACAACTCATGTCTATGGTTTAGGAAACTCAATCATCTTTGATTAATGAGCTAGTCAAGTAGAGGCATACTAGTAACATTATGTTTGTCTATGTATTCACACATGTATTATGTTTCCCGGTTAATACAATTCTAGCATGAATAATTAACATTTATCATGATATGAGGAAATAAATAATAACTTTATTATTGCCTCTAGGGCATATTTCCTTCAATCATGATGCAGTTGTTGATGCACCTGTGGGTCTTGGATCTCCTTACGCATATTGAGATAGGCAGTCCAGGTTGCCGGTAGCTGGAGATCAACTTGGGCAAGAGGACCCTGCCTCTTCCTGCTCGCTCTCAATGATCATGTTGTGCAAGATGACACAGTAATTCATGATCTCCCACATTCGATCTTTGGACCAGGTCTGAGCAGGGTACCGGACAACAGCAAATCGAGATTGGAGCACACCAAATGCCCGCTCGACATCCTTCCTGCAAGCCTCCTGAACCTTCGCAAAGTGGGACTTCTTGCCTCCTGGCACAACGTTTGAGATAGTCTTCACAAATGTAGACCATCTCGGATAGATGCCATCAGCTAGGTAGTACCCCTTTTTGTAGTGCCGCCCATTGTCCTCGAAGTTCACCGGAGGAGAATTACCTTCAACAAGCTTGGCAAAGACAGGGGAGCACTGCAGCACGTTGATGTCATTGTGAGTTCCTGGCATATCAAAGAAGGAGTGCCAAATCCAGAGGTCCTGTATGGCCACCGCCTCAAGTACCACACTGCAACTGCCTTTGGCGCCTTTGTACATCCCTTACCAATGCATGCAGTCGATGCTTCCAAGCATCCCAGGAAATCCTCTTCCTGCATTCTGTACTAGGATCCGAGCAGTGTCTTCCGCATTGGGTGTTCGCAAGTACTGCGGTCCAAACACTGCCACCACTGCCTTGCAGAACTTGTAGAAACACTCAATGGTCGTGGACTCGGCCATGCGCCCATAGTCGTCGAGTGAATCACCGGGAGCTTCGTATGCAAGCATCCTCATAGTTGTCGTGCACTTCTGGATTGAGGTGAATCCAAGTTTGCCGGTGCAATCCTTCTTGCACTTGAAGTAGCTGCCGAACTCCCAGATGGAATTCACAATCCTGTGGAAAAGCTTTCGGCCCATCCGATAACGGCGCCGAAACACTTTGTCGTCGTGCAGTGAAGCGTCGGCGAAGTAGTCGGAGTAGAGCATGCAATAGCCTTCCAGACGATGCCGGTTCTTTGCTTTCAGCCGCCCCGGCGCCGAGCCACCTCGCGCGTGGCTTTTCATTGCTCGCGAGCAGACCGGCGAGGGCGGCGAGGACCATGAGGTGTTCCTCGTCCTGGGCGTCGGCATCGGCTTCCTCCTGCAGCAGCGCCGCGAGCGCCTCCTCGTCGTCTGAGTACATCGCCGAGCAGACAAAACGCCGAACACCTGGCGTGGTGGGCGCACACCCACCGGTATACCGCCCTGCGCGGCCGGAGCGCCGAAAAACTCGCCCGGACGATGGTGGGGAGGCTGCCGCGGCGAAACCTTCTCTCTTTTTCGGCGGGGAATGGCCTATCTAGCGGTGGTGGGCGGTGGGTGGCGTCGGGATCGGCAGGGTGGTGGCCGAGCGCGTGGGGAGTGGGGGCGAATCTGGACAATTGGCTTGACTTTTCACCTGACAGTGTGGCCCGGGCGTGTTTTTCCCTTGCGCCGGAGCCCTCGAATGCCCCTCAGTGCGCTGGGTTCGGCCTGCGATCGCCGGGCCAAAAAACGGACCAAGCCGGCGAATTTCGGCCTCTTGAAGACGCGAGTGGGGGAGTTTTCGACGCCGGCACGTAAAAAGGCGTCTGAAGAGGCCTGTTGAAGACGTGGCTGGAGATGCTCTAAGCAAAGCCGAGACCGACCGATTGATGCAGCCACCGGCACTACCACGGTCCAGGGGCATATTTACAGGGGCACTCACTCCGCTCGCACAAGCAGTTGAGTGTGTTTTGTTTATTTGTGCCCCTGCCCTGTCCGGTGTTGGGATGTACGCAGATCAGACTTTATATTAGGAAAAGAGCACGAAACCCACATGAATATTCAGCGAAGAACAAGTCATGTTCTGGGAATACTCTGCTTACGGTGCTCCAACCTACACTTGAGTACATGAATAATCACAAAAGCTCAAAAAACACTTGAGTACATGAATAATCACAAAAAGAGCTCAACCTACACAAGTTCGCTGGTCATAGACTCATAGTTAAACACTGCGCTTGCCCAGTTGTGCTTGGTTTGAACTTCAGTGAAAGTTACTTCTTGCCAAGAATGACTTGGGCTGACCTGGCCTTTTCCTTTACCGAAAAAGGCTTTCGCCCCGCTTTATATTATAAAGCAAACCGCTCAAGCCAACATCTAACAAGGTTCACACACACATGCACACACATAGGTCTCAGACAAACACAAGTACACAGAGAGGTAACTGCTGAGAGCACAGCTCAACAAGCCCTGGAAACAGAAAACACAACACACTCACGCCCAGCAGCCCGACCTCTAATCGGGCTCCGGAGGAGGGGGCGGCAGCGGGGGCGCCATGCGGATAGCCATCGAGCAAAGGTCGGCGAGGAGGTTGTTGATGACGTCCCGGTCCTGGGGGCGGCTAAGCGGCCGCCAGAGCTGCAAGAAACCACACATTTTGAAGATAGCATCAATCGCACGTCGAAGAGGCACTTTGTGAATGACAAGCTTGTTGCGGATGGTCCAAAGCGTCCAGGCGAGAACCCCGACGCACAACCAACGAATGTGGCGGTAGCGAGTGGGGGAGGCGTGAATCTCAGCAAGTAAGTCGGGGAAGTTGGTATTACACCACTGTCCACCAACCGTCTCGCGAAAACAGGACCACAGGAATTGGGCCGTGGAGCAAGAGAAGAAGATGTGGTTGGCATCCTCGACCGTGCCACACAAGGGACAAATCCCATCTCCTGGTCCATTACGTTTGAGGACCTCAACCCCAGAGGGAAGGCGTCCCTGGATCCACTGCCACAGGAAAATCCGGATCTTTAGATGAAGGCGAATGTCCCAGATTAGACTAAAGGGCTCAAGAGCCGTCGAGGGAGCGATGGCCGCGTATAAGGTGTCAAAAGCTTTTATATTATAGAATGGAGGAAGTAGGTTATATGTAATAATTGTCAGTCAAACTGATGCCTCTTCAAGGTTCAATCATTCAACTGTTTTTTGGCCGGCATGCGCGCAACATGACAGTATACTATACGAACTTTGAGTTTCTTTATTACAAGGAACCTGTTAGTTAACACTTCAATCTCTAGCTCTTGATCAGTACTGTAGTATATCGCAAAAAGAAATTGAACATATCATGATCTCTTGTTATTCTAAACAAAGGCAACAGACTTGCCTATTTCATCATTAAGTTTCTAATAAGAATTTGCTGGGAATTAGTTCACAATGAACGGCCATCTAAAACATTGCAGATTTGCAGTGGAAACAACCTAACTTCAGCACCAACTTTACGCAACTAACTCGCGGCTCGTTGCTCAGTCATGGAAGCCAAAACTTAGGACGAAATGGAGTAATTTTTGTCAGCCAAAACTTAGGACGAAACTTAAGTTATTTCTGTAAGCTTCTCCAATGCGGCATTGCATATCATACATCCATCTCAGAGTGTCTGGGGCCAAGCGAAAATACGCAGAACAGTATAGCAAAAAATCAGCACAGATGAACACCAGTATTTTTACATTGAAAACCCCCAAGTTGAGGGACAAATATGCGAGAGAGATTTATTTCCCAATATGGTTACACATGACACTCTTTTACATGCTCCTTGCTGCAGAAGAAGCCAGCCCAACACAACACAAAGACTACAAACCAATTTAACCAAAGAACGTAGCAATATCTAATCACATAAAGCAACTTTATGGAGAACTATTTGGAACAATTTCACCTATTAGGAACCATAACACACTTAACCTCTCGCATTTCGGTCTTAATCATTTGTTGGTCCGAGGCGAGGAACAGCCGCAGAGGAGCTCCCAGATACTCTTCTTGACGCCGTTACGCCCCATCTTCTTCCAGAGATCGCTGAGGGATACGAGCTGAAATGTTCCGCCAAGATGACCCTGAAAATAAAAAGAGTAAACTGTATGAGAAATCATAGGCAGAAACCTCGGACAACGGTGCATCCTGCCCAACTTAGGAATGAAACCTAGTAGCACCTGAAAAGGAACAGCTCTAAAATTCAACTAGACAAGCTCCGTGCTCTGGTGCAGGACGGCAGACAGACATGCTGGTCCATTTATAGGCCGGCCGCCCTTCGGCAAGTAGCAATTTCGTTGTGAACAAGGAGAGACACTGATATTACAAGGAAAAGTTAGTGAGGCACCAGAGGAATATTCAGTGAAGAGTGACTGAACGATTCCAGAACTTGAACTTGGAAAGTGGATCAGTTGCAGAAACTTCAGTGACATTTGTTAGCAATTAGCTTAATTAGCATGTGTCCTATCTACTCCGTATACTACTGTACCTTGCATGTACAGAACGAGTCCGGACGTTCAACAAACACTTAATCTTGCTCTCGGACATGTTTATGCACACTAAACTTCAGTTGTGAACTCCTATGCTTAACCATTTAGCCATGATCTGTATAAAATTTATTTGTAATGAACCAGGAAATTACTGCGAACATGGCCGATTGATGCAACAAGCAGAACTACCGAAGGCAGATTATAGAGGACAAACACTCACTCACACTCGCACAAGCAGTTGACTGTGCTTAGTTAATTTGTGTTCCTACCCTGACTTTTACGTACTAGGAAAAGAACATGAAAACCACGGGAATATTCAGCGAAGAACAAGTCATGTTCTGTGCATACTCTGCTTACGGTACTCCAAGTCACAAAAGGAGACAAACTTGGGTTGCACGTATACCTGGAAAAGAACATAAATAATCACAAAACAGAGCTCAACCTAGACAAGTTCGCTGGTCATAGTTTAACACTGCACTTGGGCAGTTGTGCTTGGTTTGCGCTTGTCGTAGAAATATTCAGTGAAAGTTACATGCCAAGACTGACTTGGGCTGATCGCCTGACCTAACCATTTCCTTTGGAGAATTCTGATGTTCTCATGTGATGTTGACTGCTCGGTTATAAGTAGTGATTGTCGGTCAATGCGAGCGTATGCCTCTTCAAAGTTCAATCTGTCAACTGTTTTTTGGTCGGCATGCACGCAACATGACAGCATATATACTACTACTGCTGCTGCTGTACTATCTAAAGTTCTTTGACTGAAGCATGTATGGACCTTTACCTTTGCTTCGAATGGTTCAACTGCTGCTAGTGATGCAGCTAATAGAAACTGAGTAATTTTTAAGGCGTAGTAGGTGACATGGTTCACGTATTTTTCTCAGTTATTTCATTGATTTGTTTGCGTATGCTTCTGCAGTGTGGTCGAAATACAGAGTAGAGTACTGCATAAGTAATTTCCTTCAGCAGAGAAAGAAAAACAGAGTGCAGCGTATCGCTTTATATCTCGAAAGTATTTGTGTATCGATGGCTGTTCACAAAAGACATTTTTGTACCAAAATTAAAAGATGAGAATTTGTAGCTTTTTGTTACCGGTAATTCGAAGTTGTTGGGTTTCTTTATTGCAAGGAGCTAGTAATCTGATATTTTTAACAACATAATACGGCATATAATCATGATGGACATGTTATTCAGAAACCATCCAGGCATGGAGGCAAGAAGCATGCTTCCTCCTGATTCTATGGCTGAGCAGGATCAAATCCTCCTCGTCTGACGCTTCCCTGATGCAAAGGAAGGGGGGGCATTTCTGAAAATTTTGATATTTCACTGTATCCAAAAATTCCAACAGCCCAAATGATCACATTCATTGCAACAGGCTTGGAAATTAATAGTCTTGTTTGATCCTTGATTCGATGCTAATGATGGTTGGCATCATGGCCATGATGCAAAAAGCATGAGTTTAGTTCGTTCAATCCTATAGGAGATTAGCACGATTTACACGCCCGACAAGAGTATGACACAGATATGCGAGATTTGTTTCCGAATATGGTTACAAGACATTCCTCGTTTACATGCTCCTTGCTGCAGAAGAAGCCAGCCCAACACAACCACAAGACTACAGAGTACAGACCAATACAACAAAATAACTTAGCAATACCTAATGACAACTTTACAACCACTTTTTAAATTCAACATAGATAAATTCCACCAATTGGGAACCATTAGACACTTAACCTCTCGCTGTGTCGTGCATTTCTGTCTTAATCATTTGTTGGTCTTAGGCGAGGAACAGCCGCAGAGGATCTCCCATATGCTCTTCTTGACACCGTTACGCCCCATCTTCCAAAGATCGCCGAGGTATACGAGCTGAAATATTCCGCCAAGATGACCCTGAAAATAAGAAGTGTAAATTGTATGAGAAACCATCAGCAGAAACCTCGGAGGACTGTACATCCTTCCAACTTAGGAGTGAAACCTAGTACTGTACCTGAAAGAGAACAACTGTAAAATTCAGCTAGACAAGCTCGGTTGCTTTGGTGCAGGACTGCCGCCGGGATGCTGGTCCTATTTATAGGAGAGACATGGCATTGCAGTAGTATCATTCAGACATTACTGGGAAAAGTTAGTGAGGCACTAGAGAATATTCAGTGAAGAGTGACTGAACGATTCAAGAACTTGAACTTGACATGTGGACCAGAAACTTCAGTGACACTTGCTAGAGGTTACGGAACGAGTCCTGGACGTCCAACAAATGCTTAGTTTGGCTCCAGGACATGTTTATGTAAGCTAAATTCCAGTTGTGAATTCCTATGCTGAACTGTATAAAATGTAAATGTAATGGATTGGGAAATTACCGGGGACTTGGTCGATTTATGCTGCGGAAGTGCGTATGAGTAAGCGCAAACAAAGGGTGCATCACTGTCTGTACCCAGCAGGTGCTTCTGTTGGAAGCGAAAATGTGAATCTGTATGAGAAGATTCATTGAAGAAGGACCGGAAGAGTACTAGTAATTGGAGCGTTCAGCTTAGAAATGTTCAGTTCTTGGTAACAAGTGGTCAATTAAGCTACTGACTGACGAGGTGTGTAGAGACCAGACACTGAAACTTGGACGAGACAAACAAGAGGCTAAGTAAAAATATACCGTCATTGAACGCGCCCAGACGTTGAGTTCCTGCTGCCGTGTGGTGATGGACTGACGGCTGGTGAAATTCAGAATCAGGCTAAAGCTGCCGCACCGGGTCCAAGTCCAGTGTACGGGGCTCATATCGTCTGACCGACCAGACGGTTGCTAAATGAGCTAGGGTGTCTTGGGTCCTGTTTATTATTATAAATTCGGAAATAACGTTTATAGTTCCAAATAATTCTGACTTTCCTTAATTAATATATACGCTTTAACTATGTACCAATAGATTTTCAAGAAATGTTGAACCGAGAGCTATATGGATTTGTAATAGTGCATCCCACAAATGAAAACAGCTATTAACGAAAATTTACATCTATGCAGGTCGTACCTTTATGTACAGTGAATTGCTATTAAAAAATAAAACTTTCAAACATTGTTTCATTAATTGTTTTTTGAAAAATTTGAAACCCAAGAGCTACTCCCCCGCATGATACATTTGTCAGCCATTGAACCTCGAGATTATTTGACCATGAAAGAAGCAAGAAACAAGCAATGCAAATGAGAAGGGGCTTGTGGAAGGTCTCCGAGGACAAAGTACTCGTCTACATCTCATACTCTCTAGAGTTGTGTATTTGGATATACATAATTCTAGGTGGCTATATTTATTACATCCAAGCACTCTAGCTAGCCCTTTATTGAGGAATTAAAGAATAATTATTACATTCACGCACTCTAGCTATAGTGCCTTTACCTAAAAATTAAGAAATACTCCCCCACAGAAAAATAAAATACTAAAATGGATGGAGGCATATGACAAACTATAATACATGAAAGGAGTTGTATTTGGAAGTGATTTGTCTGAAAAAATAACAAAATATTTTGTCGGTTGTCTCAAACTAAACGAAAAATAGCAGAACAATTTCTTAACAAAATTCAATTTCATTCTACATAAATAGTATGTTAAAAATAAAAGATATAAAATTGAAAAATGAGAATATACATTAATATTTGTTATCATTAATTTGCTAAACGTAGTCTAAAATTCTATTTTAAATAAGAACAATGAAAGTTCTATCCATGAAAAAACTTATGTTATTGATAAGTAAAAATATTTATTATAAATATGTGAGGACCAATAAAATCATTGCATTGCACTTGTATGTTGAAAATAAATAAATATTGGTTTCCCTATGTGTAGCAAGTTATCTCAACATTTTTATGAGATTTACATACATAATTTTGAAATTTAGCTCTATTTTCTTTAATCATTTTGAAACTTTAATATACCACTGTTGTGGTTAGTGTTAGGCCATGTAACATATGATTTAAACTTAAACCAATGTATTTTGGTATTATTTTGCACTATATTATCTAGTTGTTTAGACCATAAACTTTTGTTTCTTTATTCTAATAAATAAAAAAAAGAAGCATATGAATGTCGTCTGAATGAAAGGATTTGCACATCAATTGAAATAAGAAACACAATAATATTATCCGCCATTTCATCATCCTAACTTGTTACGCTCAACATGAATTTAACAACTCGTTGCGATTGACATGTGTGAAGAACTTCAACAAACACAACCAAATCTTAATTATTCGTCTATCAGGGGCGGGAACAAACACAATAGAGCTTTTAGGTGTTCTTCTTGACAGTGTTACAGTTGTGTATTTCTCTACAGTTATGTAGAGACCGTGGAGCTCAGAAGCTAAAATGCTCGATTCCAAGACAATGAATCTGAAAAAGAACATAACAATGTCATTAAGTATTGTCGACTGATATAGCTTTGATCGGGACTACTAATGAGGAAATACGTACCAAAATACTTACCATTGATCAAGCAATAAAAAAGAACCTGTAAACTAAGATTATGCAAAGCTTATTCTTGTTGCTATACATCAGGTACAAAGAAGATATTTGAAATTTAAAGCTCTAGAACTAAGCTAGACAAGCTCAATGCCTTTTGTGCAAACAAGATACCACAACATTTACACAAGCTCCCTCGGAAAAAAAAGTACAAGCTCTTTGGCTCTGGTTCCTCTACTATACAAGAAAACTGGCCATGAGTACTGGAAAACCTACATGGCTTTGGAATATAATATATTATCAAATAATACCACTCCTTCTAATCCATATTAATTGTCGTTGATTTAGTATAATTTTGTACTAAATTAGCGACAATTAATATGGTCGAATTGAGTAGTAAATTGTTAATGAGACACCACCCCACATGAATTTAGAATGAAGGACGATACATTGGCACTTAGGGGCGGAGCTAGGCCATAATGACACCTAGGGCATTGACAAGCACTAAATAGATTTTTTTTATCATGTTTTCTGAACTTTCAAACAAGGATATACACGGTTTTCTGTTACCAGGCCTCATACTACAACCATAAATAGCTGCCCTACACTTGTCAACGTCGTTGATTGGGGTTGTTTGTTTAAAAAATTGAGTAGGTTGGGTTAATAATGATTGGGTTTCACACCATTATCAAGCCTGAGAAATACTCCCGCGGTTCCACAACACCTACATATATATACTCGCCCATATGAACACATGCACACACACATTCTACCCCTATGAGCATCAGTTAAATCATGTAATAAATTTAGGTAAGTGTGAATACACATGCTAAGTCTAAGAGTTGAACCTAGATGGGAAAGGTTCCACCACAAGATACCTGACCATCTGAGCTACGCTCAATTCACAACGTTTTTAAAACATTGACCGCTAATATTTATGAATGGGTATGTATTTAGCATGTAAGAGTGATATTGTTTTACTTGACTTGCAAAATATTCTTGTGTCATCCTTTTCTTATTTTGTAAATATTTTATAGGTGCAATTTGAAGTCAAAGTCGTGCATCGGAGAATGTGAGAAGTCAGATGTGCCTTATATTATTAAAAGGAGGGAGTAACATTTTAAGAGCTTCCCAAATAAATAAAAACTATAGTTTAGGATTTCATATTGATGTACACATAAGCTCGATAGTCATATATATTCTGGAGACTTACATCAAAATATTTTCTAGGTGAGTATGTATTTTATGTATGTCCGATTATATATAGTTCACACAACTTGTCACCCTGCTCATGGTACAAGTACAACAGACTATAGGCCACACAACTATGCATGGAAAGAGGGCTGCACGTACCTGCAAAAGTACTTAACTTGACCAATCTTTCAAGTTAAAAAGTAACAGAAAATTTACTCTTGCTTGACTTGAGCTGTTCTATATCGTCAGCGAAATAGTTTGAGTCAGTGAGTGTGACCATATGACTTTGACTGTGAGGTCATAGTTGTAATTCTCCGAGGTTTGATGCATTCAATGTTCAATCACCCAACGGTCTGTTGGTCGGGGCCCTTGGTCGGCATGTATGCGGCACGATCGGACTCGGAGTATGCATAAGACTAGCCACAGTGGAAGTAACTTCGGTAGTAACATCGAGTCCAACTCAACAATTTTGCTTATGTGGCAATGAGTTAATGAGGAGAGATGTAGTACTAGTAACTTAGCTAGTTACTGTAACATCACATGTCCCAATGCAATATGAGTCTATAACGTAATAAATGAAGCTTTGCATGTTACCACACTTATGTTACTACCCACTATTGAGGTAGTAACATAGAGTAGTAACATGGGCATGTTACTATTCTATATTACTACCCATTGTGGCTAGTCTAAACGCGCGAAGACCGACCGAATGACCGTTCAAGCAAGCTGTCGCTGAAAGCTTAGAGTAAGCTCCCTTGACTATAAGCATAGACTGTCTGTCGTCCTCTGATAACTTGGAACGTTTCAACTGCCGCTCAAGCTTTAACACAGGCTGCTGTTCACATATTTACGTGTGCTCTTCCCCTTGATTTATGTGTGCTCTCCAGAATAATACAATGGAAGCACTCGCTGTCTAAGCATTTCAATACCTTCACGGTTTAGGATAATCTCAAGTTCCCCAGCTGGTCCGCAACCTTTCCGTCCCCAAGATGAACATCTGTACTCCCTCCGATCCATAGTAAATGTCACATTCTTAAACTTAGGTTGCATTAACCTTAATCAAACATGTGACACTTATTTTGGATCGGAGGGAGTACCTGGTTTAAAATATTCTACCGCAAGTTTTGCTAGCGGAAAGAAAAAAAATGAAACATTAAGGAAAGCATATGAGTTTGACAGGAACATAACTGCAAACAGAGGATTGCAAACATGAAAATTTGAAGGAGTAGTCGCTTGGATACATAGAACATAGAAAATACCACTTTTTTCGTGAGTGTAGTAGGAAAAGAGGTCATAGTGGATAATGAAATCCCTACCAAATTGCACCATACAAATTACAGTTCCAAATAATTTGACAGCATTGGTCAGATGATTCAAATGGCGTATACCGGAGGGGGGGAGGGGGGGGGGGTCTTACGGATTAGTATCCTACGAAATCTGTTCTGAAAATCTGACAATCGACCTTTAAATGAAGATTTAGAAGGCCGGACAACTGGCCAGTTTTCAGCTTTTGAGAAAAATGACAATCATACAAAAATCAACTCTTCAAATAGAGTCCATTGCACCAAAACAGAACATGAAAAAATAACCGTCTTGTATCTACATATAGGACTTGTTGCCCGGTATTTCAAACTTACGGTGCATTATTTTTATTTTATTTTATTCATAGGTAAGTGTGTAGGACACCAACCTCTCTTGAGCAGTAAATCTCGTATATCATCGACAAACGTGACTTATGTTTTCTAGGAAACAACACAACATATCATGATGATGCCCACCCATGACACATAACAAAATACAAGGGGATTTATTACGGAATATGGTTACAACACTCTTTTACATTTTCCTTGCCACGGAGGGAATCTAGCGGCTAGCCCGGCAAAATCACTAGAAACCAATCAACTTCGCAATATCGTTCTTACATTATAATCACACCGATAACTTAAATTAAACTTCAGTTGGTCGACCAAATTTCACCTATGCGATGCAAGGTCCATGACGTGGGTCATGATAGCATTTTCACTAGTCCTTGGTCTTCGGTGATGAGCAGCCACAGAAGATCTGCCAGATGCTCTTCTTGACGTTGTTGGGGTTGTGTTTTCCCATTCTTCTTGAACGGATCTCCGAGCGCCACAAGCTGAAATACTTGAGAAGATGATCTGATGGAAACAACGGAGTAACATGTCACAATCTAGTCAATTCTAACCAAGTTTACCAAAAATAACTCGAGACTCCTCCTACTACTCACATAAAAATGAATCTGCAAATAAAGGGTATACAGAAGGCTTATTCTAATTACTGCTATATCAGGAGAGGGGGATACCTGAAATTTAAGCTAGCTCTGGAGCGCAGCTACACAAGCTCGATCGATGCGTATGCTGCAAACAAGCTACGACACACCTATTTATAGATGAGAGATACAAGAGGAGCAGAGAGTACTAGGATACATGGCCGGCTTTGGAATTGTATCAGACATTACTGGGAAAAGTTAGGGAGACTCCACGGGAACATTCAATGAAGAACAACTGAACAAGTCCAGAACAAGAACTAGAACTTGAACTTGAAATCTGGTCCGACTGTAGAAAACCTGAGTCATGCTAGCTCGCCAGAGAAGCATAGCAATTCAGCTTAGTTAGTAATTAATTAACCCTAGTCGTATTCGGCCGGTATATATATTACGCCCTGCATATATATAATATGGAACGAGTCCTAGACGTCAAGAAATGTAGAAGCTTAGATAATATCATAGGTTTATAATGTAGGTTGAATGTGACTGTCTATATATATTATCATTCCTTTGCTAAACTGTTAGCAGATTATAATGTAGGGTGAATTGTTGGGAAGTTGGTAGACCATTGCCGCGTACGTGCATGCATGCGCGTATACGCCGGGGTTAATTGCTTCATGCTGAAGCGAGCGACAAAAGTGAATCGTGCAGGGACGATTCTGTGCAAAGAACGAGTTGGCTGGGCCTGCTGACTGAATTGTGCTCTGCCAAGACCAATACTGTAACAAACACATCTATAGGCGCATCGACAGGGTGTTCTGTGTTCATAAACACTCCCTGGGATCTTCTGTTCCCAAACTCCTCGGTCTCCTCCCTATTTTTCTTTCTTTGAAATGTCTCCTCCCTTAACAGATAGTGAATCTCTGACCAGGTCTCAATGCTAATCTCCGTTGACGAGACCTCCTATTCACCGTGTCCCACAATGCCAGTCCAGCAAACGTGCACTCCCTGCTTCCTCCCGCGAGCGCTGTAGGACGGCCAATGTGCGCGGCGAGTGCCCCTAATTTTTTTGTTTTTTTTTCTATTTCTATTTTTTGCTTTAATTAAAATGTTTGGTATTTCAAATAAAAATTGAAATACAGAAAATAGTCATGACTTTTAAATTTTTTATCCATTTCGAAAATTGATCTCCAATTCATAAAATGTTTGTAACATCAAAAAAGGTTTTCGAATTTAAAAAAAGTTTATATATTTGAAAAAATGTTCAAGAAACTGATAAAACAGTGTGCGCAAATTCAAACAATGTTCATGAATTTTATAAAATATTCACCAATTCGGAAAATGTCCACACAAAAATGTCCACGATTTTTAAAAAAAATAACGGTACCGAATTAAAAACTGTTCAGGAATTAAATAAATGTTCATAAGTTCAAAAGTTTTCACAACTATTAGATTCAAGAATTCAAAAAACTATTCATACATTTTAAAAAGGTTCATGAGTTCGAAAAATGTTCGCTAATATTAGAAAATGAAGGAAAGCTTAAAAGTTGTTCCCAATTTTTTTACAAAACTGTTAGTGAATTACAAAAAAATTCATGAAATTCGAAAAAATTATGAATTTCAAAAAATTATTGCGAGTGTGAAAAAAACAAGAATCTCATAAATTGTTGTTGAATTCGAAAAATCACAACTTTTGAAGAAGTTTGAAAATCTGAAGATTATACACGATTTAAAAAAATCACGAATTCATTAAAGGATTGATATTTTTTTAAACTAAATTGCCTATTTGAAAAAAGAAAACATAAAATAAAAAATAAAAAAAGAGAAAGAAAAAAAAGAAAACATCAATGGAAAATAAATGGTTCAGGAAGGTTCTAGAACCTCCCCAAAATGTGGACAAAAACAATCCGAAATCGGCCAGCCCATACAGAAGAACGAGGCATGTTTGATCTGCGGGAGCTATATCTCGCTTATACAGAAATTTATGCTCCCCACGCATGCAGCCTATCCCAGTTGCTCGGTTTTCGGCTGTCTTGCAACTGTTTTCCGGGTTTCCTTATATCTTTTGTAGTTTTACTTTTTGTTCTTCTTTTGGCTTTCGTTGTTTCCTTTTCAGTTTTTCTCCCTTTTTTAAATTTTTTCTTCGGCTTTCTATGGTTTCTATTATTTTTATATTTTCTTTTTTTCTTTTTTGTACCTTTGTTTGTTTTATTTGGATTCTTGTAACACAAATCTACATTTTTTATATACATAAAAAATGTTTTTATATGCGTTTAACATTTTTCAAATATGCATTCAACTTTTTTCTAATATATGTTTTAATGCCTATTATATCTTTTTCGTACAAAACTTATATTTTTCTTATACATATAAAGCATTTTTATACAAGTTTATTGTTTTGAAAAACTATGATTAATTTCTTTCCTAACAAATATGTTTGAAGACCTACTTTTTCATAAATATTGTACATTTTGAATACATTAAGAACATACTCATTGAACACTTTTCAAATACATTATTAACATTTTGTCTGATACTGAATTTCACGTCTACTTTTTTTCATCCAGATTGTTTATTTATTTTATACATAGGAAACAATTTTCTTAATGCACATTTGACATTTTTGTAGATATTTGTTTTGATTCTACTTTTTGATACATATTGTACATTTTGTTTATACATAAGAAACATTTTTCTTATATATGTTTTTAAAAATTCAAGTACATCATTAATATTTTCTTTAAACATATATTTTGATGTCAAATTTCGTTCATAAATATTGTACATTTTTCCTATACATTAGGAATATTTTTACACACATTTAACATGTTTCAAATACATGATTGCATTTTTTATATACGTTCAATATTTTTCATATACGTACAAGATTATAATTTTTTTAATATATACTCCCTCGCCGTGACCAAGACATAGAATTGAGGAGAATTTCGGACAAAAATACCTTCCACTAATTAGGTACTCCTCCGTCCTATACTATAAGAGCGTTTTTTACACTGGTGTAGTGTCAAAAACGCTATTATATTATGGGACAAAGGAAGTAGTTAGCAACTTAATTAGTGGCAACTAAATAACTAGCAACCTAATATAAATATAAGGCAACTGAAACTCGCTGGCCCATAATAAAATTAATCGGTCGGATGGGAATGTGAATGCATGCAATCAGGGAGAGATATTCCTTTTTACTACATTCCTGTTGGCGACTACGTACTAATTTTTATGAAAGTCATGTACGGGATGGTTTAAGGGCATACACGGAAAAGTGAGAGGAAAAAAGAAATACACCTTACATTGTGCAATTTTTGGGAAATACAAATATACATTACATAACGGAACAGAGAGAATATATTTTTTGATGCCTGCTTTTATCTAGACACTATGTACATATTTGTACACATTCGAAACATTTTTTGTTCATGTTTATCATATTTTGTATAAATGTTTTTAGGTCTACTATTTCATACAAATTGTACTTTTTGCGTACACATAAAAAAATCACAATTTCAGTTAATGTTCAAATCGTTTTATTTTTCGCATATTTTCTTTTTATAGGTTATTAGTTTTCCTTTTATTTGAAAAAGTGTTCCAAATCTTCAAATTTGTTCAGACTTGTTAAAACAAAATTTAAAATATATTCTTCTTTTAGGATTATTTTTCAAAAATAAAAAAAAAGGTGTTTTCAAAATGTGTTTGGAATTAAAAAAACTGTTTTAAAATTTTGTTCAAGGATCCTAGTTTTTTTCAAATAACTGTTCACGCTTTCAAATTTCAAAATATGATTTCGGATCTAGCGCTGCTCTTAGCGTGCTGCGTTATAGACACCATCACACATCAGTTTCACTGGCTGGCACCCTTCGTTCATCTGCAGGAGGGCAGGAGTTTTCAATCCTTCGCGGGCGCATTTCTTTTTGATAATTAGCAACCGCCTATTGGCCTGCCCAGCGCGGCTCCGTGTGTGCGTCAGGAAATGTGTCAAATAGGAGCTCTCTCCCCACCACCATCGAAGTACGTGGGGAATAGGATCCGCCTTCGTTGATATAGCTATCCAACATGTCATGTTTTTTTTCTTTTGAAAACTGATGGACCCATTGGCCACATTATCGGGCCACAATGGGCCTCAGCCCGTCAATGATCAAATCATGCACTTTCCCTCATCTGTGCAAGGCTGTCTTCAATGTGTAAGCTCTCTATACCTCTGGTGTAAGCTCTCAATACACGAGAAATAATTGCAAGGCTGTCATCAATGTGCTTGATGTTCTAGATGAAGATCGCTTTCTCTCTGCTCATGAGTATTTCTCCGACAAGTCGTCAAAATTCTTCATCGTACAATTAGAGAAAAGGCCGGCTACTGGGTGCAGTGTGGCAAGGTGCGAACTACACTAGAGGGAGACGAAAAATCTCGCTAATTTCATACCTTTGCCTTGGCCCAGCTGAGACGCAACAAAATCACAGCCCTTATAGTAGACGGAGTAGTTTCTCACATGTTGCGAAAATTTCAATCCTGACCAATTTCTACTCAAACTTACTAGGGTCCTCTTTCACCCCTTCCTAGGACTTCTCTGTGCAAGACCTATACCCATCACAAATTCCACAGCTAAGATCTCTAAATGACCCCTTCCTGGACAAGGAAATATTTGATGCCTTCTTCTTCATGTACGTGAATGCTAGCCCTGCCAGATGGCTTTGGGCTTGGTTTTCACAGAAGCTTTTGCCCTTGTTAAAAGAGAATTTGCATGATTTCTTTCTTGACTTCTACCACAATCATGCAGGCATCTCCTGCATTAACATGGTGATTGTCATTGTATCCAAAAAAACTCAGATGCCACAACACCCTGTGGCTTTTGACCCATCTCGCTGCAAAATTGCCCTATCAAAGGGCTAGCAAAGCTCCTGGCCAAATGTCTAAAACCTCTCATCCCGCTACTAGTTCATGCTGACCAGACAAGCCTCTCAGGTAGAAACATATCGGAAAATTTTCTCTACGCGGCTGTCATCCTACACCGTGCACGCACAAAAGCATCCAGGATGAGTTTTCGTATTGTCACATCTTACAACGCTTGCTTTGTCACTTTCTACCCTAAAAGGACCAGTATGAAATCTAGTGAAAACATGGAAATATTATTTTATTTGGTCATGGGATACACATGATCCAATGCAGCTGCATTTTCAACTTTACAGGAACTCTAGAAAACTGCAATCACACACCCACAACTAGCAAACTTTCTTTCTCTAACAGATTTTTTTTGAAAATTTATGAGCAGTTCGGGCTCTGATTGCCTAGGTCGTGTGGTGCTATGGCTTGCTTGCGGGCAGTGGATGTCGAGGCGATGGCCGCGAAAGGTGGTGAGGGTGGGTTGTGCATGGCACACCAGCTTGGTGGATGCCGGGGTGGCGGCCCATGTTGTGTCGGCCGCCTTGGTGTTAGGTGGTTTGAACAACGCGGTGTTCTTGCGGACGCTATCTTCACCTTCAATGTTGGGGCAGCCTTGACCTACTCCTCCCATAGCGGTCTGGTTTCTCTCTCCTTCACCAGCAGTGTCGTTCTGTGGTGTGGTGGTGCGGTACCCCTTTGGGTTCATTTGGTGTGATGGTGAGTTTGGGGTTGCATGTTTCTTGGTTCCCTCGCTCCTACAGCTGATGGGGGACTTTCTACTCCGATTTTCCCTAATAATCTGAAAAAAACTTTCGTCTTCTATATGGATAGACAGAGATCCTATCGATTTCTCAGAAAAAGAAACTCTTCGATACTTCTTAGGCATATCTCTACGACAAGTAGTACATTTCACTAGTCCCCATACATATTATCAAAGTAACTACAAATGCATTAGCACTAGAAGTAAGAAAATGCAATCTTGGGAAATTTACTGCAGGGGTTTATCCTCCTAGCTCACCAAATGGTATTTTTTAATTCTATCCTCCTCTCACCAGTACTCGTTAGTATTACGTGTTGATGCATCATGTGCCCCCACGGAGCGTATCAGAGCGCGGGGGGATTTTGCTACTATATAGAATACATTGTGATCTAGGCCGTATGTCAGAATTATGATTCTACCCAAAATCATCCCAATCGAAATGGTTTCAGTGACCCGGTAACCTAAACCTAACAACTAGAGTAACTTATTGTCCCAGCAAGCAATCTGTGTAGCTAGTGACTAGTGAGAGATGAAGAGTAAACAGAAACTTTTCGATCCTTCTGCTTTGGTTATCACGCTTCATTAGTCACTCTCCCTCAACGTCAAGCTAGGGGCGGTTAGAGGTTGTGCTGATGGTAGGAAGTAATTAAGTCGCAAAGAAAGCTGAGAGCAGAGCTCGAGAACATCATTTCCACACTCTGAATATTAATTGGTACAGCTAAAACAAAGATGAATTATGTACACCACTCAAGCCATGGATCATGTTACCATTAATTTGGTTTCGTATATGCTCTATATTTGTTTCGTTTCTGATCATCACAATCGCACCATGGTGCGAGGATCATATATAGAGCCTTGTTCCGTCTACTTGTATGCAGTACATGCGCACATGGAGCACTTCACGCTGCCATACAACTACCACTTCGGCTTATGCTTGTTCTTGGCTCTCCTCCTCCATGCCGTCCTACGCGCCAAGAAGCCTCGCCCGAGGCTGCCTCCCGGCCCGTGGCAGCTTCCGGTCACCGGCAGCCTGCACCACCTGCTGCGCGGGCTCCCACACCGCACCATGCGCGACCTCTCCCTCCGCCACGGCCCGCTCATGCTGCTCCGGGTGTGCGAGCGCGTGGCCATCGTTGTCTCCTCCGCCAAGGCCGCGAGGGAGATCTACAGGGGCAACGAGGCCGCCTTCTCGGAGCGGCTAAGCAGCCCGGGCATCGACGAGCTCTGCAGGCATGGCCAGGGGATCGTCTTCGCGCCCTACGGCGACCACTGGCGCCTGCTCCGACGGATCCTCATGACAGAGCTGCTCAGCGCGCGGCGCGTCGAGGCGTTCCGACGGATCTGCGAGGAGGAGGCGGCCCGCCTCGTCTCGTCGCTTCGGGCGACGTCCGACGGCCGGCTCGTGAACATCGACGAGCGGCTCGACGAGTTCATGACAGACTCGGCCGTGCGCGCCATCTTCGGGGACAGGCTGCCCGATAGAGCCGCATTCCTGAAGATCGTCAAGCAAGGAGTGGGCCTGTCGTCGCTGTTCGACCTCCGGGACCTCTTCCCTTCGTCGCGGTTAGCTCGGCTTCTGCCGCGCAGCGGCAGGGCGGAGCGGCAGCGTCAAGACACGTTCAGGCTCATGGACAACATCCTTAAGACCCAGGAGGAGAGGAGGATGGGTAGAGATGGAGATGACGAACAGGACATGGTCGATGTGTTGCTGAGGATCCAGAAAGAAGGCAACATGCGAGTTTCCCTATCCGACGGAGTCATAAGGGCACTGCTCATAGTAAGCTCTATCATCTTAAAACCAAAGTTTCAAATAACACTACATAACGCTAATCAGAAGATTTAGCGCTAAATTAATTGCGCTAACACTACATAATGCTAAATGGTTTAGCATGATGCCCCTCTATTTAAAACCATGCTTAAAGCTTGAATGTTTTCCGTTTATTATGCACCATCACAAAGTTTCACCGTTGTTCCAGATTTGCCAATCCTAAATTGAATGAAAACAAAGTTTGCATCAACCCATTTTAGCTAGGAGAGAAGAGACGATGCCCTAGTCGGAGAGGGGGGCCGCCCCTTTCTTTTGATAAAAAGGTGGGGTGTGACTAAATCTCACTCGATCGAGATTTTACTCATCTGACATCAGCATAGGCTGTTTTTCCTATTTTACCATTTCTTTTTTTCTCTCTATGGCCAACGAAGCGATGTGAAACTGTAGTTGCATGGCTGACAAAGAATGTGTTGTTGTAGTTGCACGCGACAAGGATGTGTAGTTGTAGTTGCACGACTCACAATGATGTGCAAATATAGTTGTGTCTGAAAAAAAAAGATAAAAATAGAAATCAAAGAACGATGTAAATCATGCACCAAAGGATATAAAAAATCTGTATGAATCTCCGTGTGAATGAGATGGTTATAATGTTGATTAAGATTTAACTAATCATCAGTTGATTGAGTATTAGCAAATATGTAAAATTATGCGGTTCCCATTCAAGTCACGTTATGTCTTCTCTTTTCATTTTTGTAGCCCTCTGTAACTTGAGATGTCATATAGCGACCATCTAGATCGAACCTTCTTCTTTGATAATTTTACAGTCTTCTAATCAATGCTACTTATATCCCAACAGGATGTCTTCGGTGCCGCACTTGACACCACAACTACTATTCTACAATGGGCGATGGCTGAACTAATGTCAAACCCAAGGGTCATGCAGCGGGTGCAATCCGAGGCAGATTATGTTCTCGCAAGACATGCCACGGTACAAGAGGCATCACTAAAGAGCATGCACTACCTCAAGGTGGTTATTAAAGAGACCTTGCGACTACACCCTCCTGCGTCGCTCTTCCCTAAAGTGTGTGCAAGACTGCAAGATTCAAGGATACGACATACCACGGGGGGCTACTATGCTAACCAAAACATGGGCAATCTCTAGGGACCCGAAGTATTGGTATGAGACAAAAAGGTTCATGCCAGAGAGGTTTGAAGGCAATGGTGTTGCCGACTTTAGAGGTTTGGACTTCGAGTTCACTCCTTTCGGTGTTGGGCGGAGGATTTGCCCTGGGATTGATTTTGCATATGCAAACGTTGAGATTGCAATGGCTAGCCTTATTTACCATTTTGACTGGGAGCTGCCTCCCAGAGTGGACCCAAGGGAAATAGACATGACAGAGGTGTTTGGAGCAACCGTTCGAAGGAAGGCCGAGCTATTTCTGCATCCCGTTCCTCGTATCCCCCTGTAGACGAATAGCATTTACAAAACCACATGCTCTTTAATATAAGTAGCTATGTACCTTGTGTGATCATAATATAAATTTCTATAAAGTACAGTTTGATATGCATATTTAAAAAACATGTAGTGTTTTACAAGAATACCCCTACACATTGTGTATTTTTGTGTCGCAAAATGGATTTCATAATGTCTTACTCCTAGACTATCTGTACATATTTGCTCCGGTCTACAATGCCCTTATCTATGACAAAGGTCAATAATGGTCAAAATATTGCTTCGTGTACTCCCTAACACACCTATCATACTCCTTCCATGAATAAGTGTACTTCTAGCTTTTGTTTTAAGTCAAATTTTTAGAATTTTGACCAACATTGTAGAGAAAAGTAGCAACATTTATGGCACGAAATTACTATCACTAGATCCGTTTTGAAATTTACTTTTATAATATACCAATTTGATGTCATATATGTCACTACTCTTTTCTATAAAGTTGATCAAAATTTTAAAACTTTGACTTAGGACAAAATCTAGAAGCACACTTATTCATGGACGGAGGGAGTAGGTGATTTTTTAAGGAACTCATTTATTGATCTCCCAATAATGTCTACATCAACGCAACGGACACAACCCACCAAATCCACATTCATAACCTTTATCAAAAAAACAAGGCGAACTCTTCTATTGTTCACTTCTTAGTTGGGAAATTTATTTTTTGTCGGGAAAAAATGCTTTTTGTACGGAAGTTCGCCTAAGGTTTTGGTTACCGGTCGGTGAATTTGGTTACCGTGCAGTAACCGTGTTTCTCAATCCCTCATGGTAAATATAGTTACCAAGAAAAAAAATGAGTTTTTTGAAGAAGAAAAATTAAACGCCATCTCTATGTAACATAACACCACAAACAATGAAACAATGGTGAAATGGTAAATTGGTATGCTGCTCACCTAGAGGTCACCAATTATACTCCGGGTGCATGCTACTTTTTGTTGTTGTTGTTAATGTTGTTTTAGATGCACATATCGCAAACGACAAAATATAGTTGGCAGCATGGGTCAAACCAACGACATGGAAGAACGGAATGAATGTAGAAGCTGAGACATTGTGTTAGTAGCAATATTTAATACTAGAGAAGTTGGATACATATCTATATCGATATAAGAAAAATTGATTATAAATTTTGTCCGAAATGCGTTCGGTATTTTGTGGTTACCGTGGGTTGGGAAGTTCTCATCCGTGACGAAATTGTCACACTTTTTGTCCCGAAGTTCATTGGTTAATGTCATGAAGTTCACTTCATGCAGTTAAGAGAGGTTACTTCCACTTGAATAGTTGAGCAAAGGTTGCAAAATAGTTAGATTGTAAGTGATTGCAGTATATATATTGAAAATCAGTAATTTACCAACAAAGATGGAAAAAAAACATCTCAACTCAGCACTTTGAAACTGCTTTGAAGATGAGATTGCCCATGGATTAGGGTGTCTTGAGAAATAAATAGTTGATTATCCAAATTATTTATGTTTAGTTACCCAAAATAAAACCTATCAGCTTAGCATGGTTCAACGCAAAGGCAACCGACGAAGAATGTACATCAAACATCTCAACTCAGCACTCTGAAACTTTTTGAGGATGTACATCAAACATTGATGTGTATCTATAATTTTTGGACCCCAATAAATTCCGAACATTCGGATTTTAAGCATGTCATCCAGAACATTTTTTGATGGCAACTTTAGTTGATGCGAGATGGCAACTTTAGTTGTTAACATAGCAACTTTGTTCCAGTTCGTTTTTTTGTCAAAAAATTGCCATGTTGCCAACCTCGTCCGAACTAAAGTTGCCATAAAAAACGTTCGGGGTTCACATGTTTAAAATCCGAACGCTCGGGATTTATCATTCCGTAAAAAAAATAGAATGTTTAAACATCTTATGTATTTTCTTTAAAAT
This sequence comes from Aegilops tauschii subsp. strangulata, assembly GCF_002575655.3. Taxonomy (NCBI): domain Eukaryota; kingdom Viridiplantae; phylum Streptophyta; class Magnoliopsida; order Poales; family Poaceae; genus Aegilops; species Aegilops tauschii. Next base: position 437,787,623 of record NC_053040.3, on the reverse strand, counting down.
TGATCTCATTGATCTCACCTAAATTAAGATCCTATACTAGTCTCCCCGCACTTACACTTCTCTTCTTCCTCAGAGAGATGCATGGTTCAATGCAAAGGCAACCGACGAAGAATTACAGCTACTGCGGTTTAAGAGTCAATTTTGGGCGCCAAAAGAAGTGATCCATCTCGTAGGGAAAGTAGACGAGCACGTCCCGTGGCGGGCCCTTGCAAACCCCGCGAACCCTCCTCGCCGCCAGCTCCAGCATGAAGTACCACGACCAGGAGCTCTCCTCCGCGCCCGCCATCCGCACGAACACGAAACCGCTCTTCTCGCCGAACCACCGTAGCTCAAGCCTTTCACTCCACACGTCATCCTGGTGGATGCTCTCCGGCTCGACCAGCACCTGCATGGACCAGCCCTTGCCATCGTCGGAGTCAGACAATGTCCAGACTGATATATGTAGCCCGGCGGCGGTGAGCAGTTGCGGCTGCCTCCCTTGGCCGTCCGACACCAAGAGAACCTCCCCCGGTCTGCGCCCGAGGAGCCGACTCTCCGCAGTTTCCATCGATCTTCGTCACGGCCGTGTTAGAAATTATGGGCTATGCGGTCTATCCTCTAATTCCTCTGCCTTTTTCATGATGCTGCTCATAATGCGTATTGAGTCTAGAGGGTAGGGACCTATTTATAGACTCCACGTCCAGGTGTTTTAAAATTCCACCTGTTTCCGAAAAGATCCGTATGACTCCTGAACAATGTTACCCACCACGATAAAACATGTCAGTTTTTCCGAGTCTAAATATACTAGTCCTAGCACACATGTGTGAGTCATGTGCCATGATTAGATTGTATATGTGAGATCAACTTCCAATCTTAATCATGTGGGTCACCAGGCTGCAGAGCCGATCCTGCAAAACAAACCCAGCTCTTCCACCCTGTGATGTCCTGGGAAAAATACGTACGAACATAAAAATTTCGGTAGAGTCGATCCCTATTAATTCCTCTATTGTATTCCATCACAGTCGTCCTTGGCACCTCGAGTATTACATCCTCGAGTGAAATTCCGCATCAATTATTCCCCGTCATAAACATTAATAATATGAGTAATTCCATGTTGAGTTAAATAAATAATAACCATGTTGAATAAATGTTGAAAGCCACAAAAATATCCAACAGCACGCCTGGAGCTGATGCGCGTGGGAGAGCCTCGGGATGAAGTGGTACTCATTCGACCTGCACAGCCAGTGGGCGTCGCCTTGGAGGACGACAGGAGGGTGCAAGAGCGCGGGGTCCTGAGGGCATGGAGCAACCGCGGTCTCGGCGATGGCCTGCCACCGACGGTCGCCGTCGACCGACGAGAAGCCTTGGATCTTAAGGCGTCCCGAAGCCAGCTCCGCGGCGACCAGACAGTAATGGCTGTCGACGTCGCCTTCGCCGGTGAGCAAAACGAAGGACTGGGCGTTGACCGTAGGGGGCTCAATGCACTCCAAGTAGCCCGTCATGGGGTTGAACATGCACGTGCCGGGTGGTCCTTCGTAGTCGAAGTTGGAGCGGAGGGCGACGAGGCCACGGCTCGCCGCCAGCACGGGGCGGTAGAACTCGAACAGGCTGTCGTTCTTCGACAGGAAGGAGCGGAACGGCTTGGCGGACGGTTCCGTGGGGCGGGTGGGGGCCATGAAACGCGGGGGCTCGTCGTCCATGCCGTGCCGTTTCTGCAGGAAGAAGCCGCAGAGGAGTGATACGTCTCCAACGTATCTATAATTTTTGATTGCTCCATGCTATATTATATTCCGTTTTGAACATTATTGGGATTTATTATACACTTTTATATTATTTTTGGGACTAACCTACTAACCGGAGGCCCAGCCCAGAATTGCTGTTTTTTTGCCTATTTCAGAGTTTCGCAGAAAAAGAATATCAAACGGAGTCCAAACAGAATGAAACCTTCGGGAACGTGATTTTCGGAACGAACGTGATCCAGAGGACTTGGACCCTACGTCAAGAAAGCCACCAGGAAGCCACGAAGTAGGGGGCGCGCCCTCCACCCTCGTGGGCCCCCTGTTGCTCCACCGACGTACTTCTTCCTCCTATATATACCTACGTACCACCAAACGATCAAATACGGAGCCAAAAACCTAATTCCACCGCCGCAACCATCTGTACCCGTGAGATCCCATCTTGGGGCCTTTTCCGGAGCTCCACCGGAGAGGGCATCGATCACGGAGGGCTTCTACATCAACACCATAGCCTCTCCGATGATGTGTGAGTAGTTTACCTCAGACCTTCGGGTCCATAGTTATTAGCTAGATGGCTTCTTCTCTCTTTTTGGATCTCAATACAATGTTCTCCCCTCTCTCGTGGAGATCTATTCGATGTATTGTTGAGACCGATGAATTATGGGTTTATGATCAAGTTTATCTATGAACAATTTTTGAATCTTCTCTGAATTCTTTTATGTATGATTGGTTATCTTTGCAAGTCTCTTCGAATTATCAGTTTGGTTTGGCCTACTAGATTGATCTTTCTTGCAATGGGAGAAGTGCTTAGCTTTGGGTTCAATATTGCGGTGTCCTTTCCCAGTGACAGTAGGGGCAGCAAGGCACGTATTGTATTGTTGCCATCGAGGATAACAAGATGGGGTTTATATCATACTGCATGAATTTATCCCTCTACATCATGTCATCTTGCTTAAGGCGTTACTCTGTTCTTATGAACTTAATACTCTAGATGCATATTGGATAGCGGACGATGTGTGGAGTAATAGTAGTAGATGCAGGCAGGAGTCGGTCTACTTATCTCGGACGCGATGCCTATATACATGATCATACCTAGATATTCTCATAACTATGCTCAATTCTGTCAATTGCTCAACAGTAATTTGTTCACCCACCGTAAATACTTATGCTCATGAGAGAAGCCACTAGTGAAACCTATGGCCCCCGGGTCTATTTTCCATCATATTAATCTTCCAACACTTAGCTATATTTTATTGCTTTCTATTTTACTTTGCATCTTTATCATAAAAATACCAAAAATATTATCTTATCATATATATTAGATCTCACTCTCGTAAGTGACCGTGAAGGGATTGACAACCCCTTATCGCGTTGGTTGCGAGGATTTATTTGTTTGTGTAGGTGTGAGGGACTCGTGCGTGGCCTCCTACTGGATTGATACCTTGGTTCTCAAAAACTGAGGGAAATACTTATGCTACTTTGCTGCATCACCCTTTCCTCTTCAAGGGAAAACCAACGCAGTGCTCAAGAGGTAGCAAAAAGGATTTCTGGCGCCGTTGCTGGGGAGTCTACGCAAAAGTCAACATACCAAGTACCCATCACAAACCCTTAATCTCTCGCATTACATTATTTGCCATTTGCCTCTCGTTTTCCTCTCTCCCACTTCACCCTTGCCGTTTTATTCACCCTCTCTTTTCCGTTTGCCTCTTTTCGCTCGTCTCTTGTTTGCTCGTGTGTTGGATTGCTTGCTTGTCGTGATGGCTCTACCTAGATTTGGAGATCTTCACCTTAAAAGGTTGGAAGAGATCGAAAGCAACGTCAGGAGTTTTATGGTTTTACAATTTGAGCATAATAATTTCTTTAGAAATGAGCTTAAGGAACAAAAAAGCTTTATGAGTTATATGAATAAAGAGCTCGATGATATGTCTAAAGAATTTGATGGTTTAAAATCTCAGATTGCTCGCCTCGAGAAATTGATAGCTGAAATTTCGGATAAGCAGGCCATCCTAGTTAATAGGATGGCCGCTAAACCAGAGAATTTCCATGAAAATAAAGATGAAGATCTAAAAGTTATTGATGTGTCCCCTATTAAATCTTTGTTTTGCAATATGAATCTTGATATTGATGGGACTGAATATGATCCACCTTTACCTAGAAGGCGTTCCAAAAATTCGGAGTTTTTAGATCTTGATGCTAAAACTGAAAAAAAGAGATTGAGGAAGTTAAAACTTTAGATCTCAATACACCCACTATTTTGGATTTCAAGGAATTTAATTATAATAATTGCTCTTTAATAGATTGTATTTCCTTGTTGCAATCATTGCTAAATTCTCCTCATGCTTATAGTCAACATAAAGCTTTTACTAAACATATCGTTGACGCTTTGATGCAATCTTATGAAGAAAAACTTGAGTTGGAAGTTTCTATCCCTAGAAAACTTTATGATGGGTGGGAACCTACTATTAAAATTAAGATTAAAGATCATGAATTCTATGCTTTGTGTGATTTGGGTGCTAGTGTTTCCACGATTCCAAAAACTTTGTGTGATTTGCTAGGTTTCCGTGATTTTGATGATTGCTCTCTAAACTTGCACCTTGCGGATTCCACTATTAAGAAACCTATGGGAAGAATTAATGATGTTCTTATTGTTGCAAATAGGAATTATGTGCCCGTAGATTTTATTGTTCTTGATATAGATTGCAATCCTTCATGTCCTATTATTCTTGGTAGACCTTTCCTTAGAACGATTGGTGCAATTATTGATATGAAGGAAGGGAATATTAGATTCCAATTTCCGTTAACGAAAGGCATGGAGAACTTCCCTAGAAAGAAAATTAAATTACCTTATGAATCTATTATGAGAGCCACCTATGGATTGCCTACCAAAGATGGCAATACCTAGATCTATCCTTGCTTTTATGCCTAGCTAGGGGCGTTAAACGATATATCTTGTTGGGAGGCAACCCAATTTTATTTTATTTTTAGTTTTTTTGCTTTTTGCTTCTGTTTAGGAATAAATATTTGATCTAGCCTATGGTTAGATGCCTTTTTATGTTTTAATTAGTGTTTGTGCCAAGTTAAACCTATAGGATCTTCTGGGATGATAGTTATTTGATCTTGCTGAAATTTCCAGAAACTTTCTGTTCACGAAAATAATTTTTAAAAATCACCAGAACGTGATAAATATTGATTCCAATTGCTGCTGATCAATAAACAAATTGTCTAGGTCGTCCTATTTTGGCTGAATTTTTGGAGTTCCAGAAGTTCGCGTTAGTTAAAGATTACTACAGACTGTTCTGTTTTTGACAGATTCTGTTTTTCGTGTGTTGTTTGCTTATTTTGATGAATCTATGGCTAGTAAAATAGTTTATAAACCATAGAGAAGTTGGAATACAGTAGGTTTAACACCAATATAAATAAAGAATGAGTTCATTACAGTACCTTGAAGTGGTCTTTTGTTTTCTTTCGCTAACGAAGCTCACGAGATTTTCTGCTGAGTTTTGTGTTGTGAAGTTTTCAAGTTTTGGGTGAAAGATTTTGATGGATTATGGAACAAGGAGTGGCAAGAGCCTAAGCTTGGGGATTCCCATGGCACCGCAAGATAATCTAAGGACACCAAAAATCCAAAGCTTGGGGATGCCCCGGAAGGCATCCCCTCTTTCGTCTACTTCCATCGGTAATTTACTTGGGGCTATATTTTTATTCACCACATGATATGTGTTTTGCTTGGAGCGTCTTGTATGATTTGAGTCTTTGCTTTTTAGTTTGCCACAATCATCCTTGCTGTACACACCTTTTGAGAGAGACACACATGATTCGGAAATTATTAGAATACTCTATGTGCTTCACTTATATCTTTTGAGTTATATAGTTTTTGCTCTAGTACTTCACTTATATCTTTTAGAGCACGGTGGTGGCTTTGTTTTATAGAAACTATTATTCTCTCATGCTTCACTTAGATTATTTTGAGAGTCTTAAACAGCATGGTAATTTGCTTAAATATTCCTAATATGCTAGGTATTCAAGACTAGTAAAAACTTTCTTATGAGTGTGTTGAATACTAAGAGAAGTTTGATGCTTGATGATTGTTTTGAGGTATGGAGGTAGTAATGTTAAAGTTGTGCTAGTTGAGTAGTTGTGAATTTGAGAAATGCTTGTGTTGAAGTTTGCAAGTCCCGTAGCATGCACGTATGGTAAACGTTATGTAACAAATTTGAAAGATGAGGTGTTCTTTGAGTGTCCTCCTTATGAGTGGCGGTCGGGGATGAGCGATGGTCTTTTCCTACCAATCTATCCCCCTAGGAGCATGCGCGTAGTGCTTGGTTTTTGATGACTTGTAGATTTTTGCAATAAGTATGTGAGTTCTTTATGACTAATGTTGAGTCCATGGATTATACGCACTCTCACCTTTCCATCATTGCTAGCCTCTTCGGTACCGTGCATTGCCCTTTCTCACATTGAGAGTTGGTGCAAACTTCGCCGGTGCATCCAAACCCCGTGATATGATACGCTCTTTCACACATAAGCCTCCTTATATCTTCCTCAAAACAGCCACCATACCTACCTATTATGGCATTTCCATAGCCATTCCGAGATATATTGCCATGCAACTTTCCACCAGTCCGTTCATCATGACACGTTCATCATTGTCATATTGCTTAGCATGATCATGTAGTTGACATAGTATTTGTGGCAAAGCCATCATTCATAGTTCTTTCATACATGTCACTCTTGGTTCATTGCCTATCCCGGTACACCACCGGAGGCATTCATATAGAGTCATACTTTGTTCTAGTATCGAGTTGTAATCATTGAGTTGTAAATAAATAGAAGTGTGATGATCATCATTTTCTAGAGCATTGTCCCAAGTGAGGAAAAAAAAGAGAAAGGCCATAAAAAAAGAAGAAGGCCCAAAAAAAAGAGAGAAAAAGAGAGAAGGGACAATGTTACTATCCTTTTACCACACTTGTGCTTTAAAGTAGCACCATAATCTTCATGATAGAGAGTCTCTTGTTTTGTCACTTTCATATACTAGTGGGAATTTTTCATTATAGAACTTGGCTTGTATATTCCAACAATGGGCTTCTTCAAATGCCCTAGGTCTTCGTGAGCAAGCAAATTGGATGCACACCCACTTAGTTTCTTTTGTTGAGCTTTCATATATTTATAGCTCTAGTGCATCCGTTGCATGGCAATCCCTACTCCTTGCATTAACATCAATCGATGGGCATCTCCATAGCTCATTGATTAGCCTCGTTGATGTGAGACTTTCTCCCTTTTTGTCTTCTCCACATAACCCCCACCATTATATTCTATTCCACCCATAGTGCTATATCCATGGCTCACGCTCATGTATTGGGTGAAAGTTGAAAAAGTTTGAGATTACTAAAGTATGAAACAATTGCTTCGCTTGTCATCGGGGTTGTGCATGATGAGAGCATTCTTGTGTGACGAAAATGGAGCATGACTAAACTATATGATTTTGTAGGGATGAACTTTCTTTGGCCATGTTATTTTGAGAGGACATAATTGCTTATTACTATGCTTGAAGTATTATTATTTTTATGTCAATATTGAACTTTTATCTTGAATCTTTCGGATCTGAATATTCATCCCACAATTAAGAAGAATTACATTGAAATTATGCCAAGTAGCATTCCACATCAAAAATTCTGTTTTTATCATTTACTTACTCGAGGACGAGCAGGAATTAAGCTTGGGGATGCTTGATACGTCTCCAATGTATCTATAATTTTTGATTGCTCCATGCTATACTATATTCTATTTTGGACATTATTGGGCTTTATTATACACTTTTATATTATTTTTGGGACTAACCTACTAACCGGAGGCCCAGCCCAGAATTGCTGTTTTTTGCCTATTTCAGAGTTTCGCAGAAAAAGAATATCAAACGGAGTCCAAACGGAATGAAACCTTCGGGAACGTGATTTTCGGAACGAACGTGATCCAGAGGACTTGGACCCTACGTCAAGAAAGCCACCAGGAAGCTACGAGGTAGGGGGCGCGCCTACCCCCCGGGCGCGCCCTCCACCCTCGTGGGCCCCCTGTTGCTCCACCGACGTACTTCTTCCTCCTATATATACCTACGTACCCCCAAACGATCAGATACGGAGCCAAAAACCTAATTCCACCGCCGCAACCTTCTGTACCCGTGAGATCCCATCTTGGGGCCTTTTTCGGAGCTCCGCCGGAGGGGGCATCGATCACGGAGGGCTTCTACATCAACACCATAGCCTCTCCGATGATGTGTGAGTAGTTTACCTCAGACCTTCAGGTCCATAGTTATTAGCTAGATGACTTCTTCTCTCTTTTTGGATCTCAATACAATGTTCCCCCCCTCTCTCGTGGAGATCTACTCGATGTAATCTTCTTTTGCGGTGTGTTTGTTGAGACCGATGAATTGTGGGTTTATGATCAAGTTTATCTATGAAATTTTTTTGAATCTTCTCTGAATTCTTTTATGTATGATTGGTTATCTTTGCAAGTCTCTTTGAATTATCAGTTTGGTTTGGCCTACTAGATTGATCTTTCTTGCAATGGGAGAAGTGCTTAGCTTTGGGTTCAATCTTGCATTGTCCTTTCCCAGTGACAGTAGGGGCAGCAAGGCACGTATTGTATTGTTGTCATCGAAGATAACAAGATGGGGTTTATATCATACTGCATGAATTTATCCCTCTACATCATGTCATCTTGCTTAAGGCGTTACTCTGTTCTTATGAACTTAATACTCTAGATGCATGATTGATAGCGATCGATGTGTGGAGTAATAGTAGTAGATGCAGGCAGGAGTCGGTCTACTTGTCTCGGACGTGATGCCTATATACATGATCATACCTTGATAGTCTCATAATTATGCTCAATTCTGTCAATTGCTCAACAGTAATTTGTTCACCCACCGTAAATACTTATGCTCATGAGAGAAGCCACTAGTGAAACCTATGGCCCCTGGGTCTATTTTCCATCATATTAATCTTCCAACACTTAGCTATCTTTTATTGCTTTCTATTTTACTTTGCATCTTTATCATAAAAATACCAAAAATATTATCTTATCATATCTATCAGATCTCACTCTCGTAAGTGACCGTGAAGGGATTGACAACCCCTTATCGCGTTGATTGCGAGGATTTATTTGTTTGTGTAGGTGCGAGGGACTCGTGCGTGGCCTCCTACTGGATTGATACCTTGGTTCTCAAAAACTGAGGGAAATACTTACGCTACTTTGCTGCATCACCCTTTCCTCTTCAAGGGAAAACCAACGCGGTGCTCAAGAGGTAGCAAGGAGCCTGGGCATGAACTGGTTGCACAGACGCGGGTGGAAGGCCGGATCGGTGATCTGGCGGCGGAGGACTTTGCAATGCATGTGGTGGCGCAACGCACGATGGTGACGAGGTTGCACTAGTGCGCGTCGGTGCTAAACAAACAGTTTTTAACCCCTTTCCGCGACGGCATTCGGAACCGTCGCCAAGTGAGTGTGGGTGATAGGGGGGTCCTTACCACACGACCCAGAAACCGTCGGGGATATGCCCTCCTGGCACGCACGCTCGGCGAAATGAGGTCGTGTGCGACCGGCGAGCACTCAAATACAGAAATACGTAGAGTAGAGCACAAAAATACAATTATACAGGCGAAATCATTTCCGGTCCTAAGTACATCCCACACAGTCAGTCATCACTAAACGTTTCCGTTTGTATATACATCGCACACAGTCACTCCAAGGAAAATGTTTGCGCAAGGTGGCGTAATGCAAATAGTTTTCAAGAGAATGTCGTGTGTGATTGTTCATTGATCGAACACGGTTTATTCCTAGAAACTATGTGCGTTGCCTGAGGTCATCGCCCACGGTGTTTTCTCATTAACCGTTTGCAATAGGAAAACACAATTAGCAAGCTAATTGGCCAATTAGCGGGCTAATTGGCCTATTATTAATAATCCATTTACTAATCTAATTGACATTCATATTAAGCACATAATATATTCCATTTCCATATTAAGGAAGCAGGATTTCATAATTGAAATACATCGGAGTACAACATGATATAGCTTCACTCTCAGCTACCCCATTACACATCTACACCAGCACCAAGTTTCACATGCAACATCTAGAACCTTTTGAAATTAGCATCATAGACGGTACATAGAGAGATGCATCTCATCTGGAAAACTGCTGAAGCGGAAGGCGAATATTGAGCCTTCATTCATGTTGAAGGTCTTTGCAACTTTAGGCCAGTGCCTGTGGATGATTGACCGTCCATCCTTCGACCTCTTCAGGAACACTTCAATATTGAACCATGGGTGTTGTATGAAAACTTTCCTCGCCTCCTGACCACAGAGGTGGTTTGAGAGGTAATCATCAGTGAACCCTGAAAACAAGGATGTGCATAAATATCTTCTCTATATTGGAAATGGGGCAAAGGAATAAAAAAAGGCAAGGTATAATAGTTAGTACCATCTTGTAAACCTCAGTGCTTCCCATTGTTTCCCTGCAACATATATAAGGTAGTTAATCATCAGGTTAAGTAAGGGTTCGCATGCTATCAGTAAAATATGTTGATGAAAAATAAGCACATTACAGATTCATCAGATTAATTCAAGCCACATGGAAAACTCATTTATCCAAACCAAGCATGATTAAGAACTAGGAAATATAGCACTTGTATATGTTTCTCATGTATTAAGTGCAGCCAAATTCGATTTATTCCTCACATGGTATACAATAAGAGAATGCAGCCACATCAATTGAACATCGCATTGCAGAATTGAACCAAGCAGTTAACTAAACACCATAACAAATGAACCAAACGTTAACTGAGCACCACATTGCACAATATAACATACTCCTAATAGAAGATCAGACAGTTAACCAAACCAAGCATGCTTAACAACTTGGAAATATAGCATTTGTATTTGTTTCTCATGTATTTAATACAGCCAAATTCGATTTATTTCTCACATGGTATACAATAACAGAATGCAGCCACAACAATTGAACATCGCATTGCAGAATTGAACCAAGCAGTTAACTAAACACCACAACAAATGAACCAAACGTTAACTGAGCACCACATTGCACAATATAACATACTCATAATAGAAGATCAGACAGTTAACCAAACCAAGCATGCTTAACAACTTGGAAATATTGCACCCTGAAGAATTGAACATCACATTTGCAGAATTGAACCAAGCAGCCAACTGAACACCACATTGCACGACATATAGAACATATACACTATAGCAGAAGATTGCATGGTAAAAGTAGATAGCACAATTCACTAGCATTTGTTAAGGAAAGGCAGTAGCTAGCAAACTGAACATGGGTCCTTATAGTGAGCTAATAAGACAAGCTACTCCTCATTGTCGGAGACATCGATGACGATTGGTGAAGGAAATATGCCCTAGAGGCAATAATAAAGTTGTTATTTATATTTCCTTATATCATGATAAATGTTTATTATTCATGCTAGAATTGTATTAACCGGAAACTTAGTACATGTGTGAATACATAGACAAACATAGTGTCACTAGTATGCCTCTACTTGACTAGCTCGTTGAATCAAAGATGGTTAAGTTTCCTAGCCATAGACATGAGTTGTCATTTGATTAACGGGATCACATCATTACAGAATGATATGAGTTGACTTGACCCATTCTGTTAGCTTAGCACTTGATCGTTTAGTATGTTGCTATTGCTTTCTTCATGACTTATACATGTTCCTATGACTATGAGATTATGCAACTCCCGAATACCGGACGGACACTTAGTGTGCTACCAAACATCACAATGTAACTGGGTGATTATAAAGGTTCTCTACAAGTGTTTCCGATGGTACTTGTTGAGTTGGCATAGATCAAGATTAGGATTTGTCACTCCAATTGTCGGAGAGGTATCTCTGGGCCCTCTCGGTAATGCACATCACTATAAGCCTTGCAAGCAATGTGACTAATGAGTTAGTTGCGGGATGATGCATTACAGAACGAGTAAATAGACTTGCCGGTAACGAGATTGAACTAGGTATTAAGATACCGACGATCGAATCTCGGGCAAGTAACATACCGATGACAAAGGGAACAACGTATGTTGTTATGTGGTTTGACCGATAAAGATCTTCGTAGAATATGTAGGAACCAATATGAGCATCCAGCTTTCGCTATTGGTTATTGACCGGAGATGAGTCTCGGTCATGTCTACATAGTTCTCGAACCCGTAGGTTCCGCACGCTTAACGTTCAGTGACGATAAGTATTATGAGTTTATGTGTTTTGATGTACCGAAGGTAGTTCGGAGTACCGAATATGATCAGGGACATGATGAGGAGTCTCGAAATGGTCGATACATAAAGATCGATATATTGGATGGCTATGTTTGGACATCGTAATAGTTCCGGGTGAGTTCGGGCATTTACCGGAGTACCGGGAGGTTACCGGAACCCCCCGGGGAGTGTATGGGCCTTATTGGGCCTTAGTGGGAGAGAGGAGGAGGCGGCCTAGGAGGGGGCGCGTCCCCCCCATGCCCAATCCGAATTGGGAGGGGGCCCGGCCCCCCTTTCTTTCCTCCCTCTCTCCTCCTTCCTTCCTCTCCTACTCCTACTTGGAAGGGGGAATCCCCTAGGGCGCGCCATAAAGAGGGCCGGCCCTCCCCCTCCTCCACTCCTTTATATACGGGGGAGGGGGCACCCCATCAACACACAAGTTGATCATTGATCTCTTAGCCGTGTGAGGTGCCCCCCTCCACCATAATCCACCTCGGTCATATCGTCGTAGTGCTTAGGCGAAGCCCTGCGCCGGTAGCTTCATCATCACCGTCATCACGTCGTCGTGCTGACGAAGCTCTCCCTCGACACTCAGCTGGATCGAGAGTTCGTGGGACGTCACCGAGCTGAACGTGTGCAGATCGCGGAGGTGCCGTGTCTTCGGTGCTAGGATCGGTCGGATCATGAAGTCGTACAACTACATCAACCGCCTTGTCATAACGCTTCCGCTTTCGGTCAACGAGGGTACGTAGACTACACACTTCCCTCTCGTTGCTATGCATCACCATGATCTTGCGTGTGCGTAGGAATTTTTTGAAATTACTGCGTTCCCCAACAGTGGTATCAGAGCCAGGTTTATGCGTAGATGTTATATGCACGAGTAGAACACAAGTGAGTTGTGGGTGATAATAGTCATACTGCTTACCAGCATGTCATACTTTGATTCGGCGATATTGTTGGATGAAGCGGCCCGGACCGACATTACACATACGCTTACGCGAGACTGGTTCTACCGACGTCCTTCGCACACTGGTGGCTGGCGGGTGTCAGTTTCTCCAACTTTAGTTGAATCGAGTGTGGCTACGCCCGGTCCTTGTTGAAGGTTAAAACAATATATACTTGACAAAAAGTTGTTGTGGTTTTGTTGCGTAGGTAAGAACGGTTCTTGCTCAGCCCGTAGCAGCCACGTAAAACTTGCAACAACAAAGTAGAGGACGTTTAACTTGTTTTTGCAGGGCATGTTGTGATGTGATATGGTCAAGACATGATGCTATATTTTATTGTATGAGATGATCATGTTTTGTAACAGAGTTATCGGCAACTGGCAGGAGCCATATGGTTGTCACTTTATTGTATGAAATGCAATCTCCATCATAGTATCGTTGTCGTCTCGCCAAATAATTGCTTTTACGACTATCGCTACCGCTTAGTGATAAAGTAAAAATATTACATGGTGATTGCATCTCATACAATAAAGCGACAACCATATGGCTCCTGCCAGTTGCCGATAACTCGGTTACAAAACATGATCATCTCATACAACAAATTATATCACATCATGTCTTGACCATATCACATCACAACATGCCCTGCAAAAACAAGTTAGACGTCCTCTACTTTGTTGTTGCAAGTTTTACGTGGCTGCTACGGGCTTAGCAAGAACCGTTCTTACCTACGCATCAAAACCACAACGATAGTTTGTCAGGTTGGTGCTGTTTTAACCTTCGCAAGGACTGGGCGTAGCCACACTCGGTTCAACTAAAGTGAGAGAGACAGACACCCGCCAGTCACCTTTAAGCAACTAGTGCTCCGAACGGTGAAACCAGTCTCGCGTAAGCGTACGCGTAATGTCGGTCCGGGCCGCTTCGTCTCACAATACCGCTGAACCAAAGTATGGCATGCTGGTAAGCAGTATGACTTATATCGCCCACAACTCACTTGTGTTCTACTCGTGCATAGCATCAACGCATAAAACCAGGCTCGGATGCCACTGTTGGGGAACGTAGTAATTTCAAAAAAATTCCTACGCACACGCAAGATCATGGTGATGCATAGCAACGAGAGGGGAGAGTGTTGTCCACGTACCCTCGTAGACCGACAGCGGAAGCGTTATCACAACGCGGTTGATGTAGTCATACGTCTTCACGATCCGACCGATCAAGTACCGAACGTACGGCACCTCCGAGTTCTACACACGTTCAGCTCGATGACGTCCCTCGAACTCTGATCCAGCCGAGTGTTGAGGGAGAGTTTCGTCAGCACGACGGCGTGGTGACGATGATGATGTTCCACCGACACAGGGCTTCGTCTAAGCTCCGCAACGGTATTATCGAGGTGTAATATGGTGGAGGGGGGCACCGCACACGGCTAAGAGATCTCAAGGATCAATTGTTGTTTCTCTGGGGTGCCCCCCTGCCCCCGTATATAAAGGAGCAAGGGAGGAGGAGGCCGGCCCTAGGAGGGGGCGCACCAAGTGTGGAGTCCTACTAGGACTCCCTAATCCTAGTAGGATTCCACCTCCCATATGGAATAGGAAAAGAGGAAGGGAAAAAGAGAAGGAAGGAAGGGGGCGCCCCCCTTCCCTAGTCCAATTCGGACCAGACCAAGGGAGGGGTGCGGCCACCCTTGAGGCCCTTTTCCTTCTTTCCCGTATGGCCCAATAAGGCCCAATACGTGTTCCCGTAACTCTCCGGTACTCCGAAAAATACCCGAATCACACGGAAACCTTTTCGAAGTCCGAATATAGTCGTCCAATATATTGATCTTTACGTCTCGGCCATTTCGAGACTCCTCGTCATGTCCCCGATCTCATCCGGGACTTCGAACTCCTTCGGTACATCAAAACTCAATAAAACTGTCATCGTAACGTTAAGCGTGCGGACCCTACGGGTTCGAGAACTATGTAGACATGACCGAGACACGTCTCCGGTCAATAACCAATAGCGGGACCTGGATGCCCATATTGGCTCCCACATATTCTACGAAGATCTTTATCGGTCAGACCGCATAACAACATACGTTGTTCCCTTTGTCACCGGTATGTTACTTGTCCGAGATTTGATCGTCGGTATCTCGATACCTAGTTCAATCTCGTTACCGGCAAGTCTCTTTACTCGTTTCGTAACACATCATCCCGTAACTAACTCATTAGTCACAATGCTTGCAAGGCTTATAGTGATGTGCATTACCGAATGGGCCCAGAGATACCTCTCCGACAATCGGAGTGACAAATCCTAATCTCGAAATACGTCAACCCAACAAGTACCTTTGGAGACACCTGTAGAGCACCTTTATAATCACCCATTTACGTTGTGACGTTTGGTAGCACACAAAGTGTTCCTCCGGTAAACGGGAGTTGCATAATCTCATAGTCATAGGAACATGTATAAGTCATGAAGAAAGCAATAGCAACATACTAAACGATCGAGTGCTAAGCTAACGGAATGGGTCAAGTCAATCACGTCATTCTCCTAATGAGGTGATCTCGTTAATCAAATGACAACTTATGTCTATGGCTAGGAAACATAACCATCTTTGATTAACGAGCTAGTCAAGTAGAGGCATACTAGTGACATTCTGTTTGTCTATGTATTCACACATGTATTATGTTTCCGGTTAATACAATTCTAGCATGAATAATAAACATTTATCATGATATAAGGAAATAAATAATAACTTTATTATTGCCTCTAGGGCATATTTCCTTCAGTCTCCCACTTGCACTAGAGCCAATAATCTAGTTCACATCGCCATGTGATTTAACATGAATAGTTCACATCACCATGTGATTAACACCCATGGTTCACATCGTCATGTGACCATCACCCAAAGGGTTTACTAGAGTCAGTAATCTAGTTCACATCGCTATGTGATTAACATCCAAAGAGTACTAAGGTGTGATCATGTTTTGCTTGTGAGATAATTTTAGTCAACGGGTCTGTCACATTCAGATCCGTAAGTATTTTGCAAATTTCTATGTCTACAATGCTCTGCATGGAGCTACTCTAGCTAATTGCTCCCACTTTCAATATGTATCTAGACCGAGACTTAGAGTCATCTAGATTAGTTTTTAAAACTTGCATCGACGTAACCTTTTACGACGAGCCTTTTGTCACTTCCATAATCGAGAAACATATCCTTATTCCAGTAAGGATAATTTTGACCGCTGTCCAGTGATCTACTCCTAGATCACTATTGTACTCCCTTGCCAAAATCAGTGTAGGGTATACAATAGATCTGGTACACAGCATGGCATACTTTATAGAACCTATGGCCAAGGCATAGGGAATGACTTTCATTCTCTTTCTATCTTCTGCCGTGGTCGGGCTTTGAGTCTTACTCAATTTCACACCTTGTAACACAGGCAAGAACTCTTTCTTTGACTGTTCTATTTTGAACTACTTCAAAATCTTGTTAAGGTATGTACTCATTGAAAAACTTATCAAGCGTCTTCATCTATCTCTATAGATCTTGATGCTCAATATGTAAGCAGCTTCACCGAGGTCTATCTTTGAAAAACTCCTTTCAAACACTCCTTTATGCTTTGCAGAATAATTCTACATTATTTCTGATTAACAATATGTCATTCACATATACTTATCAGAAATGCTGTAGTGCTCCCACTCACTTTCTTGTAAATACAGGCTTCACCGCAAGTCTGTATACAACTATATGCTTTGATCAACTTATCAAAGCGTATATTCCAACTCCGAGATGCTTGCACCAGTCCATTGATGGATCGCTGGATCTTGCATATTTTGTTAGCACCTTTAGGATTGACAAAACCTTCTGGTTGCATCATATACAACTCTTCTTTAATAAATCCATTAAGGAATGCAGTTTTGTTTATCCATTTGCCAGATTTCATAAAATGCGACAATTGCTAACATGGTTCGGACAGACTTTAAGCATCGCTGCGAGTGAGAAAATCTCATCGTAGTCAACACCTTTGAACTTTGTCAAAAACCTTTTTCCGACAAGTCTAGCTTTGTAGATAGTAACACTACTATCAGCGTCCGTCTTCCTCTTGAAGATCCATTTAATCTCAATGGCTCGCCGATCATTGGGCAAGTCAATCAAAATCCATACTTTGTTCTCATATATGGATCTCATCTCAGATTTCATGGCCTCAAGCCATTTTGCGGAATCTGGGCTCATCATCGCTTCCTCATAGTTCGTAGGTTTGTCATGGTCTAGTAACATAACCTCCAGAACAGGATTACCGTACCACTCTGGTGCGGATCTTACTCTGGTTTACCTACGAGGTTTGGTAGTAACTTGATCTGAAGTTACATGATCATCATCATTAACTTCCTCACTAATTGGTGTAGCAGTCACAGGAACAGATTTCTGTGATGAACTACTTTCCAATAAGGGAGCAGGTACAGTTACCTCATCAAGTTCTACTTTCCTCCCACTCACTTCTTTCGAGAGAAACTCCTTCTCTAGAAAGGATCCATACTAAGCAACGAATGTCTTGCCTTCGGATCTGTGATAGAAGGTGTACCCAACTGTCTCCTTTGGGTATCCTATGAAGACACATTTCTCCGATTTGGGTTTGAGCTTATCAGGATGAAACTTTTTCACATAAGCATCGCAACCCCAAACTTTAAGAAACGACAACTTTGGTTTCTTGCCAAACCACAGTTCATAAGGCGCCGTCTCAATGGATTTTGATGGTGCCCTATTTAACGTGAATGTAGCTGTCTCTAATGCATAACCCCAAAACGATAGTGGTAAATTGGTAAGAGACATCATATATTGCACTATATCCAATAAAGTACAGTTATGACGTTCGGACACACAATTATGCTGTGGTGTTCCAGGTGGCGTGAGTAGTGAAACTATTTCACATTGTTTTAACTGAAGGCCAAACTCGTAACTAAAATACTCTTCTCCACGATCAAATCGTAGAAACTTTATTTTCTTGTTGCGATGATTTTCGCTTCACTCTGAAATTATATGAACTTTTCAAATGTTTCAGACTTCTGTTTCATTAAGTAGATATACCCATATTTGCTCAAATCATCTGTGAAGATCAGAAAATAATGATACCTGCTACGAGCCTCAATATTCATCGGACCACATACATCTGTATGTATGATTTCCAACAAATCTGTTGCTCTCTCCATAGTTCCGGAGAACGGCGTTTCAGTCATCTTGCCCATGAGGCACGGTTCGCAAGCATCAAGTGATTCATAATCAAGTGATTCCAAAATCCCATCAGTATGGAGTTTCTTCATGCGCTTTACACCAATATGACCTAAACGGCAGTGCCACAAATAAGTTGCACTATCATTATTAACTTTGCATCTTTTGGCTTCAATATTATGAATATGTGTATCACTACGATCGAGATCCAACAAACCATTTTCGTTGGTGTGTATGACCATAGAAGGTTTTTATTCATGTAAACAGAACAACAATTGTTCTCTAACTTAAATGAATAACCGTATTGCAATAACCATGATCAAATCATATTCATGCTCAACGCAAACACCAAATAACACTTATTTAGTTTCAACATTAATCCCGAAAGTACAGGGAGTGTGCGATGATGATCATATCAATCTTGGAACTACTTCCAACACACATCGTCACCTCGCCTTTTTACTAGTCTCTGTTTATTCTGCAACTCCCGTTTCGAGTTACTACTCTTAGCAACTGAACCAGTATCAAATACCGAGGGGTTGCTATAAACACTAGTAAGTACACATCAATAACATGTATATCCAATATACCTTTGTTCACTTTGCCATCCTTCTTATCCACCAAATACTTGGGGCAGTTCCGCTTCCAGTGACCAGTCCCTTTGCAGTAGAAGCACTTAGTCTCAGGCTTAGGTACAGACTTGGGCTTCTTCACTTGAGTAGCAACTTGCTTGCCGTTCTTTTGAAGTTCCCCTTCTATCCCTTTGCCCTTTTCTTGAAACTAGTGGTCTTGTCAACCATCAACACTTGATGTTTTTCTTGATTTCTACCTTCGTCGATTTCAGCATCACGAAGAGCCCGGGAATTACTTTCGTCATCCCTTGCATACTATAGTTCATCACGAAATTCTACTAACTTGGTGATGGTGACTAGAGAATTCTGTCAATCACTATTTTATCTGGAAGATAAACTCCCACTTGATTCAAGCGATTGTAGTACCCAGACAATCTGAGCACATGCTCACTAGTTGAGCGATTCTCCTCCATCTTTTAGCTATAGAACTTGTTGGAGACTTCGTATCTCTCAACTCGGGTATTTGCTTGAAATATTAACTTCAACTCCTGGAACATCTTATATGGTCCATGACGTTCGAAACGTCTTTGAAGTCCCGATTCTAAGCCGTTAAGCATGGTGCACTAAACTATCAAGTAGTCATCATATTGAGCTAGCCAAACGTTCATAACGTCTGCATCTGCTCCTGCAATAGGTCTGTCACCTAGCGGTGCATCAAGGACATAATTTTTCTGTGCAGCAATGAGGATAATCCTCAGATCACGGATCCAATCCGCATCTTTGCTACTAACATCTTTCAACATAATTTTCTCTAGGAATCATATCAAAAATAAACACAGGGAAGCAACAACGCGAGCTATTGATCTACAACATAACTTGCAAAATACTGTCAAGACTAAGTTCATGATAAATTTAAGTTCAATTAATCATATTACTTAAGTACTCCCACTTAGATAGACATCCCTCTAACCCTCTAAGTGATCACGTGATCCATATCAACTAAACCATGTCCGATCATCACGTGAGATGGAGTAGTTTCAATGGTGAACATCACTATGTTGATCATATCTACTACATGATTCACGCTCGACCTTTCGGTCTCCGTGTTCCGAGGCCATATCTGTATATATGCTAGGCTCGTCAAGTTTAACCTGAGTATTCCGCGTGTGCAACTGTTTTGCACCCGTTGTATTTGAACGTAGAGCCTATCACACCCGATCATCACGTGGTGTCTCAGCACGAAGAACTTTCGCAACAGTGCATACTCAGGGACAACACTTTTATCTTGAAATTTTAGTGAGAGATCATCTTATAATGCTACCGTCAATCAAAGCAAGATAAGATGCATAAAGGATTAACATCACATGCAATCAATATAAGTGATATGATATGGCCATCATCATCTTGTGCTTGTGATCTCCATCTCCGAAGCACCGTGTTCGTGATCTCCATCTCCGAAGTACCGTGTTCGTGATCTCCATCTCCGAAGCACCGTGTTCGTGATCTCCATCTCCGAAGTACCGTGTTCGTGATCTCCATCTCCGAAGCACCGTGTTCGTGATCTCCATCTCCGAAGCACCGTCATGATCACCATCGTCACCGGCGTGACACCTTGATCTCCATCGTAGTATCGTTGTCGTCTCGCCAAATAATTGCTTTTACGACTATCGCTACCGCTTAGTGATAAAGTAAAAATATTACATGGTGATTGCATCTCATACAATAAAGAGACAACCATATGGCTCCTGCCAGTTGCCGATAACTCGGTTACAAAACATGATCATCTCATACAACAAATTATATCACATCATGTCTTGACCATATCACATCACAACATGCCCTGCAAAAACAAGTTAGACGTCCTCTACTTTGTTGTTGCAAGTTTTACGTGGCTGCTACGGGCTAAGCAAGAACCGTTCTTACCTACGCATCAAAACCACAATGATAGTTTGTCAAGTTGGTGCTGTTTTAACCTTCGCAAGGACCGGGCGTAGCCACACTCGGTTCAACAAAAGTGAGAGAGACAGACACCCGCCAGTCACCTTTAAGCAACGAGTGCTCCGAACGGTGAAACCAGTCTCGCGTAAGCGTACGCGTAATGTCGGTCTGGGCCGCTTCATCTCACAATACCGCTGAACCAAAGTATGACATGCTGGTAAGCAGTATGACTTATATCGCCCACAACTCATTTGTGTTCTACTCGTGCATAGCATCAACGCATAAAACCAGGCTCGGATGCCACTGTTGGGGAACGTAGTAATTTCAAAAAAATTCCTACGCACACGCAAGATCATGGTGATGCATAGCAACGAGAGGGGAGAGTGTTGTCCACGTACCCTCGTAGACCGACAGCGGAAGCGTTATCACAACGCGGTTGATGTAGTCGTACGTCTTCACGATCCGACCGATCAAGTACCGAACGTACGGCACCTCCGAGTTCTACACACGTTCAGCTCGATGACATCCCTCGAACTCCGATCCAGCCGAGTGTTGAGGGAGAGTTTCGTCAGCACGACGGCGTGGTGACGATGATGCTGTTCCACCGACGCAGGGCTTCGCCTAAGCTCCGCGACGGTATTATCGAGGTGTAATATGGTGGAGGGGGGCACCGCACACGGCTAAGAGATCTCAAGGATCAATTGTTGTTTCTCTGGGGTGCCCCCCTGCCCCCGTATATAAAGGAGCAAGGGAGGAGGAGGCCGGCCCTAGGAGGGGGCGCACCAAGTGTGGAGTCCTACTAGGACTCCCTAATCCTAGTAGGATTCCACCTCCCATATGGAATAGGAAAAGAGGAAGGGAAAAAGAGAAGGAAGGAAGGGGGCGCCCCCCTTCCCTAGTCCAATTCGGACCAGACCAAGGGGAGGGGTGCGGCCACCCTTGAGGCCCTTTTCCTTCTTTCCCGTATGGCCCAATAAGGCCCAATACGTATTCCCGTAACTCTCCGGTACTCCGAAAAATACCCGAATCACTCGGAACCTTTCCGAAGTCCGTATATAGTCGTCCAATATATCGATCTTTACGTCTCGGCCATTTCGAGACTCCTCGTCATGTCTCCGATCTCATCCGGGACTCCGAACTCCTTCGGTACATCAAAACTCAATAAAACTGTCATCGTAACGTTAAGCGTGCGGACCCTAAGGGTTCGAGAACTATGTAGACATGACCGAGACACGTCTCCGGTCAATAACCAATAGCGGGACCTGGATGCCCATATTGGCTCCCACATATTCTACGAAGATCTTTATCGGTCAGACCGCATAACAACATACGTTGTTCCCTTTGTCACCGGTATGTTACTTGCCCGAGATTTGATCGTCGGTATCTCGATACCTAGTTCAATCTTGTTACCGGCAAGTCTCTTTACTCGTTCCGTAACACATCATCCCGCAACTAACTCATTAGTCACAATGCTTGCAAGGCTTATAGTGATGTGCATTACCGAGTGGGCCCAGAGATACCTCTACGACAATCGGAGTGACAAATCCTAATCTCGAAATACGCCAACCCAACAAGTACCTTTGGAGACACCTGTAGAGCACCTTTATAACCACCCATTTACGTTGTGACGTTTGGTAGCACACAAAGTGTTTCTCCGGTAAACGGGAGTTGCATAATCTCATAGTCATAGGAACATGTATAAGTCATGAAGAAAGCAATAGCAACATACTAAACGATCGAGTGCTAAGCTAACGGAATGGGTCAAGTCAATCACGTCATTCTCCTAATGAGGTGATCTCGTTAATCAAATGACAACTTATGTCTATGGCTAGGAAACATAACCATCTTTGATTAACGAGCTAGTCAAGTAGAGGCATACTAGTGACATTCTGTTTGTCTATGTATTCACACATGTATTATGTTTCCGGTTAATACAATTCTAGCATGAATAATAAACATTTATCATGATATAAGGAAATAAATAATAACTTTATTATTGCCTCTAGGGCATATTTCCTTCACTTACGTCATTGGATCCTCGCGAGGTTCGCCTTGCCTTGATCTCTCCGCCCCTCGCGAGCCAGTCCTGGTGAGGCTGCCCTCGAGGAGGTCTTGTGTCGTCCGCCTCGCGAGGCTTGGCCCCTCGCAAGGGTCTCGAGCATTAGTTGGTGAAGATGGGCCGTACTGGGCCGCGAGTTGAGCCACGCCGTGGGCCGCAGGCAGGCAAGTCTGGGGACCCCCGTTCCCAGAACGCCGACAGTAGCCCCCGGGTCCAAGGCGCGCTCGGACTTGGCTTCGAGGCGAAGCTAAAGGGCAAGTGCGGAGCGCCGCGGGCCCCATCAGCCCGCGGCCTTGGTCAACGCGTGGCGATTGATTGGACGTGGGTGGCCTTGCTTCCCCATGCAACCTTGAAATCCGCCTGGCTAGGCGGCCATGGCATCCTACACAGTTATTCCCCCATTGCTGGCAACGCATTCCCAACTTCCTCGCTTCCTCGTTCTTCTGCTTCCTCTTCCAATCTGACTCGAGCTCAGTCCTCCCAATTGCCATGGCGCCAAACCGGATGGAGAAAGGGAAGAAGCCCTATCCTCAGCCAGCCCACCTCTGGCCATTGAACCCGCCGTCAGCCAATCGAGGGTGCTCAACCGGGAGGCCATGGATAAGGTCCGCCCTGCGCTTGCTGCCAGCTTCAATGAATGGCGAGGGATGGTAGCCTGGCCTGCGTCCCGAGCCACCATTGATAGGACGGCCACCGAGGTCCAGTTCTTCGTCGACGCCTTATGGGCTGGCCTGGTTCCTCCCTTCTCCGCCTTCTTCGATGCCGTGCTTTCCCATTACCAGATCCATATGCTGCACCTTGACCCCAATCTGTTGCCCTTCTTGCCGTCTTCGCCTTCGTTTGCGAGGCCATGGTGGGCATTGCTCCTTCTGTGGCCCTCTTGCGCCATTTCTTCTCGCTGCATCTGACCAGGCCCTGGCAGTGCTCGGCATGCCTGAGCTTCCAGGCCGTGGCAGCGACGGCCGGCTCGGGGATTGACTTCGATCTCCCGCCGTCTACGAGCGAGTTTCGGATGCGGTGGGTGTATGTTGATGTCGGAGTACTCAGCCCCCTACTCTCGTCTCCGTCGTCCCCCGCTGTCCCCAGCTCCGGCTGGGGTCACGAGGAGCTCGTGAGCTCCCGTCTCACTTTCGTCTGGTACCGGCTGAGGAGGCTGAAGGATCTTGGCATGACCGCGCCCAAGGGGATGGAGGAGTTCCTCCGGCGCCGCATCGCTCCACTCCAGCGCCACTCCCAGCCGATGTGGGCTCTGACCCGCGACCGGGATCGCATGAGGCTTCATGAGTCTGGGCTTCCGGCCGAGGCACGCAGGACGGTGCTCGAGGTCTTGGCCGGTGACCCCTCGCCTGGTGATTTGTCGCAGGGGGGTTGCTTCTTGTACAACTGCTCGAACAGGGTGGAGTTCACGGGACAGATGCCCTCCTTTGATGAATGGGGGTTGCGTCTAGTCGGCCTTGTGGGGCCTCGTGAGAATCCCGTCACCGTGGTTCCTCTCCTTGCTGTCGGCGCGGGGAGGCAAGCGCTGCTAGAGGCCGGAGGCGCGGGTGCCGAGGTGTCGACGTCGCCTGAGGCTCCCGAGGCATCATCCTCGGGAATCTGTGATCCTGGGGCGACAGCTGAGGGGGTGGTGCAGCCCGCTGCTCCTGAGGCTGAGGCTCCTGGGGCCTCGCCAGGTCATCGCGAGGTGGTGCCCGTCAGCTCTCCTCAGCCAGGTGCCCCTGAGGTCGTCTCCTTGGGTGCTTCACCAGTCGCGCACCGCGCTGGCCGCCACGTACAACGCTTGGGCCGGTTCCGCGTGGACTTCGCGGTGCTTCGTACGAGGAAGGGGTCTCCAAGCTGCAGCAGTGGCACCGTCCAGCCTTTGAAGCATAGGAAGTACATCGCCATAGACGTGTAAGTACCTTATCTTGGTGATTCCTCGAGTGCTTCTTCTCTTCCTGACGATGGTTCTCCAGGATCCTTCTGCCAGGGCTGTGAAGTCTCCTGAGGAGTAACCTCCTCCTGACTCAACTCCTCCGCTAACCTTAAGCCCCCCAAGCCTTCATGCCACCCCTGGCGCAGGGTCGGCCAGAGAGGCAGGCTTGCCTACCCGGTGCCTTGAGCTCGTGCCTTCGCTGTCTCTTGCCCGCAACCTCGTCTGGGGTGCGGCAAGCGTATCGAGGGCTCCTCCTCTGTTGGTGGGCGGTGGTTGGATGGCTTCGATCCTGGGCTCTTCTTCGAGTAGCAGGTCTCCGCCTATCTGGGTCCCTTGCGAGGCCCGGCCGGCGACCAGGGGGCCAGCCCCCAGCCTCCTGCTGCGAGGGGGTGAGCCGCTTCAGACCTCGTCGGCAGCCCCCACAACGGAGGACGAGGTTGGTAGTGTGCTTAAATTAGCACACGAACGGAGTGTTGTCCGCCATGAGCTTTTTCCGGAGGCGATGGCGGCGATGAGCCGGCTCGGCGGAGAGCTTGTGGATGTAGACGCGTGCCTTGAGGCCGAGGACCTTCAGCTGGTGGAGGAGCATCATAAACTGAAGGTGGCCATCAACCTCGGGCGCCACCAGCGCGAGCTTGACAACGCGAAGGCCGAGGTGTCCCTCGCAACCTCGCGCAAGGCCTGCTCACGGGCCTTGGAAGTAGCACCATGATCTTCATAATAGAGAGTCTCTTGTTTTGTCACTTTCATATACTAGTGGGAATTTTTCATTATAGAACTTGTCTTGTATATTCCAACAATGGGCTTCCTCAAATGCCCTAGGTCTTCGTGAGCAAGCAAGTTGGATGCACACCCACTTAGTTTCTTTTGTTGAGCTTTCATGCATTTATAGCTCTAGTGCATCCGTTGCATGGCAATCCCTACTCCTTGCATTAACATCAATCGATGGGCATCTCCATAGCTCATTGATTAGCCGCGTTGATGTGAGACTTTCTCCTTTTTTGTCTTCTCCACATAACCCCCACCATTATATTCTATTCCACCAATAGTGCTATATCCATGGCTCACGCTCATGTATTGCGTGAAAGTTGAAAAAGTTTGAGATTACTAAAGTATGAAACAATTGCTTGGCTTGTCAATGGGGTTGTGCATGACGAGAGCATTCTTGTGTGACGAAAATGGAGCATGACTAAACTATATGATTTTGTAGGGATGAACTTTCTTTGGCCATGTTATTTTGAGAGGACATAATTGCTTATTACTATGCTTGAAGTATTATTATTTTTATGTCAATATTGAACTTTTATCTTGAATCTTTCGGATCTGAATATTCATCCCACAATTAAGAAGAATTACATTGAAATTATGCCAAGTAGCATTCCACATCAAAAATTCTGTTTTTATCATTTACCTAATCGAGGACGAGCAGGAATTAAGCTTGGGGATGCTTGATACGTCTCCAATGTATCTATAATTTTTTATTCCTCCATGCTATACTATATTCTATTTTGGACATTATTGGGCTTTATTATACACTTTTATATTATTTTTGGGACTAACCTACTAACCGGAGGCCCAGCCCAGAATTGCTGTTTTTTTGCCTATTTCAGAGTTTCGCAGAAAAAGAATATCAAACGGAGTCCAAACGGAATGAAACCTTCGGGAACGTGATTTTTGGAACGAACGTGATCCAGAGGACTTGGACCCTACGTCAAGACATCAACCAGGAGGGCACGAGGTAGGGGGCGTGCCTACCCCCTGGCCGCGCCCTCTACCCTCGTGGGCCCCATGTTGCTCCACCGACGTACTTCTTCCTCCTATATATACCTACGTACCCCCAAACTACCAGAGATGGAGCCAAAAACCTAATTCCACCGCCGCAACCTTCTGTACCCGTGAGATCCCATCTTGGGGCCTTTTCCGGAGCTCCGCCGGAGGGGGCATCGATCACGGAGGGCTTCTACATCAACACCATAGCCTCTCCGATGATGTGTGAGTAGTTTACCTCAGACCTTCAGGTCCATAGTTATTAGCTAGATGGCTTCTTCTCTCTTTTTGGATCTCAATACAATGTTCTCCCCCTCACTTGTGGAGATCTATTCGATGTAATCTTCTTTTGCGGTGTGTTTGTTGAGACTGATGAATTGTGGTTTATGATCAAGTTTATCTATGAACAATATTTGAATCTTCTCTGAATTCTTTTATGTATGATTGGTTATCTTTGCAAGTCTCTTCGAATTATCAGTTTGGTTTGGCCTACTAGATTGATCTTTCTTGCAATGGGAGAAGTGCTTAGCTTTGGGTCCAATCTTGCGGTGTCCTTTCCCAGTGACAGTAGGGGCAGCAAGGCACGTATTGTGTTGTTGCCATCGAGGATAACAAGATGGGGTTAATATCATATTGCATGAGTTTATTCCTCTACATCATGTCATCTTACTTAAAGCGTTACTCTGTTCTTATGAACTTAATACTCTAGATGCATGCTGGATTGCGGTCGATGTGTGGAGTAATAGTAGTAGATGCAGGCAGGAGTCGGTCTACTTGTCTCGGACGTGATGCCTATATACATGATCATACCTTGATATTCTCATAACTATGCTCAATTCCGTCAATTGCTCAACAGTAATTTGTTCACCCACCGTAATACTTATGCTCTTGAGAGAAGCCACTAGTGAAACCTATGGCCCCCGGGTCTATTTTCCATCATATTAATCTCCCGTCAACAAGTTATTTCTAGCGTCGTCTTTATTTTGCTTTCTTTACTTTGCATCTTTATCATAAAAATACCAAAAATATTATCTTATCATATCTATCAGACCTCACTCTCGTAAGTGACCGTGAAGGGATTGACAACCCATTTATTGCGTTGGTTGCGAGGATTTATTTGTTTGTGTAGGTGCGAGGGACTCATGCGTGGCCTCCTACTGGATTGATACCTTGGTTCTCAAAAACTGAGGGAAATACTTACGCTACTTTGCTGCATCACCCTTTCCTCTTCAAGGGAAAACCAACGCAGTGCTCAAGATGTAGCACGGCATGTCCGATTGAGCCTGTGCTTCCCTGTTGTTTGTCCTACACGCAAAATCTCGGGCGCGGCCCTGGAAATCGTGAGAGCATTTTGGGAGGGGAAACCCCTCATGTAAATAGATTATCGCTTCTATTCTTTGGGTCGAGATGGAGATGCACTTTCGCGACCCCGCGAATCCTGCCGCGAACTTACGTTGTGATTTACCTTAGTCAGAATGAGTTCCGAACTGGCTCGTGAAGCCGTGAACTTTTGCCGATCCGCCCGAGTGGGCCTCGCGAGGAGCAAGTGCCAGTCGTGGCAAGACATGCGCGTGGCGCGCGCGTGCCTCATCTAGCCCCACTCGCGAGGAGCTCGCGAAGGGAGGCAACTGGCACGACTTCCAAATTAAGGTGAAGAACAAGAAATCACACGAACGAGAAAAGATACCCCCCGCGCATTCCAACGAAAATTCAACTTCAAACTTAAATCCAAGGCCAGAAAGCAGGGCTACAGAAAAGAGGTTGAAAGCAAATGGCCGCGTTCGGCGCCTAGTCTAGTCTTCTTGTCCTCTCACCAGCGCGGAGCTAAGAGCTACCACTAGGACGTGGGAGGGAGCCCCCGAGGCCTAAGGGCGGCACTCCGGAGACTTCGGGGCGTGTACAGCCCCACTCATTATTACGTGAGAGTGTCACGAGCGGAGACCTTCACAGGCGTGAGCCTTACTTCATATCGCCAGACAAGGGCCCCGCCTTGCGCCGCCCTCGACCACCATTGGGGGCGTCCGGAAACCAGGACGTCACCAAGGGGCAAAGGGGACGCCAGTGGCGCCCTCGGCAACGACGGGTCCTCTGCCGGGGGAAGGCTCTCCAGCGCCTCCCCGGCAGAGGGCCTACCTTCGGGGAATGCCTTGCTCCATGCGGCGGGGGAGAGGCCTTGCTCCCGGCCCCTCTCCTGCAGCCCACAGTGCGCTTCTCCTGGCGAAAGGGGGGCTGTCGAGCTAGGGCCGCCATCCGCCGCTGTGACCTGATCCTCCTGCGACCCATGGTTAGCGTAAACTTGCTCCTAAGAGATTAGTGGTACCCTGTAGCTGTTGTCGCCGACGCGGTTGGTGAGGCTCCCGAGAGGCTCCTGGAAGGTCTCAGCTCCAGCGCCTCCTCCTCCCAGCTAGACTTGAGGAACGAGTTGGGGTCGTCTTCCAGCGCGTACTCCTGGTCCACCATGCGGGGCACGTAGGCCTCCGAGGCCGTCGCCTCGAAGACCTCACCGTAGTGCCCCACACTCCATGTCGCCCGGCCTAGCGTACCGCCCTGAGGATGGTAGGGTGGCACTCTGCTGGGGCCGTTGGTGGGAACGCCCGTACCCGCGCTTATTGGGGGCGGCGCGGGTGCGATTGGGTGTCCGGTGCCGTTGGTCACGCCGGTGTCGATGAAGCCCAAGGGTGCGCCCGGGGGCACGCGGGCATGGCGAGGGCCGCCATGCAATCCGGCCGCGGCCTGAGGCAAAAGCAAGGAGCAGAAGGGCGGTGCTCCTGAGGCTGCGGCATCCAGGAGCTCGGCGACGTGCTCCAGCAACGCATCCCGGCCGCTCTCCATTAGCCGGCAGCGCAGCAATTCCCGTGCCACCATGAGCGCAGCTCTCATGTTTGCTTGTTCCTGCCTGGTGTGCGGCGCTGTGGCCACAACGTGGCTTGAGGCCCTTGCGGCTGCCCGCGCCTGTCGTGGAGTAAGGGCGGACGACGCGTGACCGCGCCGCCCGCACCCTGCGGTGTTTGGCGGTGCGCGTGCTGCCTGGGGCGCGGGGTTGAGGTCTTCTTGGGCGGGGCGTCGCCCGGGCTGGCCAAGCTGCCCAGCGGTCGGCGTTGGTCCTCGGGTCGCCGGACATCGGAGCCGCAGAGTGTTGCGGATCAACCGGCGGGAGGAAAGCTCCGGCGCACCCCTACCTGGCGCGCCAAATGTTGGATTTCGGGTTCCGGCAAAACCCTTGAGGTTCAAACACTGGGTGCGCACGAAGATTTCCCCCTACCGAATCACACCCTCAGCCTCACCGCACTCTCAAAGCTTAGCTCGACGAACTCGCAACACGAGAGACACAAGATTTATACTAGTTCGGGCCACCATTGCGGTGTAATGCCCTACTCCAGTGTGGCATGGTGGATTGCCTCTCGGGCTGGGGATGGACAATACAGAGGGAAGAAGGGCCTCCTAAGGAGAGGTGTTCTTGTGCTTGGTGAACTTGTGTGGTTGTGGATGATCTGAATGATCCGTCCTCTCTATGGTGGTGGCTAGTCCTATTTATAGAGGCCCTGGTCCTCTTCCCAAATATTGAGCAGGGAGGGAGCCAACAACGGCCAATTTGAAGGGGGATAGCTAGTACAAGCTATCCTGACTAAAGGTGGTCTTCGCATGCCAAAGGCTCTGGTGATGACGTCGTCTTGGGCTCCACGGTGACCTCCGTCCTGCCATCCTTTCGGTCTTGGTCTCGATGCACCGATATGGAAACATTTGCCTGATGCCTCGGTACTCCTCGTCTGCGCTTGCCTCCTTAGCACCAAAGAGGAAGCGAGGACACTGTGCGTGCTGGCGCCCGCCTAGCGCCTGCCTGGCCTTGGTCGTCATGGCTTACGTCATTGGATCCTCGCGAGGTTCGCCTTGCCTTGATCTTTCCGCCCCTCGCGAGCCAGTCCTGGTGAGGCTGCCCTCGAGGAGGTCTTGTGTCGTCCGCCTCGCGAGGCTTGGCCCCTCGCGAGGGTCTCGAGCGTTAGTTGGTGAAGATGGGCCGTACTGGGCCGCGAGTTGAGCCACGTCGTGGGCTGCAGGTAGGCAAGTCTGGGGACCCCCGTTCCCAGAACACCGACATAATTGAACTTTAATTTATCATGAACTTAGTACCTGATAGTATTTTGCATGTCTATGTTGTTGTAGATAGATGGCCCGTGGTGTTGTTCCGTTGAATTTTAATGCGTTCCTAGAGAAAGCTAAGTTGAAAGATGATGGTAGCAACTACACGGTCTGGGTCCGTAACTTGAGGATTATCCTCATTGCTGCACAGAAGAATTACGTCCTGGAAGCACCGTTAGGTGCCAAACCCGCTGCAGGAGCAACGCCAAATGTTATGAACGTCTGGCAGAGCAAAGCTGATGACTACTCGATAGTTCAGTGTGCCATGCTTTACGGCTTAGAACCGGGACTTCAATGATGTTTTGAACGTCATGGAGCATATGAGATGTTTCAGGAGTTGAAGTTAATATTTCAAGCAAATGCCCGGATTGAGAGATATGAAGTCTCCAATAAGTTCTACAGCTGCAACATGGAGGAGAATAGTTCTGTCAGTGAACATATACTCAAAATGTCTGGGTATAACAATCACTTGATTCAACTGGGAGTTAATCTTCCTGATGATAGTGTCATTGACAAAATTCTTCAATCACTACCACCAAGCTACAAGAACTTCGCGATGAACTATAATATGCAAGGGATGGATAAGACAATTCTCGAGCTCTTCGCAATGCTAAAGGCTGCGGAGGTAGAAATCAAGAAAGAGCATCAAGTGTTGATGGTCAACAAGACCACAAGTTTCAAGAAAAAGGGTAAAGGGAAGAAGGGGAACTTCAAGAAGAACGGCAAGCAAGTTGCTGCTCAAGTGAAGAAGCCGAAATCTGGACCTAAGCCTGAGACTGAGTGCTTCTACTGCAAAGGGACTGGTCACTGGAAGTGGAACTGCCCCAAGTATTTGGCGGATAAGAAGGATGGCAAGGTGAACAAAGGTATATGTGATATACATGTTATTGATGTGTACCTTACTAATGCTCGCAGTAGTGCCTGGGTATTTGATACTAGTTCTGTTGCTAATATTTGCAACTCGAAGCAGGGACTACAGATTAAGCGAAGATTGGCTAAGGACGAGGTGACGATGCGCGTGGGAAATGGTTCCAAAGTCGATGTGATCGCAGTTGGCACGCTACCTCTACATCTACCTTCGGGATTAGTTTTAGACCTGAATAATTGTTATTTGGTGCCAGCGTTGAGCATGAACATTATATCTGGATCTTGTTTGATGCGAGACGGTTATTCATTTAAAATCAGAGAATAATGGATGTTCTATTTATATGAGTAATATATTTTATGGTCATGCACCCTTGAAGAGTGGTCTATTTTTGTTGAATCTCGCTGGTAGTGACACACATATTCATAATATTGAAGCCAAAAGATGCAGAGTTGATAATGATAGTGCAACATATTTGTGGCACTGCCGTTTAGGTCATATTGGTGTAAAGCGCATGAAGAAACTCCATTCTGATGGACTTTTGTAATAACTTGATTATGAATCACTTGGTACTTGTGAACCATGCCTCATGGGCAAGATGACTAAAATGTCGTTCTCCGGAACAATGGAGCGAGCAACAGATTTGTTGGAAATCATACATACTAATGTATGTGGTCCGATGAATGTTGAGGCTCGTGGCGGGTATCGTTATTTTCTCACCTTCAGAGATGATTTGAGCAGATATGGGTATATCTACTTCATGAAACATAAGTCTGAATCATTTGAAAAGTTCAAAGAATTTCAGAGTGAAGTGGAAAATCATCATAACAAGAAAATAAAGTTTCTACGATCTGATCGTGGAGGAGAATATTTCAGTTACGAGTTTGGTCTTCATTTGAAACAATGCGGAATAGTTTCGCAACTCACGCCCCGGAACACCACAGCGTAATGGTGTGTTCGAACGTCGTAACCGCACTTTATTAGATATGGTGCGATCTATGATGTCTCTTACTGATTTACCGCTATCATTTTGGGGTTATGCTTTAGAGACGGCTGCTTTCACGTTAAATAGGGCACCATCTAAATCCGTTGAGACGACACCTTATGAACTGTGGTTTGGCAAGAAACCCAAGTTGTCGTTTCTTCAAGTTTGGGGCTGCGATGCTTATGTGAAAAAAGCTTCAAGCTGATAAGATTGAACCCAAATCGGAGAAATGTGTCTTCATAGAATACCCCAAGGAGACTGTTGGGTATACCTTCTATCATAGATCCGAAGGCAATACATTTGTTGCTAAGAATGGATCCTTTCTAGAGAAGGAGTTTCTCTCAAAAGAAGTGAGTGGGAGGAAAGTAGAACTTGATGAGGTAACTGTACCTACTCCCTTATTGGAAAGTAGTTCATCGCAGAAATCTGTTCCTATGACTCCTACACCAATTAGTGAGGAAGCTAATGATGATGATCATGAAACTTCAGATCAAGTTACTACTGAACCTCGTTGGTCAACCAGAGTAAGATCCGCACCAGAGTGGTATGGTAATCCTGTTCTGGAGGTCATGTTACTTGACCATGACGAACCTACGAACTATGAGGAAGCGATGATGAGCCCAGATTCCGTGAAATGGCTTGAGGCCATGAAAGCTGAGATGGGATCCATGTATGAGAACAAAGTGTGGACTTTGGTTGACTTGCCCGATGATCGGCAAGCCATAGAGAATAAATGGATCTTCAAGAAGAAGACTGACGCTGACGGTAATGTTACTGTCTACAAAGCTCGACTTGTTGCGAAAGGTTTTCAACAAGTTCAAGGAGTTGACTACGATGAGACTTTCTCACCCGTAGCGATGCTTAAGTCCGTCCGAATCATGTTAGCAATTGCTGCATTTTATGATTATGAAATTTGGCAAATGGATGTCAAAACTGCATTCCTTAATGGATATCTTAAAAAAGAGTTGTATAGGATGCAACCAGAAGGTTTTGTCAATCCGAAAGGTGCTATCAAAGTGTGCAAGCTCCAGCGATCCATTTATGGATTGGTGCAAGCCTCTCGGAGTTGGAATATACGCTTTGATAGTGTGATCAAAGCATATGGATTTATACAGACTTTTGGAGAAGCATGTATTTAATTACAAGAAAGTGAGTGGGAGCTCTGTAGCATTTCTGATATTATATGTGGATGACATATTGTTGATCATAAATGATACTGAATTTCTGAATAGCATAAAAGGATACTTGAATAAGAATTTTTCAATGAAAGACCTCGGTGAAGCTGCTTATATATTGGGCATCAAGATCTATAGAGATCGATCAAGACGCTTAATTGGACTTTCACAAAGCACATACCTTGATAAAGTTTTGAAGAAGTTCAAAATGGATCAAGCAAAGAAAGGGTTCTTGCCTATGTTACAAGGTGTGAAGTTGAGTCAGACTCAATGTCCGACCACTGCAGAAGATAGAGAGACAATGAAAGTTGTTTCCTATCCTTCAGCCATCACTACAAAAAAAAGACACATCTGTGACATATGACACTTCTATGACGATAATTGTGACAAAACCCGGTATCATCATAGATGTGGTGGGCTCCTACTTCTATGACAAAAAATCATGACAGAAAATGGGCTTTTCGTCCAGGGCGGGCCGGAGACGCACCTGCATGACATTCTTTGGGCCGTCCATGACGGAAAAAACGGTGGTAGAAGCGACTGCGAGGAAAATTTCGGGGAGTTCCCGGTTACGGTGGGAGGTCGGGGGCCGAACGATGCGCGTTTCTCTCGTACACGTATGCGCGTCTGTGCGAGGTGTTGGCTCTAACTAAACCCGAGCGAGGCGTTGGGCTCGAACTGAACCCGAGCGATTGCACTGCAGGCTACGCGTTACTGAACCCGAGCGATCGATCTGTTAATTGAACCCGATCGAGCGATTCCTTCGCTACTGCTGCTAACTGAAGCCGATCGATGCTTCCTCTGGGATGAACAGTGAGCGTTGCGGGGGGGTGGTTTGGATGAACAGTGAGTGGTGGCGTTGCCTCTGGATGAACAGGACCCCGTGGTGTGGTGGAGGGCTGGATGAACAGTAGACGGTGGAGGGGTGCCCGTGGAGGGGTGGTTGAACAGGACCCCGTGGTGTGGAGGGCTGGATGAACAGTAGACGATGGAGGGGTGCCCGTGGAGGGGTGGTTGAACAGGACCCCGTGGTGTGGAGGGCTGGATGAACAGTAGACGGTGGAGGGGTGGTTGAACAGTAGCAGGTGGAGTAGCGCGCGGTGGAGGCTGGATGAACAGGAGCCCGGGGAGGCTGGAGGAGGTCGACGGTAGCCCGTGGAGGCTGGAGGAGGTCGACGGTGGAGATGAACAGTATCCCGTGGAGTCCCGTTTTGCGGTACGCCACACCCCTCCCGATGAACAGGACCCCCGTTTCGACCGTAGGAGGTCCGTTTCGTCCGTTTTGCGGTACGCCACACCCCTCCCGATCAACAGGACCCCTGTTTCGACCGTAGGAGGCCCGTTTCCTCCGTTTTGCGGTATGCCACACCCCTCCCGATCAACAGGACCCCGTTCCGAACGTAGGAGGTCCGTTTCATCCATTGTGCGGTACGCCAGGCCTCGTTTCCATCGTCTGTTCCGTCCAAGCCCTCCCGGTGAACACGACCACGCATTCTGTTCCGACCCAGCCGGTTGGCTCCCACGCGTTCCGTTGCCTCCCGATGAACACGACGCATTCCGTTGCCTCCCCATGAACACGACGCATTCCGTTGCGTCCCCATGAACACGACGACGACGCTGTTTCTCCGTTCCAACCCAGCCATGTCAACGAGCCCTCGCCGTATGTATGCGCGAGTAGGCGTTCGAGACCCCGCCCGTATGTACACATACGTGGCCGTATTTTCTTTCTTGCAGCCTGGCCGCTGTACGTACGTGTACATGCTACGTGCGCGCCTCTACTACGACACATGCGCGCCTCTACATCCACCAGTATATATGTACGTACACGTTCGCGACCAGAATGACAACGCTACGTACGCTTCGACCAGGTGGGTCCCGACTGTCAGGCACTTCCTTGCGTGCGAAGATGTAGCTGGTGGGTCCTAGCAGTCAGGGGGGTGAATCGTTTTGTTTTGTTTTTGCCCGGACGCACTTCCTTGCGTGCGAAGGTGTAGCTGGTGGGTCCCAGCAGTCAGGGGGGAAACGTTTTTTCGCGAAATACGGTGGCCCGTTCGGTGGGTCCCCGCTGTCAGGTGGAGGAATAATTATTTTGCACGTAATAAGGAGGCACTTCCTTGCTGCGGCCGTGGACCCAGCTGTCAGCCTCTCCACGTACAGTCCACGTCCGATGGAAGCCGTTCCTTGACCACGTTGACCACGCCGCGCCGAGAGCACCAGGGCGGTGGACGACGGCGAGGCCTATGAAGGGGACGATGCGGAGCCGGGGAAGACGCGGCAGTGGATGCCCACGCGTAGAGGAGTACGAGGGTTCACTGGTTCGCTGCGGTGTGAGGCTGTCGTCGCCGCAGAATAACAGGGGGTGTGGGTGAGTAGAGGGATGCCTGGCCAGCGGTGGGAGTAGCAGGGGGAGGTGAGGCCTCCGCCGCATCGCAGCCGGCCACGGGAGGCAGGAGCATGAGGCACGACCGGCGCTGGTTTGGGCGGCTGGAGCAAGAAGACCAGAGGTTGAAGAAGCACTACGGCCGTTGGATGGACATCGTACGGTCACTGGAGCTAGAATCGTGCATATTGACTAAGTTGACAAAGCCCTCCATCCTCGTCAACTTAGTAGGCCCACAAGTTAGCCTGCCACTATACTGGGTCCCAGCTAACAGGGGGAGTATTCTTTTTTTCTGCGTAATAAGGAGGCACTTCCTTGCATGCGAAGATATAGCTGGTGGGTCCGAGCTGTCAGCGGCGGTAACATTTTTTTCGCGAAATACAGAGGCCCTTTCGGTGGGTCCCTGGTGTCAGGTGGAGGAATCATTATTTTGCACGTGATAAGGAGGCATTTCGTTGCGTGCGGCCGTGGACCTAGCTGTCGGCCTCTCCACGTACAGTCCACTTCAGATGCATGTCGGTCATTGACCACGTTGACCAGGCCGCGCCGAGAGCACCAGGGCGGTGGACGACGGCAAGGCCTAGGAAGGGAACGACACGGAGGCAGGGAAGACTCGGCAGTTGTTTCCCACGCGGAGGGGAGTACGACTGTACGAGGGTTTACTGGTTCGTCTGCCGTCGCCGGAGAATAACAGCAGGTGTGGGTGAGTAGAGGGATGCCTAGGCCAGCGATGGGAGTACGGTGGGGCGGTGAGGCCTGCGCGGCAGCAGAGCCGGCCGCGGGGAGGAGGGAGCAGGCAGTCCCGCCAGCACTTGTTTGAGTGGCTGGAGCAGGAAGAGCAGAGATTGAAGAAGCACGACGGTCGTTGGATGGCCATCCAACAGTCACTGCTTGTGCGTCAACCTTTTTTTAGGAAAGCCTCAAATCTGTGGAAAACAGCATACAGCCCATCTGCCATTATTTCTAATAATTTAAAGCCCATTTGCTAATTATTAAGTTTTTTTGGAGCCCATATTCTTTTTGTTAGCATTACAGCCCATATTGTGGCCACGGTTAAAAAATTATACGAAATTTTGCATATTTCGGTGCAGTCCGAACTGTTTTTAATCCCGAAATTTCGACTCACATTCAAACTGATTTAAAAAATAAATGTATATCAATATAAAATCCAACAAATTCTCCACGCATAAAAATTAATGTAATTTAAAATCTCGAAATGAAAAAAAAAGATATTTGAAACTAATTGCCGGTTTGATGTGTTTTAAAAATGTACAGCCCATTTCTCATTACTGATGGGCCATTTTCTCGGCTAGCCGAATGAAAGCTCTCCTCGTCTTGAATGATTTGCAGCCCAACAGGCCTGACAAAGCGACTTACTTGGAAAATCACAAAAAACTGGGCTGTGGCCGTGGACCCAGCTGTCAGCCTCTCCACGTACAATACTCTTCTGATGGAAGTCGTTCCTTGACCATGTTGACCATGCTGCGCGGAGAGCACCACGGCGGTGGACGACGGCGAGGCCTAGGAAGGGGACGACGTGGAGCTGGGGAAGACACGGCAGTGGAAGCCCGCGCGGAGAGGAGTACGAGGGTTCACTGGTTCGGCTGCGGTGTGAGGTTGCCGTCGCCGTAGGGCCTGGCCAGCGGTGGGAATAGTAGGGGCGGTGAGGCCTCCGCGGCAGCACAGCCGGCCACGGGAGGCAGGAGCATGCGGCACGACCGGCGCTGCTTTGGGCGGCTGGAGCAAGAAGACCAGAGGTTGAAGAAGCACTACGGCCGTTGGATGGTCATCGTACGGTCACTGGAGCTAGAATCGTTCATATTGACTAAGTTGACAAAGCCCTCCATCCCCGTCAACTTAGTAGGCCCACAAGTCAGCCTCCCCCCATGGTGGGTCCCATCTAGCAGGGGGGTATTCATTTTTCTGTGCGTAATAAGGAGGCACTTCCGGTGGGTCCGAGCTGACAGCGGGGGGAACGCTTTTTCGCGAAATACTATGGTCCGTCCGGTGGGTCCCAGCAGTCAGGGGCAAACGTTTTTTCCGCGAAATACTGGTGGCCCGTCCGGTGGGTCCCTGCTGTCAGGTGGAGGAATAATTATTTTGCGGGTAATAAGGAGGCACTTCCTTGCGGCTGCCGTGGACCCAGCTGTCAGCCTCTCCACGTACAGTACTCTTCTGATGGAAGTCGCTCGTTGACCACATTGACCACGCCGCGCCGAGAGCACCACGGCGGTGGACGACAGCGAGGCCTAGGAAGGGGACGACGCGGAGCCGGGGAAGACGCGACAGTGGATGCCCACGCGGAGAGGAGTACGAGGGTTCACTGGTTCGGCTGCGGTGTGAGGCTGCCGTTGCCGCAGAATAACAGGGGGAGTGGGTGAGTGGAGGGATGGCCTGGCCAGCGGTGGGAGTAGTATGGGGACGGTGAGCCCTCCGCGGAGCACAGCCGGCCACGGGAGGAAGGAGCATGCGGCACGACCGGCGCTGCTTTGGGCGGCTGGGGCAAGAAGACCAGAGGTTGAAGAGGCACTACGGCCGTTGGATGGACATCGTTGACCACGCCACGCCGAGAGCACCAGGGCGGTGGACGACGGCGAGCCCTACGAAGGGAACGACACGGAGCCGGGGAAGACACGGCAGTGGCTGCCCGTGCAGTGGAGAGTACGAGGGTTGACTGGTTCGGCTGCCATCGCCGGAAAATAACAGGAGGTGTGGGTGAGTAGAGGGATAGATAGGCCAGGGATGCGAGTATGATGGGGCCGTGAGGCCTGCCCGGCAGCACTGCCGGCCACGGGAGGCGGGAGCAGGCGGTTCCGGCAGCGCTGGTTTGGGCGGCTGGGGCAGGAAGATCAGAGACTGAAGAAGCACGATTGCTGTTAGATTGACATCTAACGGTCGGACGCTGGTAGAGTCGATTGTTGACTAAGTTTCTTTTTTGAGAAATCTTGTGTACGCATGCACTTAGTAGGCCCACAAGTCAGCCTCCAAATCTGTGGCAGACAACATAAAGCCCATTTGCTATTTTTTATAATTTGCAGCCCATTTGCTAATTCTTAAGTAATTTATTACAGCCCATTTTCTGCCCAGGACCATGGTCAAAAAGTTCAACCTTATTTTACATATTTTGGTGGAGTCCGAACTGTTGTAATCCCGAAATGATAAACATTTTTTAAGAACTTATTGATTTGCCAAAAAAATCGTTTTGTTTTTGTAAGCAAATAAAACGTGGGAGAATTGAGTTGGTTTAAGGGAAAACCAGTGGTAAAAAAATCAGCGCTGGGTGGGAAAAAACAACAATAATAAGGATGTAAATATGAAAAGGGAATTTTATGTGTTTTCAATATAGTTATATGTGTATATGAACTAGTAAAACTATAGGTAGAGATTAGAAAGCGGATGTAGGACATGCGTTTCAAGAGGAAAATAGAACTGGGATGTGTCTTTGATTCAGTAAAAAAACTGCCTGCGGATGTTGTAAGACAAAATATAACTAACGCTGGCGGGCCAGAGGCCAGTAGATACCTACTGGATCTTTGTGCCCGTTGTCGTCATGGGCTGGGCCTGTTAAAAACAAAACCAACCCTGGGCAGTCTACAGCCCAGTTGAAACTTGCTCGACCTAAAAAAACAATATACGTGCTCAATAAACGAGAGAATTCTGCAAGTACACACTGATAACTGGGATGCAGCACGGATATTGTTTTTTATCGTGATAATAAGTGCATGCACTTGTTTCGAAAAAATTGGAGAACTGGGAATTCGAACGACGGGTGCTTATGCTACCCATCAAATAAAAATCAGGTCCCTGAAAATTCGTTTCGAAACAAATGATTCAGCTTTATATCCACGTCGACCCTCGGTATGATGGTTGGAAGCAAATGCAAGTTCATACCAAAAGATCGTTAACAACAATACCAACTTGCGGACGACAAGGTAGTACAACTACCAATACCAAACTAACTTATAATGTTTTTACTCCTGGCCCTAGTGTTCGTCTGGTAGAAAATCTTGCATAGGACCAGCTCCTGCTCCTTCTCTTGCTCCAGGTCCCCGAGGTGGTACTGGTGCATCACCCAGTTGGTCCTCTGCTGGTCGATGTTCTTGTTGGTGTACAGCACCAGAACCTTTTTTCTGCCCGTCTTGCCGGCCATTGACCATCATCGGCAATTTATTGCCGGTCTTGTGCCACATCGCGTGCATGCCGCACTCCGACTGTATCTTGCGACGCGTCCACGTGCCCCTTTTGAACGCCCTGGAATTGCGCTGGAAGAAATGCTTCCTTAGGCCACTCAGTGTGATACCTACAATATTGTGGAATACAGGTTTTAGTGTACCTAGTTGGCATTTTCATAACATCTTTGGCATGTTGCAGTCACTTGTTTCACTTTTTATTAACTGTCAAATTGTAATTGCTTCACCAGGTCCGCGTCTAAAAAGAAAAATAGAGCTACAAACAAAGGAATATGTTTGTGCAAGTAGACGGCCGATCGGTGTCTTACCTGGAAGTTTCTCAGGTTGGGTGTAGCATATGTCGTGCTCGCTGTCGATGGTTGGTATGAACAAATCGATGAGAGACTGAAATCTCGCGCTGTCAGCACTCACTTTGGCCTCAAGGTGCTCGATCAGCTCCTGATCCGTGGGATCGAACTTGACGCCAGCCGACAGCACCGGCCAATCCTTCTTCGACTTATCGGTAATTCCAGTTATATGGTACTCAATGTATGATCAATCGACTGTTTTAAGTGAATGATGAAAGATTTCGACAGATAAGTGGTACTCCAAATCTGAAGTCCAGAATACCCGAACACGCCGCCGGGATTCTTGTGTCACCTCACGCGCAGCATGTTGTCACGTCAATTCAATGTGTGGACATGATGAATAATTTGACCGACGTATACTAGTACTGCTACTGTACTACTTACTAGTCGTATTTAGTGTCACAATTTATACATAGGTTTAACTAACAAGTACGCACTTGAAGCCTAACTGATATATATATATATATATATATATATATATATATATATATATATATATGGCTTCTGCACAGCATCTCCATCATCATTATCAGTACATCCTACGCAGGTGAGTTAGGATGCACTTGATCCCAGGAAGGTATCTATCCTTCAAACCAGAGGAGTGCTTCAAACTAACAACAGTACATAATATCCAACAAAAGAGGGTCGTGCTACAGCAGCAGAATACATGGCTCAGTCTAGATATCAGCACGAATCAAGTTGTGCATATTTGCTGTTGGCATGAACCACATCGCCGCATGTCGGGTTTGCAAAAGCCATCCATCACATGGAAGCTTGATGCCTTTCACACACTGAAGATTATCTGGCAACAAGCTGTGTCGACGAATCTCTGGATATGGTGATTCATGAAACCCATGGTATGATGTGTAAACACAGCCCCCCCTCGCGAATGGAAGTTGCATAGCACAGTAATCATCGCCGGTGATATGATCGATGATTGGTTGGATGATCGGATAATTGAGCCCGAGGAACAAGGAGTGGTTGCCGAGGCTGTAAACCCGCCTCTAGTTGAATACGCCTGGCCCAACGGAGCTGGGATCTTTCTCGAACACGAAGCAGCCATAGCCATCAATGTCACGAACGCCCCACACATTGTACTGCATGTGGTTTGATGTAATGGTTTGGTCAATTTGGTACGTGCGAATGAGCATCAAATGACCGCCGTCAGCTGAACGAGCGATAAACCACCACCCATCGGCTGGTATGATTCCAGGTCCTGGAATCATGAAGGCCAGCGCATTTGCGTCTGCTACAACAATTCAAATTGGAGACAGGACAAAAATAAACAATCATGTTCAGAGTATGTGTGGAATTAAGATTATTATAACAGTGACACATATCATAGACAGAGAATTGCAATGTCGTGGTCATAATCATACCCCAAGTTAAAAAAATAAGCCAATGGATTTCATACTCTAGCAATATGTCATGGTTCAAACATCATGTAACAATGAGAGGAAAACAGCTATGACAGCGCCTACTCATATTCTACCATAGCACTTACTACTACTGTTCTCATATCAACTCTATGCAATAACATGCGTTGTTATAAAAATCTTGTAAACGAGAGTAACATATAGCAATCATGATGTTATGCTCATAATATGTATTCTAACAATCATTAGATGCCAATTGTTCTCATATCAACTCTAACAATAACATGTGTGGTCATAAAAATCTAGGAAATGAGAGGAACATATAGCAATGATGTGGTTATAGACATGCTATGCATTCTAAATTTGTAACAAATGAACAGGCAGTCGTATTCATAAGGTAAAGATGAGATGAGATAGAACAATTACACGACGATAGATTCCACCAGTATAGTCAGCCAATCTGTGCGTCGACCGCGTAAACGATGCCATCGTGCACTATAGCATCAGACAGAAATGTTGCCTCAACAGGATTGATGATGAGCCATAACCATGTATGGCGACCGGATTCCAGATAGACTAATCCCATGTTGAACAAGGCAATGAGCTTGTAATCCATGTAGTCTTCTGATGGTGTGGGCACTTCGCAGATTACAACTTTCTGCAAACAGAGGTCGAGCCAAAAGCTTGATGCGTCTCGTGCGTAGTAGGCAGGAGTGTCCGGCGGGCCGCGAGGCTCGATGGCGGCGGTATCCAACGATGGAAGGGTGATCTCTCGCTGGGTGTAGATATCCACGAGACGCCACGGACTACCGGTGTGGTGGATGAGGACGATCCAGTTGGCCTTCATGCCCGCCCAGTAGTGGCCGCGCATGAAGGACAGGTGGACGGGTAGTGGTAGCATGTCGAGGGGAACCACGGCAACCTCCGTAGGATCGTCAAGTCGGTGGCTAGGCCACCTGCGAGGACCGGGCATCAGCAAGCAGGGTGTCTTGAAAAGAGCCGGCCGGTTGCAGACGAGTAGACGGTACAAAGACACCGAGCATGCGGCCAGACGGACGGTGCTGAGTAGGTCCATACGACTACAGATCTGCTCCAAGAGAACATCAGGGAGGGAATTCCAATCGCGGCTGTGCTTGTCAGTCGGTTCTGCCATTGGGGTTTTCGGTGCCTGCGAGTCAGCGGGGAAGTGGATTCGGGCGGGCGAGCGAAGAAGCTTCTCCTCGTGTGGCCGAGCAGTGAGCGGGGGGATACGGTACGCGCGAGCTACCAAGGAAGATGGCGCGGGCGGGCGAGCAATGAGCGGGGGTAAATGGTGTGCGGCCGACGATGGGGAAGAGAGGAGGAAGAAGAAGAGAGGAGGAAGAAGAGTGGAAGACGGGGAAGAAAGTGCATTCAATCTCAGTTCTACTAGTACTACTACCAGGATATACCGTCCTTCGGAGTGTAAATAGTTACACCGATGACATGTGGGTCTACCACAACAGGGCCCATATGTCAGTTAATGGAGGACAGAGGTGCGTAGGCGTATTTGCGGAAGCGTGCTCTACTGGCAAACATGATGGCAGTACTGGGTAAGGCTGATTTAGTAACACCAACACGCTGGTTCAGCTTATTAATTACGTGTCCCATCTGCTGCAGCGTGTATTGTCACTTCACTGCGAAGACTAGTTGAATAGTTCTCTCTGACCGAGATGGGGAATAATGGATCGCAAGGACTTCCTTTCTACAGTATCCCTATGCCTCTACGCTCACTTCACTCATTTTGCTCCGTACCTAGTCACTTGTTGAAATCTGTAGAAAGACAAATACTTCGTATTTGGGAACAGAGGGAGGCTTTTACTCTGTACTATTTGGGAACAGAGGGAGTATCACCATATGGAGGGAACAGAGGAAGCTTGAAATATGAACATGTCAATGGGAGGGAGTAAGCCCCATGCATGCATGCATGCAACATGCAACACTCACACGTACTTCCTCCGTTCCCAAATATAAGTCTTTCTAGATATTTCAACAAGTGAATACATACGGAGCAAAATGAGTGAATCTTTACTCGAAAATATGTCTACATACATCCGTATGTTGTACTGCATTTGAAATGTCTAAAAAGACTTATATTTAGGAACGGAGGGAGTACACATGGACGCACGCAACAATCACGCACCCATGCGGCACACAGCACACGACGCAACACACACGCTCACGCTCAAGTGCTCAACCTACTCCCTACGTCCGTGAAAGACTGTACATTTAGAGATTTACACATTGACCAGGGCATAATTAACGCCCAAAAGTAGCAGACTTATGTGTGCATGCGACCATTGAGATAAGAAGATTAAATGAAGGCCGTTGCATGCTGTAATTAAGGATAGACATGTAGCCTATACCTACAGCACAAGTTGGTGCATTAGTCAATCAATATCGATTTAGATTAAAGGCTAAATGCATTGGAAGTGTAGATGTACATCATGTACTACACTCTTTGTTTTATAGCCGATGTACACTCTTTGTTGGAAGACCGAGGGAGGACACGTGCATGCACTCACATACACAGCCAGGGCGGTTCGCGCGCAAGGGTTGGACTCATGTCGCGCCTGCGTAAAGTTTTGTTTAACTGATTTCTTTGCTATACCAACTGACAGGTGGGACCCAGAAACCAGGTGAAAATTTAACCAGTCAACAAAGT
This sequence comes from Aegilops tauschii subsp. strangulata, assembly GCF_002575655.3. Taxonomy (NCBI): domain Eukaryota; kingdom Viridiplantae; phylum Streptophyta; class Magnoliopsida; order Poales; family Poaceae; genus Aegilops; species Aegilops tauschii. Next base: position 437,743,097 of record NC_053040.3, on the reverse strand, counting down.
GCCATGTCGACTATGTGGCCGGTCAGTAGGGTGCAATATGGTGCTCTACGATGAGCTAGTGATCGTATAATCGCCGCAAAACTATATGTAGTGACCGTAAAGAGCGTATTGTTACATACGTTGATCGCCAGTGTATTTTTCTCATTTCAAATTAAGCCATATTAATCGGAAAGGACGCAGTATGGACTACTACTACTAGTACTAGTACTGCTTTGATGTGTCTCGTCAACTCGCCGAACGAGGAGAAACTTGCTTACTACGCCTCTCCCTCACCCACGCGCGTGGTGGTTCGCAGGACGAGGAGAGGGTTTTGACTATAGCGCCCTCTCCCTCTCCCTATCCCTCTCCCTCGCCCTCGCCCTCGCCCTCGCGGTGGACGTGCAGCAGTTCAATCAGTGTCAGATTGCCAGAACATATTGTACTGTAGTATCATCATTGTTGGACCTTCCGAAGAGGCGAAGAGCCAAGTGCAAGGTTCACGCGAGTACGAACTATTGAACCTCCCGAAGAGGCAAAGAGCCAAGCGCAAGGTTTTATAGGAGTTGTCGTCCTAGTAGGAGTGTACTACAACTATAGCGAACGATGCTACTATATGATGCCGCCACGTCACGTATATCCAAAGCTGTGCCACCTTATTTTTCTCAAGGAGCGTGTTGGAGCCCGTGCAACAACCACACAAGTTGCACGTACACATAACACATTTACTAGTAATAAATTCTAAAGGACAAATTCCAGTATGCCACACAAGTTCATCTCCAATTCATGTGATAAATTTGTGCACGACTAGTCTACATATATTCACAGCGCTACCGTTCACAATTACCGTACTCCACTTACACGTTATAGATGGGCTACATGTCCTCCTCCAGGTTCCAGTCCCAGGTGTTCTTCATGGATGGCACGATCCATAGTGGTGGGCAACGGGAATCATTGTCGCAGCTTTCTAGTCCGGTTCCACACGATGGAGACTCATCCAAGCTGAAGCGGCATAAATCAGGGATAGCGTGTCCCAGCATGACGTTCATCCGGCGGTGCGCACTGAAGACACAACCATGCTTCATGAACGGCAGGCCTTCCGTCTCGTGCACGGAAGGTGGCATCCGCTTCACAATGGGGTAGTTGTCCCCGATGAAAAGCGAGTACTCTCCGAGAGTGTTCCTCGGCACCCACGTAGCATCACGGGGGTCGAACTCGGCGCCGTTCATCTGGTACACGCGGGATCCCAGATCTGGACAAATGGTGACGTACATAGTCAAGGTCCATGCATAATAATGTTGTGCTCAAATATGGCGGTCAGTAATACTGTGCAGCAAATAGTACTACTCCGGTATAGAGGAAATAAAATAACCGGCTTATTATATATAGCCACTCTTGGCTACATGGATGAGATAGTAAGACATGGAAAAACAAAAATGGTGGCAGCTAGTGGGTTCAAGTCTTCAAGGGCCTAGCTAGCTATACGCGTCCTCCAAGGTAAAAAGTACTCCTACTAGTACTACAAAGTATACTACTAGTACAACAATGAAAGAGAAGGCGAGAGGGTTAAAAAATGGAATACCTGGGTAGATGGTGACGGTCCGATCGTGGTAGATTGTGTGACCATGTTGCACATCAGTGGTACCATGGGTAACGACTGCTAAGATAGTTGATCCCAATATGCCAAAGTCAGCTACAAGGTTCCAGGTTAGACCGAATCGCGGATGCAAATGCACATCCAGGATCGGCGATCTTATTTTGATCGGGGGATGACTGGTCCCTGCAAAATAATGGAGTACCATTAGGGATGCAAATGATGGTTTGTGCATTCCGTTTGTAATCTCCCGTACCGTAGGATGGTAACCAGATGAAACAAGTCCCCTGGCTTGTCACCGTGAAGATGCGGCCTAGATGGCGCACGACGTCTTCGAACGTGTAGGGGTACAAATATGCCGCCGCCAGCCTCTGCCGTTACTGCCTCTTGCATTGATGGCAATCCTTATGTCGAACACCGCGATGAGATAGTAATCGTCGTAGCCACGTCGCTTTGTCGACGGGTCCGCAATTGCTATCTTCTTCAATCTCATGTAGGCATCATCATACGTATTCAAGCCCAGCCAGTCCGGAAGGCCGATCCCAATGGTGGAGAAGGGGTCTACCGGAACGGCCGCACTGCTGTGGATGTTGTGCAAAATGATGGTGGTATCCGACCGGAGGTATGCAAGCCAATCTTCGTTGGCACCGACCCAGACCTATATATAAGACGGTGGGCAGCGGAGAAATTACGGGATGGAAATGGAATAACTAAGTACTACATGATCAAACTCCATTACTGACCTGCTCATCGGACAAAATCCGACTACCTCTCAACGTCGGCAACTCTAGCGGAGTCAACGTGCAACCATGGCCAGGGAGCGGTGGACTGTTCGAAGGATTGTCCCATAGAAGAACCTTCTCCTCGAGGACGCATGGAAGACCAACAAGCATGGCCTTTTCCCAAGCCTGTTTAAGCAGTGTCTTGAAAAATTTGGTGCAGGAAGCACCGAGTCTTGCGGCGGTGAGGACGTCGGAGCGGCGTGCGATTTCTCCCAGAGGATCGTCGTCCAAGGTCTCCCAGCCCCGATGAGGAGGAGAACCGCCTGGCGAATCCATGGGTGCAGCGACGAACTGCCTTCTTGTCGGGTGGTAGGTGCGACATATGCCAACGGGTGGCTTATCATTGTGGGAGCCAGTAAGACGTCGCCGGTGCCTGGAAACGGGATGAGGCGAAGACATGCACGCCGGCGAATCTTACCCAGGTTCGGGGCTCTCCGTGGAGATAACACCCCTAGTCGTGCTCTACGGAGTCTCCGCATGATCACTAGATCAACACGAGTAGCTACAAGTGCTCCTTGAGCTGTCGGATTCGAGGGAGAAGAAGAGCAAGGCTAGCTCTCCCTTTCCTCTCTATATGATGTGTGTGTAACTCTATGAGACCACCCCTTTGCATGGGTGCCCCGGGGGGTTTATATAGGCCTACCCCCAGGGGTACAATAGTAATCCGGCTGGGTGCGGGCCACAGCCGTCAGTGTCTGTGCCCGCCGACTTCTCCGCCGGCCTTTGGGGCCCGCTGACTGGTGGGTCCCGCCGGCTGCCGGCCTCTTGGTCGACAGGCCGGCCCCACCGCTTGGGGGTCTTGTCGGCGGCTGGTTACTGTAGCCTCGCCCCTGATGACGAGGGCTTTGTCGAGGTAAGCGTGGCTATAGTATGCCGCCTTGTGGGCTCTCACTGTAGCCTTACCTTGTCTTGTCTCCTTAATGTGGCGCATGTTTCGAGGGAGGGGAGTAGCCGGCTTCTGGGGGCCGGCTATGCCCCTGGCCGACTAGGGGAGGCCGGGCTGCCTTCGAGCGTCTCTCTGGCTAAAGGGGCTCGCCGCCCATGGGCCGTACTGGCATCTGTCGTGGATGACGTCGAGGCCAACATGGCTACAGTGCCGCGCCGGACGGGAGATGGCTGACCCGTACGGCGTCCTGTGGCCATGCCTGCTTCGGGATTCGGGGGTAGTGGGCTGTACTGTGGCCACGCCCCGTCTTATCTTCGTTATGTGGGCGTAGTTTTGGTGGGTGCGATCTTGGCCGGCTTCTTGGAGTCGGCGTTCTTCATGGCCGGCTTTTGGGAGTCGGCGTTCTTCATGGCCGGCTTCCTGGAGTCGGCCATCTCGTAGCTATCTTGGGGGAGGTTTCTGGGAATGGGTCGCCTTCTGAGAGTCGGCCCCTGGGATAGCCGGCCGGGGGAAGGCGGCCCTGTGCTTCGAATGCTTGAAGGCTCAAAACGGCCTGATAATTTCTTGAGGAGCCAGGGAGAGTCGGTTAGGCTACCCGTGGCCATTTACTCCGACAGTATTCCCCGAAGCTGACTGAGCTTCGAGGTTGGGGGAAGTCGAGAAACTCGGTCAGCTTCCTATCTTGACAAGTCGGCAGCCGGGAGCCGGCTTCGATTGGGCACGCCGTCTTGGCGGAAAAAAAATTGAAGTCGAAAGGCGGGAGTCTGCCAGCGCGCGCATCGGGCCGCGAGACGGCCAATTGCTGCTTGCGAACCACGTGGCATCCCTTGGCTAAAAAGCCTGCCAGCCCACGCGCGCGACGAGACGTCGCCGCAGGTCGGGGGCCCACCACTCCTATGCCCGGGCCCTGGCGCGGATTTTCTGCGGCCCAAAGCCGCCCGCACGTCTTCCTGCGGCGGTTTCGGCACGCCTTTAGGGCGTAATAATCGCGGGGCGCGGGGGAAGTGGGTGCAGTTAATCCCACGTCTCACCCCACGCCTCGCCTCCTCGGCTTCACCATGCGAAGCTATAAGTAGGGGGAGGGGGGAAGCGGCAGGCGCTCGCACGCCCCTCTCCTCTCCGCCATCTTTTTCCTTCTGCTCTTTCTTGCAACAGTGCCTCGCCGCCGCACCGTTCTACCACTCGATTCTCCGCCGCCGCGCTCATTCTCGCCAGCCCTATGCCGTGATGCAGTACGGCGGGGATTGGGACGGCTCCAACGTCCACGAGGATCACGTCGAGTTCCTCCACAAGACGCGGCGGCTGCCCGGCGCGGACAAGGAGCGGGTCCGTCTCGCGCCGGAGAAGGAGATTACACCGGAGCCGGAGGAAGGCGAGCGGGTAGTCTTCCGCTCGCATTTCTTGCGCGGCATCGGCTTGCCCGCGAGCGTCTTCTTCCGCTCCTTTCTCGAGTTCTACCAACTCCAGCCGCACCACCTCACCCCGAACACGGTGGTGCTGCTGTCCGCCTTTGTCACCTTGTGCGAAGGCTACCTCGGCGTCCTCCCCACCCTCGAGCTCTGGGGGGAGTTCTTTCAGTCCAAGCTGGGCATGCGCATGCAGGGTGTGCCGGCTCAGAGTGGCGCCTTCATCGCGATGCAGAGGGTGACTGCCGACAACCCCTTCCCCGTCATCACGCTGATCCAGTCGGTGAAGCTATGGCAGAAGTCGTACTTCTATGTGAAGAACGTCGCCCCGCAGGGCGACTACGTCAATTTGCCGGCTTACAAAGCCGGCCCACCGGCGGGCAGACGGCCCCGGTGGTCCTATCGGGCCGTGACGCTGACACCGGCTGGAGCCGCAGCTGTCGCCCGACTGCGGGTGATGATCCAGTCGGAGGGCTTATCGGGGCCCGACCTGCTGGCCGCCTTCGTCACGCGCCGGGTGCTCCCGCTCCAGAGCCGCCCTCATCTGATCTGTCAGATGAGCGGCCAGCTCGACCCGAGTTGGATGTGCACCAAAGACATGCCGCACGACGAAGTGGCCCATATGGTGAACTACCTTGCGAACTGCAAGCTCTCCACAGAGTGGCAGTTTGGCAAGGAGCCGTATTGCCGAGCTCACCCGCCGCCCACGGTATGTTCTCTTTTTCTCTTTCTCCTCTCTCAGTTTTGTCGCCGAGTTCCTTTTGGCCGACTCTGACTAGTCGGCTTGTCTCGACAGAGCCCTCTTCTTCGGCCTACAGGCGGGTCGGACGCGGAGCGCCGATTCGTCCCCGACCGAGCGAAGCACGATCTGGAGGACCCCGACTTGGGGGCTGCCGCTATGGACGACAACACCGAGGCAGGCGGTGGCCAAGCCGGCGGCGAGGCAGGCGGCTCCGGGCTTGGAGTCAGCTTCGACGACTGGCCGGACGATGACGAGGCAGAAATCGTCCCACGCCGCCAGCCGGCGCCTAGCCACGGCGCGGGTTCCTCCGCCGCGCCGCCTGCTCGGGGCGGCGGGCAAAAGCGTCATGCCGCGCCGGGCTTGTTCGGCAGTCAGCCGAAGAAGCCCAGAGGCGGGGCAGCGGCGACCAGGCGGGAGGAGGCGGCCGCGAAGGCGGCCCGCTTCCGCAAGGCGGTGAAGCAGCCGCAGACGGTGTCGGCGTAAGTATATACTCCTTCGTGTATTCTTTTTTCTTTTCTTTGGTAGCTCATGAGTCCTTGTCTTTTCTCCAAAAAAACCAGGGCTCCATTGTCGCTCGAGCGGGCTGCTGCCGCCTCCGTCGTTGGGTCGCCGGGAGGATCTGGGAGCACTACTCGCCGCGTGGACCCCCGTGCCGATCTTCAGGCGGCGACGGAGCGGAACGCGTGGGAGGTGCGGGAGAACCGGGAGGCGCGGGAGGCGGAAGCATTGAGGGCGGCCGCCGCCAAGGCGGCGCAGGAGGAGGAGGCGGCGAAGGTGCGCGCTGACGCCGTGGCCAAGGCCCAAGCGGAGGCTGCGGCTGCGGCAATGGCGGAGGGGGCCTTGCTGGTCACCCCACTGCGCTTCGCGGCGCCTGGGGCCCCAGAGCCCTCGCCAGAAGAAGCCGGCGGTGACCAGCCGGGGCTGGAGAGGGAGGACGACATTGTCATCCTAGAGAGGGTGGCGGCACCGGCCCCGCCGACTGGGGCGACTCAAGGCGGCCGGCCTGACCTGCCGCCTGTGCAATCGGCCGGTCGCGAGCCGGCCGCGAGGACTGACCTGGTGGTCCGGACGCCGTCGTGCCAGCGCACGGGGAAGGCCGCATCAAAACCGCAGAAGGCTGCATCGGAGCCGCAGCCGGCCGCGGGCTCCAGCTCGTCGGCCCAGGATATGGAGGCGGCCAGCGCCAGCTCGGGGTGGACGCCGGGCAGAGGGACGGCCGTGATGAATGTGGCCGCACAGGACGTCCGGACCCGGCTTCAAGCCCAGGCTACGGCGCTGAGGAAGTACAACGACGAGTTCCTTGCGACGCGGGCGGCCATCCGGGTTAGTCTTCTTTTCTTGCTTTTTTATCTTGGTTTCTTCTGTGGGGGCGCGTCAGCGCACCCACTGGGTGCAGTCCCCGAGTTCCGAGTTGGCTGCTGAGCAGGCGGCTTGGAACTTCTTAGCGGATCTAGTTTTGCTATTCTTGCTCTTACTTCGCTCTTCTGCCTGTCTTGCAGGACTACCACAATCTTCGCGCGGCTGCCTTCAACTCCCAGGCTCGAGAGCTGACCCAAAAGACTGCTGACCTATCTGAGAGCCGGGGTAAGTGCTTCGTCCTTTATCTCACGTGGGGGCGCGTCAGCGCACCCACTGGGTGTAGTCCCCGAGATTCGGGCCGACTGCTGAGCAGTCGGGTCGGATCTTCCTTGACGACTTCTTCTTATTGCTTCCTTTACTCTGCCATCCTTACAGCGGCCAACGCCAGTCTGCGGGAGTAGCTGGGAGGGTCTCAGGCTGCCCTCCGTGTTAACGAGGCCGAGTTTGCCGCCTTGGCGTAGGAGCGTGACCGCCTGGCCAAGAGGTTGGCCGACCAGGAGGAGAGCCACAAGGCGGCCCTGAAGGTGGTGCAGGACAGCGAGGCCGCCCTCGAGGCCGAGTACGAGACAGAGGCGGCTAGCTGGGTCGAAGAGAAGCAGACGCTGATCAATGGCTATGGCCAGATCGAAGATTTGGTTGACGGTAAGCCGCCTTCTTCTTTGTCCTTTCTTGCCGCTTGCCGTTTTGGCTCGTTTTCTGACTTGGTATTTTCTCTTCTTTCTCTTTCTTTCTTGCGCAGAGTACTTCCCTGGCTACTCTACCGCCGCCAACCAGATCATCGAGGCCCGCCACGAAGCACAGAGGCAGGCTGGCGCCGAGATTGCGCCAAACGCTCGCCGGTCGCTGGAGGAGCAGCTCTTGGCGATCCAAGCCCGCCTCCAGCCGGCTCATCGCCTGCTCCGCCGGCTTCAACGTGTCGGGGCGCAGATGTTGGCCGCCCTCTGGCTTGGCGAAGTGGTTCCCCGCACCCCCAGTCGGACTGCGACTGGCTGGAGGTGGCGGTCGGCCGCTTCGAAGCCTGGAAGGCTTCGGCGGCTCGGTCCGGCGCCAGGCGGGCGCTGGAGTTCGTCAAGGCCTGGTATCCCGGGCTGAGTCTGGACCAGCTGGCCACCTGGCGGCAGCAGGCCGACACGGAGTTGGAGCCGGCGCGGCCGGCTATCATCCGGCGGGCTTCAGCGATCGCCGACTACACCGACACCAGCGCCTTCGCCCCTGAGGTGGACGACAACGGTGTTGCCCAGCAGGAGGAATGGTTCGGGCTGAACCCGGCAGACAGCAAAGACTCGGCGGAGGAGATCGACTCCAGCGACGAGGGCGAAGAGGAGGAGGAGGAGGGTGAAGACGCCGGGCCGGATGGTGGAGCGGACGGCCAGCCTCAGCTTGACCGTGCCTCCAGCAACACGGCACGCGCGGGTGCACCGCCTGCTGCTGGCGATGATCAAGCCGAGACCCGCTAGCCGGCCACTCCTTCAGCTGGTGACGCCGTCTGCACCGACCAACCCGGCTTCCACACCGTGCCTTTAGTCTGGTCTGCTATCTTTATTTTCCTGTTTTATCACTTTTAGAACAGTATTTTGTTAAGTTTGCACAATTCCACCCACTGGGGGTGTATTCGAACTATGTTGAATGCCGGCCTGTTGGGGGCTTTATATGTAGATATGACTATGCATGTGTTTGGCTTTTCCTTGTTCTTTGCTTTTCATCCTTCTGTTGTTTCCTTTGCCGCCCTCCCTTGGTTGCCGCCTCCCCAGTCAGACAGTTGCTCTGCAATCTATGGCTAGAGAAGTGCTTGGCCAGTTGGGAGGGCAAGTACTCTAACTTTGTTGGATTATAGCGAAGTGTTTGGGAAGCCGGCCAGCCGGCTGTTCTGACAGCCGGCAAGCGTGGTTGGAGGCCGTCCTTTCGCTATACAAGTTCATTAGTCCTTAGCCGTTTTTCATGTGGGCATCCTTTCTACCTTGGCTCTTGCTAGTCGGACAGTCGGTTCTTCGAGCTACGACTTTCAACAAGAGAGGACTCGGGAGCCAGCACACTACTTGTCTGACTTCAGGTAGAACTTTAATATAGCTTAAGGCGGCCAGTCCCCGGGCCGACTAGTCGAACCCGGTGCCAGACAAAAAATGAAATGTAATAATACATTCATGGATATGACACTCGTCACTCATAGATAAATGAAGGCAGTCCCCGAGTGCCCCTCGGGGGGCCTATTGTTTTTGTACTTAATACAAAAGGGTAGCATGATACATACTGCTTTTAACTGTAAAATCTTCTCAGGAGGTTCGCGTTCCATGGTCGCTCCGACTCCTTGCCAGAATCATCCCTCTTGCGTGCTCTTGGTTTTTGCGCGTCGATCAGGTAGTAGGAGTCGTTTCCTAGTGCCTTGCTGATGATGAAAGGGCCTTCCCAAGGGGCCGAGAGCTTGTGCTGGCCGGTTATTCGCTGGATCAGCCGAAGCACAAGGTCGCCCTCCTGGAAAGATCTTGGCTTGACCTTGCGGTTGTGGTAACGGCGCAACCCCTGCTGGTAGATAGCGGACCGGCTGAGTGCTAACAGCCGGCCTTCTTCCAGCAGGTCTACACCGTCTTCTCGCGCTTCCTTGGCCTCCGCCTCCGTGTACATGGTGACCCGAGGCGAGTCGAACTCGATGTCGGTTGGGATGACAGCCTCGGCACCATATACAAGGAAGAACGGAGTGAAGCCGGTTGACTTGTTAGGGGTAGTACGCAGACTCCAGAGGACAGCCGGCAGCTCATCGAGCCAGCAGCCGGCCAATCGCTCCAGTGGTACGACCAGTCGGGGCTTGATGCCGGAGAGGATGAGTCCGTTTGCTCGCTCGACCTGGCCGTTTGACTGCGGGTGGGCAACGGACGCTAAGTCCAGTCAGATGCCCTGCGTCGCGCAGAAACGTGCCAGTGCTCCTTTGGCAAAGTTTGTGCCATTGTCGGTGATGATGCTGTGCGGTACGCCGTACCGAGTAGTGATGTCGGTGACGAACGTCGCGGCAGTCGGCCCGTTCAGCTTCTTGATCGGCTTCGCTTCGATCCACTTGGTGAACTTGTCCACGGCGACAAGCAGATGTGTCAAGCCGCCGCGGGCTGTCTTGAATGGGCCCACCATGTCCAGTCCCCAGACGGCAAAGGGCCAAGTGAGGGGAATGGTCTTGAGTGCAGAAGCCGGCAGGTGTTGCTTGGAACTGAAGACTTGGCATCCTCTGCAGCTCTTGACTATCTCTTTGGCATCTTCCAAAGCAGTCGGCCAAAAGAAACCGTGGCGGAAAGCTTTGGCCACAAGTGATCTTGAGGCTGCGTGGTGGCCGCATTCGCCTTGATGGATATCCTTGAGGATTGCCACTCCTTTCTCTAGCTCGACGCAGCGCTGGAAGACTCCAGTGACACTGCGCTTGACAAGTTCTCTGTTTATTATTCCATATGCTCCGGCTCGTCATTGCACTAGTCTTGCTGAGATCTCATCAGTCGGCAGCTCTCTGTTGACTAGGAATTTGAGGATGGGCTAGGCCCATGATGGAGCTGTGACTTCTTCTACTGTTAGTACGGCCACCATGACTCGGGTGGGTGGGCCGGGTGGCGTGGAATTGGAGTCGGCCACCGCTTCTTGTGTTGCTGCAGTCTCCGGGCCGATTGCTGCAGTCCCCGGGCCGGGTTCTGAAGTCCCCGAGCCGGGTGCGACTACGGCAGTCCCCGGGCCGGTTGTCGAAGTCCCCGTACCGCCTGCGGGGTTCCTCTAGTCGGATCCGGCTGCATCGGGGACAGGCGGTACGAAGATAGAGTCCGACTCTCGAGACGGCTTGAGGAGGCGCTGGAGGGAGACACCGGTTGGTATAGCCTGTCGGGTGGAGCCGATCCGTGCCAGGGCATCTGCTTGGTCGTTGTCGGCCCTAGGTACGTGAAGGAACTCGCACCCTTCGAAGTACCCACTGATCTGTTGGACGAGGAATCGATAGCTCGCCATGTTTGCATCCTTGGCGTCCCAGTCGCCAGATGACTGCTGGACCACCAAGTCTGAGTCGCCATAACACAGGATCCGACGTATGCCGAGTTCTTTGGCTAGCCGGAGCCCATGTATGAGCGCCTCGTACTCAACCATGTTGTTGGAGGCGGCGAAGTGGATTTGCAGCGTGTATCTGAGTTTGTCGCCTTTGGGAGAGGTGAGGACGATGCCGGCTCCCAAGCCGGTGCGCATCTTGGACCCGTCGAAGTGCATCCGAGTCGGGAGCCGGTGGTAGGTACTGGGTCTCAGCCCAGTCGACGAGGAAGTCGGCCAACGCTTGGGACTTGATGGTGGTGCAGGGTTGGTAGAAGATTGTGTACGGTGCCAATGCAATGGCCCATTTAGCCACCCGGCCGGATGCATCCCGGCTGCCTATGATTTCGGCAAGCGGGGCGGTGCACACGACCGTGATGGGATGCTCTTGGAAGTAGGGCTTCAGCTTCTTGGCGGCGAAGTGCACCCCATAGCACATCTTCTAGTAATGCGGGTAGTTTTGCTTTGAGCTGGATAGTACTTCGCTTAGATAATACACCGGCCTTTGGACTAGCTGGGCTCGGCCTTCTTCCGGGTGCTGGACCACGACAACTGTACTGACCACTCGGCTAGTCGCGGCAATGTAGAGGAGCATGGGCTCCTTCTCAGTCGGCGCCGCCAGGACAGGTGGAGTGGTCAGCATCTTCTTCAGCTCATGGAAGGCTTGGTCGGCTTGGTCATTCCACTCGAAGTGAGTGGACTTCTTCATGAGTCAGTACAAGGGGAGAGCCTTCTCTCCTAGTCGACTGATAAAGCGGTTTAAGGAAGCCAGGCACCCAGTGAACTTCTGCACATCTCGCAATTTGGTGGGAATCTCCATCCTCTCGATGGCCTTGATCTTCACAGGGTTGCACTCGATGCCGCGTTCGGAGACCAGAAAGCCTAGCAGCTGGCCGGCTGGTACTCCGAACACGCATTTCTCGGGGTTGAGCTTGATCTGGAATTGGTGCAAGTTGGCAAATGTTTCTTTGAGGTCCTCCAGCAGGGTGCCGCGCTTCTCTGTCTTCACCACAATGTCGTCTACGTAGACGTGGGCATTTCTGCCGAGTTGCTTGAGGAGGCATTTCTGCATGCAACGCTGAAAAGTGGCACCGGCTTTCCTTAAGCCGAATGTCATAGTCAGGTAACAGAAAGCTCCGAATGGTGTGATGAAGGCAGTCTTCAGGCGGTCTGCTGGGTCCAACTTGATTTGATGGTACCCTGAATAGGCATCCAAAAAACTCAACAGCTCGCATCCGGCCGTAGAGTCCATCACTTGGTCAATCCGTGGCAAAGCAAACGGATCTTTGGGGCAGGCCTTGTTGAGCCTGGTGTGGTCTATACACATGCGCCACTTGTTGTTCTTCTTCAATACCAAGACGGGGTTGGCAAGCCACTCTGGAAAAAATACTTCCATAATAAAGCTAGCAGCGAGGAGCCGGGCTATCTCTTCTCCTACGATTCTTCGCTTCTCTTCTGACAGTCGGCGGAGGGGCTGCTTGACCGACTTCGCGTCGGCTCGGACGTGTAATTTGTGCTCGGCGAAATCCTTCGGGACACCCGGCATGTCCTTTGGGGACCATGCAAAGACGTCTCGACTCTCACGGAGGAAGTCGACGAGCTCGCCTTCCTATTTCCTGTCCAGGTTTGCCCCCAATGACTGCAAACCTTCCCGGGTTCTCCGGGTCCAGAGGTATCTTCTTTGTCTCCTTGGCCGGCTGGAAGGAGCCCTGCGCATCATAATCTTTGGGGTTGGGGGACAAGGCCGGCTGCTTGCCGGCCATGGCCACAACCCGTTCCAGCATCTTCTTCTCTTCTGCCACTACGAGGGACTCGGCCAGCCGACTGCTGGCCATAGCGCACTCGATGGACTTCTTGTAGTCGCCGGCTACAGTGATGATCCCCTTCGAGCTCGGCATCTTCATCTTCAGGTAGGCGTAGTGGGGCACAGCCATGAACTTGGCCAGAGCAGGTCGGCCAAGCAAAGCATGGTAGGGGCTCTCCAGATCCACTACCTCAAACCAGATCGCTTCTCGGCGAAAATGATCCTTGTCTCCGAAGAGAACATCCATCTTGATCTTGCTGATCGGGGAACAAGACAAGCCGGGCACGATGCCATGGAACACGGTCCGGCTTGGCATGAGCTGCTTCGCCTTGATGTTCAGCTTCTCCATGGTATCGCGGTACAGTATATTGATACTGCTTCCGCCATCGATCAGGACGCGGGAGAATCGGGCAGCTCGCCTCTCCGTAGAGAGGGTGACATCCAAGACTAGTGCATAGGAGCCAGGGGATGGCATCACCTCTGGGTGGTCGGCCTGGCTCCAGTTGATGGGCTTCTCGGACCAGTGCATGAACTCGGGGGTGCTAGAGGCGACTGCGTTGACCTCTTGGTGCTGACGGCGCCGACTACGCTTGTCTTCAACTTGGCTTGTCAAGACGACGTAGGCGGCGTGCTCTTCAGGGAACTCATCTTGAATGGCTCCGACTACTGGTCGAGCCGCCGGCTGCTGGGGGGCTGGAGGCGGCGGGTCGGGAGGCGGAGGCGGCACCAGCCCCTCGCCCTTGGAGATTCGCGTGAGCCAGTGGCACTTTTGGGTCGTGTGGTTGGACGGCTTCGCGCCGCTGTGGAACTTGCAGGGGGCGTCGAGAGTCTGCTCGTAGGAGAAAGCCGGCTGCCATGCCGGCCTTCCACCCTTCTTCTTGGGAGCGGGCCGCTCTTCTGGCTACTCATCTTCAACTGTAGCCACTTGCCGACTGGTGGAGGGTGGCATAGGGGCCTTGCGCTTGTGATCGTTCTGGTGGGGGCGCCGATTGGAGTCGCCAGCCGGCGTCTTGGGAGCTGGAGCGATCACCTTCCCAGAGGCGTCCACTCAAAGCTCGGTCTTCATAGAGGAGTCGGCCGTGGCGTACTTGTCCGCGATGATCAGCAGTTCGTCGAGGGTAGCCGGCTCGTCGCAGAGGAGTCGGTGCTTGAGGAGGGTGCCCTCTCGGCACCCGGCGGTGAAGTACTCGATGGCCTGAACCTCGTGCACCCCCTCGCAGGAGTTGCGGAGCTCGGCCCACCGCGTGAGGTAGTCACGGGTCGACTCGTTTGGCCCTTGGACGCATAGGGAGAGCTGGCGAGGCTTGGGAGGCCGCTTGTACGTGTTGTTGAAGTTACGGACAAAGACTTCCGTGAAGTCCAGCCAGCTGTTGATGCTGTAGGGCTTGAGGCTATTGAGCCAGGTGCGCGACATGCCTTGTAGCATGAGGGGGACGTACTTCACGGCTACGCGCCGATTGCCGTTGGCTATGCTGACAGCAGTAGAGTAGTCGATGAGCCAATCTTCTGGCTTCACAGAGCCGTTGTACTTAGGCGTGTCTTTGGGGAGCGAGAACCCTTTGGGGAAGGGCTCGTCGCGGACGCGGGGGCCAAAGCATGGCGGACCGACATCGTCTTCTTCTTCTAGCACCAGGGACCGAGCCAGGCGGTCGATCCGGTGGCGGGCGTCGTTCTCGCCGACTCCTTCGCGGTGGCCTAGTCGGCCACCAAGAGTCGGATGCATGACAGGCGGCGGGGTGGGGTATCTCTCCCCTCGAGGCGGGGGAGGAGGCGGATTTCCTTGGCGCTCCACCGCTCGAGGGCGGCCTTCCGCGTCGCGCTCGATGGTGATACGATTCCGGCTGCAGCTAGCAGCCGGCTCCTTGTCTTTCCTCACGCGGGCGCCGCTCGCAGTCGGCGACCGGGATGTCGCGGCGTGCTCCCGGCGCGGGGGAGGACTCTCAGCGCGACCGCCGGCTTCGTGCTGTTCTGAGGCCGCATCGGTCAGCTGCTGGATCCGCCTTGTCATGTAGGGGAGCTCATCGGCTCCCAGCCTATTTAGCTCTTCAGCGGCCGCCTGAGCGGCTCGCAGATTCTCGAGCGGGGTGGCGTAGACGGAGCGGTCTGCCCCCAGCATGCTTGCGATAGCCGCGCCGCGCTTCTGGACGAAGCCGGCTCGGCTCGGCCCGCCACGAGGTGGCGTGCCAAAGGCGGCGCGGTCGACTTCACGCTGGTGAGCCTCGGTGAGGCGTCTCATGGAGGCTATCTTCTGTCCTTCCGCGATGCGGGCGAGGCGGCGTGCCTCCAAGGTCTCGGCGTCGACGTCGGCCGGGATGGGGACGGATAAGTCGTGCATTGCCGCTCGCAGGGCGTGGTGGGTGTTCTCGCCCGAGTTGGCGACGTGGCTGATGACCAACACTTCGGTGACAGCGCTGCTGCCGCTGTCAGCTCGAGGGAGAGGGTCGTCGAAGACCACCACGTCGGAGGAGTAGGCGTCGAGTGATGCCGTGTCGGAATCGACAAGCATCGGGTCGGTGGAGCCGACCGACTCCAAGTCTACAACAGGCTCGCCGGAGACGTGAAGTTGGTCGAGGCGGCTGACGAGGCGGCTCTCGGGGTAGTCCGTGCCAGCGTCCGACGCGGGCTCGTCGGAGATGCGAGTCTCGCCGAGCAGATCGGCAAGGCAACTCGCTGCGCAGGCATCGTCGACGCCTTGCAGCGCGTCGGGGCAAGCGCCATTGGGCGCAGCAGGCTAGCTGCGCTCGCGGGGGAGAAAAAGGGTTCCCATCCAGAACAGGTCTCCGGACGACGGTGCACCTAGCCCCACGGTGGGCGCCAAATGTCGGGTGGTAGGTGCGACATTTGCCAATGGGTGGCTTATCATTGTGGGAGCCAGTAAGACGTCGCCGGTGCCTGGAAACGGGATGAGGCGAAGACATGCACGCCGGCGAATCTTAACCAGGTTCGGGGCTCTCTGTGGAGATAACACCCCTAGTCCTGCTCTGCGGGGTCTCCGCGTGATCACTAGACCAAAACGAGTAGCTACAAGTGCTCCTTGAGCCGTCGGATTCGAGGGAGAAGAAGAGCAAGGCTAGCTGTCCCTTTCCTCTCTATATGATGTGTGTGTAACTCTATGAGACCAACCCTTTGCATGGGTGCCCCGGGGGGTTTATATAGGCCTACCCCCCAGGGGTACAATAGTAATCCGGCTGGGTGCGGGCCCCAGCCGTCACTGTCTGTGCCCGCCGACTTCTCCGCCGGCCTTTCGGGCCCGCCGACTGGTGGGTCCCGCTAGCTGCCGGCCTCTTGGTCGACAGGACGGCCCCACCGCTTGGGGGTCTTGTCGGCGGCTGGTTACTGTAGCCTCGCCCCTGATGACGAGGGCTTTGTCCAGGTAAGCGTGGCTATAGTGTGCCGCCTTGTGGGCTCTCACTGTAGCCTTACCTTGTCTTGTCTCCTTAATGTGGCGCATGTTTCGAGGGAGGGGAGTAGCCGGCTTCTGGGGGCCGGCTATGCCCCTGGCCGACTATGGGAGGTCGGGCTGCCTTCGAGCGTCTCTCTGGCTAAAGGGGCTCGCCGCCCACGGGCCATACTGGCATCTGTCGTGGATGACGTCGAGGCCAACATGGCTACAATGCCGCGCCGGACGGGAGATGGCTGACCCGTACGGCGTCCTGTGGCCATGCCTGCTTCGGGATTCGGGGGTAGTGGGCTATACTGTGGCCACGCCCCGTCTTATCTCCGTTATGTGGGCGTAGTTTTGGTGGGTGCGGTCTTGGCCGGCTTCTTGGAGTCGGCGTTCTTCATGGCCGGCTTTTGGGAGTCGGCGTTCTTCATGGCTGGCTTCCTAGAGTCGGCCATCTCGTAGCTATCTTGGGGGAGGTTTCTGGGAATGGGTCGCCTTCTGAGAGTCGGCCCCTGGGATAGCCGGCCGGGGGAAGGCGGCCCTGTGCTTCGAATGCTTGAAGGCTCAAAATGGCCTAATAATTTCTTGAGGAGCTAGGGAGAGTCGGTTAGGCTACCCGTGGCCATTTACTCCGACACTTCTCTTCGGGGGGAGGGGAACTGGCGAGGAGGAGATAAGAGCGTAGTTACCGCAGGGCCTCGCCCCTTCTAACTGTAGATCGTTCCTCAGCGAAGGGGTGAGGCTATTATTTACTACTAGTACTAGCATTATGGAACGTTATGGGATTGCATTATACTGTAAATAATAGCACTAGTAAGAAATTTTTGGCACTAGGTAGTAGTTTTTGGCGTGGATTAAGAAATTTTGGGTATGTTTTTGCCATTTTTTGTACACGCCAACTAGTGTCAAAAAACGTCTTACATTATGTGACGGAGGAGTACGTACTCGTACTGTAGCAGTACTAGTACTACTTTTCTCAACTAGTAGTGTGATGTACTGTACTTCTAGTCTAGTCTAGTATAGTGCACCAGTTTTGAACTCTTGAATCTCAGGGCCAAGGAGCTACAGTTGGAAGTGGAGGGTACTACTGTTCTCTAGAACCATCGCTGTACTATCAATGCAGGGGAAGTACACCTGCGTAGTGGCCTCGTGGGTACTCTCGGTGCTCTATTCAGCCGCTCCTCTCACGCACACACTAGCAGCCTGTTTATCGGCGACGGTTACTGTGGGGGCAGAACATTTGAGTTATTTGATATAGTGAGACTAGGCTTTTCGCTTCCATTTGTGGAGGTGTAATGGATCTCGTCGAACTTTGTTAGTAGTTCCTTCGTTATGAATGAGATGAAGCAAAGCTTTTGCCTCCGTTTCAAAAAAAACACGTCAAGAGGAATTTCTTTTATAGTAGAGCCGATAATGGAGTGAAGTCCATGCGTGCAACGCCACAAGCTACAGAGTAGTAGTAGAGCACTTTACGTACAGAGCCATACTGCACAGTTCCCAATGCCCCGCCAGGCTTTTCCGCCTCCTCGGGCTTAATTGGGAGGCACTAGTTTAAATATGCTACTAGCTGGAAGCTGCAAGCGAGGTGCGGCTAGGGCGAGCACGCGAGCCATGGGATGCTGGGAAGGAAAACCCGTTCACGTGGCTAGGCTGTCCAGTGCACCCAGATTGTGGGGCCGCATGTCCGTTTGACTTCAAAACTCAAACTACCCGTGTAAAATATTGGCTCGCAGCGAAGTGTAGTAGTACTATTTTAAAAAAAGGCCGCCGTGCGTTCGGCCGGGATCGAACCCACAAAACGAGGTATACACTCCCGCGACCACTAGTAGTACTCGTTGGAGTACAACGTAACCTAGAATCGCCTTTTGTCGCTAGTAGTACGTACATTGTTCCTTACAAGAAACCCCTAATGGTTAATAGTATAGCTAGCTGCTGGCTATAAGCCAGTGCCATGTCATCTACAGCCCATCTTATAGCCAACATGTACAATAATAGATCAAAAGAGTGTACGACTTTTTTATTATGTGGCCCACTTCTCATTCTCACAAAGTGCCTAGGAGCACGTGCTAGAGCTGGCTCTTCACGAAGAGCCCGCTTACCTTCTCTCTCCTCTTCTCTCTCCTCCAACTAAGCAGAAATATACTAGTTTATTTCTTATAGCCCGCTGACTCAGCTCTATTGTACTTGCTCTAATAATGCAAGAAACCACTAAAATGCCAAGAAACTACTACCACTTGCATACGTGGCAGACTTAAGATAAGACTACCTTATCAACCATTGTACATGCTCTTACCAACAAAAATCCTCGAGTTACCTCCTACCTCCGGCCCGTCCACCTAGTCATCCTCGGCCATGGGACGCACCTACCGCCGCCAGCAGAAGGCGAGGTCAAAACCGCTGGCGGTGCGGAGCCCATGTTGCGGCAGCCCGGATGCCAGCTCCGTCCGGCGCTCGCGGCCGCTAGCTAGCCAAGATAGCTCCGTCCAGCTGCTTGTCTGCAAGGTTTGCTAGCTAGATTGGCACGGCAGCGCGGCGGCTTGCTCGCGCGCGCCGCGCTAAGGCCAGCCATCTGGCTCGAGCGAAGGCCAGCGCGGCAGCTTGCTCGCTCGTGAGTCACACTCGGGCCAGCCTGCCAACCCGTGCGGAGGCCAGCGCGGCGTCTAGCCCGTCCGGCGGAGCAGCGGGCAACTCGCTCATCACCGGCGCCACCGACGAACACGCATTAGTACTGTTTGAAGTAATGTTCAGGAAAAATAATGATTTGAGGGGGAATAACAGGATAGAAGGTTAGATGTGGGTCCCTCGTGTCAACGGTCAAACAAAATGTGTTGGTTTAAGCCGCCTCTCAGCACGGACGTGTGGGCCAACCCTGTGATAAATGGGTTTAAACGAACCTAATCGGTAGGAGTACTAGGTAGTTTTTGGTGTGGATTAAGAAATTTTGGGTATGTTTTTGCTATTTTTTGTACAATAGATTCTTCCTAGGGCTGGTTGAAAGTGGTCGTTTTTTGTTAAATACTCTACATATTTTAAGTAGGAGTGAAAGTTAAGCTTTGGAAGCCAATAAGCAAGGCTAGTTACATAGTGCATATGTGTACATGATTGAAAGTAAATATCAACCATGAGTGACTAATATCTTGATGGAAAACTCGAAACTATGGAATACTAGGAAAAAAATGCATGGTTGGAAATACTAGCAATGTTCATGTCCGTTGCAACGAATCATAATTAGAATATACTTATTCACAAACTTGGTACAAAACACTCTAATTTTGATATACATATGTCACTAGAGATATATTATGTTCCAATTTGAATATATTCCTTGGGCTGTTTTGGTGAGGTCAGGGAGGGATGTGGTTGGTTTTAAGATACTAATTATGGGTTTTTCTGCAAATTGGTAGACAAGTGGGATGTTGGTGAGAAAAGGCAACAACTTACCTCACAATCGTTAGATGTAGATCTAATGGTCAGAAAGGACGGATGGCAGACACACCAGCATCACCAACTTAGTCTTGTGTAGGAGTACTAGCAAGATCCGTGCATTGCACGGAACATCAAGATGCATTTTTTTATAGAACACTTGTTGTGATTGACCCTTGCGGGAGTAATCCCATGTGTAAAAACTAATGATATCTCGAGAAATATGAGATAAGGTGAAGAGGAGTGGGGTGTGGTGGTGGTTGGTGGTCGGACTGAGCGGAGGCATGGGGATTGACGATGCCGGCAGCGGCCACCAGGCCAGTTTGTTCCAGAGGCTTCCTTTCTTAATTGCTCAACAATGAGGTTTGTTGGAGATAAGGATGAACGAGGGAAGGCCTTGTCTGCAAATGTGGAGAGGGTTGCGGGTATCTTTTAGTTTAATTTCCATCCGTCAGATATAGATCGGACGGTCTATATTGCAAGATGGCACACGTACCATCATCACCAACTTCGTTTTTTATAAGAGAAGAAATATAAGTATGGAGATACAAACGTATTATCGATACTTGCTTCCATAAACTAGCATCTACATTCTATTCAACGCCTCGGCATGTGGGGCCTTAGCACAATGACTTCTCGACTGTGTAAAACAAAGATTTTCCCGTCGCCGACAAGGAGGGGGTGACGGCGGCGCGCTTTTTGGCTTGCGGTCTAAGCACGTGTAGATTTATTCTTTTTCACGTCTCGTGTTCGCCGTACTGCCACGACTGTTGATGAATAGACGGTAAGTTATTCACGGGGAAACCCTTGTTGAGCGTGTTTGCGAGAGAGAGAGAGAGAGACAGTGTGCGTGTGTGATATGTTAGAGACTGAGGCAATGATAATAGATTCTTTGTGTCTATGTGTGTGGAGGATAGAGAGAGACATGTACATGGGGCTTTGTGTTGTGTAACGTGGAGACACATATACATAATTAGAGAGTGAGTGTGTGAGATACACATGCGGACATGAGGAGAGATGAGGATCCAGATAAATGGGTGTTTGTGCGTGTCTGTGTGTGTTTGTGCACGCGTTTGTGTGTGAGAGGGAGAGAGTGTATGTGGAGTAGAGAGACCACTGATGATGTAAACCTAGTATAAGGGAAGGGGGAATGGTGTGACATGTGTAGTAGCGAGATAGCACGGGTGCGGGCGGGGGGAGCAGACTATTTGGAAGAGACATTGAGTGTGTGTGTGGGAGAGGGGTGTGAGAGCGAGAGGAAGAGAGAGCTAGCGACGGAGAGAGAGAGAGAGAGAGAGAGAGGAAGAGAGGGGGCGAGAGGGGTCGTTTGTGTCCATAAATGGCGTATAGATAGGGAGACAATGTTGATGTTGTCCGAAATTGGCCTATGAACGGAGACGCAAGGGAAGCGAGTCATCGTGTGTGTGATAGGGACTTCATGAGAGATCTAGAATAGATGGTGTATAGAACAATGTGCGAAATCAAGAACGATTATACATTAGGGAGCTATGCAAAGAGTCACGACATATATGTATACAGGGAAGGAGCTGGGGCGGGTCCGCATGTGGGAGAGATAGAAAGAGGAGAGTGGTGCACAAGGAGACAAAGTGTGCTTGTTTGCAGTGGGGGTGGTGTGTGAGGTGAGTGCGCGAGAACCACATGACTAGGGAGATAGACGTTTGGGGGCGGCGTTTTGTGTGTATGGGAAATATACACTCTACATAGTGCGTGTGCTTGGGTAAGAGAGATAGCGGGAGACCTAGAGAGTGAGGGAAGAGATGTGTGCATGCCCGAGAGACAAAGTGATAGAGACCTATGTTGGGGTCCGGATTACAAGAGAGAGGGGTGTTAATGTGCTCGTGTGTTGGTGTTTGGGGGAGAGAATGACTTCTCTATGTGTGTGTGTGTGGTGGTGGGGGGGTTGACTTCAGATAAAGAGTGAGGTGTCTATATTTGAGGGACTTTAGCGTAATTGAGATATTGTGCACTCATGGTTGATCAATTTGTTTCACAGTTTGTACTATGAGATAACGATACTTTTGAACATGCGTGATATATCTTGATGTACCAGAATTACAAACCTAAGATTGGAATTTTGGAATTCGACTCCATCATTAGCTTTTGTAATTCATTTAAACGGAGGTACATTTTTTAAGCCGGGATTTCGTGATTTCAAATTCATATATCAAACCTAGAGATATACACATACGGGCATGTTCAAACTTTATAATCATCCACTTTATTCATACGCATACACATTTTTGCTTTTGTCATCATATTTAGGATAAACACATTTGGAATTTCATTTGAATTGGACCGTATGATGGTATTTGCTTGTAGTAGCTCAATGATCCATATTTGAATTGAATGGACAATCTAAGTTTCGAGTTGGAGACATTGATTTTCAAAACTTGCACATTTTTTTGCGTGCAAAACAAACAAATTGTCGGCCATGATATCATAGTCGGCCGTACGAGAGCAGAATACTTATAATTTTAGGCGCCACAAGCTTTCAAACTTCCCGCTCACATCAAAATATCACGCGCCCGAAAGTTTAGCCCTGCGATATTCCTGTTTTACCCCTGCCACATGAACGGAAAAGGGCTGCTTTGGTAACTCCATTGTTTTCCCCTCTTTGCCCCCAACATTCTTCCCCAGAGCCCCTCCCCTTCCCCTCCCCGACCCCCCAACCACGGCAAGCCGCCGAATCTAGTCCTCCGCCACAGCGGTGGACCTCACACCCCACCGGATCTACCTTCCGCACCTTGGAACCCCCAACTGCCAACTCACCACTTCACCGGAGCCGCTTCAGCGACTGGCTTGTCCACCGCTCCAGATCTCCTTGACCGCCATCATGGACCACCGCACCGGATCTGCTTAACCAGCGCCCTCGTCCACCACAGCGTAGGCCCTTCACTGACTCCCTCGTCCGCCCCTTCGCTGGCCCATCATACAAGCCCTCATCCGCCGCAATAGATCCGCCTCACCGAAAGCACTGTACAACACGCCCGCCGAAGCCTTCGTCCACTGCACCGGACCCGCTCCACGGACGCCATATTCAACTCCACCGGCCCTGCTTTACAGACGCCGCAGCCTCATCAGGTTATTTAGATTTGTACTCCTTCGGGTTTTCTCTTTATTGTGCAACTGTTCACTTACCACAGATGAGCTTTCTTGTATGTCGACAGGCGCCGCAACCGTAGCACCGGAGC